>NC_062564.1:25272031-25897031 GCF_022837055.1 Prionailurus viverrinus
ATTCTGTGTCTCCCTCTCTCTCTGCCCCTTCCCCACTTGTGCTCTGTCACTCTCTGTTTCTCAAAAATAAGTAAACATAAAAAAAAGTTTTAAATCATTTAGCATAATGCTGTACACCTAAAAAGGGTATTTTTAATATATAAACTTTATTTTTTAGAGCAGTTTTAGATTCACAGAAAAATTTAGTGGCAAGTACAGCTCAAATATATGACATTCGTTTAAAGGCAAAACTATGGATTTAGTAAAAAGATCAGGGGTTGGGGATAGAGAGGCATGAATTGATGAAGCACAGAGGATATGGGGGATAGGGAAGCTTTTCTGTGTGATACTGGAATGGAACAGCATGTAGGAGCACCTGGGTGCCTCAGTTTGTTGAGTGTCTGACTCCTGACTTCCACTCAGGTCATGATCACAGGGTCCTTGGGATCGAGCCCCACATAGGGCTCCATGCTGAGCCTGGAGCTTGCTTAAGATTCTCTCTCTCTCCCTCTGCCCCATTACCCCACTCTTTCTCTCTCTGTCTCTAGAAATGAAATGAAATGAAATGAAATGAAATGAAATGAAATGAAATGAAATGAAATGAAATAAAACAAAAAATAATGGTACAGTGTGTAGGGTTTTCAGATTGGCTTCTTTCAATTAGTAATATGCATTTAAGTTTCCTCCATGTCTTTTTATAACTTGATAGCTCATTTCTTTGTAGCACTAATATTTCATTATATTGATATACCTTAGTTTAAAGAGCTTATTTAATACATTCTTTTGTTTGTTATGTTTTTAAAGTTTAGTCATTTATTTTGAGAGAGAGCGAGCGAGCGAGTGTGCTCAAGTGGGCGAGGGGCTTGGGGGGAGGGTAGAGAGAGAATCCCAAGCAGAGCAGACTCCATGCTGTCACTGCAGAGCCCAGCATGGGGCTTGAACCCACGAACTGTGAGATCATGACCTGAGCTGAAATCAAGAATCAGACTCTTAACCGACTAAGCCTTCCAGGTGCCCCTTATTTAATACATTTGTAATATAAACACTTAAAGAAAAAACTTCATTGATCATAAAATATATTACACAGTCCACTTATTTCAATCTTTATCCTTTCTTCTTTAGGTAAAAGTAATTCTGTTCTCTTAACCATTGACTTTCATTACTTCATTTCTTTCCTTTGGAATTTCTTCAAGTTTTCAAAATAAAAATATTACTACTAAATATATATATATATATATATATATATTTATATATATGACAACAGCTGTTATTTATTGTGTACTACCATATAATCTCTGAAAAGAGAGCTAGATGACTCCTTATACTAAGCTACACAGAACATCAATCCCTCTGGCTCCAAAGCTTCTGTGTTTTCTACTTCTTCATGCTCAACATTGCCATTTCTTCGACCTCCAAGTGTTGTAATAAAAGTGTGGTCAAAATTAGTAAAACTGTAATAATTCATATAATTTATATGATCTACTTATTTCTGTCCTTATGCCTTTGCTCCTGAAGTTTACTGTTCCCAAAACATTCTTCTATTATCTTTTTTCTCCAAACCACACTCTTCCTTCAAGGACTCACTTGAGTGCCACTTTTTCTACCAAGCCACCTCTAATTGCCCTACCCTTTGATGAACTCTTCCTTTGAATCAGACAGGTTTCACTGCTCATCTTATCTTCTGCCCCTGAAAGGAGCAGCCTAGTATCTTGCGACCCCTTATTCTAACCCATGGCTGGAGTCTGTTGGACCAGAGGCAGGCAAGTGGGGGTGGGGGTCACACTTGACTCAAGGTCAGAGAATAACTGGCTGACCGGTGGACAACTTCTTTCTCTCTTTCTGCCCATCTCTCCTTTCTCTCTTTTCTCTCTCTCTCTCTCTCTCTCTCTCTCTCTCTCTCTCTGTGTGTGTGTGTGTGTGTGTGTGTGTGTGTGTGTGTATTTCTCAGTTAAATTATGAGCTGAAGAAACAGTCAAACTACAACAGATGCTTTGGCTAAAAATTCATATGAACTGTGAGGTAAAGTAATAGGAAACCATCCTGCAAAGAAGAGCAGAAAAATGGCACGATTGGGCCAAGACAGAGAAGTGAGAGACAATGCAAACTAGAGAAAGAGATAAAAAAAGTAGCTGTTTCCATCCCACGTGTCAGCTGCAACTCTCAGGAGGTCTCTGCCCCACGTCTGCACAATATCTCTGTATCCTCATGCCTCAGGCTTTTCGTTGGACCTAACATGAACTAGTTCCTTGCACTCGCATAATTAGGCATCCTTCTCCAAACTCTTATTGAATGTACAATTAGTATCAAAAATACTCTGTTATTTAATGTTACCTGATATCTTCCATCATTCTCTGCTTCTGTATGTACACTATCCCCCAAAATATGTTGTAAAAGAGCCTCCGTGAAGAGCCAGGATGCACTTTTGTTTGCTATTTAGTTTGTTTTACTCCACAAGACCTACCCAAAACTAATTATTTAGTGAATGTTCAATAAAATTTTATTTTTTCACAGCTACATTGCCTTTAATGCTAAAGAGCTATATTACTGCTTCATAATTACCTGCAACCATAGAACATCTGTCCCAACTCTCTTAGCGACACTCATCTACATCAGGACCATCTTATCTTGTATTTATGAGACCCATGGATTTTCTCTTTTCCCTTGACCAAATAAATTATCTCCGTTTAAAAACCACACTCAACTTCATCCTGAACATGCCATTCAGTTTCTAATTGACATTGTAATTTGTTTGAGCCAAGTGCTGCTGCCCCAGACAATTTAATACTTTCAATAGACTGTATTCACATTCCCTCATTCCACTAAACACAATTAGTAAGATATTAAGTAATAATATCTAACATTGTGAATCCACAAGAAGGAACAAAAAACAAACAAATAAACAGGGGGTGAGACACTTGACACATTTTTTTAATAAAGTATCTTTAAGAGAAAAAAAATCAAAATTCTGCTTGACATACCTGTATTCTATGACTTAGTATTTTTTAATTTAAAAAAGTCACCCATGTGGGTTCCATTTCAGCGATTTTTTCCCCCTAAGATCTCTAACGGCTGTATTCTAACTGCAATGATGAGGACACTAGCTTTCATCTATGCAAAACAAACATCAGCTAGGTAACCCAAAGCGGGGGGGGGGGGGGGGGGGGGGGGGGGGATGAAAGGCTTTTCTCTTTTATAGCTTTAGTAAAGTGGGAAGCTGGCTTGTTTATCATACACGGGAAGTTGCATTATTTTGTAATACTTTGGAGCACCCGATTTGGGGGCCTTTACCAAAAAAAGGCATCTCGGTCTAATTTGTGACCCTGACACTGAGATGGCACTCATCCTTCTGCAGCTAATCAAGAGCCATTCTCCCAGATGGTCCATGACAACAGAACATAAACAGAGCAGTGACCTCCTCAGCCTCACATGCAGGGAGTGCCCTGAGCTTTTTGTGATGCAGGCAAGAGGACTGTGACACAGAGACCTTAGAAATGTCTTTCCAAATGGAGATAGTCTGACTCACGTACAGATGTCTTCAGGCATTCCAAAAGCATTCCCATCTAGAATGTAAGCCAATTTTGAAAAATGCCTGCAGATCACAGATATTGAGACATTTTCCTAAAGGAAACAAAATATAAAATTTCAGCGAAGTAAGTTTAGTTAGATTACAGATAGAAGTTAAAGGAAGCCATAGTTCCTTTCTTTTCTCTCTCTCTTTATTTTTTTTTTTCTAGTAGGACTTAAGTGAGCCAAGCTAACAGCACTGATCCATAGAAAGAATTCCACATCTGGAAAGTCTTTGCTCCATCTGTCGTAGGTTTCCAGCCTTTTGCTCTTTCTCTTCCATTTCCCGTGACTTCAGCTTACCTCTCTTTTGTTTTCTTTAGTGAAATTATTCAACCCTTAGGGGTTTTGGGGTTTTATTTTGTTTTGTTTTGTTTTTAGGAGGAAGGAGAGCAAAGGAATACTTCATAATGTTTTTTGATTCTCTAGAATTTAGTCTCATTTATATTTCTTGAAGTTTCTGCATAAGTGATATAGATAGTAAAAACTACAAATATCTGACCAACTCTATGGAATTATATTTTAGAAATACATTAGGTAGACAATGCTTTGATTTTTATGGTTGTACTTATTGGTCTTATTTTAATGGTTTTGATATTGGTCTTAAACGTCTAATTTGAGAGTCTTATTTTGTTTATCTCAAGTGATAGAAGTTAATATCATAGAATACATAGAAATAAAGTTGCATGTTTGTATCATAGCACTCATTGATATCATATTTAATATAATTAAGAAGCAATGTTTAGTATGAAAGTGCTGTCTCACCACATCCCCTCCTCAGCCTTAAATGCATTAAATGGCATTGATGTTTGGAGTTTCTTTTCTTGTCTGTCCTTACGTATTCTCATGGGAATCTCACCCAACTAAAGCTATATCTCCACAATCTCCAGCCCCAGCCTGTCAGCCAAGCCACCCTCTTCACCTTCAGCTGCCCCTGAGACTGGATCACAGAATGACCCACACCCCACATCCTGCACTTTCTACTGAAGTGTTTTTGCTAATACTGTTACCTTTTCCTGAAGGTTCCTTTCATACTGTTTCCAAATTTCTATATTTACCTCCTCTTTGAAACCTCCCATGACCTCCTATACTCTGAAATCAGCTCTTTTCCCCAGAACTCTCAAATACTAGACTTGAAGTTCTCACAAGGGTTTTATTCCTTTATATTCTTTATCATGATTATTAAGGCTTATTCTATTATATAACAAAACCCACGTCTAGTTTGTTTTTAAATTCCTGCACATAAAGGACACTCAATTATTTTTTGTTTGAAAGAAATGGCATTTTTAATTTGAAAATAAAAGCATAGCTTTTTAATGCAATGTTTATTAAAATGTTCATCATAATTTTCTAGAATGCTTGTTTAAGAATTCAGATTCCTAGGTGCCTCCAGGCCTACTGACTCAGAGTCTCATAGACTCAAGAATCTTAAAGTTAATATACTCTCCAGAGAGTTCTAGTCCAAATAAAGTTTGAGGCATCACTGGTTCATGTCAGTGAAAGTTTTCTGGTTATTCTTCCTCCACATGCATATAATCTTAATACATACTTCAAAGTTTGTACTGCATAAAAAAATCCTAAGGCTTAAGACAAATGATCATGACACTGAATGGCTAGTAAAAGGTCATGTTTTATTATAAATATAACCAGAAATATCTCTGAATGTCTTTTTTTACCAGATAGTGTACTGGGCTTATAAAAATATTTAAGACACTATCCTCAAAGAGCATACAGTCAAAGTGAGAGAAAAGATACATATGAAAAGTCTATTAAACAAGCAGAGTAATCAAAGATGGCCATATTATGTTCATATAGTTTCACATATTTGCCACTAGCCAACTTAATCATTATCCAACCAGTTAAATATAACAACATTTTAAAGCAGTAAACATATTTGGACGTCCTAGCCAGAGCAATTAGGCAGAAGAAGAAGGAAGAACAGGAAGGTTTTGTGGGGGGAGAAATAAAAGTCATCCATTTTGGAAAGGAAGAAAAAAAGTCACTATTTGCAGATACCATGATATTATATGTAGAAAACCCTAAAAACTGCATTAGACAATTGTTAGAGCTAATAAATGAGGTCAGTAAAGTTCCAGGATACAAAATTAATACAGAAAAATCTCTTGCATTTCTATACACTAATAATGAACTATCAGAGAAATTAAGAAAATAATCCCATTGAAATTACATCAAAAAGAATTTTAAAAACCTAGGAATAAATTTAATCAAGAAGGTGAAAGACCTGTATGTTGAAAACTTACAAGACCTTAATGCAAAAAATTGAAGAAGATACAAATAAATAGAAAGATATTCCACGTTCATGGGTTGGAAGAATTAATATTGTTAAAATGTCCATAACTACCCAAAGCAACATGCAGACAGTGCAATTCCTATCAAACTTCCAATGGCATTTTTCATAGAAGTAGAACAATTAGTCCCA
Source organism: Prionailurus viverrinus (assembly GCF_022837055.1). NCBI lineage: Eukaryota > Metazoa > Chordata > Mammalia > Carnivora > Felidae > Prionailurus > Prionailurus viverrinus. The sequence continues at coordinate 25,278,015 of NC_062564.1, forward strand.
AAATTTGTGTGGAACTATAAAAGACCCCAAATAGCCAAAGTAATCTTAAGGAAGAACAAAGCCAGAGACATCACCCTCCCTGATTTTAAACTGTGTTACAAAACTATAGTCATTGAAACAGTGTAGTACCAGCATAAAAATAGACAAATAGGTCAATGGAACAGAACAGAGAGCCCAGAAATAAACCTCTAAATATATGGTCAATAAATTTGCCACAAATAGGCCAAGAATATACAATGGGGAAAGGATGGTCTCTTCAACAAATAGTTTTGGGAAAACTGGACAGCTACATGCAAAAGAATGAAACTGGACCACTTTCTTACACTGTACACAAAAATTAACTTGAAATGAATTAAAAACTTAAATATAAAACCTGAAGCCATAAAACTCCTAGGAGAAAACATAGGTGGTAAACTCCTTCACATAAGTCTTGGCAATGATTTTTTTGAATCTGACCCCAAAAGCAAAAATAAACAAGCAGAACCACATCAAGCTAAAAAGTTTCTGCACAGCAAAGGAAACCATCAACAGAATGGAAAGGCAACCTACCAAAAGCGATAAAATATTTACAAATCATATATTGATAAAGAGCTAATATCCAAAATATGTAAAGAACTCATACACCTCAATCGCAAATAAATAAATAAATAAGTAAATAAATAAATAATTCAATTAAAAAATGAGTAGAAGATCTGAATAGACACTTTTTTTTCCCAAAAAAGACATGCAAATGACCAATAGGTATATAAAAAGATGCTCTACTTCATTAAGCATCAGGGAAATGCTAATCAAAACCGCAATGAGCTATCACCTCATACCTGTTAGAATGGCTATTCTCAAAAAGAGCAGAAATAACAAGTATTGGCAAGGATGTGGAGAAAAGGGAACTTTGTGTGCACTGTTGCTTGGAATATAAATTGGTACAGCCTCTGTGGGAAACAGGTTCCTCAAAAAATTAAAAATAGACCTACCATGTGATCCAGTAATTCTGCTTCAGGGTATTTATATTAAAAATAATGAAAATATTAATTTAAAAAGATATATGCACCTCCATGTTCATTGCAGCATTATTTATAATAGCTAAGATATGTAAATAACCTGTCTATCAATGGACAATTGGATATATGTACAATAGAATACTACTCAGCCATAAAAAAAGAAATCTTGCCATTTGCAACAACATGGATGGACCTCAAGGCATTATGCTATGTGAAGTAAGTCAGATGAAGAAAGACAAATATTGTATGATCTCTTATATGTGGAATATTTTACATATACATGGACACGGAGAATAACAGAGAATAGAACAGACTGGTGTTTGCCAGAGGTGGGGGTTAGGGGTGGGATAAATGGGTGGATTTTTTTAGTTTAAATAAATTGAGCAAAAAATATATAGCAGTGGAAATAATCCCATCTGCAGACATGATAGGAAGAGAAAAAGAGAACAGAGACTATGCAATGAGAAACTGAATATCAGTAAGTAGTTTCACTCACATTCAATAAATAGATGTTTGCTTGGACCAGGTCCTTGTTTTATGTATAAATTTTTCCACAGCTCTCTATTTCCTCCTCTTCTCCTAGGCTAAACTTCCTCTCGGAGTAGCCCAGCAGGTATTATCAAGAGCTTGTATGACAGAATTCTGAACTCTGTGAAATGGAGGACATTGTGGGTGAAGGGGTAATCCAGCATGCGGCAGTAACTCTGGACAGTCACACAAATGCCTTAGGGAAAAGGAAGAGATGGCAGGTGTGAAGATGTTCAGGGAGGGACATGGGGTAATGACACAAACATTACCTAATTTCCAATTTGGTAATCCTAGAAACAGCGCAAGTGACCCTGAAAACTCATTACCACATATTGCTGAAAACTGATATAAATGTTCTAATTTTTCAGTAAGGTTACAGTCCTCAGCTTGCCCTTCATGGAATGTATTCTCCCTGCTCCAGGTTAGTGCAAGTCCAGCCAAATGTCAGCCTGTCCAGTTCTCTTCCCTACCATCTTTCTCCCTCACTTCTTCCCTCCTCCACTCGAAAGCTGAGAGCCCGGGGCCAAGGGAAAAAGGACTAGGAACAAGTGATATTGATGAGCGCTGCTCTGCCTGCTCCTCCGGTTGAGTTGTCTAGGAACTTCCTTGGTCTAGACCTTGAGAACACATCCCTTGAGAATGCTTCCAGCCTGCTGAGCAACTTCATGGTAACAACTAAGTAGCAAGATGCTCAAGACACTTGAAACAGTGAGCTAAAAGAGGTCACCTGGTCTGGAACAGTCCAGAGAAGATAAGGGTGAAATAAAAGCCTTGAAAAACTGGAAAGGGAGATCAAAGGCAATTCTAGGCATGGAAAACAGTGTTGGCAAAGTTAGAACAGTGGGAATGCACACGGCAGGGTGATGCAATTGTGCAGCCCAGCCAGCTGGAGCACGGAGTGTGTGTTTGGGAGAAGAGAAAACTGGAAAAATGGGATGGGTCCAGACTCATCAGGCCTTGGAGAGTGATTCTAATTTTTACTAAGAATAGTAAATCCTATTAAATTAATCAGTGGTATTACCCCAGTTGCAAAGATCTAGACATCCTTATTCTTAACTCTGTAGTCAGTAGTAAAGGAAAAAGAAACAGAAATCATTTTTTAGATGATGTACTACAATACCAGAAACCCATTAGATAATAACTATGATCACTATTTGTAAGGACTTTTAATATGTAGATATTACTTTTAATATGTAGCTATTACAGGGGATTTAGTAAATGAGGTTAGAAAAAAAGTCAGAAACTTTTGAGTTATGCTTTTGCTTTTGGTGATATGCTTTTAAAAAATGAATTCTGGGGGCGCCTGGGTGGCGCAGTCGGTTAAGCGTCCGACTTCAGCCAGGTCACGATCTCGCGGTCCGTGGGTTCGAGCCCCGCGTCAGGCTCTGGGCTAATGGCTCAGAGCCTGGAGCCTGTTTCCGATTCTGTGTCTCCCTCTCTCTCTGCCCCTCCCCCGTTCATGCTCTGTCTCTCTCTGTCCCAAAAATAAATAAACGTTGAAAAAAAAAATGAAAAAAAAATGAATTCTGCTTTATTATAATTCAACCAAGTGACATCATGGAGATAAAGAAGAGATATATGAGTTTAGAGAACTAACGAAAATAGCTGCTTCTAAAGATCTCCAGTTTTCTGATTTTAGAGCAAATCATCATCCTAAGAATTGCTAACCATTTCCTAAAAACTAGCTAGATAAAAAGGTTTACTTTAGAATAATCATATTTTACACTTAAATGACAAAATGGCCTGCACTGTTTCCTGCCACCATCCATCCTTTGTTTTTCTTTGAATATTTCAGTGTTCAGTGTTCTTACATCACTGATGATCTATAGTCTTGGTACCAGATGTGAACCACTCACTGTGCATGAAGCTCCAAAGGCAAAAATGCTTCCATTTCCTTTCAACATTTTTTTCCAGTTTCCAACTTGAGATATTAAAACTGCTTACTATGTTGTTCTTCCACATAAATAACAAATAGTAAGAAATGTGCAAATACCAACAATTGTTCATATTTTTTAACGTTTATTTAGTTTTGAGACAGAGAGAGACAGAGCATGAATGGGGGAGGGTCAGAGAGGGAGGGAGACACAGAATCCGAAACAGGCTCCAGGCTCTGAGCTGTCAGCACAGAACCCAACACGGGGCTCAAACTCACGGACTGCAAGATCATGACCTGAGCCGAAGTCGGACACTTAACCGACTGAGCCACCCAGGTGCTCCATCAACAATTGTTTAATTCAGAGGCTGATTAAATAATTCACAAAACAGTGATTTTACCTTTTCTCTCCATCTAGATACACGAGAGCTAAATTAACACCCATTGAAATACTCAAGCAATTATTATCTCTACATATTTTATGCACATATTTAGAGCAAAGTTCCTAACCTGTTTATGGTGACCTTTTTTTTTCACTCTTCTGGTGACACATACCATTTTAAAATATAATAAAAATAGAGTCCTAGAAAATAAAACTGAGGGGAAAAAAACAAAAACATAAAAAAGAGAAACCAAAGTGTTTTATCATTAGATTCAATAGACATAAAATTACTCTGTCCAACTACTATAAGAAGTTTCTAAATGCTTCCTCTAGATTTCTGTGCTCATCCCTGACCATTCATCCAGATTCTGGCCAGCCATTGGCCACACATTGAAAAGTCTCAAAGACCATGAAGGCCAAGCCAGTAGTGAGTGTGAGGAAAAATTAGGGTCAGAACCTCCTGAGTCTCCCATTCAAGATTAGGGAAGCAGTGCAGGCACCATATTTCTTCTATCTATTAATGAGGGTGCCCCCCCCCACAACTGGAAAAAAAGGAGGGAAAGGAAGGGAAAGGATTTTGTCTAAAAGAAGCACTTTCTATCAATCTCCACTGCCCATTGTCATCTGCTTTTTTTTCTTCAGTGGGAGTACGCTTGACTTTCTCTGCAGATTCCTTTTTTCAGGTGAAGTTTGCAGATTGCCACTTCCTGTACAGCATAACCTATGCAAATGAGTAATGATGTTCCATCTCCCTTAATAGTACTATGTTTCCCTTTCCCAGCTCTTCTTTTTACTTTCTTCTCCTGACTTGTCTTCCTTTAGCTTTTTGTATGCCAGCCAGAAGAGTAAGAGTTTCATTTTCTTTCCTGTTGTTTTTTCTTGCTTAAAATATTTGCAAAGAGGTTTTTGTCTTACTGTTTATCAGAGAGACTATGAAAGTTACATGTTCTTTTTCTGCTAAGGTTAACAGGATACCTGTTTACTTAATCATTTTTTAAGATTCCATTAGGTGCCTTGGAAAGGAATATGTATCCATACAAATAACATATCCTAATACAATAGTGCAATCCAATAGTAATCTATCATTGAGTTGAAATATTTTTATTGCTTTGGCTAATAATATGCCGATACTAATAACATTGTGTGAAATTATACTAATAATTATTCAATATAGAATGAGTCTTTTTGTGATACCATTCAAATAAACTTTATTAGTGGGGTACCAGGTGGCTCAGTTTGTTGAGTGTACAACTTTGGCTCAGGTCATGATCTCACAGTTCGTGGGTTCAAGCCCTATGTTGGGCTGTCACATGGAGCCTGCTTTGGACTCTCTGTCTCCCTCTCTGTCTGTCTCTCCCCTGCTTGTGCTCTCTCTCTCTCTCTCTCTCTCACAAAAATAAATATTAAATAAATAAATAAATAAATAAATAAATAAATAAATAAATAAATTTTATTATTGATAACATCTTAAGTGCCTTATTATAAAACTCTCATACAATTTGACCCAGTAACACAGTACTGGGATATCATTTCCATATATACATTCCATACATACTCCAAGCCAGTGATCGTTCTCTAAGCAGCAGATTCCTCCCCACCTCTCTGTGAAGACTTACATCTGATTCTCAAAGATCCAGAGCTCCGATGATTTGCTTTTTATCCCAGAATTTTCAGTGATATCAAAATTTGAACCCTGAGCTTCTATTTCCCAATTCTGTCACCTCTATGTATTCTGTAAAATAAAATCCATGATTTTTTTCAGTTGGGTTGTTTCTATTTTGCTTTTTTTTTTTGATTTGTAGAAGTGATTTATTATGGACATTAACACTTGTTCGGTTATTTATGTTGAAAATATTTCCTATTTATCATTTTGCTTTTTTTCATCACCTTCAAAATAGCTCTCATGTACGTTATAGTGAATCTCACTCTACCCACCGCCACCACCCCCACCCCCCACCCGCATCCTCAGCCTCTAGCAAGCACTGAGCTCGTGTCTGGCACTATAGTTGTGCCTTTTATAGAGTTACCTGTAAGTGGACAAAGGTGCTGTCACTATTATCTTACAAGTGTTTGTGCAAACGTATGTTATCATTTCTTTTGACTAATACCTGAGTGGATTTAGTTGGTAAGGGTAAGTTTAACCTTATAAGAAACTTCCAGACTTTTAAATTGGTTAAACCATTTTACGTTCCCACCAGCAATATATAAGAATTCCAGTTGTCCCACATCCTATCCAACACTTGATAGGGTTAGTCTTTTTCATTTCAGTGTGCAGTGGTACCTCAATGTGTCTTTAATTTGCATTTCCCTAATGACTAATGAGATTGTATATCTTCATGTACTTATTAGTCATCTTATACCTTCTTTTGTAAAGTGTTATTTCAAAATTTTTGCCCATTTGTTAAAATCTGATTATTTGTCTTTTTGTTAAGTTGAATTATAGAGATCTTTATATATTCTGGGTATATGTTTTGTAAATATTTTCTCCTAGCCAGTGGCTTGACTTTTCCCTTGCAGTGTTTTTAAATGAGCAAAGTCTTTTTTGTTCAATTTATCCTTTTTTTTTAATGATTGATGCATATTGGGTCCTAAGAAAGCTTTGTCTCACTTAAGGCCACAAAAGTTCTTGTATAAGTCTTAAAATCCATGAACATGGTATATCTCTCTATTCAGGTAATTAATTGCTGTTAGCAGTGTTTTACAAACCATTCAGTGTATATGTTTTGGCATGCATATTTGCTAAATTTATCTCTAAGTATTTCATATTTTTTGATCATGTTGTAAATGAGACTTAGTGATGTTCATTGTTAACATACGGAAATACAATTGATTTTTGTATATTAACCTTGAATCCTATTAAATTCACTTTTTCTTTCTAGTTAATCTGACTAGAGATTAATCAATTTTGTTGATCTATCCAAAGAACCATCTTTTAATCTCTGTTGTTTGTTTTCAATTTCAATGATTTCTTCTCTTTGTTATTTCCTTTCTTCTGCTAGCAGGTCCAGAGCAGAACTAATTTAGTGCCACTACCGAGGCATGACTCTTCTAGGGATTCTATCTAATACTCCATATTACATGAGGTCTCCTCATGCTGACTGGTGGAAACAGAAATTAATTGCAGCCCTGTGTGAGCGCCAGGGTGTTGTCTGCCTGTTGACTTCCATTACTTCTTTCTCAAGTTTGGGAAAGTTCCTTCTACACCTGTGCAGATCAGTATTCGGTCAAAGGCTTGGAGAGACTTCTCTGCGGATCTGCAGAGCTCACTATGTTGCTCTCTTTCCTTTGGTACTCTGACCTGCAAATTCTAACTGCCTCAGTCTCCATAAACTCTGATCTCTGTCACCTCAAGATTCTCAGATTATGTTTGGTTTTCCTCTCTACACTCTGTGGCCAGAAAATACCCTTAAAGCAGTAAGCTGTAGCAATGGTAGAGCTCATCTATTTCCTTTTACCCTCTTTCAGAAGTCACAGTCCTGAATTACCTATGTGCAATTTCTGAAAAACATTATTTTGTATTTGTTGTATGGCGGGGGGGGGGGGGGGGCGTGGTGTGTATCATCAGAATCCTTTCAGGGACAAAAGTTAAGGCAACCTGTAAAATAACTTTTTATGAAAACATTCAAACCAGCTGTTACTAGCAGTGTTTTGGGTCCTCTAAATAAATAACATTTATTAGTAATATGGTTGAAAAGGTAAAATTAGGTTACATTAACCTAATTATCAATAGGTTATATTAACATAGAAAATATTTGTGTTCCTAGTTGTCTGACTTTGAAACTATTGCTGAAGTGCTTGAGTGCACCATTCAGCCATTATCCCAAATTGCTTTTGATTTTACTATTAGCATAGCATGTTATTAGAGGTTATTGATAATTGTTATAATCCAAAGGATAACCACATTTGACATTCTTTAAGGAAGCTTGTGGCAGTGAGTTTATATGAAGGTAAAATAAAGCATTTGAGTATTTATTTTTGTTTCTCAGAAGTCTTATAATTCAGAATCCACAAAAGATTGATTTTTTTGGTTCTAACCTCAATGTAAAGATACATACAAAACTAGTATGAATTGAAATATATACAATTTAAAAGCAATTCAGATAGTCATACTGTAAATCTTTGGAGAGAAATTATATCACTGTAATTCTGTGTCATAATGTTGGACTCCTTTAATTCATAATGTACTGGAATTTTATATTGTGAAGAATAAATAATAGAAGAATAAAATGACAAAAGGAAGAATAGAAGAAAATGAAAAATGAGAGCAAGGAAATTATTTCCTCCTAAACTTAACTGTGTCTAAAATTTATTTTACCAGTAGATATCCTATTCTTTGCTAAGGCAACATAAATTTTGGATGAATTATTTCTTTAGTACTAGTATTGGTGATGCATCCTTGTTGATATTTCTATAGAATTAAAAGTATTTTAACGTTCTGAAATCATGACACAGGAGAAAATCTGAAATCATTACATTAAAAAAAAATTCTGGGAGAATCACTACTTCCTCTTCCCATTCTCTAGCACCTTTTCTTTCCTGTCTTTCTGCCAAAATTTCCAGTGTAGAAAACCAGAGTCAACTAATCAACAGAAAATGGAAAGGAAATAATTGAGAGACAAGTAAAGCAAAATAAACAAATGAATAGCTCTAAAGAAACATATTCAAAGCAACTTGAAAATAGCTTGAGGACAGTATTAAAATGGCCAATTAATTTACTGATAGATTAGATTCTGTGGAGATAGTTTTGAGAAGTGGAATGAGACCACCTATGCCAGTAGAGTTGTAAACTTTCTTGTTCCACTTCAGTAGGACAGGCCCCATCCTGTGTGATTCTGATTCTGTACCCTTTACTTCTGTCTCCCGCTTTGGACCAGAATCAGGGATCTAGTCAATCCCCTTTCCAGCAATCATGAAAATACTGTTCCAAGATCACAAGGCTGTCAAGGGGCAGGACTGAAATAAGGTCTGTCTCTGCCTTAGTCTATTTGGTCTGCTTCAACAGAATGCCGGAGACCAGGTGGCTTGTAAACAACAGAAATTTGTTTTCTCACAGTCTAGAGGAAATGAAGTCGAAGATCAAGGTGCCCGCAGATTTGGTGTCTGGTGATAACCTACTTCCTGGTTGCCAGAGACCATCTTCTTGCTGAGCCCTCACATGGAGAAAAGGCAAGGAATACCCCAAATTCTCTTTTATAGGGCACTAATCCCATTCATGATGGCTCAACTCTCATGACTTAATCACTTCCCAAAGGCCCCACCTTCTAATACTATCACATTGAGGATTAGTTTTCATCATATGAATTTGGAGGAGAACATAAATATTCAGTATATAGCAGTTTCCTTTCTCAGAGGCAAGGTGACTTTTCTCAGCCCAGGTGAAGAACTTTGTTTCAGAAAGTCTAGTTAGTAATGAAATTCAGTAGTTAAAAAGGAAAGAAGGTGTCATTGTGTCAGTCAGGAAGGAAAGAATCTTTTTCTTTCCTTATATTTGCTTCTTATTTTAGTGCACCCTTTCTCCTTATTCAACAGTATTCCCCCAACAAGTTGCTTTTACTCTGGCAGATAGTGTGATTTGGGTATATATCAGTACTTGTAGAGAAATAGTCTCTGAATATCTTTGATTGTTAACTCCCATCAGTAAAACTTTCTGAGCACAGAACCCCAATACATACATTGATTTATAAACTTTATCCATAAATCACTATACTTGTATGCTCTGTATATTCGAAAAATAGAAATATATAAACAGCTATATAAATAGATGAATATTCCAAGATTTTCTTCTTGCCTTCCAAGGAGACTCTTGTCTGTCCTCAGGTCAGAGATCAGCAATTTGAACAAAATTGTCATTGTGGTCTATTGGTCTCCCAAGCATCACTACATACCTAATTGATAGTGTAAACAACCTTGCCTTGAACACTTTGGTTGAAAATATTTAACAATTTATCGTAGAGGAGATTCTCAACCAAACTGAGTGTAATCCTTAGAGTTCCAATTATAGAAGCACACTAACAAATACAATTGCCACTTCCACCAGAGCAAATATACTCTATTAATAGAGTCATGTTGAATAAACAAAATTCAGAATGAAAGCAGATATCGGCAGCATGTAACCTACACGCTAGGTATTATTCATTGGAAAAACAGAAACCATTTATATATTCCTCAGAGTTACAGAAGCTTCTTACTACAAATTCTTGTCATGGGCTTTTGGATACTTAGATACACAATGGAGAACTCCTTTTGTGGCGTTACAGCCCTTTAGGGAGATCTATTATGCCAGGGTAGGCACTGTCATTCACTAAATCTGTTGTCCTGTTGCAGGGGCTGGATCTCTCATGGGGCTTAACCAAATGGGGTTTTAATAATTTCCTTCCTGTTCCAAAGACCCAGATCTAAGCATGGCATTGACTCTTAATAAACATTTCATTTCCCATCATTATTCATACTATTTTGAAAGAACCTACCAGCACTTTGGGTAGCCCTACTGCTCTAATTACTTCAAAAGAGGCTTAAATGAGTTGCATCAGCAAATAAGAGTGGCCATAAGATCAAAGTGGATTTATGCTACACAGGCTTGAAGAATAAGTTTTCTCTAGCATTAGATCAAAGCGTATGGGACCTAGAAAGACTATAAAGTTAAAAATTTTTGTCCTCAATAAGAAGACAAAATTTATCAATTACAGAAAATGAGATAAAATCTATAATACATTACCAAAGTGGAATAGTTTTCGTAGATGGAAAATATTAGGGACATATTTGAGCCAGAGTCTGTAGCTTAACATACAAACAAGAGTCTCCCAGGTCAGAAAGCAGCCCCACCAATGGCTGAAACTAGCCCTTTATCACAATAAGGAACTGAGAAGTAATCAAAGCATAATGTTGCTCTTCTCATTTCTCTTATAAGTCCCAGGAGGATCTTGAAAGAAATCAACAGATTTCTCATATTCCCACTTTCCCCATCTGCCAAGCTGAGATAACATTAACTATGGCATACTGTCTCTGTCTCTCAGAAGACACTTGGGTTACTTGGAACTTGTGGGAATAAAACTTGAGGAATTATTCTATAAACAGTAGATTTTGAAAAGCACTTTTTCTGCGTATAACATTTCTTCTAATGGCCAATAAATACAGAAAACAAAAAAATAAAAATAATTTAAAATTTACACTGTATCAGTGTTTTTACATCATTCCCATGAAATGTGGCTGAGACTCATTTGCAAGGAGTTGAAATATATTCACAATGAAATTTGAATTTAACGAGTTTCCAGAAATAAGGTAACAAGTTGCCAGCCCTACTTTGGAATACAGTAAAATCAATAATTAAAGCCCACCTTGCTCGAAAACATTTAGCTATGCTCCCTTTCTCCAATCATCTGTCAATAAAAGTTACATTTATGTTGGTAAGACTTCCTTTTTTTTAATTTAATCTAATAACTTCTTAGGTTAGGTCCATGGACTGTTCTACCTAATGGAACCTGTGCTTAAAATAAGTAGGCTTTTTCAATACCTGCTGAGATGCACTTCAGTGAAATACTAGTATTATTGTCTTTGAAAGAGAGGGTCACAGAGAAGAAGGAGGGTATTCTGGAATACCTTGCAGATCAGACCCTATCATTAAGCAATATGTGTTGACCAGGCCTTGGTTCTCTTGATCACTGCCCTTCAATTTTCATAGGTGGGATCTTCTAAAACCCATCTGAGACTCAGGCTTCTTCCACACCATGAACCCTGTGGTGATTTTATTTAGCTAAGATTCAAGAGCTTTGGCCCATAGCTTGGTATCAGCTAACCCTAGATAAACACTAATGGGTCATTGTCATCACTGTCATTAATTTATGAACAATCAAGTTGATTGGGAAGCTAATGAGCTTTGGACACAGACAGCTCTGGGTGTGAATCCTGGATCTGCCAGTTACTACCTAACCTTTCTCAAATCTCTTTCTCTGCCCTCCAATTTCCTCATCTCTGAGGAGGAGATAATAACACCTATAAGGGTCTGTGTCCATGGAGATCTATCTATCTACAGTGCTAGAAGAGGTTTTGGTACATCGTAGGTACTCAATTAATGCTGTTTCCCTTTGTTGCTCCCTTTTCCCTTTCTGTGTTTAGGTGTAGAAAGACTTCAATTTCATTACACTCTGCCACTTTGCATAACTCATACAATCAGCGGTTGATATTCATGCTAGGAATGGTTGCATGTTGTAAATCCAGCCTGGAAATTTAGGTGAGGTCAGTGCTTACAAGTAATTGGGAATCTAAGCTACCTTTCCTTCTTTTTGCTCCTGTATGCTTTGTACATGCGTCTATCATAGAACTTATGACACTATTTTGAAATTATTTGTGGTCAGTGTGATTTCTCCTCAAAGACAGAGTTGACATCTTATTCATCCTCAACTTTCCCATGCCTGGCATAGAGTGTGGCTCACTAGTTGTGCTATGGTTACTTCATAATATTCATCTACAAACAGATCTGCCTTGTTCAGCCTGACCAGAAAAGGAGTCAACCTGTTTCACAGTGCTCAGACCTCTTTGAAGGAGAAACAGATACGTGCACGCGCACACACACACACACACACACACACAGACTTTGGGTACTTTGTTTTATTTATTTTTTTTAATTTTTTTTAACGTTTATTTCTTTTTGAGATAGAGAGAGACAGAGCATGAACAGGGGAGGTTCAGAGAGAGGGAGACACAGAATCTGAAACAGGCTCCAGTCTCTGAGCTGTTGGCACAGAGCCCGACGCGGGGCTCGAACTCACAGACCGTGAGATCATGACCTGAGCCCAAGTCGGCCGCTTAACTGACTGAGCCACCCAGGCGCCCCCAGGGTACTTTGTTTTAAAATCGAGCCATGTATTAGGCAATCAGATTTTTTGAGATTTTTTTAATGGAGAATTTTCCCTCGGAATTGACACCCCCCCCCCACAGGGACAGAGGTCTACATAACAGCAGTTAGTACTTGTTGCCTCCTCATCTATGTCCAGCCCAATGATAAGGCAAAGAAGACAATATCTACTGACATGCACATTCTCAGTTGGAGAGACTCATAAGCTTTAACAATTTGGGAACAATATGATTGAAAACTCGTGGGTTGCTAATAAGTAGTGGTACAAGTGTTAGTTATAACTAGTAAGCACAATCACACTATTGTAATTATCGTCCCTTGTATAATTAAGTTGTCAAAGTTGATGAGAAAGAGGATGCATGCTGTAGAAATTTGGAGACTCAGGAGATCAGTGTGGGCTGAAAATGATTTCATATAAAAATAATTATGATAATAATTAGCATTCACATGGTACCTTGCAATTTACAAAGTGCTTTTACAGCATTATCTAATTTTGCAAAGGTTATGAACTGGCCCTCAGATACTATGTGATGCCAATAGTAAGCCTCCATGCCAAACCTTGAAAGTTAAAAGATGGCATTTGGGGGATAGTGAGAAAAGAGAGGATTAATACTGCATTAAAAAGCAGAGAATCGGCCAAACTCATTGGAAAGAAATAGATTTCAGAAACTCAAAAACGTATCTTGTCAAAGAAACATTTGGCCCATATTTTGATTTCATGGTGCTTGGCACTTTTTTTTATTTTTGGGGGGAGAGTTTTTGATGTGCAATTATAATTATGAAGTTTGCTCATTTGGAACTAAAAGATTCTCAAAACCAGGGGACAGTTGAACCCTATTTAGAGGCAAAACCTAGAACGATATGATGAAACCACCTAATGTAAGTAGAAGCGTAGTTAGAGGGGAGGTATGAGGAGATGATTAATGTTTCCTTTAAAACTCAGGTATCCATTTCCTAGAGAATCCAGACTGATGTGTAGGATGCCGATGACAGCCATATTTTCCTTCCCGCACCCACAGCTAAAGGTTGACCTTTCTCTGTCATAAACGGCCTCATCGAAAACCTTGACTTACAGCGAGTCCATCAAATGCAAATGTGAATGAGAATTTACCGTGGAAGTTGAAGAGACCTCTACCTGCCACCCTCCCTCTCCTTCCCTTGCTTTTTTGCCTCCTGCTCTGCCTTCCCCTTCAGAAGTGCAAGGTTACCTGGATTGCCAGGGAAGGAGGCGTCTATTCAAGTTATTGAATAGATGAACGGCCGAGCATGTACCAAGTCAAGTTATTGGATTACACAGGAAGCCAGAATCATCTAGATAGCCACGAAGGCAGCCCGGGCGCTGCGCGAGCGTGTCGCTGGCTCATTTGTAAGCCTTTCCAGATGTGGCAGCCGCGCGCGCTTGGCGGCGGTCCAGGAGGCCGCCTGCAGTCGGCGCTTCCCGGGCCGCAGTGCGAGCCGCAATGCCGGGATCCTGAGGGCGCAGGGCTCGCCGGCGGCTCGCCCCCGGGCCCGGCGCGCACGCAGCCCGGCCGCCCCGCGCAGCGACGGCCCGCAGCCGCCGGAGGACACCGGCGGGAGGAGAGCGGCATGGTCGCGACGCCAGGGCTGCGCTGAAGTCCCTGGCGGGTGGATGGGGGACCCCGAGGCCCACGTGATGGCTCGGCCCCTGAGAGCCCCTCTCCGGAGGTCCTTTAGCGATCACATCCGAGACTCCACGGCTAGAGCCCTGGATGTCATTTGGAAAAACACCAGAGACAGAAGGCTGGCAGGTGAGGGGCGAATGGGGGAGGGTGGGATGAGAGGTATTAAAAGGAAAACAGTTCCATACACGGACGCAGATATTAACTCGGATAATTAATGATCTCATCGGCTGGATAAAGTTCCTCCCTGCCGTGGCAATGATTTCCATCTCCCTTCCTCTAGTATTTAGCATTTCTGGGATGTTTTTTTCTCTAGTGCCTCTCTGGTTTCTGGTCTGATTATTTCTAGATAAGGTTTTATGAGAGGTGTGTGGGGGGTTTTCGTTTTTTGTTTTTTTTTTTTTCTTTTAACCTTGGAAAGAGAAGCAAGGTCGTTTTGAGTGTCAGGAAAGCAGTCGTGATGAGCAGCTTCAGGCAGAAGCACGGAGCTCTGCTGTGCTGGTGGGGGTCCGCCGTGGGGCTGGTCTGGCCCGAGGTGGCCTGGTCTCTGCAAGAGAGGGGCCTGGAAGGGCTGTGTGTCAGTGGAGTAATCTGCCCTGCCCTGTGAGAGCCTGCTGGTATTTCCTCTGGCAGCCTGGAGCTGCTCTGAGTTCCAAGCGGGTGTCAGGTATGCTGGAGGCAGGCGTTTGAAATATAATAAAACACAAATACAGTGGTGCAATTCAAACGTACTTGGGCTCATGTGACACCAGCCAAATGGCAGACTGTGTTTTAAGGGGTACACTAAAGAAACAGGAACTTCTGCCTGATCCTGGTTTTAAGAATACGAATTGATATAATATAGCATTTTGCAATAAAATAATCTCTCTGAATTCAGGAAAGGTATCCTAGTCCTGTTTCATGGCTCCTCCTTGTTTGCTCTGTAAGTCTCTCTATTTATATCATCTATGTGAATGGGTCAGAAATGATATCTTCTTAACCTTTTTGGGTAATCCAGTTGTTTTTCATATCCGTATGAAGTTTTGAATTGTTAACAATTTTACAAGTGGCCTCCAAGTGTCAACAGATTTCTGTGCTGTGTGTTATTGGCAAAAGGTCATTTGGCTTTCACCTAATAGTCCTGACATGACTTGAAGAGGGGAAATTTAAGGTTGGTGATTGTGACAAGACAGATTATGAAGATAACATGCTAGTTATATCCCCTTATAGGCTGTAAGCTTGTCCTAAATGCTCGTGAAAATCTTTCTCCTTGTTAAACCAGATAATATTGCCCAGTATAGGACAGAGTAAACAATGTCAAGTCTAATCAGAAAGTAAGAGAGAGAGAGAGAGAGCAAAAGATTTTAAATTTAACCATTTTATTATGGCTTTAGGATAAATCTTTAGCTAAAGATTTTAAATGTAGCCATTTTATTATGGCTTTAAGATAAATCTTTAGCAAAAGATTTTAAATGTAACCATTTTATTATGGCTTTAGAAAAATAAAACCTTTAAGAAACCCAACATTCCAATAAGTTTTTTTTAAGCTGTGTTATCTGGTGATAACAGTTTGCAATTGGCTAGAGGAAGTGTAAGAACTAAGATATAGGAGTATAAAGTCTACAACTATAATTGGTTGGCCCTTTCACAGCAAAAGTGTTTCCTTCATTGTTGTCTTATTTGACAAACCCATTGTCACAAATGGAAAGGTTCCACAAACAATGTCTTATTAAAGGTAACGCAAAAATATCTTGTGCTTTGGTGTTTTGAGAGTAAGACTAAATC
This sequence comes from Prionailurus viverrinus, assembly GCF_022837055.1. Lineage (NCBI taxonomy): Eukaryota > Metazoa > Chordata > Mammalia > Carnivora > Felidae > Prionailurus > Prionailurus viverrinus. Next base: position 25,294,051 of record NC_062564.1, read on the forward strand.
AAACATTCCTGCTTCCCCTTATATTTTCATAAATGATGATATTTTTGACAGCTATTGGCCTCCTAGAATAAGGATATTATCCCTGGAAAGTTGCTGCTTCTGTCTTGTCATTTGTCTGTGTGTGTGTGTGTGTGTGTGTGTGTGTGTGTGTGTGTGTATTTGCCTATGTGTGTATACACACACACACACACACACACACACACACAGAGTCTCTATGTGGCCAAAAATAGCATCTTAAAGCATCTTAAAGAAAAATAGCCACTTAAAGAAAAATAGTTACTTTTTATATGTGAGGAAAATTAAGCATTTCCACAGCTCTGACAGCAAATGGGATTTTAGCTGTCTATGTCCACCCAAGAAAGAAATTCTTTATGTTGCATAGTTTTTCTTTTTCTTTCCTTTTTTTTTTTTTTTTTTGGTATATATTGACCTCTTAGGCAGTTTACACAGTAGCAAATCCAGGTACTATACTTGAAAAGAAAGAATTTTGGCTACCACAACTGACTGATTACTGGGGACTTGGCCCTTTTCATGCCTCCCCTGTGCTTGGCGCATGGGTCATGGCTCAATCAATGTTTGTCAGATGGAGACTGATTCGGGGCACATCCAAACCTCAAGAGCACTTACTTCTCGTGTTCCCCTCAAACTTCTCCTCTGCACCCAACCTTCCCACTGACCAAAGGCTAAATAATACTTGTCAATTATCCACAAAAAGTCACTTCTCTAAACACCAGATACAATCTCTACTGCGTATCATACCACTTTGCCCTCTGTTGCGGAATGGAGGGAAGTAGAAAGTCCAGATCTCCTGCTTCACTTTATGTTGTGAAATTAATGAAGTGTCATGTAAACAAGGTTTCGAAGCCTCTGAAGAAAATGCTTCTTTTAATACTACCTGAAATGTTATTTTCATGATGATCATTACTTTGATTAGGTTCATCAAGTTTCTCAAAAAGTAATCAGAGGTTTCAGTTTCTTCCAGAGTTTTAAAGTGTTTGGCCACGGGAAAAAGTTTTAAGGTTCCTCGTTGGGTATTTTATCTCTCAGTCAATCAATAAATCAATCTCTCTGTCTCGTGTGTGTGTGTGTGTGTGTGTGTGTGTGTGTGTGTGTGTGTCTCCCTCTGTGTGTGTGTGCATGTGTGTATCTCCCCATCTCTGTGTGCATGTATCTCCCTCTGTCTCTCTGTCTCTCTGACACACAAATATACACACTCGATATAACTTAAGAGTTCCTAGTTCTACTTTCCCAAATGATGTCCTGTGTATGCAAACCATCATTTACATTTCCTTGCCTTAAAATCCTTATATATAAAACAGGGATTCTGCCTGTTATTTTTAAGGATCCCTGTCCCTATGTAAACAAAATACAGAATTGTTGCTGGGAAAAGACCTTCAAGCTGTAAGGGGTGATGGAACACACTGTCTTTTTTTTTTTTTTTTAACATTTATTTATTTTTGAGACAGAGAGAGACAGAGCATGAACGGGGGAGGGTCAGAGAGAGGGAGACACAGAATCCGAAACAGGCTCCAGGCTCTGAGCTGTCAGCACAGAGCCTGACGCGGGGCTCGAACCCACAGCCGCGAGATCATGACCTGAGCCGAAGTCGGCCGCTCAACTGACTGAGCCACCCAGGCGCCCCTGGAACACACTGTCTTAATCGCATCCTCCTTCACATGGAATTGCCTTTTTCTGCCCAGCCACAACCCACAGGGTTTCTCTTACTCCTGTTCTCTCTACCACCAAGCTCACAGGTACACAGTCTCTTTCCTGAAAGCAGAGGATGGCATCTACGTTTCAGGGAATTACAACTTTGAGGTTAACAGTGGTGATGGCGAGAGTAGACAGCCCTTCTCTGGACGAATTGTGCATCCGTCATAAACTCTAACATGTCCTCATGGCGCCTGTACTGCCTCCTCCCTCCCGTTGGGTACCCAGACTTCGTGCCTTTGTGGTGTATTTCATTCCTGAAGATCTGCTGCCCCTTAATCCTTTCAAATAGGGCTTCTTCGTCTTTTTTGTGCCAATGGGTCTTTTTTGCATCCTGGTGAAGCCTGCAGATCACACCTCAGAATGATATTTTTTGGTGTATAAATAAAACACGTAGAATTATGTGTTAAAATATAGTTATCAAGGTATAACTATACAGTTTATAGTTAAATATAGTTTATATAGTAAAATATAGTTATATATAGTAAAATATAGTTATCAAGGTATTCCAAACACAAAATTGTTGTGTAGTAATAGAAAATGAATGAATTGTATCATAGATGAAGATGTTTAAAATATAGGGAAGTAAATATAAATTAAATGTTTTTTAAAGATGCCAGTAAATATAGTAATATATAGTTATCAAGGTATTCCAAACACAAAATTGTTGTGTAGTAATAGAAAATGAATGAATTGTATCATAGATGAAGATGTTTAAAATATAGGGAAGTAAATATAAATTAAATGTTTTTTAAAGATACCAGTGTGCACATTGTTATCGTTAGTTAGAAAAAGAGCATTAAACTATGTTGTAGTCTCTGATTCATCTCCTTGTCACCAAACATTATAGATAGAATACTGGGGAGCAAAATCCATATCTGGGTGGGCAATGTGCAAACTTTTAACTTGACTGTTTGGTGGCTGAATGGGGCCAGCAACGATGTCATGCGAACATCTGTGGAAGTTGATTGCACAAAACCACAATCGTGTGTGATCTGGGGTGAGTGTGATAACTCCCAAAACTCTAGGGTAGGAGTGAGTGTAAATGATATTTTGTGATAGCTGCACCAACTGTAATGTGATATGGAAAAGTCTGGTTTCTATTGGGGACAAAGTCACAGGGACAGCTAATGACATTGTGTGCGAGGCAGGGGGAGGTGACAGTTGGTCAACATTCATAATTGGAAGAAATGCCAAATTCCAGTTACAGTTTTGTGAAAATAAAAATGAAAATTTTCCTCATCCAAGTTAATGGACATCCTCTTCTACCCTTAGACCCTGAATTAAGAATCCCTACCATATCCTCACTTCAGCTTCCAAGTACTTCCAGTCAAAAATTCTCCTAGACTGAAATGCTGGGCTCTCATACATGAGATGGCTGGAATTCCTTGATGTATATTCGACAAACTCCGCAAACAAGTTTGGGCTGATGTGCCAATAAGACTGCCTCTAAGGAAAAACAAAAGACACTAATATTCAGACTAGAAAGAGATAGGGAAGCTAAAAGAAAGAAAAACCCAGATGACATACATGCACGTAACTTCATCGGTTTGCAAAGTGGAATGGAGAAATAAACCAAAAAGAAATTAAACAAATTAGCCTTTATTTCACGGAATCTAATAAGGTAAGAACAGCTCACATAGCATAAATCACACTGACTGTTTTAAAAAGTATTCAATATAGGGCACCTGGGTGGCTCAGTCAGTTGAGCGTCCGACTTTGGCTCTGGTCACGCACGACCTCATGGTTTGTGGGTTCGAGCCTAGCATCGGACTCTGCTGTCAGTGCAGAGCCTGCTTCAGATCCTCTGTCCCCCCCTTTTCCCCAGGAAAATTTAGGAAAATCTCAATCCAAGTGAGGTTCAATGGACATAGAATAAATTCAACATGAGGTTGGATCCCCTGGGGGATTCTGTTGACTGTTCAGTATCTTCTATCTTTTGTGAAATAGAGTTTTACATTTCACCTGACTAGGTCTCCAATTCACTAGCAAAATGAATGTCTGACGTGCTCTGTAATACATTGGCTCCCAATTCAATGGGGCATCAGGAATTCTGGCCCATTTCCCATGATGGGAAACCACAAACACTGACTCCTGTGAACTGTCTTCTGCTCATTGGTTCACAGAGGAAAACAAGTAAGGGCATATTTAATGCCTTTTAACCAAGAGTGATGTATGCTTCAAAATATGCAGGTTCCTCTAGTAAACAAAGACTTCCCTGGATGCATGCAACGCTATGTTAACATTTTAAAGGGTTGGAGAGACAACCATTAATGGTGCTTCATGAGACCCCGTCACATTTCTGGAGGGTAGATGCAGTATGTATCTATTAAATTAGATATTACTATTCCAATAAAAGAGGAGCATGTTGATGTCAAGGTTGGCTCTGATGAGAGAAAACCTAATATATTGGCTCAGAGAGCTTGCTCTGACATCAGACTTCTGGGTTTGAATCCTGGCTCTTCCACTGGATAGCTTTGGGCAAGTCAGTCTGTTTCTTACCAATATAAAGAGGATGGTCATAGTACTTATGTCATAAAATTGTTTCAAAGATTAAATGAGCCACTGTGTAGAGTGCTTAGAAGAGTCACTGGCATATAGCGAAGCCAGAGTGAAACTCTATCAGTTTGGTTGTTATAACCCAACTTCCCTTTTCCCCATGCCCTATGTCCTTTGAAGTTTCAGCCTGCTAGCATGACATCACTATAATTTGTCTAAGCCTTTTGGGCAAAAATAGTTCAACCAGTCCAAAAATATAAAATAAAAGGTAAAATGTCAATGGCAAATGGACTTTATTTCCTTACCTCTGGAAGAAAAAAACAAAAACAAAAACGAAAAATCTAACGAAGATGACTTCTGTGCAGATCTTGCTGAATTGCAAAACGGAATGACTTGAGAATAATTGTTTTTGCACACTGATGAAGAAATCACTCCTTGCATGGCTTTGTCGGGCAACATATACAATATCTGAAAGTCTTCCCAAGCGAGTTGGAACCTGCTTTGAAAATTGCTATATAGATGGAGCCAAACATGGAATAGAGCACCAGCACGAGCAGGCTGGGGTTTCAAGCACGTGGCGCAGCTGTGGAATGGGAAAAAGTATGCTAAATGTCAAGGCTGCCACTTGAAAGGGATATTTGGGCCACCTCCCTTCCTGGAGCAAAACTTCTGCAACTTTCTTCATTTAAAATAGTATGTATAAGCTGTCTGAGTATTTTGCCAAAGGTCCTTATAACTATAATAACAAAATGTGCCCAAAGTCAAAGGCATGGTAGAAGGGATATATTATTTAGTTACAGGTATGCTTAAGGATCTGAAGCTATATCATAAAACCAAAACTTTATTTAAAAGAACATTCTACTGGAAGCTCTCTCTATTCCAGAGGAATTATTAAGGTATAGTTTGAAGTTAAACTTGTCATTGTATACGTTTTTCAGTCTCTGATTATAGTCACTTGCTTTTAATAGTTATTCTTTTTTTTTATTGAAGCCTAGTTGCACACAATGTTACATTAGTTGTAGGTGTACAACATAGTGATTCAACAACTCTTTTTGTTAGGCTGTGCTCCCCACAAGTGTAGCTACCCTCTGTCACCATACAACACTATTACAATACCACTGGCTATATTCCCTATGCTGTACCTTTTCTCCCCATGACTTATTCATTCTGTAACTGGAAGCCTGTATCTCCCACTCCCCTTCACACATTCTGCTCATCACCCTGCCTCCAGCCATCTGGCAGCCATCAAACTGGCCTCTGTATTTATGAGTCTGTTTCTATTTTTTGTTTTTTAATTTGTCCTGCGTTTTTTTTTTGATTCTACGTATAAGAGAAATCATATGGTATCTGTCTTTCTCTGACTTATTTCACTTAGCATTATACCCTAGATTCATCCATATTGTTTTAAAAGGCAAGATCTTATCCTTTTTTATGACTAATATTCCATTATATATATATGAATATACACATTTATATATATATGTATATGTATGTATATATGTATAATATATGTGTATGTGTATATATATACACACACCACATATATATACACACCATATATTGTGTGTGTGTGTGTGTGTGTGTGTGTGTGTGTATATATATATATATATATATATACACACACACCACATTTTCTTTATCCATTCATGTATGGATGGACACGTGGATTGCTTCTATATCTTGGCTTTTGTAAATAATGTTGTAGTAAACCTAAGAGTGCATGTCTTTTCAAATTAGTGTTTTCATTTTCTTTGGGTAAACACCCTGTTGTGGAATTAAGGGATCATATGATATTTCTATTTTTAATTTTTTGAGGAACCTCCATATTGTATTCTACAGTGACTGCACCAATTTACATCCCACCAACAATGCAGGAAGGTTCCCTTTTCTCCACATCCTAACTAACACTTGTTATTTCTTCTCTTTTTGAGACCAGCCATTCTAACAGGTGTGAGGTGATGCCTCATTGTGGTTTTGATTTGCATTTCCCTGATGATTAGTGATGTCGAGCATCTTTTCATGTACCTTTTGGCCATCTGTGTGTCTTCTGTAACCTGTCATTCTTGAACAAAGATGATATGGCATCCAGGAAGCACATGCTGGAATTATTTGTGTATGATGATGAGAGGAGTTGGCATTGATCCTCCTGTGCTCTTGCCCTGTTGCTTGTGAACAACCACCTAGGCTGAGAGCTCTAAAGGCATTGTCTTACTTAATCTTGAAAATAATCCAGAGAGGTATATACTACTGTTTTTATTCCCATTTAAGTATTTTCTTGGCATTACCTTAAAAATCTATTAGTGAGTATATATGCACAGAACTCAGAAACACCCAAATCTATCAGTCATTACCAATTAATCTCACATATATTTATTGAGAGCCCATTGTATGCAAAACACTGTGCGAGGTAATGGTTGACAATAGGACAGATGCACTGTTGCCTGCCAGCCATGAATATGACACCTGAATTCTACCTTTGAACTCGAGAGGGGCCCTACATGGGAAAGTGAACTCCACTGTAGTGAGGAAGAATAAACAGTGTCTCTTAAACACTGAGGGCTGTCTAAAACTCATCACTGATTTGTTCTTTAAACCACTGATTCTCAGGGAGATGAGGGAAGACACAGTGGTAAGGGACAGTATCAGAAAAAGCATATGCAGCTTTTAAAAATCTGCTCGATGGATTTATTGTTTTCAGAGTACAAACTGCATCTTACAAAATGCTGAAGATAGAGAGGGGAAGCATGAGTGGGAGGGACGGGACATGAGTACAAAGATTGTACTTCCAAAATGTCATGGAGCGATAACTTTAATCATTTTTTGAAGACGATATGCTGATGTTTTCCAAAGTTTAAGTATCCTAAAGTATAAAATATGTCACTGGCTAAAATAGGGTGCTCTTGTGATTCAGAAATCAGAATGAAAATTGGAAGTTGTACTTTAAATATCTCAATTGATGGCGGAGATCACTCTCAGATTTCAAAATACGTGGGCTGTAGAACTGAAATTGACTGTTGCAAGTCTTTTGTGATTCCACAGAATTTCTTAGGGAGTTGAACTGGAAACCAGGACATCTTCTTTTTTCCATCATAATTTGATGAATTTCCATCATAAGTTGAGATATCCATATTGCATTTTTAAAGGAAAAGACAAATAATGATGGGTGAGTTGTATTAAAAATGTAATACAATTATTATATTATTAAATGTTACCAGTAACCAAAATTATGTTAGCTAAGCAATAAAAATAGTTAAGGAAATAGAATTCAATGATTAAATAGATAATTATAGCGAAGCTCCATATACAAGATGATCTTTAAAAATTCTAGTCCATTTTGGATCAGTGACATCCTAGAGTGCTTTTGAGTAGTTTGAAAATTAATGATCACCTATTCAGTGAGTTATTAATGAAATCCATGAGAAAATTACCAAAGAATATAAGAATTTACATGAATACTGCTTTTATTAGCTTTCACATTTGTAATTAAAGCATATTTTGAATACTGACAATATGTTCATGTATCGTGGCCTCATTTTCTCTTAGGGGTGATTTTACTAGTAATTCCAAAGAATCTAGTTAACTTCAGTTTCTTAGTGTGACCAGTAGAGAGGCTGAAGGATGAAAGAAGCAGGAAAGTTTTTAAGAATGAATGTTTCACTTTCAAATAAGAGGCTTAGAGAAAGAGAAAGTATGGGACATGGCTCAGACACTGAACAGTCAAGAAGGCAGACAAAACATCCATCCACTGATGCAAAGAGTAACAAAGAGGGGTTTTGTACTGGATGGGAATAATCTTTTATTAAACTACAAATTAGCTAATATTGGTTGTGCCCTGACTATGTGATAGACAGAATGCTAGGAGGTAGAAAAGACGCAAAGGTAATAACTGTGTCTGAATTTCAGTAGTCTAGAGTCTATTTGGCAGGAAAAAGTGACCTACAGAGAAAACAAGATTCTAAGGCCTGACTCGACAGGTACCATAAGGTATTTGCTGACCAATCAGTACTTCCCTTCCCTCCCTCTCTCCCTGTCTCCTCTCTGCAGCATCAATTCACCTCTGGTCCAAATGTATTATAACAATAGGATATCCACACTGTTTTATCACCACTTGCTTTTCTGTACGGTGTCATACTCATGCTCATTTGCACTCGAGTGAACATTATTTTTACATTAAAATTTCCTTGACACAACTACCTTTTAAAGTCATAATTATCTGGACGCCTGGGTGTCTCAGTCGGTTGATCATCCGACTTCAGCTCAGGTCATGATCTCTCGGCTCATGTGTTCAAGCCCCATATAGGGTTCGTTGCTGTCAGTGCAGAGCCTGCTTGGGATCCTCTGTCCTCCTCTCTGTGGGCCCCTTCACTGCTTGTGCATGCATGCACGTGTGTGTGCGTTCTCTCTCAAAAATAAACATGAAAAGAATTAAAAAGTCATGGCTATCACTTTTTCGCTATTGCTCACGGCAATGGAAGCATTTGAATCATTGCAGAAAAGAGTCTCTATGCCACTATGAGGATGTGTTAGTAGTGATGCGTGTGTGCATGCACATGCCAGGAGGGTGGTGTGAAGGTAAATATGGGCATTTCAGGTTGAAGTTGTTTTGCAGAGTAACATTGGTACTTTCAGCCAGGTAAGTTTTTTGGATGTCCCTCAGTGTTTGAAGAAATTCATACACTACTAGCTGGACTGACTCACCAAGTTGCTCCCTCCACTGAATAAAACTTTAAAAAACCAAACAAAACATAAAGTACTCCACTATGATGTTACTCCACTTTACCTTAGGAAGCAGTAAGGTTTGCCCTCTTAGAAACAGTCATTGACCTACATCTTGCATTTAGCATTAACTCAAATGTGTTCCAGATCTAAAGTTCCATAAAGACTCGTGAGTGGCAGCCAAGAAGCAGAGAGCGCAAAGAAGGCATTTTTGTGATTTGCCAGGATTCAGACCCTGACTCCTGATTATTTGACAGTAAAAATATCTTCATGTTGAATTTGATCCTCCATAGCAGGACTTTCTAATCAGTAAATTATTTCAGTCAAAAACTGAAACACTCTCAATAAAAAACAAATTAATGACTTCTAGACAAAACCACCAAGACCTAGTGAAAAAACATGGCATATTACTGCTTGGTAAAATCTTGCTTGGGGATCTCTGAACATTCTGATGCCATATATCACTTTTCTCTCTCTGTCTTTTTTCAGGCATTTATTGACAGGAGCACATGTAGGCAATTTCAAACACATGCAAGTGCACACACACACACACACACGCACATGCCTCAGGAAGCCATAACTTCAAGGAACTCCTCCATATAAGATTGAGGATTCCTGATTTACAGGATGCTGATGTGAAAGTCACAAGGTAGCATGTGGTTGTTGACGACTTGGGGTGGAGGTAGGAGCTCAGCACATTTAATGATGTCTAGACTTTGTTTTATCTTGCATATTTTTTGTGACATAGTTAGCTTTTTGCAGACCACTCTCAAATCACTGACTCAGCATTCAATGTGGTTCTGTTTATCATGATCCATCATCTCTAATCTGGTTTTGAATAGCAGGATGTTGTAGGTCCAGATTGAAGTGTGACCTCTGAACGTTTTCTATTCATGCTTGATTACTATACGCTAGAGGTCTAGACAGTGTTATTGGTTTCTCACCAACATAAACATCTGGCAGAAAAAAAAAAAACTAAACTAGATGAGTAAGAGCATTCCTAATCTACCTTACAATATGCTGTATTTAAAATAAAACTTTTTTTTTAAATGAAGCCCATCTCAGGTTGAAAAGGATGTCATCAAACATATTGTTTTTCAACTCTGATAAGACAGTCTTTGGACTATAATTTTTCACTGATGAAAACAAGTTTGAACATGTAATTGCCGAGTGCGGTAGAAACATCTTTCCTTTGTGCTTTAAAAGAAGCTAGAATTTCATTTAGGGAATTCCAGCCAAATGAAATTAGCACATGCATGTTGACTCATGCGTAGCTTGTGGATGGACAGATGAGATGACAAACCAGTGGGGACGGGGAAGAGAGATGATGGGGCCAAACCCACAGCAATGTGGGGATGTGTGTAATACCAGATCTTCTCGAGTTTTATTTTACATGGGTTGATTATCATGTTCTAAGAGTTATTAGTTGTATTGAATCTATGCAGAGGGCTTTTTTAAGAGCCAGAATGCACCAGAGTAAAGTACCGTGACACTGAATCACAGGGGGAAACTGAGGCCCTTCCTTTATGCTGGGGCTGCAGACCACACCCAACCAAATACCAACAAAACATGCCCGCAGTGAAGACCACCAGGTTGGAGAATATAGACGGATGACAAGACAACCCAAAGTGTTTGCCTCACTCTTGCCTCTGTATACAGGTAGAACATACAACAATATTGGGAAAATAAGACTGGGAAGTTTACACTTAGATATTATAAATTTATGAAATGTACATTCAGTAACCAATTGCAATTTATATGCATGAGTTTGCATAATTTTAAGCTTATTTGTTTTCATTCTTTTTTCTTTCTTTTTTTGGTAGGGTACAAAAGAAAGATAGAGAAACATTTCCTCTATTCCTTCAGTTTTGGGGTTTTTTTTTTTTTTTGATGCATTGATTATTTAGAACCCAAGACTGTGTTTCCAACCAAAGCTCTCTGGCGCAGCATAATCATTGCACAACCAAAGATAAACACAGAGGGTAAACTTCAGAAAAATTATTTCAAAATAGTGCCTGAAAATCTATTGTAATAGATGCCCTTTGCACCACTTAAGATAATAACAACAGTCCGTGACCGGGCCCTCTGTACATACCCCAAGGATTAGCCAGCACATCAGAACGAAACTTAAGAGTCTGGGGAAAGGGGGAAATAAAAGTTTAATTTTTAAAAAAAGAAAGAATGAAAGGAAAAAAGAACACGTGGTCTGGGAAGGGCATTAACAGGGAGGTGAGGGCAAACCACTGCTTGCTGATGCTGCCCTCTTGGAGACAGGACAATTGAATCTAAGCCACACACCCACCTCCTCAGTCACCACCACACACATTCCAAGCTCCCATTCTTGTGAGGCCAGTTCACAGAAAATGTTTTTATTTCTGTGACCCTGAGCACAACTCCTGTTTTGCTGTGTAAAGATTCCCCGAGTGAACCCTCATGGCCTTATGTGATTAATCCCTACCACCGGCCCACACATACCCCAACTCTCAAACTTCTTTGTGATTATCTGCTCTTTTTCTTTACTTATCTTGTACTTAAGTGAGATACTGAGTTTAATCAGCTCACAATGCATAATTTCTCCTTGTATGTAGCTTTCTTTTCCTTGTTCCATATTTTTCTCCCTATTCTGACTTAAAATATTTTAACTGATTACTAAAAGACCATTACTTAAGCTCTCTACATAAAAGTGCATGTTTTCAAATCACAATAACTTATGCAATGTCTCTGTTTTTATATGGAGTCTAAGAAAATGGTGTTTGACAACTTTTATTAGGATAGCAAAAAGCTGACCCCAGTACCATGTACCAATGGAGTTCTAAGGTCAAAAGCCAAGTGCTTTTAATAACTTTTTAAGAGTAGGTAATCATTGCTCACTTTGAAAACTGAAGCATGTACTAATTGCTTTTGTAAAACAAAGGTGATGTTGCTATAGCTAATGGTCCATGCACCCAAACCCTGGGAAATCTGATCCCGGTATCTCATGTGACTTAAGTTGCTGTTTTCATAACATACTCATTGTTTTTTGATTCGATACAGTTTGGATAACATTTGAAATTGGTATCTTTGCTTTCTAAAAACCTTTTCTCTAAAACTATCTTTAGATATGTTATCAATTAACTAGTAGCAATATTACCTTTATTAAATATTTTAGACATACAAGAAACCCATGTATCAACCACTTAATTTAAGTAAGAAAAAAAATTAAAGTTACTATTTTAAAATAGAAAATGTAAAATTACTGTGTGCCCCTCCTGGATCATATTTCCCTCCTTCATCCTCCCAACTCCCCCTGCAATTCTCCAATCCTGAACTTAGTGTTGAATCATTCTCTTATTGCATGTTCTTATTACATATTTAAGTAACCTAAGGCATTATTAATTATTTTTTTGCACATTTAAAGTCTGAAGTGGTACCATACTGCAGTATCCTTCTGCAACTAACTTTGCTCAAAATGATATTTTTGACATTTATTCATGCTAAAACATAAAGATCATTTATTCTTACTTGCTGGTATGCAAATATGTCATGATCTATATATCTGTTATCCTCTTGAGAGGCATTTAGATTGTTTCCAGTTATATGCTATTGCAGGCATCTGTTATTAGTGGTACTATTGCTCATACCTCCATGTACATATGTGTAGAAGTTTCTGTATGGAAGAGTAATTCATCTAAGGAGAGAACTTCATATTCTAACATATGCACATCTTACATCGCCAAATTGTTCAACACGTTTTACGCACCCACCAATGATACATAATACCCAATACGGAAGAGAATTTATCAAATGCTATAAAAGTCATAGAATATTTACTTTGAAAAACATAAAAATGTAAATGGTATAGGTAATATAGTAAGAGTCAATTTTATATATATGTGAAAAAATATATGCATATATACATACATATATATGTATACATATATTTGTATACAGATAATAAGCTTATGTATGTATATCATATATATAATTGTATCATGAAGAATTTTTACATTTTAATAGAATTAAGCAAAGACTAGATGAGTAAGGTTTGGAATGAAGGTTATAAATAATGTTTCATTTTAGTGTGTTTTTTCGTGTAGGTCAGCTAAAATGCAATTAAGTACCTGTTTAAAGGTGATAATAAAGAACATGTGGAATATATATACACACAATGAAATATTCATCTATAAAAATGAATGAAATCTTGCCATTTACAACAATATGGATGGCACTAGAGTAAGATGCTATGTGAAATAAATCAGAGAAAGACAAATACCCCATGATTTCACTCAGATGTGGAATTTAAGAAACCAAACAAGGAAAGAGAGAGAGAGACAAACCAAGGAACAGACTCTTAATTACAGAGGACAGACTTGATGGTGAACAGAGGGGAAGTGTGGGTAGGAGGGTGGGTGAAATAGGCGGTGGGGATTAAGGAGTGTATTTTTCATGGTGAGCAAAGGGTGATGTATATGGAAATGCTGAATCACTACATTGCACGCCTGAAACTAATATAACACTGCATGTTACCTATTCTGGAATTTAACGTTTTTTTAAAGGTGATAATAAACTAAGTTCATTTTTGCCATTCTGAGCCTGTATTTGGGTACAAATGCAGCCAAGGTAGGTGATTAGAATAGAAAATGGAAAGAAAGTCTAAGAATTAGAGGAAGTGAAAATAATCTGATTCAGGGATAAACATCCTCCCAATGACCTCTATTAAGAAACACTTAGAGGGGCGCCTGGGTGGCTCAGTCGATTGAGTGTCTGACTTTGGCTTAGGTCATGGTCTCGCGGTCTGTGGGTTCAAGCCCCATGTCGGGCTCTGTGCTGACAGCTCAGAGTCTGGAGCCTGCTTCGGATTCTGTGTCTCCCTCTCTCTTTGCCCCTCCCCTGCTCATGCTTTGTCTCTCTCTCTCTCTGTCAAAAATAAATAAACATTAAAAATTTTAAAAAAATAAACAGAAGAATATCTATAGGATACCTCCTCCCTCCACACACAAATCCCTTGAAGGCTTCCAGGAAGACCAAGGGTTTTCTGGAACTAAGTATGAAAATCTGGCATAGGGGACCAACTATTTGTATGTCATTGAAAAATGACTCTGTCCTCAAACAATTATCTTCAAGTGGAGGAAGTATTAATTTGCAAAAATTAATCTATAAGCGTAGATTGTCTTTTTTAATTCTACTCTATCAAAGGAGTAAATAATGACACTTTATTTTTTTAAATGTCTTTTATGAGAAAAGCATCATGTTTTAAAATTATGTGCATGTTAAAAACCCATGTCTCCACGTAAACATTTTCCCAGAAAGATATTTAACTAATGATACTTATTCAGTTTTGAATAAACTACAGAACACGGACATGGAGACCTCTGCACTTGTGTTCATCCATCCAGCTATCAGTCTTTCCTGTCACCATATGGATAAGTTGGGAGCAACACACTAGATTGTGTTGGGAAGGTTTGTCATCTTAAAACTGGGGATATAATCAGCCCCTTACAGTTGCCTGGCAATTTTGGTGAGTTTAGTTTCTTCAGTTAAATAATCTCTTTTCATTTTACTAAGGTGACCACAAGTCATTTCATGTCCAAAAGGTCATAAGCCATACTTTGTAAAACGTGTGTTGATTTTCATCATCATATGATTATCCTCCTAATTTTAATGCCTTTTATCATTTCTCATGGAATATATTCCCCTCAAGTAATTCTTTAAATTCTTTCTCTTCTTTTCTTCAAAATATAAACCACTTTCCCTTCTCTGTAGTCTCCTAATTTCAGTTTGAACTTCTCTCTGATGACCATCACTTCTGTACCTCATTTACTTATTCAGTCACAATCACTGTCGGCATTATTAATATTTTTAGCACACCTGACGTGATTGACATTTAGAATGAACATTCTCTTCCAAGGAAGTAGCACCCAAGAGGAGACAGAGAAAAACTTGTAGCAAGAGTTTTTAAGCCCCCTTTTTCTTCAGACTCAGAAATAATGTGAGGTTGAAGGGTTTGTTTAATTTAATTAATTAATTAATTAGTTGTATATATAATATAATTCCAGTGTAATTAACATACAGTGATATATTAGTTTCAGGTGTAAAGTATAGTGATTTGACAATTCTATGTATTACTCAGTGATAATCATAATAAGTGTACTCTTAATGCCCATCTCCTAATTCACCCATCCCCCCACCCACCTCCCCTCTGATAAACCGCCAATTTGTTCTCTACAGAGTCTGTTGTTTTGTTTTTTTTCTTTGCTCATTTGTTTTTTAAATTCCACATATGAGTGAGATCATATGGTATTTGTCTTTCGCTAACTGACTTATTTCACTTTGCATTATACTCTCTGGATCCTTCCATGTTGTTACAAATGGCAAGGTTTCATTCTTTTTTATGGATGAGTAATATTGCAATATATATATATATATGTATATGTATATACACACACACACATATATATGCATACATATATATACATTATATATGTATATATATACACACACACACACACATAAACGTATATATATTTATATGCCACATCTTCATATCCATTCATCTTTGGATGGACACTTAGGTTGCTAACATATTTTAGCTATTGTAAATAATGCTGCAATATACATAGGGGTGCATATGTGCTTTCAAATAAGTGTTTTCATATTCTTTGGGTAGAATTACTATATCATATAGTCATTCTATTTTTATTGAGGAACCCCTATACTGTTTTCCACAATGGCTGCCCCAGTTTGCATTCCCAGTCAGTGCATGAGGGGTTCCTTTTCTCCACATCCTCCCCACCACTAGTTTCTTGTGTTTTTTATTTTAGCCATTCTGACAGGTGTGAGTTGGTATCTCATTGTGGTTTTGATTTGTATTTCCCTGATCATGAGTGATGTTGAGCATCTTTTCATGTGTCTATTAGCCATCTGCATGTATTCTTTGGAGAAATATCTGATCATGTCTTCTGCCCATTTTTTAGTTGGATTGTTTTGGGGTTTTTTTGGTGTTGGGTTGCATAAGTTCTTAATATATTTTGGATACTAACCCCTTATCAAACATATAATTTGCAAATATCTTCTCCCATTCAGTAGATTGTCTTTTTGTTTATTGATTACTATGCAGAAGCTTTTTATTTTTATGTATCCTAATAGTGTATTTTTGCTTTTGTTCACCTAGCCTCAGGAGACCTATCTAGAAAAACGTTGCCACAGCCAGTGTCAGAGAAACTATTGTCTCTTCATTCTTCTAGAATTTTTATGGTTTCAGGTCTCACATTTAGGTCCTTAATCCATTTGAGTTTATTTTATTTGATTGTATTTTAGTGTTCTTATGTATTTTTGAAGGAGAGAGAGAGACAGAGCATGAACGGGGGAGGAGCAGAGAGAGAGGGAGACACAGAATCTGAAGCAGGCTTCAGGCTCTGAGCTGTCAGCACAGAGCCCGATGCAGGGCTCGAACCCATGAACTGTGACATCATGACCTGAGCCAAAGTCGGACACTTAATCAACTGAGCCACCCAGGCACCCCCTTTTGAGTTTATTTTTATGTACAGTGTAAGAAAGTGGTCCAGTTTCATTCTTTTGCATGTAGCCATCCAGTTTTCCCAACGCCATTGGCTGAAGAGACTATCTTTTTCCCGTGGGATAATCTTGCCTCCTTTGTCATAGATTAAAAGATTGAAGTTTTTCCTCAACTTCTTGATACCTAATTTTAACTGGACTCCTAACATGAAGTGCTAGCCTCTGATCAGTTTTCCTTGCATTGTTGTTTAATGCTTGCCTGACGCGATGAAGTAGATTCTGTTATGAGCCTTGTCTTACAAATGAGGAAACATGTCCAGGGATGTTAAGTAACTTGCCAAAAATCACTTGATACGTCCAAAATTGAGCTTCTTCACTTTCCCATATGACTTGTCTTTTTCATATCAGTTCATGGCAGTCATGTTTGACTCCTCTCTTCTTTCACACCCCACCTTCCTTCCATCAGCCAATCATGTCAGCTCTCCCTGCAAAATATGTGGAGAATCCAGCCACTTGGCACCACTCTCACTGCTACCACCCTGGACCAGGCTACCATCACCTTGAACCGGTATCCTTAACTGTCTCTTAACTGCCCTCCCTACTCCTACCCTTGCCCCCTCCTATAATTTCTTTCCAATGTGGCAACCAGAGTGCTATTTTTAGACATAAATCATGTCCTGTCACTCCTCACCCAAAGGCCCTCCAGTATCTTTCCCTCACATTCAGAATAAAATCCCTTCTATGGTCAAGAAATCCTTGCCTGACCCGGACCTGCCTGCCTCTCCTTCTTTACCTTATATTCCTTCCCCAAGTCACTCCACTCCATGCTCTTTGGCCTCTTTGCTGTTCCATGGCAATTGCTGTTCACTCATTCTGAAAAACTCTTTTCTTAGATAGTCACTTGGCTTTCTCCTTCACTCATGCAGGTATTCACTAAAATATTACCTCTACTGAAAGGACTTTCTGGATCACTTTATTAAAATCAAATTCTCCTATCAACCAGTTGCCATCCATTTATCCTAGAATGTTATATATGCTTGTTTATTGTCTGTCTCTCCCTCTAGAATCGCAGCTTCTCCTTGAGGCCCAGAACTTAGTATTGTACACCTAGGAATTCCTAGTGCTTCAAACAGTGCCTGACACACAAACATTTGTGGAGTGATTTAGACCAAATGAACACACACATACTGCCAGTGCAGAAATGCATAAGTGAATATCATATATGAAAATGCACAAGTACGTTTTGTGCAGGACCAACTAAAAGGAAAACTAGATTTCGGGGAGTAGATGCAACATGTCCACCTCATAGTCTTTCTAAATCAATCAAAATACTCAGAAGCTGTTCGAATCAGTAACCTCTGCCTTATACTCACTTGTGTGGCTTTTTCATAAAGTATTTCTAGATTATATTCTTGCTTCAATGTTGATAGTTCCCAAAGTTCAAATGATATGAGAGTTCTACTTGTATTCATCTATGATCAGTCTCCTTTCTCTCTCTATCTCTCTCTCTTTCTGTCTCTCTGTCTCTCCCCATCCCTCCCTACCTCCCTCCCTATCTGTCCTAGCCACACCTTTAAATTCTGATCCTGTATCTTCAGCTGTTTACAGGACATGTCCAATAAATGTTAAATGTTGGAGGTCTTGTAGCATCAGATTCAAATCAGTCCCAAGGTTAACCTCATTCTCTATTGTTCAGAGTCTGTTCCCCTTCTACCGGTTGCCTCCCTTCCCCTTCATCCCTTACAAGGAGTCAGTCACCTAATCCTATCGATTCTACTTTCTGTGTGTCCTTGTATCCGCCCCTTCCTTTCTAGTCCCACACGCACCACCATGGCACAGACTGCCTTTATCCTCACCTAGATAAAGCTGACGTCTTGTAAGTTTCTGCCTGTGACTCCAGCGTCACTCAGGCCACCCATCTTCATTTTGTCACTGTTTTTACTCAAAAGCCTTCAATGTCATGTAATTCCAGGCACAGAAAACCCAAACGCTTCTACCTGCTTGTGAAGATGCTGGGTTTACCTAGCTCCACTTACTTCAGTCATTCTTGTTTCTTTACTGTTCCGCCAAAGCACCGGCTTCCTTTCTCTAGAGGTTGCTTCTGTTCTCCAACAAATGTAGCATGATACCCTTAACCCAACTTGTCACTTTCCAGTTCCTTTCTCTTCGTAACCTTTACAACAATGTCAGCCTTTACTGACGTCCCTTTTATCTGAAGTCTTGTAGCACTTAGCTGATTTTTAAAATGTTTGTAATGAATGATACGCTTCTTTTTATTTATTTCAGCTTGTTGCTGCTGTTTCAGATGTTAGCCCTCTCTACCCAATTAGATAGGAATCTACTTGAACAGAAAAAACATCTCTCGTACTTGTATACAGCACTGGTATGCACCCGCATAGCATACCAGCACTTTTTTTTCAGGCAGCATACGCACACACACCCATTCAAATAAGTCAACATTCCCATTGCTTACTCAGAGAAAACAAGTTTACATGCCAGTTCAAGTAGAGCAGGTAGGAAAGAAATGAGGGAAATGGGATGGGTTTGGAGAAGTTACGAATTCATTTTAAGATTGTAGTGTCTATATAATAACCATCATAGTAGTAGTAGTAGTAATAATAATAATAATAATAATAATAATAATAAGGCACTGATTCCCCACATCCCATAGTCAGAGGCAGATTTACAATGAAACTAATGAAACATCAGAATCCCTCATTTGCACATTTCCCTATAAGGTCCCAAGGGAACCCTAGTGCTGTCTTCACACGTTTTTGTTAAACTCGTGAAATTAAGATACTCTAACCACTCAATTCAGATCTGCATGATTCACAGCACTGGATTGTCTGTGGGCATTCTGCATTTATAATATCTCATGTTGGACGGTACTGAGGGGGTCAGGGCCTTTTGTATCCATAATTTTCATGCCAAGCACCACTGTAGTGACTAGGTGAGCATTTTTAAATCAGGATCTTTATCCTTTTTATTGTCTCGTCGTTTCCTTAGGCACAAAATGAAATTGGGTGCTCTCAGACTACCTTTGGACTATCTCCTGCCCAAATGAGAAATGGCAAACCCTAGACAAACAGGAAACCAAGTGTCGAAGAGATACAAACTGATTTTCCTTGAGGACCTACTATGTTCCAACAGTGCGCATAAGTCACTGATCTCCGTGAGTGCTGCAGTGACTAAGGCAGATGATCATTTTCCCCTCTGACAAGTGAGAAAACTCAAGCTCAAAATGTTAAGTGACTTATTGCAAGTCACATGACTAGAAAGAGTTTGAATTTGGGTGTGAGTTCAGTTCTCCTGAATCCAAAGTCCATGATGTTCCTAAACCTTACAGGACTAAAGCAAAAATCAGAAAGTAAATGTTCCAAATAAATAGGGACATACATGACTAACCATTTTAAGAACCTAAGAAAAATCTGAATACTCTCCCCTCTGCATATTTTTTTCCATAGTATATTTATGTACACAAAATGTAAAAATGTTGTTTCTTTCCTTGTATTTCTCTGTGTTTTCTTGATCTATTACTTCAGGAAATTCAGAGTAAAGCTGCAGTTTCCTTTGTGAAGTCGAGGATTTATAATTCGTCAGTCCCTAAAGAAAAATGTGAAGGGGAGTGGGGGGTGGGGGGCGTGAAAGATCTGAAGAGTTTGGCGTGTGACGCCCAGGCTATTTGTCTTCAGGTGCTGGAACGTTGTGTTTCTGTCACCCTGGCACTTGTGATTCGCGGCGTGATCCCGGTTGAGATAGCAGCCACTCTAAAGCAGTAAGAGTGAACTGGAACTTGCTGTGCTTAAGTAATTACTTAATTGTGGCTCCCTGCCATTCAACAGTCTTGGAGAAATCTGTAGTTAGTCGTTCCATGTATCTTATTTCAAGGTGACTTTTGATTATTTCCCTCTTGTATTAGATAGTTTTGTAGCTAGAAAATAGCTGTGTCATTGCTTTGATACAATGCCTACAAGCTAGTCAGTAAACACATCGTGAGAGAGAGAGATGGAGAGACAGAGCGAGTGCTATTAAATTCCCATGCGTTCCAGCAAGGACAGCTGGTTTGGATTAGGAGAATGTTCTTCTACCTTCAGCATGCAGCTTTCCCACAGCTTCAATTCCTCTTTTTATTTATTTATTTATTTTTCCTGTAGCTGACATAAACAGTCGGCATCACATCCTGTATTCGGTTAACATTTTTTGATACAATCAAGATATTTCACTAAATTATTTTTAATGCTGAATACAGCAGACATTTCGTTATTCAGGAATCTGCAAACATTCACACGATGACTAAAATATGCAAAGTGGATTATATCACCCAAGATCATCACTAACAATAGCTATAGTGCTGTTCACTTGCTCAATAGGCATGTGAGACTTTTTACCTTTTTTCTTTTTCTTTTTCTTTTTCTTTTTTTTTTTTTTAAGGTAAGCGTATGCAGTCCTGGGAACTGCCTGACAAGATTAGATAGATAATTCTCATGAGACAACTTGGTTTTGTGACACAAGTGACGACCACCATGGAAAACCGTTTTAGGACATCCAGATTGCAGTTCTACAAAAGTTTGGGGTGGAACTTGGTCCCTGATCGTATCTTCCAATACAAACAGGACGGTGCACAGACCTCAAATAATAGGGGGTCTGATACTGCAAAATGTGTTTAAGGAATATCCTTCATTCTACACACTAATCAATACGTTACTGGTAGACATTATTGTTCCAAGTCACCTATAGCCATTCCAGAGAGCCTACCCTTGCCGCTAGCCTAGTGACACTATTTTAGAAATCTGTGACAAGTAAAGTCACTGTTACTACAGTAATGTAGGCTAGCTAAGACCTTGGAATTCTTAGGAATTTTGAAAGCTTGAGTTACATAGTAATAAATACATATGATCACTTATAAACCTGTAAGACTTTTTTTTTTTTTCATCCATTCAATCAGAGGTCATGAGTCAAGAGTTTTGATTTGTATTCCCCACTCTAGAACTAAACCAGTTCTGTGAGATGAGCAAGTCGGTACCTCATGTGATCCTCATATTCTTTATCTGGAGATACGGGGTTTTCCAAATATGCTATATACCGAAACATTCATTCATTGCTATGCTGTATTGTAGTGAAAAGGTCTAAGACACGGGTTCTACTCTCAAGACAGTTACATTAACCATGACACAGTAAAGAGGGCAATATTCTTTCATTTCACAAACGGGAATTGAGTACCTCACTCTGCCACATGCCGCAAAGATGGCTGTGGACGTTAATGCCCCCCAGTGCTGTGAGCATTACAAGGAAGCTGTCCCTGGAATTGTCTGGAAAGTGCTTATGGCAGAAGTAGGAATGGGACTGGGTTAATAAGTTCAGGCGCATGAGACAAGGTGCAAGGAGATAAATAACTAATAATGTCGTTGATTAATCTTTTGTACGGCAGATACTGCTACAGGCTTTTCATACATTTATTCCGAAGTCTCACAAAAATACAGTGAGGTAGGTGTTACTTTCCCCCATTATTATAGTAGGCAAAATTTAAACTTACCCCAGTAGACTGATCTCTTCCAAGATCATACAGTAAGTGAGGGAGTCAGGATTTGAATCCAGGGTCTGTGCCCTTAACCAGCACTCTTCTGCCTTCTAAATATTTGTTAAATGAACTCCAAATATTTTGTTAATGTGAGGTGATTGTTAGTCATAACACAACCTCAGTATATGAATCACAAAGAAAGAATATATGTTATATTCAGAACTTCCATCTGTGAGTGAGTCACAAATCTACATCCCTTTCCCTTACTGCTAGAGATCCTTTTCATTTCCTTTTTTCTTTTCCTTTTTTTTTTTTTTTAACTATGGTTTGGTTTTTCTCCAGTCAGCAGGTTTTCCAATGATATCTGTTAATTGAGGGTGTGGTGAGGTTAGGAGACAGCTAATGAAATTTTATTACATTTTACTTTGATCATCATCCTAAGATGAGTACATGTAGCATAGCCCCCCCACCCCCGCCGTTAGCTATTCCTCTGTGAAAAGTAGACCAGCCATCATTTACACATTCATTCAATAAAATGACCAAAATTGGGAAAAAATTTAAGATACGGCATATAGTTTTCTTTTCCATCAGCATTCAGATGTCTTCTCTTGTTCTTCAACTGCCTAGAAAATTTAGAGAAATATACATAACGTACAGAAATCTGGATGTTCATCCCAGCAGGCAGCAACTAACTTAGAAGACAGTCTGCCCTTGAATGGATAGGAAGAGTGTCTTGACTTATGTCCACATGTCCATTAAGGCCCAGCACTAGTTACTTCTCATTTCTACATTTACAATTTCCCTTCAGGCATTTTATCCAAGTGTTTTTTTTTTCTTTATCTCTTTTTGGGGGGGGGGGGGAGGGGAGAGTGGGATTTCCCAGTGAGAGACCACAACATTCTGAGGAGATGAATACACCTAGAAATCTGGTGTATTTGTGTAATCTGAAATCTGGGCTCCCAAATATTTAGTAGACTACTTAGATCCCTAAGCTGTTATGTTTTCAAGGATTTTTGCAAAAAGGATTTTGCAAATTAAAGGAAAGACCGCATTCACCCAAACTTTAGATGGTTACTATAGTTAACATCTGGGCTGTGTCCTGAGATCAACGCTACAGTGATGAAGTCCAGATGTTAAAACTTACCAATGTTTTTGTTACTTCTAAGCATTTGCTGCCTTTGTTGGTTTTTTTTTTTTTCAGACTCTAACTTCTTAATACATGAAGGTATTAGAGAAGAAGGGGAAATGAAATTAGCATATGGCATGAACCCAGAGTAACTGAATTCCTCCTCTTTCAAAGCACACTTTCAGGCCCTCACAGGATATGCAGCCTGTGGGAAGGCAGGCTCCAGGGCCTGCTCATCAGATAAAGATATTTCCATTCAGTTGCTATTTTCAATTAAAATAGGCTATGTGAGGGGCGCCTGGGTGGCTCAGTTGGTTAAGCGTCTGACTTCGGTTCAGGTCATGATCATGGTTCCAGCCCAGCATCAGGCTATGTGCTGACAGCTCGGAGCCTAGAGCCTGTTTCGGAGTCGGTCTGTCTGTCTCTGTCTCTCTCTCTGCCCCTACCCCTGCTCATGCCCTGTTTCTTTCTCTCTTACAAGTAAATAAACAAACATTACAAAAATTTTTAAATAGGCTATGTGATTGATTAAGTCTTTTCAGATTTAATACTGTGCACTAAAGAAACAGGAAGAGGAATTAAATCAATAATAAATATTCCAAAATTTTTACAGTTGTCTTTTCATCTGATTTTAGTTGTATGTATGCACAGAAATCTGTATCTATACATATATAAACACACACACACTGTACATATTGTCCTAGAGGAGAGGAAACCACCACTCATTCAGGAGCAACCACATTGCAGCAGAGACGTGTTACAGTGAGCATCCGAGGACGGGTTGAAAAAGGCATTGTTAGTCCCTGACATCCATGTGAAGAAGTTAAGAAAATCCCCAATAACAATTTCTTCCTTCAGGGCATCTGGTGGCTCAGTCGGTTGAACGACCAACTTCGGCTCAGGTCATGATCTCACGGTTTGTGAGTTCAAGCCCCGCATCAGTCTCTGTGCTGACAGCTCAGAGCCTGGAGCCTGCTTTGGATTCTGTGTCTCCCTCTCTCTCTGCCCCTCCCCTGCTCGTGCTCTGTCTCTCTCTGCCTCAGAAATAATAAACATTAAAAAAAAATTTTTTTTTGATATTTCTTCCTTCAAAACCCACTTTAGTTTTGTATCCCTTAATTTATCTAAAATATTTGCATGGCCATCCCAATGTTTATAGCAGCACTATCAACAATAGCCAAAGTATGGAAAGAGCCCAAATGTCCATCGGTGGATGAATGGAGAAAGAAGAGGTGGTATATATATACAATGGAGTATTACTTGGCAATCAAAAAGAATGAAATCTTGCCATTTGCAATGAAGTGGATGGAACTAGAGGGTATTATGCTAAGCAGAATTAGAGAAAGACAAATATCATACAACTTCACTTATATGAGGACTTTAAGACACAGAACAAATGAACATAAGGGAAGGGAAGCAAAAATAATATAAAACCAGGACTTATTTACAGAAAATGGAAGTCTGGAGGTACATGGGTGTCTCAGTTAGTTAAGCCTCTGACTACGGCTCAAGTCATGATCTCACAGTTCCTGAGCCCCGCATCCAGTTCTGTGATGACAGCTCAGAGCCTGCAGCCTGCTTTGGATTCTGTATCTTCCTCTCTCTCAGCCCCTCCCCCACTCTCTGTCTGTCTCTCTCTCTCAAAAAAATTAATTAATTTTTTTAAAAATGGAAGTCTGTTTAAGAACTGAAACCAGAGGGAAGCCAGGAAACAGTTCTTAACTCCCTCTCTTGAGCCATTACTGTTTGGTCAGAGTTCTTAACAGGACAGTTGTAATGGGATCTTTCTTTGGAGCATCATGTGATATCTTTGCTTACTTTTCTACATGATGAAACTTCAGATATCTGAAAGCAAGCAAAAAAGATATCCTCTTATCTCCAGGATATATCACCTTAATTATTTTGTCATTTTCGTAACTAGGAAAGATTTCGAGATCTTTAAACAGTTTCTTTTAGATGCTTTCTAGTTTGTTAATAGACCTCTTTAGTAAACAAGATACTCTACATGTGCTCTGAGCAGATATGGCATGGCAGGAATTCCTCCTAGGCCATATGACATCATTAGTATAATCTATCATTGCAATACATTTACTCTTTGTATTTGTATCACCTACACCTGTTGATGGTTCATTTTAAGCTTATGATCACCTATAAGCAAGAGATCTTTTTAACATGAAACGAAATCCTCAAGCCTTTTCTCTTCTGCATCAGAGTTTTGTTTTGTTTTGTTTTTAAACCTAAATATAGAGTTGGCGTATGTCCCAGTTAATTCTAATCTTGTTCATTTTACATACACCCTCCCTTACCCATCATGTCAGCCTATTGAGATAATTCTGAGTCTTTATCTCTTCATCTCTTAGCTCTTTATTTCAGCTTTGTGGTACCCATAGACTTTATAAGTATCCCATGTGGAACTTTTAATCAAGGACTTCGGGCTTAATTTCATCAAAATACTACTTAGGACATGATCAATGACAAAAATGGTCCATATGCATTTTTAATTGTCAGTACTCTTGGGGCACCTGGGAGACTTGGTTGATTGAGTGCCCAAGTGCCCAAGCTCAGTGTCGTGAGATTGAGCTCTGGGTTGGGCTCCAACTGCCTCTCTCCCCCAGTTGTGCCTTCTCTGTCTCTCTGTCTCTCTCTCTCCCTCTCTAAATTAAAATAGAATAATAATAATGATTGTCACTACTCTTAAAAACCAGCTGTTCGGCCAAAATATGACTCTAGTTGTTCCAGCACCCATCCAGTCTAAAATAACTTCACTAAAATTTTGCAAAATGCTAGCATGCCATTGCTCTGATCTACTGGTCTCATAACTTTATAAAATGGAATTGGTATTTAGAATTGGTTTTTCATCTAATTCTTGCATGCTTCAATATTTTTATTCCAGCTATGCTATCTCTAATAATTAACATGTAACTTTAGTATAGTATTTTACACTTAAAAAAAAAAACTTCAACATAAATCACCCTCATGAAATCCTTTTAAACAGATTAAGGAAATGTATATGATTATCTCCATTTTAAAGATGAAGAAACTGAAGCTCAGAGAGGTGACTAGAATCCAGATCTTGGTATTTTAATTTCAATTTGTTGTTGTTGTTGTTGTTGTTGTTGTTTCCCATGACACCACAGCTAACCAGATTCAGTTGCATTCTGTTTTATATGGTTAGGTACTCGAATATTTTTGAATGAGTGGGTAAATCTGTTCAAAAAGTCTTCGTATCCAAGGGCTTTGCCTCAAAAAATTTTGCCATTTAAAAGAACTGGCAAATCTCTGCAAGAACAGCAATTAAGTTCCATACTACTAACAAGTACAGCAATAACACCTAAATGTGTAAATAAGTACAATAGATCATTTTTTAAGAGTCTGTATATGTGGTTTTTTTCACAGTATTTAGAACTGTGTTTGCTAAATCCTTGCCCACAAACTGGTGCCGATCCAAGTTGAAATTCCCAATGATCTGCAGAAAAATGAGAAAATAAGGGGCAATTGTTATGGATGGAATTGTGCCCCCTCCCTCGTATGTTGAAGCCCTCGCCTGTACTGTGACTGTATTTGGAGAGAGCATCTATAAAGAGGTATTTAAGGTTAAGTGAGGTCATAAGGTTGAGAGTCCTAATCCAAAAGGACGGGTGTCCTTGTAAGAAGAACAAGAGAGGTACGCCTGGGTGGTTCAGTTGGTTAAGTGCCCGACTTCGGCTCAGGTCATGATCTCGTGGTTACAAGTTGGGACCCCGCGTCGGGCTCTGCCCTGACAGCTCAGAGCCCGGAGCCTGCTTTGGATTCTGTCTCCCTCTCTCTCTGCCCCTCTCCTGCTCATGCTCTATCTCTCTCTCTCTTAAAAATAAATTAAAAAACATAAATTTAAAAAAAAAAAAGAATGAAATACTAGGAGTGTGCTCACACAGAGGAAAGGCCACATGAGGACACAGCCAGAGGCAACTCTCTACAAGCCAGGAAGAGAGCTCTCACCAGAAACCAAATCTGACAGCACCTTAATCTTAGACTCCCAGCCTCCAGAACTGTGAGAAAATACATTTCTGTTGTTTCAACCATTCAGTCTGTGCTACTCTGTTACGGCCGCCCCACGCTGACCAACAGTAATGTACTGACTTTTTAATAGTATCAAATGTATTCAGCTTAAAGCCCTGTCCTTTATCTGCCCTTCTTACTTTTCTGTTATTAATACATCCTCACTTACAGAAGTTGGTTTTGGGTGATGTGGATTCATAGGTTCACTTCAGATAGTGAAGGTTAGTGATCCAATCCTGAGCCCATATAGTTTGGAAATTGTGCTGGCCTGTGACATCCAGATGTGTTGGAGGAGACCACGTGGGTGAAGAAATGACATTCTGTTGGCCCGCTGACTTCAGCCGGGAGAGCTCTGTGATCTACAGAGAAGTAAGATCTTTGCGAAGCTTAGTGAAGCAGATGGGAACAATATTGATCTGGCAGGGAGCAGCAATACTTTGGGTCAAAAATGATCAAGTTGTATTAAAGCAATGCAGAGGCAGTGTGAGTAGAGCAGAATCATTTGGTAGAGCTTTGTATGGAAACACTTCTTCCAGACACACTTCTTGATCCTCACTCATGCGCCGGGTATTGTCAGGCAGTGAGGCTACAACAGTGAACGTGGCACATCCCATGCACAGAAGGATCTCACTGTCTGGCGCTCAGGACAAGGGGGAGGGGGCGGAGGGCAGGGGTGGAAATGGGGCCAATGTCCCAAAGCAATTCCAGGAGAGGCCCCAACCCAGCCCGCTGCTTCCTGGCAGGCAAAGGCATTTCAGGGAGAGTGGATGGCATATAGAAAGGCAGGAAATGGCCAAGCGTGTGAAGAAGCTGATGGCATCAGTGGTCGCTTGTCATGTGGAGACATTTGCCTGAAAAGGAAAAAGAACAATAAGTGGGCGCATTTATCTTCTGGGTGGGAGATAATGGGCTTGGGGTGTGCTTTGGTTTTCTGTTTATTGTTATGTTTGCTATTTTGGCTTGGGATGTTTGTTTTTTAATCAGGATGAGAGAGACTTAGCCTGAGAGGAAGTTACCAGTTACGGTGGGGACGAGGGGTGAAGAAATTAAAGTTGAAAACTCTGGGGAAGGGCTAAGGAAATTGTTGAGGTAGTAACTCAGAAGACGGGGTGAAAGGCACAGTGAGGAGAGTCTTTATGAGGAGGAGGGCGGCCCCGCCCTGAGGCTGGTGGAAAGGGGATAAAGATTGCTGTGGCAACAGATACCTTTGACAAGGAGCGTCTGGGGAGCTGAGATAGATCATAGCCCATGGCCTCAACTTTCTTAATGCAGTCCAGACAGCACCGTCTGCTAAAAATGGATCAGGGCTTGAGATGAGTGGGGGTGGTTTAGCGGAATCATGGAGGATGGAAAGGGTCAAGTCCAAAAATGACTCCAAAAGAGTCCCACAGAGGTTAGGGCGCTTGAATTGACAATGACTGCTATCTACAAAGCACTGGCATTTTCTCCAATGGCAACTTGCTACCTTTTCAAGGGGAGGGTGGAAAGAAACAGTGAAATGCAGTTTTAATTCTGTGTGGAGGTATTCCTGGTTGAAGGCAATGAAGAAGCAAGAATCTGGGGAACTGAAGGTGCAATCCAGGAATGAAGGGTGGGTGCAACCAGAAACCCGCTCTGGAGGGGAGATAAGGTGGGAGGTGGAGTCCAGAAGGCGGTGTCACAGTTGAAGGCTTCTGAATGATGCGCTCTAGGGAATAAAATGACACAGACAGATGCCCGGTGATGGTTATGGAGTTGCAAGGTTACAATGCGTGTGTGTGTGTGTGTGTGTGTGTGTGTGTGTGTGTGTGTAGCTGTCTGCAGGGAACTTGCCTCCTCTGGAGAGGCTATTGCCCTTGGGGTGAAAGCAACTGTGTGAACCAAGG
This sequence comes from Prionailurus viverrinus, assembly GCF_022837055.1. Classification (NCBI taxonomy): domain Eukaryota; kingdom Metazoa; phylum Chordata; class Mammalia; order Carnivora; family Felidae; genus Prionailurus; species Prionailurus viverrinus. The sequence goes on from NC_062564.1 coordinate 25,323,017, forward strand.
TCTAGTCTTCAGTGAAGAAGGAGGAGAAGCAGGATATTAGACCAACATGGACTTGATGGGCTCAACTGCAGAGGAAACTGCAGAATAAGGACTGGGAGGCAGAGAACTTCTAGGAAGCCAGAGATGGCTGTGCAGGGAGAGGAGGAGGGAGCAAGGGCGGTCCAGTTTTCTATTAGGACCAGGAGTTGGAGAAACGGGGCAGGGGGGTTGGGTAAGAGAGCACAGGAGCAATGGCACGAGGAGGCCAGGGGCTCAGGGAAAGGGAGGAGGGGGAGGGGAAGCAAGGAGACAGGAATGAAGAGTACCGGGCAGCGAGATGGGAGAGGTGCTTAAGGGACCACCTAAGCACCTGCTCTGGGCAAGGCAAAAACTAACCAGGTCTCCACTTCCCTGGAGTTTATACATCAAATCGTTTGTCTTTCACTTCATAACCACAGATTACAGAGAGCAGAGGCGTGGTCTCAAGTGACAGCAAAACCACAGCTTAGCATTTACATGTTACTTACCTGATTTGCCCTAAACAATATCCCATCAAAATAAATGCAAACCAGAAAGTGCTTTCAGCCTGGAGCAGTCCCAGGTAGTACTATGAAGCTAGTTATGATATTCTTAAAGTATTGCTTAGTTTGATTACAAAATTATTCCAAAGCCATGGTTAGCCTTAAGTGTATGATAATTAACGTTAAATACAAAGCACGTCTATTACTTTGTACTTGTTTGAGCGTATTTGTAATGTATCTTGGAAGTCAGGCGTTTGTGTTGCTTTGGGGCAGTCAGGCATTGTGATTATGAAAGCAATGAAGAGTGTGGATCTTAGGGGCACCTGGGTGGTTCAGTTGGTTAAGCGTCCGACTCTCAATTTTGGCCCAGTCATGATCGATCGGTTGGTGAGTCTGAACCCTGCATCAGGCTCCACATTGATGGTGCAGAGCCTGCTTGTGATTCTCCCTCTCTCCCTCTCTCTCTGCACCTTCGGTGCTCTCTCTCTCTCTCTCAAAATAAATAAACTTAAAAAAAAAAAAGTATGGGTCTTAGAAATAGACTGGAGGGGGTCTCAGTTTCCATTTGGCCACTTAGAATGTGGGTAACATTGGATAGATTCTTTAACCTCTCTGTGCCTTATTTGTAAAATGGGCATGATATTAACACGTCTGCCGCACAAAGGTTGTCGTGAAGATTCAGTGAGTCACAAAAGCAAAGCACTCAGAAAGCTGTCTGGCACATTGTAAGTGCTAAATAAGTGTTAACAGTTGCTATAACTGCATATACTGTGACATTCTTCGCGAGGTATCATATCTTCTATAGTCAATCCTGCTGGCAAAGTACTGGCTGTACTGTCTTTGCAATTGTAATCCTGACCTAGTAACAACTGTGCCAAATTGCACAAGCAGATAGTAATGTTTGGCAGTGCCTGGAGGTTTGACTGTTAATGGAACAACTGGAATGACTTTTACTTGGCACCCAGCCAAGTAACGAATCCTTTCCATCATTTCAGCAACATTTTCGCCTCTTGTTTCTCTATTTGCAGCGGCCATGCATTAAATACCTGCAAAAAGCACCTTACTTCTTTCTGGGCAATAGGTGAAACTCCTTGCAACATGATTAAGGACATGGGATGTCTGGATGGTATGCTTGTTAACACAGGAGTCTGTTTCTGCCTGTATTTAAGAGAGACACTCAGTCTGGGTTTTGTTCATTAAAGTTTTGCAATCAAGGGTCCCTTCTAGGCGGGGCACCGTGCTGACAACAAAGCAGGAATGAACAGTATTTATGATGTAAATGGTGAGATGCATTGGCCTTATGCACTGCTTTACTCATTCAACAAATATTATAAATACGTCTCAGGCACTGTGCTAGACCCTGGGACATAACGCTGCTTGCTAGACTATCTGCGGATATTTGAATATGAACTCACAAATGTGATGAAGAGATGAGTGAGACAGTGGTATGCAAGTGAGTGTTGGATGATGGAATGTGGCCGTGTGAAGGAAAAGTCGTTCAACTTACTCTGCTTTCGTAGGTAGAAACTTTTTACGGACACGGGGAATTTAGACTGGTGTCGACTGCTGTTCTGTGTACTCTTTGGTCAACAAGATTTCTGACTGGTCTTCATTTTGAAATGTTTTTTGAGCACCGAACTCTTCTTTTTCAGATGAGACACACACACACACAAACCCCATGCAGAATGCTGCCCTATGAGTGGGTCTGCCCAATACCAGGATAACTGATATATGTTTGAACCTTGAGAACTCCACTGTATACAAACGGTATCCCTATTGTCATCTGAATTCCTAATTGTCTCGTGGTCAAATCAATGCCTTCTAAATAATTACCTGGAAATCCTCCAGAAAAAGAAAGTCTAAGATATTTAAAAGGCATGCTTTCACACTTTTGGAAGCAAAGCTTTTTTCTCCAAATGAAAACTATTGCCTACATGAAAATGTCTCTTTAACTTCGGCTTCTTCCTGTAATTTGCCATTGTTGCAGATGGCCTTTAAAAATCTCCCCCGTTCCAGGCAAAATTATTACTGGACCCCTTCAGTCTGCCCAACTGCCCCCTTTAATAATTATGCTTTCTCAGGACCACCATCCCTGGTCCAAGTGTTAGGTCCTTCCACACCGTGTTTAAAGTGTTATTTACATCCTTTAAAACTGTTTTCACCTTCACCTGAATAACGTCTCAGGGTGGGATCTGGACAGTATCTTAATTTGGATTTCCCCTTTAAGAAGTCCCTGAAACAAGGATTTGGGTGCAAAGAGCATATTTAGGCTGTGGCCCAGGAAGCACCCCGAAAGAATGAGGAGGAGAGCTCCCTGAGGGAGGAGCGCCCGTGGAGGACTAGTCAACAGCCTGCTGGTGGGTGCATGCGTCCTGGCTACCCCTGCTGCAGAACCTCCCCAGAACTCAGCAGTATAGAACCGCCACTTCTGATGCTCACAGAGTGCCTGTGTCAGGAGTGAGGATGGGCACCGGGGCCTCAGCTGGAAAGTTTCAAAGGCTGGGGTGACTGCGCAGCTGGGGCTGGAGTCACCTAGAGATGCCTCATTCGTGTCTGGTGGTCATGAATGTAGGCTGGGGCTCATAGAGTACCGACAGGTGGCCTCTGCATGTGGCCTGGACCTCTTCCCAGTGCTGCAACCTCAGGGTAGTCAGACTCCTCCCAAGGTAGAACAGAGCCCCCAGATGAATGGCCCAGAGAACAAGGCCAAGCAGCCTCAGCTCTTCTAACGTCACCTTACAAGTCACACAGCCACACTGTGTTGTTTACCAGCAAGTGGTGATCCTGCCCTAACTCAAGGGGAAGGAAAAATAGAGTTCTATTCTCAACTGAAGTGTGTCAAAGACTCTCCAGCACTTTTTCTAATAAAAAAATAAATAAATAAATAAATAATTTTGACACACTATGGGCAACCATCTTCCTTCTTGACTGGAGGTCAAGGGGAGGGCAAAATATGAATTAACAGGTAATTACAATATAATATAACGCGTAGGTGATGAAAGGAATAGGTATGTACAAGGTATAATAGAATCACAGAGGAGTGGCACTTAGCTTGGTCATGGGTTCAGGCAAGATGGATTAGTGTCAATCAGATGAAGGCAGGGAGGAGATTTCAAGGAGAAGGAATAAAAGCAGCCTCTTGGTGTGTGCAGTTTGGTAAAGTGGAATGTGGAGAGGGCGGGTGAAAGCGGAAGTGGAAGGTCATGAGAAGTCTTGAATGCCACACTCACAGGCAGGGTCCTTATTTTCAGGCAATGAAGAGTCATTAAGAGTCAGTGTAAACCTCTAGAGTAAAGATTATGAAAGCCTGAATGAGGTATAGCCGAGCTAAATAGTAGGCGATGGATTTCAGAAGTATTTAGAAAGTAAAAGAATGAATACTGGGGGGGTTAATTGGGTGTGGGAGTGTAGGAAAGAGAGAAGCCTCGGTGTACCACCAGATTCCTACCCTGGATGCTTGGAGGCAGGCTGGTTCCACTGAGATAAGGAATTGAACAGGATAAATAAGTTAGGGAGGAAATGGTGAGGACCACGTCCCTGTGGCTATCCAGGTGCTCATGGCCAGTGGTCACCAGGTGTATGTCCCAGTCTAAACTGGGGAGAGAAGACAGGGCAGGAGATACCAATTTGGGAGTCATCAGCAAATACGAGAAGAATGAGGAAGTCCTAGAAGAATACAAGAGCAGCATTTTTGGCTCTAAGAAGGTGGATGTTGCTAATAATTTGGAGTGGTTCATACCTGGTTACCTCCATCTCCTTGATGATGAAGACAGAGTATCTGTTGAGAGAAGGTGGAGCTGGAATACTGAGAACAATTTTTAAAACAAAGACGTATGGCAAATATATATCATAACACAGGAGAAAAGTTTGCTCTGTTGGTGCTGTACAAGTTTTTGTAATTGTTCCTGATGTCAGCATGCCCTCTACTTGTCCTCAGAAATTCTGACACCAAGTCCCATTCACTAAATAGGCAAAAACATTGCTAAAAAGGTGTTAGGGTTATATTGTCTATAATCTTCAGCACCCCTCACAGTTGATTTCAGTTCCTTCTGATTCACATACATCTTGAATAATCACCAAACAAGAAAATCATTAACCATCTTCAAATTTAAGTCTTCACAAAAAACTTCTATAATGAAATGGAAAGAAGGTTTTTTTTTTTCTTTTCCCTTGGTGTTTACTGGTCATTATTCCGAAACATCTCAACAATCTATCTGTGTGTTAGTTTCCAGCAGATGATAGGTACCAGGCTTCCTCTGTAAACCTTCCATACTTTACTTGAGTCTGAATCACAAAGAATTCAGAGTATTGATGCCCTAGGAAAGATGTTTTTCCAAGAGGGGTTGGAAGGGGTACAGAATGTGTTTGAAGACCGAGAAGACAAGATGAACAAGCCTTTCCTTCCTATGAGCAAGTGCTTGCTTACTCAGTAGATAGTATAATTACTGTCCTGTAAGTATGCACAAGGTTTGTTGTTTTGTTTGGTTTGGGTTTTGTTTTGTTTTTGGTTTTGTTTTTGTTTTTTACCTGTAAAAGGGCTTTTCCTAGTTAAAAGGGTTGGAAACCACTGGTTTAAATAATCCTAATCCATGGATAATCCCCACATCTTCACTTCAATGGCTTCAATTGCCTTCCCCAAGAAAGCTCCCTTCAGAGCTCCTAAGGGTGAGCCAAATGGACAGATCTGAGCTTTGCCCCTTTTAATGAAGCATGGCAAATGACCAAAAGGCAAGCTGCTGAAAGAGAAATGAAAGAAACCCAGGGTCTGGATATTCCAAACTGGCTAATTGGCCCCTGAAAGATAGTGAGTCGTGTGCGAATGCCTCTTACTTCCTAACAGCTCAGCAGGGCCTCCGTGGAAGAATACCACACCAACTGGGGAGTCACTGCAGAAGGGGGATACTCAACCAGGGTCCTTTGTCCCTGTTAGAAGAACTGAAAGCCCCTCTTGGGAGTGTTACTTTGCCATTTAGAGGGCTTGGGGGGGGTGAAGGGAGAAAAGAAGGAAAGGGGAAAACTTGCCTTCCATTTTCTCTACTAAGTTCTCGAGACTCCTACCAAAATATTAATTTTTGAGATCTCTTCCTTGTATGGTCTGACAACTGAACCTGACCTAGAATTTAAAAACAAAACAAAACAAAACAAAAAAACAAAACATACAACAGGGTATAATGAGTTTGGAAACGGGAAAGCAAGGAAAAATAAAAATGTGCCCCAAGTCAGGTTGAAAATTTTAGCGTAGGAGAGCTTGTATACTTGTGTGATTTTGCCTCCTGCGAGGTCACACCAAAGGTGTTTACTGTGGATATTTGCATAATAATACTCTCTTACCTGGCCTTTTCTTAACTCTTAATTAAAAGCACTTCTCACCTCTTTGGATAATTTATAAGCATCTGCTTTTGTGTCAGGTGAAGAGAAGTTCAGAGTGTGCATATAAGCATATTAGAAATCCATAATTTGACCCACCAAAACCCCCTTTTTATGGAGGTGTAGTATTTGTCAACTAACTGGTGAGTCGGTGCATGAATGACTTACATAAAGAGCCCCACTGCTTTTCTTCTTACCTCCCCAGATGCCTCCCTCTTTCCTCTCACATTTACATCCCTTTTCTCTTTGGCCTTCCTTGCCCTCTCTTTCTCAGCCTCTGGAGCCTGATTAGAAGCAAGAACCTAATACTATCCAAAATAACCTACAATGTAATACTTTGCATGCTAAATCATACTCACCTGCTGACGATGTGACGGTGTGAAACAAACAGCCCAATCTGTGCTGGTAACACATGTTTCCAGGAAATGTTCAGATTTTGCACATTTAGGGGTTTTCCCCATTCAGAGCAAAGATATTTTCAGATTAAAGAGAATATGCATATTTCCATTTGAATAAAGATTGGTCATTAATAACTGTCCAAAGTTGTTTAAAAGAAAAACACCAAACTTTGGTTGCATCCTTTTCCTCTACCAAAATTAAAAACATCTTAAGGAAAAGTAGGGGCACCTGGGTGACTCAGTGGGTTAAACATCTGATTTCGGCGCAGGTCACCATCTCACGGTTCCTGAGTTACAGCCCCGAGTCGGGCTCTGACAGCTCAGAGTCTGGAGCCTGCTTCGAATTCTGTGTTTCCGTCTCTCTCTGACCCTCCCCTCCCCCACCCGTGCTCTGTCTCTCTCAAAAATAGAAAATAAAAACATTTAAAAAAATTTTTTTAATAAAAAAATCTTAAGGAAAAGTAGATGAGTCCATGCGACCATCACATGACTCAGATGGGTCATTTTCATGTTCCTTGAACCGCACCTTTGAATCTGGCGAAGCTTCTTACGTGTTCTCAAGCTTCTGAGACTTTGAGAACACTCTTACAGGAAAAGAGCATGTCCAGTCTGGTAAACAGCACCAAAGTACACACTCGCCTCCAGAGACATCTGTTTGAAGTGAAACTTCCATAGTAGGCTGAAGTTTGTTCCTTTGGAAGTTTCCATAACGGGCTCAGAAAAAAAAGTCCCCCTAATCTCGTTCCCATGCATCTACTGCTCATTTGAAGATGAAGATTATTTATGTTAAAGAGCACTGCAGCCCCGTAGACGGCTCTCCAGCGGCAGAGGGCTGAAGGGGTGCACTAATGTTTATCGCTGCACCAGAACAAGTATCACAGAAATGCAGGGTCCTTGGCTCACCTCCCAAACTCTGCGTTCTCTCGGACTGACCGCGAGCCACTTTGTAAGTGGTGTTGTTGTTTGAGGAGAACACTTCTCTCTGGGTTACAGTTCCACAGGAGTTGGTGTTTTAGCACTCTTCTTCTGGAGAACTTCCCATTTCCCATACTTGCCTTCATCGGATTCCCCTCTTGAAGTAGGAGAACATGGCACAGACCTGAGATTACACATGAGGATTGTTTCCCTCTTGAGGTTTGTGCCCGCGTGTGAATGTATGTGTCTGAGCTGGTTCATGGTTTCACTGGGGGCTTAGAGGATGGTATCATGTTGGCCAGGATCCTGGAGCCAGTCCCCACACATTTCACGTTAAAGCAGACTCCTCTGCAGCTACAGACCCAACTCAGATCCCCGCATGGTATCCAATCATTTGGCAATTACATGCCTGTGGCCAGTTGGACAGCATGGAGTGGCAGACCCCAGTCTGGTCTTGCCCTGCCTGTCCTGGCTGTATAACCCAACGTCAACACCCAGCTTCTGTCACCTTAGATTTTTCCCTATTCCACACACATCTGTAGCAATCCCTATCTCTGTGCCTTAGTCTATACAGCATCCCGATATGGGCATGTTCACCCCAGTCTTCACCCCTGATTTGATACTATGTGATGTGATGTTAGGAAGCCTCCTGGACATTTGCACTTAACTCGTAGCTGTTTCTGCACAGTGAGCACTAGATAAAACATTTGCAAGTTGTTCTTGTAGACTAGAGATACAAAACCTATCACCCTAGGTAGATAACATCCAAAATCCTCCTGCCCAGTCTCCTTCTTTATATAAAGCAAGCAAGAAAAAACAAAAACAAGTGGTTGTATGTTCAGAAACTGATTCCCAGATCACACCACATTGCCTGGTTTTGTTTTGACTTTCCGTCTGGATTGTGTGCTCTTAAGGCAGAGACCTGTGTTCGCTTAATTATACGGTCCCCTACCTCCCAGCAAAGTGCAGTCCACACACTATGCTCAGCAAATGCCTTGCTTAGCTTCTGGGTGTTCCAGGGTAAGTACCTGCCCCTCCTGGAAGTCCACCTCAGAAAGCACGTACATCACAGGGGAGGAATGACTTTTATGAGCTTCCTGGAAATCAGGCTGATTCCATTTGCTGACTGTGTAACCCGGGACCACAGTTGGGCAGGATCTGCCTGGCTCAGGGGCTCCCAGCCAAGAAGACACTTGGGAGTTAAGTCCAGCCTCTCCTCGGGTCCCTGAGCCCTGGAGTGACACAGCTCTAGCGGAAGAAGGGAGGCCTTTTTCTAATTTGTTAAAAGGTCCCGATATATCACTAAGCCACACACGTATGGGGGCAGTGCCTTTTCCCAGTTTATGGTTTTGTGGAGGTTAGCAAAGTTTCAGGAATAACTTAGGGAGAGGAAAGATGATCAAAATTAGTGAGCTGATAGAGTCCATTTTTATTTTTCGATAATCACACACACACACACACACACACACACACACATAGAACTTGATGTGGGGTAAAAATGAAGATAAATGCAAACCTACATGTTTAAGGACACAGAGCTGCCCAATACTTATTAACATACTCTAAAGGATGTCAGAATGATCCTTTTTCTACCTGTTCATTATTCCTTCACTTACTCAGTTATTTTTTCAATAGATGTACTGGGTTCATACGATTTGAGAATAATCAATTATAACCCAGAAAGAGATATGCAAGCTTTTCATGCTGCACTGTGGAGACACGGCAAGCATTTCTCTGTGTGGTCAGAAAGGCCACTAAAATGCGAGGGAGCCGGACCAGTGAGAAGCTTCATTCTCCCCTTGTGTAATAGATGTGAGTCCAGCTCTGGGTGGTTTGTATGGTTTTGTCCACTGCACTGCAGATCCCTGGAAGAGCAAGCAAAACAACTGAAGAGATGTAAGGATTTCTACATGAGAATAATTTTTGTGTAATCATAAAAGACTAGGGTTGAAAGGGACCTCATAGCCATCTAAGCAATCATTCTCTTCATTTGACAGAGAAAATTGAAATCCGAAAAGCTACAATGATTTAAATGTATTTTATTTTGTATTTTAGAAATGTCAAATTATTTTCAGAAGCATCCATGTCTCCTTTTCCCCCCAGACTCTTAGAAACCAGAAGCATCTACCATAGCTTTGTTTCTCCAGTATTTAACATCTCACCCTGGCAAGCAGTAAATCCTTTTAGATAGAGACAATCTCATAATATTGATCTCAAGCCACATTTATTTCAATAAGCTCATAATAAAAAGTGATAATCGGGCGCCTGGGTGGCTCAGTCGGTTAAGCATCCAACTTCAGCTCATGTCATAATCTCGCGGTCTCTGAGTTCGAGCCCCGAGTCGGGCTCTGTGCTGACAGCTTGGAGCCTGGAGCCTGCTTTGGATTCTGTGTCTCCCTCTCTCCCTCCTTCTCTCTCTGCCTCTCTCCTGTTCACACACTCTCTCTCTCCCTCTCTCTCTCAAAAAAAAAAACATTAAAAAAGATTTTTTTAAGTGATAAGCATTGCACTGTTCACACTTTATCATAAATATTCCTCATTTATCCTTTTGGTTTCATCCATCTCGAAAGCAAGTACAATAAGATTTACTTGTCTCAGACTTGTAACAGGAATATTGTTAGAGTTTAATAATTTTTTAAAGGAATCCAAGAATCTATGATTTAATACACCCCAATGAATTACTCTTTTTCTTTTGTTCACTGTTAACATTATTGTAGGCGATTTCCTGTGGATATGAGTAAAACAACTGTATGACAAGGTTGACAGGCTAATTAGTGGGTTCAAGATTTTAAGTTTTAATTCTGTCTTTAACATCACTTTTACAAAGAGGAACAGACAGAATCTTGTTATCATATCTCCCATTAGTTAAGATAACTCTACAATAATGCCATTCACTGATGTCAGACAATCAGCTTCAGCTAAGAATGTTAAAAAGAATTGAACTAGTAAGTGTAATCCTTGAAAGTTACAGAAAATCAAGATTCTGTAACACTAATAGTTGAAAAAGTAGATGAGATTTAAAGAGAGTATACCTAAAGAAAGGTTGATACTCTTTGATCTTGCAACATTGTATGCGGCCTCAAAACTACTGCAGGAGAATTTCTTTTAGTTATTTCTTATATTCTACATGGTTTTCAATGTTTTGTGTTCACTGAATTTATTTTAGATATACCACAAATAAATTATTCAGAATTTCAAAAATGGGCTCTGTATTAACTTCAGAAAATGGGTAATAGCCTTAATTATGTTTCTTTGTTTTTGTTTTGTTTTTGTTTTTGTTTTTGTTTTAATTTCGCTGTACCTTTTTACTGCTTATTCCTGCTTCCTACTATTAAGGTCTTGGATAGTAAGTACCAAACGTTCTAGTCTTCAAACAGTCCTTCTGAAGACTGCCAGCTATTTATAGTTCTTTCTTCTCCATTTTACTTTCATGGGTGCTTTTAAAGTTGTTGGAAATTAAAGGTCACCAAGGCTGAATGTGTATGTGGCAATTTGTCCAAATTAACTTATTACCGTGGCCTGGTGGGTGATGATGAGACATCTGGTCCATTGCTTAGGAAACATCCTCCACGAGAGTGATTTCTGGGAGTAGGTTTAATTACCTTTTTCATCTCAGCAAAACCTCTGGTTATCCCAGGGATTCAACCCGTGGATTAATTATTTTTAAATTTTAGTTTAGGGGGATCTGTCCTTCAATATCTCATCTAGTTCTACTGCACAAGAAAATTGACACAAATTAGCTCCAGAATAGCTGTTTTTTTTTTTTACGCAGAGTTAGAATTGCATGCTGAATTTGTCATTCTGTGATGATGAAAAATGGTAAAAATTAGAGACCCTGAATATGCAGATTTTTTAAGCCTTAAACCTTGAGGGAAATGCAGTGTGGTTTCTCTCCATTTTCCTTATAAATTCCAAACGAAAAACAGTTATTGCTTTAGACCCAGCTTTTACCTATCTCGTTTTGCAAATATAAATAAGGCCACCTTTGTCCTTGGCCCATTGAATGACACTTCACAGTCAAAAAAAACATTAGATACTTCATTTTCGTGTGTAAACTTGGAGTAAAAGATAAAATATACCTGCTCCTTTTATTGCTTCATTATTATATGGACATACTTATTAAAATGCAACGAACTCAGCATGCTTCCATTAGTAAATTTTGGGGTTAAATGACCAGAAGATAAAAGCCATAGTAAGTGAATTGGCTGTTAATAAAATGTATTATGCACTTAATTTACAATTTACTTACATGCTCTAAACAACTGGTTCTTCTTTGGGGAAACACCTGGCAGATATGATGCAGCAAGTGTTAAAAGTACACACATTACTCCATTTTTAAAAATGGCTCTTTTTATTGCCATAAATTTGCTCAACTTTGCCTTTTAAAATTAATATACCACAGTAAGTGGTGTTTTTAATAGAGCATGTGCAATAATTACAGATTGTCCTATCCATGTAGTATGAATGACTCCCAAAAGGCATCTTGCTGTAGGCCATAGAGCATGGACTTTGGAGTACAGAAGAGTTGAGTTCAAATTCTGTCTCTGCATTTTGATAGCTGGGTGACCTGGCAAGGTACTTAACTTTCCTGTCAGTTTTGTTCATTTCAAAAAATCATGATAGTATCTCATTTATAGAATGGTAAAGATGTTTAAAGGAGACAACTCAAGTAAACCACTCACTGCAATGGCTGGAACTCACCTGACACTCTGGAAATGAAATTTTCCTTCTCTCTCCTTTTTTGAAGAAAGCAGATTAAGAGCAAGACTTCACAGACAAGTCTTATCAAGGCCCCAGAATTCAGTCTTGACTACTCACACCTTTACTAAGGGGCTCAAGATATCTTCTGGTTTGCCTGCTTTCCAAATACATTATTTACAACTCAGTTGTTTCCGTTTGGGTTTTTTAGGACAAATCTCTTTTCCTTGCCTAGATTCTGTGCCAAAGCAATACCTCAGAATTCAACTTTTCAGCATCTCTGTGCTTTATCTTGTTCAGCGTGGCTTCAAAATGTGATCCATACAACTCTCCAGTGTTCATTTGGCAAACTGGCTTACACCATTGTTTTATTTTAAGTAGAACCTTGGGGGGCCTGGGGGGCTCAGTTCAAGTGTCCAACTCTTGATTTGGGCTCAGGTCATGATCTCATGGTTCCTTTGTGAGGCCAAGCCCCACCTTGGGCTCCAAGCTGACAACTTGCTTGGGATTCTCTCTCTCTCTCTCTCTCTCTCTCTCTCTCTCTCTCTCTCTCTCAAAATAAATAAACATTTAAGTGGAACCTAAGGCAGGTGTTTAGAAAAGAAACCAAGCAAAGTGTTCTGCCACTTAACACATACTATCCTGGCTAGACTCCTCTCCTCTAAGATGGTAGCACTAAGCTCTTCATTTTTAATATTGTCTTTGGATTTCCATATGTACAGAACTTTTCTTCATAGGCTAATTGTGTTGTCTTAAATTAACTGCATAGCTAAAATGTAAGTAGTAATGAAGGCTGATTTCAGGATGCTAATTAGAATTAAGCTCGGATGCTTATGTAAATCAGAAATAGGCTCGAAGCAGACTTGTCCTGCATTACTTATTATTTATTATCCATAATAAACGTTTTCTTGGAACCTGCATTTGTCTTCAACTAATGGATGAGGGATCAGTATCTAGTTTAGAGTTAACTGCATGCTGTTATCGGGTTTTTTTGAAGAGAAATTAGTTGCATGAAAAACACATGATCCAAGGTTTTACATGGAATGACTTGAATATATCCCCATTATTTTAAAAATAATAAAGGAAACATTACTTATTATAACTTGTCAGTGGTTGAAACTTTTGAGGCATTCAGTGTTATAAACCAATAGAGAGACAATAAACCAATAGAATGCATCTCCCTGCAACCCGCTCTTCAACTCAAGCCTCTTACTCTAAGGATTTAGGGCATATGAAGATTGTATTTATTTAATAACAAACAGCTGGATAACAATGAACAGGTCAAGCGTATCAAAGTATCAGAATGTTGTGTTGACAAAATATCCAGATGACAGGCCAAACTCTGCCACTTTCATTCATGTGCTTAAATATTTTATCGAAACTGAAACAATGTGATAGAAGATGAGGTACATGTCGATTGTAAGATTATGGGACCTTTATTTGAAATTCCAATGGAGTACATTCTTATCCTGTGCAATTTCTCTCTTTGGAATATACTCCACGATCTGAATAAAATATTAAAAAATAATATCCATTCTTTGAAATATCCTAGGCTTTTTGAGAAAAAAAATAACTTTCTTTTTTAAATAAAGAAAACATATTTAAATGCATTGAAATTTCTCTCAGATAAAAATAAGAGTGGGGCTCCTGGGTGGCTCAGGTGGTTGAGGGTCCAACTCTTGATTTCCGCTCAGGTCATGATCCCAGGGTCATGGGATCAAACCCTACATCAAGTTCCATGCTTAGCATGGAGCATGCTTGGGATTCTCTCTCTCTCTTTCCCTTTGCACCTCTCCTGGCTCACGTGTGCTCTTTCTCTCTCTAAAATAAGCAAAAATAATTTTCTTTAAAAAAAGTATCTATCTGAAATGAGGGTAAAATGGTCAAGGGCTCTAAACATATATAAACCAGAGCTATAAAGTATCAATTTAGCAGTAGTCAAAAGTGTAAGTAAATACTGTATTTTTAATACTTCATTTTGCTTAGCATTGCACTAATTCTCCCCAAATATTGTTGCTCCTTCAGAGCAACAATAAAAGAACCAGTAAATGGAAGATCTTTGTTTCCTTTATGTTAAAAGAAAAAAGTGTCACCTGTCACAAAAGGGGCACTGAAATGAGAGAAATAGCTGTTTCTAAGAATTTTGTTTAATCCAGTATGGTATTTTATGCATGAGCTAATTTGTACTTGAATTTAAAATTCCAAAAATGATGAGGTAGATGTAAGTGTCTTGCAGTTGCCAAGGCAACATTAATGTCACTTGGAACAAATAAGGGTAATGGGGGGGGCAGCTTTTCAGCCATGACTTTCCTCACACACTAAGACTCTAGTTAAATCATCAAGTTGGAATAGCAAAGAAATAAGAATGACTACATATTTCCTTTGTGTGTGTGGTTGACTGTGAGAGCAGAGAATCCTGAAGTGTTCCCACACGTCATACCCCATCCCAGCTTTAGCATGTACCGCTCCAGGACTGTCTGTATTCCCCCAACCCTGCATGCTTGGCTCTTCCTCCTCACAATACTCTTGCCCCTAACCCCATCCTATGTTTGCAGTAGATAGATATCAATGGCTGAGTGAAAAATGGCGTCACCTCTTTGGTGAGTAGAATAGCTGTCACCAGACAGACCAAAGAACTAAGGACCCAAGAAGGGCCGTTGTGACAGTCTTAGAGTGAACAAAAGTAAACACAGTGGACTAAATTGGATGTGCCAGATTTGCAAGGATTCATGGGTTATTTGTTTTCTGGAGACACCAACAACCAGACATAGCAACCTATTAAAAAATCCACAGAGGTTCCTTTGTAAAGAAAAGAGAACTCTGCATATCTGCATCTTAAAAATCACGGTCACAGTTCACGCTTTTGTAGAGAGCTTTCAAGGTGCAGATCAAAAATCCCATTTGCATACAATTAAAGGACAAGACATTTTAAAGTAATTGGAGCACAGTCATGTGGTCAGTAGAGTATGTTGTGTGACCTTGGACAAGTCCTATCTAGTCTCCTCATCTGTTAAGAGATTGGGCCAGATTACTGCTGCCATATCTCCCCACTCTATCAACCTTTGACTGGAAGTGTGCAGGATTATAAGGAATCATGGACCAATAAATCTGAGAGAAATTTCCAACTCTTTGCTTATATGTGTTTTCTAAATTGTCTACAAGGAACACAGATTTCTTTTCTAAATTAGGAATTAATGACTGATCTGTATCTTTTTTTAATATTTAAAATATACAGGAATAGAAACTTTAGAGATCATCTTCTTTAATAAATGAGGTCACAGAAGAGTAAGAAGGGGGAGAAGTTTGCCCAAATGTACACAGTAGTCAAGGGTCAGTCCAGGATCCTGAGCAAATTCCACTGACCCCCAGCTAGCGTTCGTGATACATGGAAGCATTGAACATGAAATGGAAATTCTCTCTATCAGTTAACAAGGATAAAAGCCCTCCCTTGATTTTTTTTTCATCTTCCTATCAGGATTTAAAAGACATTGAGGACTAGCAATAAAACCAAGAATTTAAGGAACGTGAAGGCCAGGCACTGATTTGTAAAGTACACAAGTCCTGCAAAGGCCAGGCCCACTTTCTCCTGTACTGAGTCCACTGGCCCAGATTAGGACGGTCGGTCCCTTTCCTCTCCCTGCCGTGAACCCCCTACCCCATTCCGTACTCCACACCACAAGCAAAGTGACAAATGCCCAGACCCTGATTCATGGTATTTCTTCAGAAAGTAATCCTGTGAAGGCTGTCTGCTCTGGATCGGAGCCACCTTGACATACACTCCGTTTAGGCCACCTGTCTCCCCTCAACTTTCCAAGTGCTGAAACCAGAAAGAGGAGTGGCACCAGCTCTCCTGGGTGCTTTGCAACCTACTCTTGCTTTACCATTTACTTTCACAATTGCCGGTATCATAAGACAAACAATGACTTTTAAGTGAAAAAAGAAATGCAATAAACTAATAAAAGCAAATTGCTGCATGAGTCAGATGATGATTTCCAAGATGTTCTTGACTCTTGGCTGTGACCCTTTCTGGTGCGATCTCTGTTCACACCAGCAAAGACTGAATATCATATTTTTGAAGATATCCTCTAATCACTATTTACTGGCAGGGAATGCAAGAAATGGTTTATTGGCTCATATTAGTAAAACATCAAAGTCCTTTCTTAGAAAACAGTGCTGGTTCTCGCTTGTGTGGTGTGCATGAAATCAGTGAACCAAATAAAGCAAGGAGGGCTCATTAGGAAGAGCAACAAAGTTTCCAGTGTCCTTTATGACCGTGCAGCCACCACAGAAGAGATCAAAGCCTCCGTCAGTGGTGTCTGTACATCTGTTTTCTTTTTATCCAACGTGTTACTTGGTTAGTTGTTTGACAACATCAAAGCTTTTGGCCATTAGGTTCTTTAGTCCACATGGGACCGAATTTACTTTACTAATCCATCTGGTCTAAGATATAAATGTTCCTAATAAGTGCAGGTCACCAATTTGAGTGAAATGAATACTTTCAGTATTTAGTTTTAGGGACAAATTCTCATCAGTCTGGAAGTAGAGAGCCTCTTAGCTGATGCGTCTTGTGAAGTTAACCGTTTTCATTAAGGAAATGACATGTAAACTTTTGAATCCAGGAAAAATAATTCGCTCTCTCTTTCTCTCTCTCATCCTCAATAGCTTTATTGAGATATAGTTCACATAGTATATAATTCACCCATTTAAAGTTTACAATATGTACACAGAGTTATTTTAGAACATTTCCTTGTTCCAAAAAGGAACCCTGTGCAAAATCGACACACTGTACACATTAAATTTGTGCATTATTATAAGTCAATTTTATCTAAATAAAGCTGGGGTGGGGGAAATATAGAAAGAGAGAAAGAGAAGAAAGAAACTGTACTCATCAGTTGTCACTCTCTTTTTCCCCCCAAATTTCCCTCATCCCCAGTCCCAGGCAACCATTAATCAGTTTTATGTTTCTATTGATTTACCTATTCTGAATATTTCAAATGAATGAAATTATCCAATATGTGGGTCCCTTCTGACTGGCTTCTTTCACTTATTACAGTGTTTTCAAGGTTCATAATGTTGTAGCATGTGTCAGTACTTTATTTCTTTTTATTGCCAAACAATATTCCATTGTATGTATGTACGTGTGTGTGTATGTGTGTGTGTGTATGTGTATGTACATATATACACATATACACACACACACACATACACACACATACATACATACTGCATTTGATTTATACATTTGTCAGTTGGTGGACATTTGAGTTGTTTCTGCTTTTTGCCTATTATTGTGATCAGTGCTGCTGTGAACGTTCATGCACAAGTTATTGTATGTACTTAATTAGCTCTTCATTTCTCTTGGGTATACACATAGGGGTGGAATGGCTGGGTCACACAGTAGCTCTTTTTAATCTTTGGAGGAACCTCCAGGCTGTTTTCCAAAGCAACACCATGTTTTACATTCTTGCCAGCAATGTTATGAGAATCCCAATTCCTTCACATTCTCACCAACACTTGTTATTGTCTTTTTTATTATAGCCATCATAGTAGGTATGAAGTAGTATCTTTTTGGGGATTTAATTTGTATTTCCCGTTCTATAGGCATGGCCACTGCTGTGGAGCTATTGAGCATCTTTTAGTGCTTACTGGTTATTTGTATGTTTTCCCTGAAGAAATGTCCATTCAGACTCTTTGCACAATTTTAATTGAGTTATTTGTCTTTTTTTTCTTAAGTTTATTTTGAGAGAGAGTGTGCATGAGCGAGTGGGGGCGGAGGGGTAAAGAGAGAGGGAGAGAGAGAGAGAGAATCCCAAGCAGGCTCCCCACTATCAGTGTGGAGCCTGATGTGGGGCTTGAACTTATGAACCCCGAGATCGTGACCTGAGCTGAAATCAAGAGTCGATGCTTAACCAACTGAGCCACCCAGGTGCCCTGAGTTACTTGTCGTTCTATTATTGAGTTATGTGTCCTTCATGTATTCTAGATACAAATCTTTATCAAACACATAATTTTCAAAATTTCTTTTTAATTTTATTTAACTATTCTCTGGCGATTGTGCATTTCCTGTTTATTTGAACAGGAGACTCCTTAAAATGGAATCATGTGTCACAATAGAGGAAATAAAGTCTATTTCAGAGTCCTCTTCTTGCCAAATGTACAAAATCAAAGAGAAAAAAATACTAAGAATATTAGAAGAAGAGCTTAGAAGTGTATTGGTTTTTTTTAAAAAGAAAGTATATTTGAAAATAAAGTCAGATGGAAAATTCAAAAAAACAAACAGAAAACAAAAAAAGGACTTAGTAAAGTGACCATGGCCATTTTAGTTTTGTGGCAACAATAATTATTCGTGTTTGTATACACAATTAGAGTTTACAATGTACTGTGATAAACATAATCTCTTGTAATCAGCTCTGTGAAATATTACAGTTATTCCTTTTACCAATTAAAAAAGAGGGGAAAGGAAAAGGGATGGAGACATTTTGTAAACTATTTTGTCACATTTAAGACTAAGTTCAGTCTAAACACCAGTTACAAAAATGCTAAAATATTGAGGCCAAAGTTCATTACATGAAGTACAAAAGCCATCCAACCAGTTGTGTAAATGATTGTTTGTTTTCTGTTTTTGGTGTTTTTTTTCAATTTATCCATTTGTATGTGGTATCTGAATGTGAGATGCGAAGTAAAATGACTGTCTATGTCATGATAAATTAACCATAGTTCTAATCACATGATATGAACATCCACAAACCTAAAATTTTATCATGTCTTGCAACACATAGGTCTTTTCCCCTGGGGGTGTGCATTGATGTTGGGGAATGCAGTGTAACCATACAGACTACGTCTGGAGTTTTTATCTAACAGTGATGCATATACTCCAGAGAATATTACACACTATTCTGCACTTGATTTACTGTGTGATATCAAGCAGTCCACAAGCTTCTCCCAGCTTCAACTTCATCATCTAGGAGATCCACTAAGGTTCCTATTCCTGACCTGTCTGCCCTGTAGGTTTCTGCTGCATGATCTCTGAGATGATATGGGTTGGGACCTAAATGCAAGTGGGGGAAGGGCATAAGAGAAGACGTGGCATCCTGGTATCCAAATAGGAGAGGGGTAGCAATAATGACGTGGTGTTACAGGTCTTGTTGACAGATCACCATGATGAGACTCTACGTGAAAGTAGAATGAGTTGTTTTTATTAATATTATTGCTCATGTAAGCTGGCGATAGGGACCAAACTCAGCAGGCAGTCCCTTCTGTGTTCCTCATAGACTACACAGAGTACTAAGGAACTGTTTTTTCCTTTGTGCCCAGTTTTTTGCTGCGGTTGTAATGGAGGTTAACGTCTCGCAGTAGTATTAGTCCATGGAGTCCCAGTTTAGTCTATACCCAAGACCGATTCAAACCACTTGAAAGAGGCTCAGAAGCAGTCAAGCCTATACCCAGAACAGTCTACTAAAGTAGACCAGGATCTTGCCTCGGATCAAACCCCAAGCATGTGCCAGGGTTCCCAAGGCTACAGAGTGGAGAGGGACCCAAAGTTATGGTAGTGGCAGAAAATCAAGTAGCTTCCATCTGTATAGAGAGAAAAATATTCTCTGAAATGAGACCGGTCCGATGGTCTGACAATAGAGAATATTATATATATAGACCACCCTGGAAAATCTAGGACCTATGATTGCCATATTTTGTGACTTCCAAGAGATGCCATTAGCATCTTCCCCAGAGGACAGACTAGTGGCTGGGGAAGCGAAGTTCATACTTTCAGAATTTATGTTCTGAGCCTGGCCATGCAGGCAACTGTGGGGAAGGGTAACTGCTGTCTGAGTCAATCTTAGTCAGTCTATAGGCATTTATTTATATTAAATATTGGGCAGATCTCTATGGATTATAAAGTGCCATATAGATGTATGTGCTATTCATTATCATGTAAGAAGTGCTAATTTCTGTCTCTACCAGCATATAAAAGCGTATGTGAATAAACCTTTAATTTCCTAGAGAAAAGTGAAAATCTAAACTGAAATTAATACTAAACAAAAGCGTTACATTCAAATTCAAAGGGATTAATCAGTTTTGGGGAAAATAATAATTGTCCAAGTGTGGGGAAAAAATCTCCACTGCTTTTTTTGTTTTGTTTTGTTTTGTTTTGTTTTGCCAAAAATGGACTCCTGGACATGGAAATCTCCCCTTGTGTATGCTATGCATTCAATTTAGAGTTTTTAGCTCCCTTTCAACCAGTGGGGAGGTCAGAAATACCTGTGCAGGGGGGAGTGAATGAAATGTTTGCCCTCTCTGCTTGTAGGTGACAGCCAGATTGTTCTCATTCCTTCTTGAACTGTGTTGGACAAATCTCTTAACTTACCATGTCTGGGAAGTCTTCAAATGTAAAGGTGATGATGACATTCGTTGGAGTGCCTGGAGAAGGAAGCCTTTGAAAGCATCATAGGGCTACTCCAGCAATCCAGGGGGAACTTGCTCGTAGTTAAGAGCCACTTTGCAAAAGAGGTCTGATTTTCTTAAAGGCAGAACTCCCAATCAGCTTTCTATTTAAAATCACACAGAGGTATAGAAGAAACAGACATTTCCGCCCCATGCAACAGACTTTAATTCCTTGAGGTTAAGTGGCTGGGCTCTCCAACAATTCTTCAGATTGGCCTTTCATTTCCTGATATAAATAGGAACACTCGTCAAAAATCTCGCAAAGAAAGAATGACAGAGCCCCTAATCCAAAAGCTCTCATCTTCTGTAATTACCTACAGAATTCCTTAAGAAGCTTCCAGCTTTCAGTTTTTTGGTTTTGTCTTCAGTGGTTAACTTACTAATGTATGATAGTATGATGGGATAAGTAACATGGCCCTTGGCCCTGGGAGGAGTAGCTACAGTAGAGGTAGTAGGAAGAGAGAAAAGCTATAAGCACTCACTCCTGTGGATACTTCCATATCTCACCTTTGCTATACATCCTGTCCTGTGCTAATATTGAGGAGTGAGGAAATATTGTTTGGGAGGAAGTAGCTCCTTGAGGAAGGAAGTGGGCAGTGCAGGAAAAACAAATCAGAACCTTCTCAGAATAGAATTCACCTTTGACTACCACTTAAAGCTCCCCACCCCATGTCCAAGTTTTGTCAGACAGGGATACACATGTCAAAACCTGTCTAAGCCTGCCCTTCCCCATAAACAATCACGAATATTCTTCTGAAACTAATGTCACTGGCATTCATGGCTCTCAGATACAGTTTAGGCTCTCAAGTCCTTCGTAAATAGATGAGTCTATGCCATGCGTTCTCATGTTGCAAAGAATGTTACGTATGCCCAACGGCAGCCAAGAAGAAAAACCTAATGAGATTTAGTGGCCATTTATTTCATATATAAGCTGTTTGACCACTAGGACTGAAATCTGCTCAGAGACAATGACATCCTCTAGAAAATAGACTCTGGTTTAAGCATACATGTCTCAAAAGCCAAGATACTCAATATTTTTATAGAAGATTCACTATTTTTATAAAAACTTCATGGTTGCTTTTTAGAGCAAACAAATTTAATTTCCCCCAAAGAATTTCAGCCTCCTTGAAAGAGTAAATGAGTATTTCTTGTGTTTACCTGGCTTTAAGTAACTTCTTGTTTGTTTTTGTTTTTTTGTTTTTTTATGTTTGTTTTTTTGTTTTGTTTTTGTTTTGTTTTTGTTTTGTTTTGTTTGGTTTGGTTTGGTTTGGTTTTTGTTTTTTGTTTTTGTTTTTTTTTTTTTGCTTAAACAACAAACATTTATTTTTCCTGGTTCTGGAAGCTCAAACATCCAAGATCAAGTTGCAGGAAGCTTCAGTGTCTGGTGTGAACCCACTTTTCTTTTCTTTCCCTCTTTCTTTTCTTTCTTTTCTTTCTTTTCTTTCTTTTCTTTCTTTTCTTTGTTTCTTCCTTCCTTCCTTCCTTCCTTCCTTCCTTCCTTCCTCCTTCCCTCCATCCCTCTCTCTCCCTTTTTCTTTCTTTCTTTCTTTCTTTCTTTCTTTCTTTCTTTCTTCCTTCTTCCCTCCCTCCCTCCCTCTCTCTCTCCCTTTCTTTCTTTCTTCCTTCCTTCCTTCCTTCCTCCCTCCCTCTTTCTTTCTTTCTTTCTTTCTTTCTTTCTTTCTTTCTTTTTTTCTTTCTTTTCTGTCACCAGAATCACCCTTAACTTAAGCTTTTTCTAGCATGCACCTCAGATCTTTCCAGCCTCTCCAGTACCCCAACTCTGGTCACTTCATTCTTCTGCTCACAAACTGTCCTCCCCTGTTTTTGAAATAAAGTCCAAACACTTCTGCTTGGCACTGAATGTCTCCGTAATCTTGACCACTACTTTTCCAGGTCTCCTCACATTCCTTATATTCTACATTCCATTCACCCTGTCCTGCACATGTGAGTATGCATCATTTTTTCCTACCATTTTTCCATGGTTAGTTCTTAAAGACTTCTCCTTAGAAATGTCCTATTAGCCACTGCAAGCCATATAGACGTCTCTGTCTTCAAGGAGGTAGTGAAGGACAAACATGAGGAATGCCCAGTAGAGGAACTGGGGCACTGGTGAGTAGTCCTAATGACCACATTCTAAAGTCGACAAGTATTAAATGGAAAGAGTTGACGTGAAATACTAAATAATTTCTTCTAATCAAAAGATCCCAAATGTTTTTACCAAAAGAAAAAGTTGTTTTCGTGTGTCAGTTATTTTATACACCTCCAGAACACATAATCATTCCAAAAATTACATAACCTGATCATGGCAATTCAGGGTAAAATAAATGCAAAAAAGAAACAGCTTCTTAAACATACTTTTGGTACATTTTGCTTTTTATTAGTTGGTTTCAGACATTCTTCGCATTTTTAGGAAATCTTTTGATTTGTTTCTGTTTTACTGTGTAATTTAAAACTCTCCACCTTTTACTGAAATGTACTAACCACTGAAAAATTAAAAGCAATATAAAAATAGGAACAGTTGAAGCCAGTTTTAAAGACTTTAAAGCTAACATAAATTTTTCAAATTATAATACTTGACTTTCATATATATGTATTCCTAGCAGACCAATAAAATGGAGTGCTCGTTGTTTATTGGAAATTGACATTCCAATGGTGTTAGCCAACTAAGTAATTCTTTTTTTAAAGTTTCCTGCGCAAAAATGTGTCCAGAGAAATATTTCTATACCAATTAATGTTGATAGTTTGGTTTGGAACATTACGTTAAACTAAAGTTAGTTTTATGTGTTCTCTTTTTACCATATTTAATGAATATCATCGGTGGTCGATTTTTCTTCTAGAATCTTTAATCCTTGTTGCAGTATAGAAAAATAGCAAGGGAATGATCAAAAATAGGCATAAGGCAAAAAGCAAGGTTTCACAGAGGTAAACAGATTATTGTATTTAAATAAGCATTTACTGTTCTTTAAAAAACAAAAAGCATAGCTGCCTTATATGCAGAGATGCTGCACAAAATATTAGGCACCAGCTGAGGGACTTAGCAGGGGACAAGGACATTTCTGGTCTGATGGGTCAGGGGAACAAAATTGGTTGAGCTCCTGCTATGCACACTACTCTGTAGTCTTTCAGATTATCCTTTAACAAACCTATTAGTGTTACTCTCCCCATTCTGCAAACGAAGAAGTCGAGACTCAAATATGTAAGAAGACTGCGGATGGTCACACAGCTAGTAACTAACAGAACTAGGATTTCACCCAGATCCGTTGATTCTAAATCCTGAACTCCTCTCATGACAAAGAAGATGCAAATGGCATAAAATAACAGTAACACAGGAAAATTAAGCGGCAGAATCTGAAGGGAAACTATAGTGAGAAGCAAGAGTTCTGGAATCGCCAGGTGATACTCAGATTTCAGAAACGGTTTTGAAATTTTAGCGAGTAAATTTTGGGTACTCCTGACGATAGCACAATCTGAATGGCAAGGTGTGAGGGGAAAATCAGGATAAAATTTTAATATCTTACTTGCGCTTTCAAAGATGTGTCTAACCTACATAAAATATCAATATACCCAGCAAAATGCTGATGTGGAATGTAATTTTTCTTTCTCAAAACGCTTTTAGTGTAATAGCTCAAAATCCGATAGAGGATAATTTACCCCAACCACCTTTTCAGGCTTAACCTTCCTCTGTAAACTATTGGGATTTAAGATGTGGGCTTTCCTTTCATCTTTTTCTTACTTTTAATAACCAGGATGGGTGATTAAGAGACTTAATAAAAATGTCTTGTTGCGGGTGACCCTGAATTTTTTTGATGTAGTACAATTCTCTGTGATACATTCTGTTGCACGGTACCACGAATGCTAGAGGTTGCCAAGAGATTTTAATTAATGAAAACAATAAATAAGCCTCCTTAGATATCAGAATTTCCACCTGATTCGTTGTCTCTTAGAAGGACAGATGAGTTTAACTTCCGCTTGGCAACGCTTTCCTTGTTGTTGAGAAATGGAAAACCTTTGGAAGCAATTTTTCCCAGTGAGTAGAATGGGTCCCTGAGTGAGGATTCTGGTTGACAGCCGGGTTTCTGAGGCCTCTTCCCCGACATCTAGACGTCGTCCCGGAACAATCATCCGGGTCAGTGGTGTCGAACATCCCCCACGGAGGCGCCCACGTGGTGGTACAACAGTGTTTGTTTAGTTTGTAGGGAAAACTTGTGAAAGGTGATGACCTTAGGTTAGGGCTGAGAAAACCCAATGAGTTTAAAGTGGCTCAGAAGTGAAGACCCAAAAGATAGTCCCTTCATCTTGCACGTGGGAATAACCTCCAGTACTCCTGTAGCCCAAGTCCCCGCTGTTAAGTTTAAAATGCTTATCACCTGACACCTTCTGTGGGGCTGCCTTTCATCACTCAGCCAGCAGCCAGTCTCACTGACATTCTCCGCTCAGACTACGTGGCTCTCGCTGAGTTTCCCCGACAGGGCACACAGTCACGCCTCCGAGGCCGTTGATCTCCACGTGAACAGTTAGCAATCCCTATTGCAAACTCTGGTAGGTTGTGCTTTAATGCAGTAATAAATCAAAGACAAATTGCCTGCATTTAGTTCCTAAAGCAAGGATGTATAGATTCACTCCAGATATAGAAAAAATAAATAGGCTGCGTGTGGCCCCGCCCCTCCCCTCCACAGCAACACTACATTGTGAAACAAATATTGTAAAACTTGATGAACTGTGAGCGATCCCAAGAATATTTGCCTCTGAAGGATAAGAAAGTAATATCTGATTACAAGAGCCAAAGAATATACCATCCTATTTTATGTGTTTACTTAATGATCGTTATATTTAACAACTGGGGAGCATTTGGCCTCTGATGAAAATATGCTTTATGCTTTAAAGTAACTTCTGCTTGGGGGCGCCTGGGTTGTTCAGTCTGCTAAGCGGCCAACTTCGGCTCACATCGTGATTTCTCAGTTCGTGGATTTGAGCACTACAGGGGCTCTGTGCTGACAGCTCAGAGCCTGGAGCCTGCTTCGGATTCCATGTCTCCCTCTCTCTCTGCCCTTTCCCCGCTCACACTCTGTCCCTTTCTCTCTCAAAAATAAATAAACGGTGAAAAAAAATTGAAAGCAATTTCTGCTTGGATCAAAATTATAAAATGCAAGGAGACGTTCCTTTAAATGTAAAGAGCATTTCCAAGTGAACCCACTTGTCTCACAAGCCATTCTGCTAAGCTGCCATCTATCTGAGTCACCCTATCCTTCTTTAATGAAAATTCAAATTTTGCATCTTCTTTGGGCTCAGAAGCCTATCTTGTTCAAAAAGTCCCTTGATGACCCCATCACCCCAGAAACCATTATCAGTCATTCAGTTTTGTTTGTTGTAGTAAAATATACCAAACATAAATTTCACCATTTTAATCATTTTAAAATGTATAACTCAGGAGCATTTAGTATATTCAGTGTTGTGTAACCATCATCACTAGTTCCAAAACATTCGAATTACCCCAAAAGGAAACCAGTATCCCCATTGAGCAATCATTCCCCGTTTCTGTAGCTCCCCAGCACCTAGAAACCACCCATTCTTCTGTGTCCGTGGATTTCCCTATTTGGGATATTTCATGTAGGTAGAATTACATAATATTTTCCCCTCTGTGTCTAGTTTCTTTCATTTAGCCATAATGGTTTCAAAGTTTATCCATGTTGTAGCATGTACCAGCATTTCCTTCCCTTTTTATGACCGAATAATATTTCATCATGTGATTTTTACCACATTTTATTCATGCATCGATCAGTGGACATTTGGATTGTTTACACTTTTCGGCTACTGTGAAAATATCTTTCTCAGGAAATATATTTAGCTATTTAACTGTTTTTCAGCTGCTATGAACATCCTTCTGCAAGTTTCTGTTTGAATACCCATTTTCAATTCTTTTGGCTGTATACCTAGGAGTAAAATTGCTAAGTCGTATAATTGTATTTGTAGCTTAACAAGGAAATGCCAAACTGTTTTTCAGAGAGGCTGTACGATGTTACACTTCCACCAACAATGTATGAGAGTTCCAACTTCTCACAGACATTTGTTATTTACTTCCTTTTTTTGTTTTTTTCCATTATTACAGCCATCCTTGTGGGTGTGAAGTGGCATCTCACTGTGGTTTTGATTTGCATTTCCCTGATGGCTAGTGACCTGGAGCATCTTTTCATGTACTTTTGGCCATTTGTTTACCTTCTTTGGAGAAATGGCTATTGGTTTGCAAATATCTTCTCCCATTTTATGGATTGTCTCTTTGCTCTCTAACAGGCACAAAAGTTTTCGTTTTTAAGTCCGATTTATCTAGCACTTTTTTTGTTTCTTGTGCTTTTGGTGTCATACCTATGCATCCGTTGCCAAATCCAAGATCGTGGGCATTTACAACTGTGTTTACTTTTTGAGAGTTTTACAGTTTTAGCTCTCAAATGTAGCTCTTTGATCCCTTTTGAGTTAATTTTTATATATTGCGTGAGTTGAGTCCAGCATCATTCTTTAGCATGTGGATATCTAGTCCCAGCATCATTTTGTTGAAGAGACTATTCTTTCCCTCAACGATTCAATTGTGAAAGCTTCTAGTTGAAAGCAGTTTACTTAATAATTGAATTTTTTTTAGTTATTCATCCATGTATGTCTTCTCTGTAGAAGTGAACAGGAACCCATTCGAGGGAGGAGACTGACTTCTTTAATGTTTCCTATATTTTATATAAGGTCTAAAATGGTTTCCAAAGTGGGAAAAAAAAGAAGCCAGAGCAGACTCAAGCTTTTGATCCAGGAAAATCAGGGTAATTTATTCAAAACACAATTTGTAATCTTTTTAAAATATAAAATTAGTAAGGCAGTCTCTGCCCTCAAGATGTTCATGGCCTAATGTTCATGTAACGAGCACATCTGATAGCCATCAGACATATGTGGTTATTGAGCACTTGAAATGTGTTTAATTCTAATTGAGATTCACTGAAAGGATAAAATACACAATGGATTTCAAAAGGTTAATACAAAAGAAGAATTTCAAACATCTCATTAATAATTTTCATATTAATTACATTTTGAAATGATAATTTTTGGTATATTGGATTAAATAAAATGTATTATAAATTTAACTTCATTGTTCCTTTTTATTCTTTTTTTTTTTAACGTTTATTTATTTTTGAGACAGAGAGAGAGCATGAACGGGGGAGGGTCAGAGAGAGGGAGACACAGAATCTGAAACAGGCTCCAAGCTCTGAGCAGTCAGCACAGAGCCCGACGCGGGGCTCGAACTCACATACTGCGAGATCGTGACCTGAGCCGAAGTTGGACACTTAACCAACTGAGCCACCCAGGCGCCCCCCTTTTTATTCTTTTAATGTGGCTTGTATCATATTTCCATTGGAATATACTGACATAGATAAACAAAAAATCAAGCAACTGTCTCACACAGACACCAGTAAGTGATAGAGGTGATATTTATAGCCAGCTCTTAAAATTTTATAACCTGGGCTTTTCATTACTATACTATACAACTCAAAATCAACCAGGAATATAAAGATATGATTGGTGACTCCAGTTTGAAAGCAGAAGGTGAGACAAGGGTCTATAACACATATTGAGTGCAAGACATCTTCAAGGAATACAAACAAAATACAAACATCCTACCCACACTTCAGATCTCATGCGGAGGCATACCTGACCCACACCATTCAACTGGAGAAAACTACAGGCTAAGCCACTGATTCTCAACCAGGGATGGTTTTGGTGGCCTTTGGCAGTGTCTGGAAACATTTTTGATTGTTTACAACCAGACGTACTACTAGCCTCTCATGGGTAGAGGCCAGGTGTGCTGGTAAATATCCCTCAACACACAGGACAGCGCTTGCACAACACAGAATTGTTTGGTTCAATAGGTCAATAGTGAGTTTGAGAAACCCTGGGTTACACTTACTAGGGTGAATATTTGGAGAAAGAAGAGGCAACTGTGTCCAGGAACTCTCAGGAAGACTACAAGAAGGAAGGGACCCTTTGGCGAGCCTCAGAGTACAAGCAGGGATGGGACAAAGGAACAAGGGAGCATTAGCCCTCAGGAGGAGTGTAGCCAGTGGTAGAAACTGGAAATGAATTTGGGCCCCCGGGAGCAAAGAGTGTGTCACAACAGGAGAAGCAGCTACTAGATAAGTGGTCTAGAATTCAGAATTGGGCTCTGACCCTTTTCCTCCCACTTGGCAGCTGGTCAGCTTTGAGCAAATCACTTGACCTTTCTGAAATTCAGTGTAACCCTCTGCAATGGGAATAATTTTAATCAAATGAGATCCTTGGTGCACAAACAATTGTGTAACTGAAAATACAAGGTACTGTTAACTTTATCATTATGGTTGTTACCAGATTGAGTTAGTTCTAGAGTAAGAGCACTTTGAAAGCCCAACAAGGAGAGGAGGTTGGGTCTATGGGACCATCTGGAGCAGGAAGGCCATTAGAGGGGAATGATGTTGTGGAAGGATCACTGTGACACCCTGTGGAGGAAAGATGGGAGCAGGGAGGGGGTGTAGTGAGGAAGGTCGTCCAAGTCAGCTTTCCAGGGAAACAGCATGGATGGATAAGAGGGGCCACAGGGGAGGCAGCTGACAGAAGGCCCTGTGCCCCATGTTCACAGGCAGAGGCCTCCCATGTGGACTCCCATCAGCGACCCGGTGGCAGTAAACTGACTCAAGCAGCTCTATCCTGGTCACGTCGGGGGATAAGTCACGGCTTTTATAGAAGTGGACAGAAAAATAGGCAGGTCACTCCATGACCTTATGCACTAGTCCTATGTGTTGAGTGAAAACTACCTGTGGTTTCTAAGACCGAGTGTTTAATGTTGTCTAATCAACATGGAACTCTAAGAAAATGTGGATTCTGAATTTTCCTTGAACTTTGTCCCGCCTTCAACAGCACTACAATGGGGATATTTTTTGAAGCATATGCATAAAGGAATGCATTTTCATAGCTCTTTGAGGTTTAGTTTTCCCACGTTTGATACTTTAATTCAAATTCTCCCGGCCTGGCACCAAGGTGGAAAGTTTCCCATATCAATTATTTTTTAATTTAAAATAATTTATTTTATAAGACATTTGGGCAATGACCCTGCAGTTTCACTGTCATAAAAATGTAGAGAATGTAGAATGTGGGCTCCCTTACGATGTAAGCGTCTAATGGGCAGGGATTTGGGGCTGTTTTGTTTACTGCCTTAATGCTAACGCTTAGAACAGTGCCTGACCCATGATAGCCATCAATAAATTATTTGCCGAATGAGTGAGAGAATGTACTAATGAGCAAGAAGCACGTGTCGTTTGTGCCCTCTTCCTAGACAGCTGTGTGATTGATCAAGTGCTCTGTGCATCTGTGGTCCTGGGTATGACACTGTCTGACCCCCAGTCATGAACTAAGGCTGTTATCAAAGCTGTCTCACTTGAGACCCATCTATTGTCACTCATCCATGGCCACAAGCCCTCGAATCAAGTGTTTTCTCCTCTCCTTGTTGCCTCCTCTGGAACCCGGCAGAGGTAAATCAGTAAAGTTGGAAGTGGATGAAGATAAGAGTAGAAAGGGATCAAATCCCACCCCCCACCCCCACCCCCACCCCCGGAAGCGGCAATTGGTTTGTCTCCTTACACCTTCCCCCCAAGAGCGGCCTTTCCATGTTCCCGAAGAAGAAAACGTGGCCCGGGAGGGTGGGCGCCTGGCAAGACTTTTGCACTCCAGTCAAGTCGGCTGCCCGGAAATAAGGGCTTTTCAGTAAGACTTGACAGTGGGCTCGTTCCACCAGTGGAAAAAGAGAAGCCTGAAACACGGACAGTCACCACGCACCGCAGGCAGCAGTTCCAAACAAGGTAGAGCTGCAAGGCCAGCAAACAAAACAAATAGGATCGCTATCCTCAAAGCTCGCCAACGTACTTCTGCAAACGTAAAAATTGGCTTTCCTCGGGAACTGTTAAAACAACGCAAGAACACGAAATAGATCAAATGCGGGTGCTCTCCATAGTTAGAGGGTTCCTCATTTGCGTATTTTCCATTCTGAGTATTTTGAATGTTTCCTGGTCATGAATAACATTTCCCCAGTTTCCACATCAGCATGCAAGACGTTCCTAATGATACCTGAAATCTTCATTTGGTAGGAGGGAAGCCCCGGGCTATTTTACTCAGAATATGTCTTCCTATAAGGGAAAGCAAACAAACAAAAAAGACGCCTATTCTGAAATGCATTAAGTTATCAAATTCTCATGAAGCATTTGTCAGAGATTTTGTTGCACAGTTGGAGCCTTACTGCAGGCATAGTAAGGATCCGAGAAGATGAGATTTTGTTCTGGAAGAGGAGTTCAGTGGGGGAAGGATTCTGCCATGGGGACTGCCTTCACTGGAAACAGAAGCCCCTCTAGATTCAGAATTGATTTGTGGGAAAAGCCGACTTTATTAGATTTATTTTCTAATGCCATGTCCTTTAAAATAGTGTATTCTTGTGTTTAAAAACCAGTAGTGTTCCAACATCTTCCCAAGTTAAAACTTAAACTCACTGAAAATCTGAAGAGTCCTGATAAATTCAGCGAGCCCTTCGTTTTCAATCTTTATGTAGATGGGGCACCTGAGTGGCTCAGTCGGTAAGCATCCACCTTCAGCTCAGGTCATGATCCTGCAGTTTGTGAGTTCGAGCCCCGCGTCGGGCTCTGTGCGGACAGCTCAGAGCCTGGAGCCTGCTTCGGATTCTGTGTCTCCCTCACTCTCTGCCCCTCTCCCACTCTCATTCTGTCTCTCAAAACAGTAAGCATTAAAACAGAAGTGTTCATTCAATTATTATATAGAATTATAGAAGTGTATGTTGTTAGGTGTATGTATTTCAGGAATATAAAGTATATCAGAGATTGGAGTCGTGTCCTGGAATCTGTGTAGTTCACGGTTGTGAGCCTGTATGCAGTGGGCATGGGTGTACATGTGCATGGTCACTAGAGCCAATAATAATTCCCGAGGAAAATTGTGTTTTTAAGTTCATTATTAGGGTATTAGTAATGTCGGTAACTGTCATGCAGAGTTTTTATTCAACGTCTTTCACCTTGTCTTGGAGACTAAAGAGAAAGGGCAATATATTAACAAAATTAATGTAAATAGATAAATGTCATTTGTAACCATGAGATTACAAATAAACTGTAGCTGTTAAACTCCCACTACGTTAAACGTCTCTTCTCGAAACTCAAAGATTTAAAAAGAAAGTAGAAGGCATTTAAAAAAAAAAATCTCTACTATAGCAAATAGAAAGCTACACAAAATAAAAATTAAAACAGTACCCTAGAGTAAAGCAAATGTCGATCAGGTTAAATGGAAAGGAGCCAAGTCCAGAACTAGGAAAAAAAAACCATTTGGTCAAATGGAAAACATTTCTGGACTTCTGTCTTTCAGACCTGCCTGCCTCCCAAGCTGTTATATGGTGATATTGAAAATATTTCACGTATCACAGAGATAACATGAGGATGAAAGGCATGTTTGAAGTTCTTGAAACTATTCTGAGAAAGCTACTTGAGAAAATACAAGCACTGTCGGTAATACCATGTAGTCCATCATTAAAACCAGGCAGTTGCTTTTCATCCATTTCCTCTTTCTCTCATAATATTTTTAAAAAAAATTTTTTTAATATTTATTTACTTTGGAGAGAGAGACAGAGGGCAACTGAGGGCGGGGCAGAGAGAGAGGGAGACACAGAATCCGAAGCAGGCTCCAGGCTCCGAGCTGTCCGCACAGAGCCCGATATGGGTCTCGAACCCGCGAACAGTGAGATCATGACCGGAGCCGAAGTCGGACGCTTAAGTGACTGAGGCACCCAGGCGCCCCTCTCATAATATTTTCGGACGTTAAAATATCACATAATGAACAGTTTCTAAATCAGCCTTCTTTTGTAAAATGAGTGCCAGAAGCAATAGTAAAACCAAATCCTTGTAAACCAATGCAAGCAGAAAATATGGTCTTAGACAACAAACGTGGATTCATTCATTCATTTACATCAAGCTGTGGTGGGCACTGGAGACATAACAATAACCCATGTGGGCCTAGGGCAGGATCAGGAATACAGACGGGGATAGAGGCAACTCTGGAAGCTTGGAAGGTCAGCATGGCTGGTCATCTTATATGAACAAAATAAAAAGAATGCCATTTATTCGGTTGCTCAACAGAGATGGAGGTCTTTGTAATATTAATTTAAATTCTCCATAGAGTGTTTGCATAGTTATACTGCAGTTCAAACTGGAGTCACTGGTTATTTCTTGTGTATCAGGCATGATACCAGCTATTTGTAGGAATGACTTTTCTGTGATGTGTAAAGTCATGATTATGATTTATGTAACCTCGCTGTTGATCAGTTTTAGTTTGCCAACATACAATGTGTCTGTTTTTTTTTAAGTTTCCATTCTAGAATGCTGACACACACAATACATAGGATAATTTTACTTGCCAAGACTTCATGTAGATTTAGAGCAAAAAAAAAAAAAAAAACCCACACACACTCCTCAGTCTAGGGGTTTCTTTTGTTTTCTTTTCCTTTCTTTTCTTTTTAATGCCAGCCTACTTTGTATTTCTATTTTATAGCTATCATGCTGTAACAATTAGTTTCCTTTTTAAAAAAAATTCTTTTAATCTTTATTTTTGAGAGAGAGAGAGAGACAGAGTATGAGTGGGGAAGGAACAGAGGGAGAGGGAGACGCAGAATTCAAAGCAGGCTCCAGGCTCTGAGCTGTCAGCACAGAACCCGACACGGGGCTCGAACTCACGAACCTTGAGATCATGACCTGAGCCAAAGTTTGACGCTTAACCAACTGAGCGACCCAGGCGCCCCACAAATAGTTTCAGTTACAAGGAATGAGAAAACAGAAATTGATGTTTCCCATAACAATTGTGATGTAGTATTACTATATTATTTCTCTAACAGGCAGAGGAAACAGGACTTGTATTTGTTGATAATTAATATAGTAGCTTACAGTGAGTTTTAGAAAAAAAAGATCATTATTTATCTTAAAAGTATCCTGAAGAAGATACTGCTCTTTTTCTCTTACCTTTTATCCCCTTCAGTGTTATTTGTTTAGTAGTTAGAAATCTATAGGAATGAGAAAACTAAGACTCTCTTCATTTCAAATTACAATTCTATCCCTATGAATGAAATTACCTAGAATAAATAGATTACTTAAGACTCACATGCAGAACTTCAGAAAAGAGATTTAAAAGCAGTGAGAATGACAAATGTTTGATGTAGTTTCATTCTGAAGGTAACGAAGGCATAAAACATTTATTCAAAAGATGCCAAAATACATGTTTAACTACCAACCCACTCTAAGACGGAAAACTTAATGTGGTTCTCTTGAACCACCAGGTACCAAATAACAAATGAGGACCATTTGCCCTGCAATGCCAAAGTATCGATTTCCTTCTTTCTAAAAGCCAGAGAAAGAGCATTTCCAAAACTGATTTCACATGGCAAATGAATTTGCAGAAATGGTTTCGAAATATGGATCTGTATTAAAGATTTTAAAGAAATCCTGTTCTTTTGGCTCACCTTATGTCCCAATTTGATAATTTATTAGCAGACGTAGTGTATTTTGATTTCTTTATTCTTCTGAAGTTTTTCCTCCATTAAATGTTACAATCCTTGTTGATAGATTTCAGGGCTGTAAACTTTGATCTTCTCCTTTAGCGAATATTTTTGTATTACTAAAACAGTATGTAAAACTAGCCAGAATTGGGGGAAAAAACACATTGACTTAGCACAAAGGAACAGGAGGGAACTGTGGGAATATGCTGTGTTTTGTTAACTGTTCTTAAAAAGAAAAGCAAGAAATTAGCAAGCAATCAGTAACGACAGATGGGCAACAAGTTTGCTGTTCCTTCCTTACCCATGCTGTAGCATT
This sequence comes from Prionailurus viverrinus, assembly GCF_022837055.1. Lineage (NCBI taxonomy): Eukaryota > Metazoa > Chordata > Mammalia > Carnivora > Felidae > Prionailurus > Prionailurus viverrinus. The sequence goes on from NC_062564.1 coordinate 25,357,244, forward strand.
TAACTGTAGAAACTTGAAAGGAAGGAAAAAAACACATTTCCTTCCTACCCTCTGCCCCCCAAAACACACTAAAATTTATCAACTATAATCTTTGCATTTGAAAGCCCATAATTGGTTTTAGTTCATTGCCTTAGACTTCCCATTCCCATATTTAATATTTACAGGATTTTTTTTTGTCTTCTTCTATGGTATTTCTATGAGCAGTACCATATTCTATAATCTCAAATAACCTTTAATTTTATTGTCAGAGAGACCACCAGGCAGAAGCCATCTAGTTCTTGAGTGACTTTAGCCAACTACCCTCATCTGTATCTCACCATAACTTTATTGTTCTCTACGTATAGTTGCATATTCAGTAACTCTCCTGAAGGACTGTGCTTTTTAGGGGGGAAATTATATACAGTTGTGGACATTAAGACTGCATGCACTCATAACAAGCTTTAGATTCTCTTTATAGATATATTCACATGTATGCCTAGAAGGAAAGATTGACTATTCACAGATGTACACACATGCATTAATATATATGAAATAGGTCTACTAAAGTTAGAACCTTCCGAAACAGGTAGTTCACCCGACCACAACCTCCCAAAACATTTCTTTCAAGGCAGTATTTTTTTTTAATTTACAGGCTTTCAAAAAAATCATTATAAAGACAGAAGTCCTCAGTGACCCTTAACATTCTTTTTATTTTCATATTCTTTAACATTCTTCATATTCTTTAATATCAAAATCAAATATTATATGAAATATAATTAATACAGACAATATAAATTTATAGGTTTTTATGATCTTTCTCCCAACTTCAGCTCCTCCAGGTTTTAAGGAAATACTTGTAAAACTGTCTTACTTCTTTGCATTTATTAGGCATGCTAAAACAGGTGTGTGTGTGTGTGCGTGTGCGTGTGTGTGTGCGTGTGTGTGTGTGCGTGGTCTGTATTCAAATTCCATTACTGTTTTAATTTTTTAATTCAGTCCTTAAATCTCTGTTCCAAAGTCATGACTCATGATTGATCTGAAACTCTGGACGCTGCAGAAAGGAAGCAAAAGCTTGATAGAATATCAGATAAGAAGAATTTAAAGTTGGAGAGTGATCATTGTGCCTCTGGGTAATTTTTAACCCTAAAACCGTGCACCAAAGACAGGAAAGTGAACTGTACTAGATTTTAAAATGGAAACTGTGAATCTGAAACTTTTTTATAAGGTTCTATACTCTTTTACTGAAAAAAAAAAAAAGGTGATTGACAAGTACAAAAAATTGTGTTCATCTTCACAATGTTCTTTTGAAGACCAACTGAAAGAGAGACCAAGAAGGAGCCTGATAACAAAAATATTTACCTGTGTTTCCAAATTCAGTTCTTTTCTGCCTAGACTCATAGGTGATAAGATAGGAATAAGTTTTTTGAAATTCATTTTAGTGCCCATATTTGGAGATTACATCTCTTGAAGTCTGCATGCAAATGTGTATATAACCTTTTGTTTTAAACATCTTGGTGCTTTAGAAAAACAACAACAGGACGGCTCAAAAGATATTGTACAAATGTGGCCTTGTTTCCTGAGAAGTTCTTCTCTTGTCAGCCCATGATTTATCATTCACAGGGGTAAAAATGGGGTGAACTTTGAATAAAAATACTACGGTGAATTGGAAAAAATACCAGATATTTGGCACTTTGACCCAAATAGCATATCGACTGGTAATTTAACTTCTCAGAAGTCATAACGTACCGTGGTCTCCAAACTTTTTAAACTGAGTGCACACGAGTCAAATATTTTCAGGCACACACTGTATATTACATGTGTTAGCATTCACGTGTCTCTAAAATAGGGCTTCTCAGCCTCTGCACTACTGGGGTTTAGGGCCAGATCATTTGTCACAAGGCCTGTCCTGTGCATTGTAGGAGGTTGAACAGCATCCTTGGCCTCTGTTGGCTACATGTCAGCCATGTCTTTCCCAGTTGCCAGCAGCCTGTAAACATCTCTAGACTCTGCCAAATGCCCCCCAGAGACAAAACTGTCCCCGTTTAGAGCCTCTTCTCTAAATCATTTCATATACTGTAAATATACTAAAAAATGTCTATTTTTAAGGTTGAGTTTATTTTACTTGTTTAGTAGTGCCCCCTAAAAACATTTTGCTGTCCTATAAATGTTATTAATAATTTTCAGAGAAAGAATAGTGACAGAATATGCTTTAAATTGTCTTTTACACCTTTGTGTAACAAAAGGTGGCACCCTGACTCAAACTTCAGTTTATCTCAACACTTACTTTTAAAGACCATCAGGGTAGAAAATAGTGTGTAACTTGATACGGACAGAATGCAACTTTTTAAATTAATCACGATACAGAATTTCCTATCCAGTGTAACAATCATCCAAAAGGGTTTTGCTGAAATTTTACTCGTAAATCTCTCCTTTGATATCTTGAAAACAAATAAGAAACTGATTTTTATATTTTTAACTATATTATTAAAATTATTTTAATATTATAAAATATTATTAAAAATATTTTATATTTTTAAATATAAAAATATATTTTTAAAATATTTTTATATTTTTAAATATTTTATATTTATATATGCTCTGAAATCACTATAGCTCTTCATTTAGAAAAAAATTTAGTTGGTGAGGAAACTAATCAAATTTTCTAATGCTACTTATGGGAGTTTTAATAGGTAATATGTACACATCATTTTCAATAATAAATTCACATAACAATGCACACATTTCCAAAATATTTTAAGAATGCTTTGTATATAACACAAGTTGTTGTTTGTTTTATAAAGCAGTTACTTCTTCACTCACTGTTTAAATGTCACTTTTATCTTGGAGAAACACATTGTGTAGACTTTTGAAAAATATATGCTCAGTTAACATAATAGTGACAGCTCTTTGTCATCACAGAAATGTCAGCAAATTTGAAATATTTGCTATTTTTTTTAATTTTTTTTTCAATGTTTTTTATTTATTTTTGGGACAGAGAGAGACAGAGCATGAACGGGGGAGGGGCAGAGAGAGAGGGAGACACAGAATCGGAAACAGGCTCCAGGCTCCGAGCCATCCGCCGAGAGCCTGATGCGGGGCTCGAACTCACGGACCGCGAGATCGTGACCTGGCTGAAGTCGGACGCTTAACCGACTGTGCCACCCAGGCGCCCCCAAATATTTGCTATTTTATTAACAAAAAATGAGTAAACTATTTTTGGATTCGAGTTCTTTGCTATGAGGATCACCAATGAGGATGGTAAATGGTTTTTCTGGTCACTCTCTACCTCATTTCATATACTGTAAAGAAATCATTGTATTTTATTAATTTTTAAATTACAATATTGGGATATCAGTGTCAACCTGTAGTTTTTCTGCACTTTTGGCTTTGGCTTCTTTGCTAAAATAGCTCATCTACAATTTTCCAGTGTTGTCTCTATAAACTTAGCCTAGAATTCTTTCTGTGGTTAAATTCATAGTTTTTCTGAAAATACTATTTTTATTAAAAGATTCATTTATTGAGAAGATCACCTCATTGGTTTTTCTTTCCTTTAGTGACTCATAACAAAAGTGGGAAGGTAATCATTTATATTCCATCATTGAAACAAAATTTAGCAAATCTTATTATAGTCTGAGACCTATTAGAAATGTCAGCACTTTCATTTAACTACATCTACCAAACCTCTTACACTACATAATTTGCTAAAACTTGTTTCTTCAATTTTTAACAATGTTTACCATTTAATGCATTTCCTACTTGTGTTTACTATCAAAGGAATGTATTGTAGTTTGACATCATATTGTTTTTCAAGGATTCTCTTAGCCATTTTTGTCTTGACATAAAGAACAAGTGTTTCCTTAATGTACCTTTAAGTCATAAGGGATATTTTTCAAGTGTGGCTTCTAAACGTTTATCATTAAACATTAGATTGAGTATCACATAACCATACATCATGGAAGAAATCAAGAGACTATGCTTTGGATGTGTAGGCTTAAAATTTCTTGCTAATCATGATGACCTTGTTCTATCCTTGTCTGATCCCTCAAGGCACATTCTTCCCCTAGGTCACGCATCACTCTGAAAAATAGTGAATGCATGTTAATATTTTCATAGTCCTTTTGATAATTTCATGGTGGAGGTGGGGGAATGAAGGCAGACATTTTGCCAAATCTGATTAGACTGTCAACACATAAAGAGTTTGTTTTAGGAGTAAAAGAAACACCAACTTCTTGCTCTTCACTTTGTATCAAGTCAACAGCATCATTTTCAGTCAAATTTCTTTTCAAATGCAAGAGATCCCTTATACTTACTTATGTTTATCCATACATAAATTGAAACATATATGTATATGCTGAAAGCAAATGAGTACCAGAGACTGCCAACCCATCCAAGCCACGAAATTCCCAATCTTCCTCAGTAGACTTAGAGTTCTGTGAACACAGGACATGTGGAATGAAGGTGGGAATCAATGTCAGTCTACATATTAAATATTAGCAATGCCTGATTTCATTCTCCGTTAATAAAAAATAAATAAACTACGAATAGAAGTTAATCATATTTTCTTCCCAGACCCCAAAGCATCCTCTTCCCTACTCTCTGGGACCCCACTTTCAGTGCCTCTACCCTCGAATGAGTGCTAGCTACTCTTAGAGGTGCAAATGATGTATATTAGACCACATTGCAGACTGAAATGATCTCTCTTTTCCTATCTACCATTAAAACTTGCAGGGAAGTTTGTTTTTTTTTTGGTATGACCACCCAATAATGCCATCTGGTCCATAACAGTTTCATTTTTACATGTGATCACAAAATGCTCCATTGCAAGACTGGCCAAATTCAGGCAGTATGATCAAGAAGGTGCTAAGAAGCAAGCCAATTAGTGTCATAGTTATAGTTACAGTACAAAATACAAGACAGGTGCTTGTACCATTAACCAATTGAAAAGCATTCTCTCCACTTAGTCATATGTAAAGGCAATGAAGGAATTTGACCACAAACATTCTCATAAAATTTTAAAAACAGTTCCCTGGCTGAGTTAATATAGGAATGGAATGGTTCAGAATTTCCAGCCAAAGTGTGACAAGTAATTGGTGAAATCAGCAAAATATCTAGTGACCATTTAAAAAGACGTTATGTTTTCAGATGATTAAAGTGCAGCATTTTTTTGCCAGTGATTTATTTCGTTTGTAAAGTATCCTACTCGTAATGAAATGAAATAGCCATGACTTTAGCTTAATAAAATATTTTATTGCTTTTAAAACCTGTGAGATTGTGTGTGTGTGTGTGTGTGTGTGTGTGTGTGTAGGAATGGGTAAAAAAGCTGAACTTAGCCTGAAACTGTCTACATCTACAGTAATTTATTTCTGTGTAGAAGGTTTTTATAAAATCTGGAATTTGAGCTTTACCCTTATCAATAATGGTCTACTGAATACTAAAGCTATCTTTAAAGTGTGAGGGAAATAGTGTGTTTAACCTTAACCTATGCTTGGGGTTCTTGTTACTTTGACCTTCAAATAACTGAAAGTAAGGGGGCTTTGTAAAGACATTTGCTCATGTCAGAGGTTAGCACTACCCACAGGTTTTCTGTTTTCCAACCCTCCAGCCCACACAGACCCTGTATGTTAGCACACCAAGCGGAATTTATTGGCCCATGGGTCCATGTGTCCTAATCCTTGAAGTTTACTACACCAAATGAAGATTTTGGAAGTATTTCTGGCTTTGTAGCAATGTTTTCCTTAAGAAGAATCTCTTCCCCCTGAGCATTTTTGCCCCTCCAAGCCTCAAGACTCTCTTGAAAGCCATTCCCATGATAGGCGTACTACAATGATTCTGTTGACTGAAAACACATCAAAGACCCAAGAAGTTAATAATGCTTATGAGTATGTGCAAGACTCGTAATGAAGTCTCGCTTTCGGGTAATAGCAGAGTCAGGGAAATGAGTCAGCACAAACCATTAACAACTCCCCCAGGACAGAAATTGGACTTAAAATTCACACAAAACTACAGAGTTGTTTTCTTATCATGTTATTTCCCATCCATTCTGTTTTGTTTCCCAAAAGGTTTGTTTCGTGTAAGGGACAAGAGTCCTATCACAAAGCTATTTAAAAAGGAATTTCCTCTTCTGCCTATAACCCTGAGGAACCCTTGCCTTAAAAAGTAAAATCCTGTGTTTACCACTAGCACAGATGGAGGAGAAAGATATTCTTAGAGTGACACTGGCAAGAGGAGAGGACGGGACCCCCGCCCACTCTGTCACTTTTGTTCACATAGAAACAGCTGACTCGTCATTTAGACAGGACTGTCCACCACCTCCAGCTTTGTTCAACTTCTTCCTTTCCAGAGAAAATTCATTCGTCGTCTCCCTTTCAGGAAATAGCCAAAGCTAGAAATACAAATCCCCAATGCAATTCCAAAACCAATAGAAGGAATCTAGATACTTCTTGTCACCTTTATTTCCCTTCCGTTTCTAATTTCCTAATGAATTCCCTATTCCTTTTCTTGACTGAGGAGAGCCCAGGTACTATTTGGGAAAAAAAATAATCCAAATAAAAATTTTAAAAGCAAGACGATGATTATTGACACTTGATGCTAAGTTACCTCTAGTATCTTGTAACCTAAAATGGAAAAAAAAAAAAATAGAAACTAGTAACTGAATAATATGGAAGTGAACACAACCTGAATACTATGATGTCAACACTATCTCTGGTTTAAAAAAAAGGCAAAGAGGGATAAAGTGTCTGAGGTGAGTGTTCAGGAGATGAAAAGGAGTGTATCCCACTTTCCTACTATTAATTTTTCATGAAAGACTGACTCTAAAACTAACATCTCAAGCTCTCCTTGAAAAAGAGAGGAAATGTAATGTGTTAAAAGAGAGAAGTCTCTGTTTTGATACGTGTTAAGTCATGATGTGAGAAGCAAAATAAATGTTGAATCAATGAATGAGTAAGTGGAAGGATGGACAGATGGACGGATGGATGGATGGACAGATGGATGATGGACGGATGGATGAATGAATGAATAGATGGATTAATTAATCAATAAGGAGTAAAAAAGATGAAGAAGCCCAAAGGGAAGCAAAGGTGACAGGCAGGTTAGGAAATATGTAGGGATAAAAGAAGGAAGGTAATTTAAGGTCTGGAGAATGAAGACTTAGGTCATTTGGCTTATGTTCAGGAATACTTTTTATACAACATTCAATATGTATTTTAAGGACACTATTGGAAATGTGTAGGTTAGCACTACAGAAGTATAGACAAGAATGTTCAGAATATATTCTAGAGATTTTAGAGACTCCAAATATCTCAGTGTCATAAATTATTTTTCTTCTTAAAGGCTAGTCCACAACAGTATTTAAATAACTATAATAGTGACTAAATTTTATCCTACCATATTAGGAATTAAAAGTTTCTCTTCTTAGTCACATTCTTGGGTATATTTTAGGGTTCTTATAGTTGTTAAATATCACCTTCTTAAATTTACTTTCTTTTTTTTTTTTAATTTTTTTTTTCAACGTTTATTTATTTTTGGGACAGAGAGAGACAGAGCATGAACGGGGGAGGGGCAGAGAGAGAGGGAGACACAGAATCGGAAACTGGCTCCAGGCTCTGAGCCATCAGCCCAGGGCCTGACGCAGGGCTCGAACTCCCGACCGGGAGATCATGACCTGGCTGAAGTCGGACTCTTAACCGACTACGCCACCCAGGCGCCCATTAAATTTACTTTCTTAATGAAGTAGGTTCTTGATTGATTATTATCACGAGGCATAAAATATTTATGAAGTACTTATGCATGATTTTATTTTGTTTTTATTTGTGTTTTATGCTCAGATGGCCTTTGCAATGTAAACTGTAATGAATATTTTTGTTTCAGTTTTTATTCTATTCAGTGGAGGATTCTTAGCATAGTAACTTGACATTACATATTTTACAATTTTATTTTTTCATACAGAAGTAATTTCAAAACAGAATGGCTGCTTTGAACACTCTCAAATGCAATTCTGAATGCTTCCTACAACCTTGAATGAAGTCCCAAACAAATCAGAAACAGGTTTTTTGGATTTTTTTTTCTTTTTTTTCCCTCTAATTGTCAGTTTGCTTTATTATTTGAAAGGTAGGAGGGGGAAATCTAAAAATTAAAGCCCTACTTGTTTCATAATAACTATCCACATGCAACTCAATGTATTCAATCAGTTGAATCAACTCCGTCTGTCTTCTGTGCTCTGTAATTATAGTTGAGGCTATAAATGGAAAACTGCAGCCAAACCTTGGTCCCATAGCCTGCATGGTGTCAGAATGGAAGCCAATCTTGTCGACGCTGTTCATGTCCAAAGTTCCACTGAGAGAAAACATCAGTGTTTCAGTCTATTTCCTTACGAATATGGGCTCCAAAGCCAGATTACCTGGGTATGATTCACAGTTCTGCCACTCTTTTTCCTTTTTAATTTTTTAATGTTTATTTTTTTGAGAGAGAGAGCGTAAATGAGGGGCAGAAAGAAAAGGAGACACAGAATCGGAAGCAGGCTCCAGGCTCCGAACTGTCAGTACAGAGCCCGACGCTGGGCTGGAACTCAAGGACCAGGAGATAACGACCTGAGCCAAAGTCGGCCACTTAACCAACTGAGCCACGCAGGTGCCCTGCAGTTCTGCCACTCTTTAGCTGAGTGACTTCAAGCAGATTATAGAACCGTTCAGCACTTCAATGTCCTGATCTGTAAAATAAAGATAATAGTTTGAAATTATTAACAATCTTGTGGGATTGTTATGAGAATGAAATGAATTGATCTAAATCTCTTAGAACATTGCCTGGCGTATTGTAAACCATAAATGCAGGCTGTTAGAGTCATTGTTACTTTTCTTGAAATGTTTCATTACCACAATTTTCATAAACAAAAACATGGTAATACTTAAAATAGCCAAACTGAGCATTATAACGTGCTATGAAAAGTGGTGTATAGAATAGAAGAAGCAGGAGCCAGAGACAGGAGACCCAGTTTCTTTTTTTTTTTAATTTTTTTTTTCAACATTTTTTTATTTATTTTTGGGACAGAGAGAGACAGAGCATGAACGGGGAAGGGGCAGAGAGAGAGGGAGACACAGAATCGGAAACAGGCTCCAGGCTCCGAGCCATCAGCCCAGAGCCTGACGCAGGGCTCGAACTCACGGACCGTGAGATCGTGACCTGGCTGAAGTCGGACGCTTAACCGACTGCGCCACCCAGGCGCCCCCAGGAGACCCTGTTTCAAGCTCAGCCATGAAAACCCATCAGCCCCGTGGTCTGTTTTTTTTGTTTTGTTTTGTTTTGTTTTGTTTTGTTTTTTACCCATTTCCCTAACTCCTGTAAACACATAGAAATGATATCCTCCCCTCACTGCCCTATGTGGAAGACATACATGAAAATAATTTTAATGTAAAACAATAATTTTTAATATAAAATAAGAGCTGTGTGATAAAAGTGTATACACAGTGTGATGAGAACAAAGAGAAGACAGTAAAAAAGTCTGGACTAGTGGAATAGTAAGAAATGATCCCTAAGGGAAGTGGTGTTTCAATGGTTGTTCTAAGGAATGAAGAGAAATTTGCCAGTCAGTGTATTCGGTGGCATTAAAAAAAGTCATGTTTGGGGATCAGTGATTAAGATGAGTTTATATGTGACAGTCCACTCTAAGCTGTAAATCGCTATTAGTTGTAAAATCTGGTTGAAATTCATGATCTAAATGCCAGGCCAAGGAGTTGCACCTTTATATGAGTTCTTGTTGTATTGGGAGAGAGAACCTCTAGAACCAGAGCAACATCTCCACTTTGCCTTTCTAAACAGTGCAGTTCAAACCAAATGGCTGAGGGGACGCCCGGGTAGCTTAGTCAGTTAAGTTTCTGACTTTGGCTCAGGTCATGATCTCACAGTCCGTGAGTTCAGGCCCCACATCGTTGGGGTCTGTGCTGACAATTCAGAGCCTGGAGCCTGCTTCAGATTCTATTTCTCCATCTCTGTCTTCCCCTCCCCCATTCGCACTCTGTCTTTCAAAAATAAATAAACGTTGAAATTTTTTTTTAAATGGCTAAGTTATGAATGCCAGAATTACTGCTGTCAATTTGGAGAGTGAACGTTTTTTCCCTTTGTCCCCTGGCCAACAGTACTTTAAAAATTAATTATTAGCTCAGATCATGTTCCTGATTGTAAGTCTCTTCTAGAACTAACATTAGCTCCCAGATGATTTTCATTTATTTTCTTAAATTTTTATTTTCTTTGATCTCATTCCCTTTTTAGAAAATAAGCCAAGGGCTGGAATACCTAACAATTAGGGACTCTCATCACCTTAGGATAGCTACTGTTAGTAAACTGCGTTGAGATAAACTGCATCCAAAAGCAAATAAGGTGGACACTTTTGGTCACATTTGTTGAAGCTTTCTGAGATGTTGCAAATGGCTCAGTGACACATACACTCTTTACTAGATGCCCTTGGAAATCTAGTTTGGAAAGTATTCCCAGAATTCAATAAAAAATATGAGAAAGACAAGAGGAACTGAAATGTTTTACAGATATTCAACCATCCATCAAAAAAATGAGCACTGAGGACATATCATAGGCCAGGTACTTTGCAAGGAGATGTAAAGAAACACCAAGTAGAGAAAAAATAAACTGGAGAAAATTCTGGGATGGTTTTTACTTTCTCTGAAGTCGTGAAACCAAATTAAATCCCCATCTGTGCCTCCTGTCCCAAACGTCCCCACCACTAGAAATATTCCCAGCTCATTTCAAGCCATGATTGTAGGGGACTTCACATAAAGACGTACTTAAGGATATTTTGATATTAGGTTTGTGGTGTCACAAAGTAGTATATCATGACTGTGACATGGGGAGAAGTTCTCTTAGCCCCAAAGGATAATCAGCACCAGAATATCAAAGGTTCACTGGAGAAGAGTTTCTTCCTGTTTTCAGAAGAAATATAACATCTGAAAGAAGCTGTGAAAGGAGTATCTGCTGAAAATTAAGAATCATAGGGGCGCCTGGGTGGCGCAGTCGGTTAAGCGTCCGACTTCAGCCAGGTCACGATCTCGCGGTCCGTGAGTTCGAGCCCCGTGTCAGGCTCTGGGCTGATGGCTCAGGGCCTGGAGCCTGTTTCCGATTCTGTGTCTCCCTCTCTCTCTGCCCCTCCCCCGTTCATGCTCTGTCTCTCTCTGTCCCAAAAAATAAATAAATGTTGAAAAAAAAATTAAAAAAAAAAAAAAAAGAATCATAGAACCACAGAATCACAGGATGGGAGGAAGCACAGACATGGTACACAGCCTATTGTCAGCTTGTAGGATACTGTTGATAAAAGAATAGTCATCTGTCCCCCAAATAATGGCCTGGGGAGCGGCAGTCATAGACAATATAGTTTACATTGGTGGACGGTGTAATAAGGACAATGTAGTGAATTGTGGTGTTTTTATTTTTTGAGAGGAAAGAACAATTATTTTAATACAGAAAAATACAAAAGAATAATATAACAAACATCCTTGCATCCCGCATCCAGAATTGACAAATGTGGACATTTTCTCATATTGTGCTATCATTTTTTTACATAAAGTATTGCGGATAAAGGTGAAGTTCTTTTCAATACCACTATAGTCCCTTACTCCTCTCCCCATCTAGAGGCAACCACACTCATGAGTTGGCATTTCTTCTCCCATCGACGGGTGCGTGGGTGTGCGTGCGTGCGTGTGTGTGTATGTATCAGTTGTGTTTTAATTTACATCAATGGCATATCTTTCAGAGAGCTGAATTTTTTCACTGTTCAAGAACTATATATTCTTACAATATGTCTTTTCTATTCTTCTTAGCTTAAAACATCTTTTATATTGTAAAAGGTGGGAATTAAGATATCTTTAACTGGCAAAAATTTGAAGCTGCATCCTGTGTTTCTACAATGATCCTTTGTTGTTTTTTTGTTTTTGTTTTTGTTTTGTTTTGTTTTTTGTTTTTTGCTTTTTTCACTGAACCCTGAAACCTAGAAGTAGGGGAATTAAATCACAGTGTATCTTCTATATAGCGATCAAGCATTCACTTGGATCCCTCCAGGGAAGGGGATTCTACTTGGTACTGTGGTGTCATCTCTAAGGAGTTATTAGAAAGTAGTGCCCTGAGTTGGTCTGAAATCTGTTTCCATGTGGCTTCCTCTGTTCTATACTTTGGACTGTATGCTTAGAGGTCACACAAGTAAAATCAAATTTAATTCTTCACAAAGGTCTTACCACTAGAGAGAGAAACTCTGAGGTTTTTCTCAGAATCTTCTTTCCTACAAATTTGAGCATCCTTCCTTCTGGCAACTTCATGGAACATGGTTCTAGTAACAACAAGCTATATTCACAGTCGCTTCAGCGTATTGTTCACCAATGACAGGAGCTATTTATTGATATATGAAGGTTCAATGATGCCATTGCAGCTGTTGCTACTTGTAAGAACATGCTTGATGAGATGACTCATATGTTTTTGATCTTTCAAAACAATGACTGCCATCCCCAGCTGCAGACAAAATACCCTAGTCGTCCTCAGTGGGTGTCCCAGGATGTCCACGTGACTCCAAAGCTACTCGGCAAATTGGGGATAAGTTTGGGATTAGAAGCCAAAGACTTTGAGGTTCTAGCTGTTCCTTCCATGTTCCATGAAGAATAGTTGCTAGGAATAAGGATGCTCAAATTTGTAGGAAAGAAGATTCAGAGAAAATCTCATAGTTTCTCTCTCTGGTAGAGATATGGTATCAGCTCTGGCCAAACAAATAAGAAATAGCTATATCAAAGGGGAAAACCATGCTCAGTTATTTTTCTCAGTGTATGCGCGCCATGTTTTTTTTTTTTTAAGAAAAGTTGATTTTCCAAGGTTTACTTTTCTATCCATAACAAAACAGGATAATTCAAGCTTACAGTGCTCCGTCAAGTTGACTATGAAAGGGATAAAATTCATTGTTTCTGTTTAATCCCCCAAACGGAGTCCTTGTCCTTTTGCCAGCATTGCCGGCCTCTCACTGTGACATCCTTCCAGATCAGGTGTGTTGACTCAGACTCAAAACAGCATTTGCAAACGTTTTTGGAACATATCCAATCCCAGCATACACAACTCACCAGGGCCTGCTTTTACTCCAGTCCTGATGTCTGATGCCATCAGGAAAAGCATTCTTCACAAAAATGCAAGGTATTATTTTCACATAATATTCCAGGAGATCAGTAACGATATGTGCAAAGGGTGAGAGATGATTCATGACTGCCCACTCAGCTCCCGAGGAAGTTTCTGAAGCTGATGAATCATTCCGCACGGCAACTGGCACGAGGGCCTTGGAAGCTGTTTTGATGGCAAAAGCAGTGCTCTCCCTTTCCTGAGGATGGTGATGGATGCCCCCCCCCAACCCCCAAGGACCTGGGTTCCCTGGAAAAATATGGCATTTGATAAATATTTTGAACCCAGATATGTTTTCTTACTAAGAGAGTAAGGGTACACTTCCCTGTGGGTAGCTCTTTGTGAGCTGAAAAGTTTACTCGGATTCTGAGACCAAGTGTTGGCCGCTCTCTGTCACCCACTCTCTGGTGAATTTCTAGATTATATTTAGTGCACATTTAAGCCCGTACAAAAAAATGCCAATAAGAAGCATGGTTTTATGAAACTGTGTATCAAGCATGTTTGTGGACTTTTTAGGGGCCACAGATATTCCCTATAGATGACCAAAATAGATGCTCATTTCCTTCGATGACTTACTTAAAATGGATTTTTGGTTGAACTCCAGTGAGTCCTGGCAGATCGCCACCTCCCAGGGTGCACCATGGTAATTACAACTTGTTGGCATTCTTTGCAGCAAGTTCAGGAGGGATACCAAGAATTAAGCACGCAGAGGTTGAATCACCCTTTCATCCCTTGAATGTACTCACTTCCTTTGGTTCTGGCCAGAGCTTTTTGGAAGATACTCTTGTGAACTTCCGTTGCTGGTGAAAGCAATAGAAAACAGAAGGCAATGACCAGGATTGGGTGGCTACAGCAGAAACAAAGATAAATGCCTCTGACCCACGGGCTGGAGGGAGTAAGGAACTTCAGCCATCACTGTTGTGATGCTCCTTCTGTCTGTTTAGTGCAGTAGGTAGATTATCTTTTAACTTTAGCAGTGTATTTTAAAGCCTATTTTTTTTTTACCATCCTACAGCTCTAAAAGGGAACTCCCTTCTCTTAATTCAAAAAAGATTATTCAAGAATGTTTCTAATGTTCAAATTTGATAAAAGATACTGTCCTGTTAGTCTTCAAAGGACTTCCCTAGTGAAGGAGAGAAGGTGTCATCTGTTGAAAAATAATACTATGTGATAATATTGTAAGAGCAGTCCCATGGAAACTCATATTCACTTTTCAAATGAATGCCAGTCAGTAAGAGTTAGCGTGTCCTGAGCTCCAGAGGTCTCTCCACTAGGAAGATCTGAAGAAGGAGGGAAGGTTGGACTGGAACAGAGAGGAAGAGGGTGCTATTGAGCAAGGAGATGAAACAGGAAAGAAGAGAGTCCATCAGCAGAAGAAATTTTATCAAGAAGCTAATTGTAAGGGCACTTGGGTGGGTCAGTCAGTTGAGCATCTGACTCTTGGTATCGGCTCAGGTCACGATCTCATGGTTCGTGAGTTCAAGCCCTGCTCTCTGCTGTCAGACAGAACCCGCTTTGGATCCGCTGTCCCCCCCTCTCTCTGCCCCTCCCCTGTTCATTCTCTCTCTCTCTCTCTCTCTCTCTCTCTCTCTCTCTCTCTCTCTCTCTCTCAAATAAATAAATAAATACTTTTAAAAAAGAAAATAAAAATAAAAGAAGATAATTGTAGTAGTTGCTCTAGCTATCATAACAAAGGCTGGGTGGCTTGAAAAGTTTATTTTCTCACGATTCTGGAGGCTGGAGATCCAACATCAGTGTGTTGGCAGTGTTGGTTTCTTCTGAGGCCTCTGTCCTTGGCTTGCAGCCTCCTTCTTATTGCTTTGTCCTCTGTGTACTTGTGCCCCTAGAATCTTTTCCTCCTCTCATAAGGACATCAATCAAATGGATTAGGACCTACCCTATCCAGGGACTATCCAGGGACTATCCAGGGACTATCCCTATCCAGGGACTAAACCCTGGTTTAGTTAAAAGACCTCTTTAAAGACCTCACCTCCAAATATGGTACCATTCTGATGTAGTAGGGGTTAGGACTTCAAAATATGAATTTGGGGAGACAAAGGTCAGCCGGAGCACTAATGAAACTCACACTTCAGAAACCCCAACTTAGGTGGACCTCTATGAGGGTCAGGAGTTGCGGTGTTCAAGGCGGGGAGGAGAAGCTATGTTGGAATCACTTCTATGTAAATGTGTCTGGTAAATTGCCAAGAGATATCAAAAGAGAAGACCTGAATCTTTAAATCTCCAGTAATTCCTTGTTATGTCTTTTCTCTTTCTAAATCAGTATTAACTTTCACACCTAACGTTGTGTTAATAGCTGATGTCTTTTTCTTAAAGAGGGCACCATCCAAAATTGCATTCTGTTAGGTTTCACAAAACCTGGGTCTACTCTTTGGGTATAAAATATGTCCCATATGTCAGAGAGTCTCTGTGAGATAAACAATGTAAACTCTCATTAATGATCTTTTTTTTTCCTTTTTTTTTTTCAAGTTCAGCCGTCTTCTCAGCATATCCACATTTATCATCCATAGATGTTTACTCAGATTAGGTTTCATCTTGGACCTCTCATTAATGATCTTTCTAGAGATTACCTATTGAGATAATGATATTTGGGATATGTTGGGTGAACTAAGCTACATCATTAAAATGAATTTCACCTTTCTTTTTTAAAGTGGCTACTAGAAAATTTAAAATAAAAAGGTAGCCTACGTCATATTCTTATTGGAGAGCCATGCCTCCAAACTCTCATAACACATCTATTCCTGACCAGATGCTTCTCTTCTGCCCTGCTGAAGCCTAGAGCTTGTAGGAAAGCAAAGGCCAAGAGTCCTGTCTTCTCTCTCTCTCTCTCTCTTTTTTCTTTTGTTAACAGAAGTATAGTTGACACATAGTGTTACATCAGTTTTAGGTGTACAACATAGTTATTCCACAAGTTTGTACTTCACGCTGTACTCACCAGAGTCTGTCTTCTTTTGCCTCTATGCTAATCACCTTCTTAATTTGGATCTGAATGTATTTTTACCTAATTATAGCTGCATTTAGTGGTGAGGGCCAGAGAATCATCCCTAGAGCTTCTTGTGTTAAAGAGGCTTTTTCTTGGCTGTGATTCCAGTGATGTTGGTGCTAAGAGAAGAATATTTGGAGCTTAAAACAAATGACTGAAAAGCAGATAAACAAAATGAATGTGTATATAACTTCCCAGGAAGAGGCTATTTTAACCTCTGTTGTTGAATAGACTTTACTTAAGAATCATTCACAGAGAGCTGAAATGCTCACAGTTGTTTTATCATGGAAAATTTTTATGCTACAGAAGTGACTTCGGTGAGTTGACGTCTAATGTATGTTAAAGATCTTCAAATAATTGTTTGAGAAGAGTCTTGATCCAGAGGAGCAGTTTCTTTTTTTAATATTTCATAAAATACACATTTCACATAAATCTGTAAAAAGTAACAACATGAACATCCTTGTACTCACCGTCCAGCCTAAGGAATTAAACATTTCCAATATCTTAGCAAGTTCCTCCCACCTCCCAGAGTAACCACTGGTCAAAATTTTATGCTTATCATTATTTTCCTTTTAGTAAGAATTTTACTAGCAGAGGAGCTGCTTTCAAAGCTGGTTTAGCCATTTAAAACTGCCTGTCTTGTATGGGCCCGCTTAAAATACTTACCCTAGATTTTATATAGCAACTTAAACTCCCAAAGCAACTGTTCTATTTTTACGAATATTTTTCCATTAAGGAGAAAGAGGTGGAGGGAAGGAGGGCAAGAATAAAAAATATTATTAACTTGTATGATTGTGCTTTTATATAAGAAAGTGCCACCACAGAGAGAAATGCAATTATTCAGGCTGGAGCTAGAGGGTTGAAGGGCCAAGAAAACACCAGTGAGCCGCCACTGGAAATTGCATCAAAAAGTCTGGCACATAATAAATATTCCACAAATGTTAGTGGCTCTCCTGAAGAGGTAGCCATGGTGAATGCCTCAAGTATTCCCCAGTGATTATGATTAATTTCCTCACTCCTACTCTCTTGATAGTAGAAGCCCAGAATGTCTCTAGCCTCAATTTATTTCCTAAATTCTATCTCCATTTTTATATAATGTAAAATGCAATATTTATATACGTGTTGGTTAACTGACTTTCTCTGTCTCTCCTCTTTATCATCTGTGTGATCCTCTACCATCCTTCTGTACATCTTGGAATGCATACTCAAAAAACCAGAGTGTATTTTTCTTCAACATTTCACCTCAACAGATATTAATGACCACCTACTCTTTGCCAGGTGCTATATTAAACTTGCAAGACAGAATGATGAATATGACATGACCCCGGCCCCAAAGGAACTTATATTCTAGTGAGAAAAGCAGAGAGGTTAAAGAGACTTTTTCACTCAATGGATATTTATTGAGTACCTAGAATGTGCCAAATGGTCTTGGGCTCCAGGGACAGACACATCCATGACTGAAACAGACAAACTTTCTGCTGTGATGGAGCTTACATACTACTAGTGAGAGGTAAACAATAGAGAAAAGAAGTAAATTATATATTATGTATACATTATTCTGTTGGAAGGCAGTGAGTGCTTTGGGGAAGAAAACTAAAGTAGGAAAGGGGAACAGTGTGGAAGTGTTGAGCAGAAGAGTAATGTGAGTGACATTTGGAATCAGGTGGTCAAGGAAGGACTCTCTGAGAAGGTGACATTTAAATAAAGACCTGAAGGATGAGGCAGCAGCCATACACCTCTCTGGGGGAAGAGCTTTACAAGCAGAGAAAACAGCAAGTACAAAGGCCATGAAGTGACAGCAAGCCACAAGTTTCTTTTCTCCCCCAGGTTCCTTTTAAAGAAACATCAAAGAGGCCAATACAGGAACAGGAGAGAGTAAGGAAGAGGTAGTAGAAGAAAAAGTCAGAGAGGTGACAGAAAGAAGGACCTGGTAGGCTACTGAAAGGACTTTGATTTTTACTCTAAGCAGGAGAGAAAGCCAGTGGAGGGTGATCAGAGGAGTGATATTAGTTGACTTACGTTTTAATAGGCTCAATCCAGCTGTTCACTGATAATAGACTCCAAAGGGACAAGAGTGGAGGCAAGTAAACTAGGAAGCTGTTGGAATACTCCAGGCAGGAAGCGATATTGGCTTACACTAGGTTGATAGTGATGGAGATGACAAGAACGGGTTCAGTTGTGGATATATTTTGAAGGTTGAGACGAGATTTGCTGATGTGAGTCTGAGGCCTGAGAGAGAGAGAGAGAGAGAGAGAGAGAGAGAGGAGGCAGGAATAACTAGAAGATATTTTCAAAACATGGAGTTGTCAGGAACCAAGACGGACACAACTGAGAGAGAGAACTGGTTTTGAGGGGGAGATCTGGAGTTCATTATCAGTTCAGTCATTATAGTCTACCCAACTATTTGACAGTTGGGTAGAATTCAGAAAAGAAGTTTGAACTAGAGATATAAATTTGGGATAAATTTAGCATATGGATGGTAAAAAGGCCATGGCTGGATGAGCTCACCAAAAAGAGAGTTTAATTAGAAAACGTATCAAAGATGTCTGAGCCCTTAGGCACTCCAACATTAAAAGTCTGGGGGATAGTAAAAGCCAGCAAGAGACTGGAAAATCATGGCCAATGAGATAAGAGGAAAACCAAGAGAGCATACAGTTGACCCTGAACACACTGGGTTGGTGCACCAACCCCTGCACAGGTGAAAATCCAATTATAACTTTTGACTCCACAAAGACTTAACTACTAATAGCTTACTATTAACTGGAGCCTTACCGATAACGTCAACAGTTGATTAACATCTATTTTGTATATGTATTATATACTATGTTCTTACAATAAAGTAGGCTAGAGAAAAGAAAATGTCATTAAGAAAATCATAAGAAAGAGGAAATATTTTTATAGTACTGTTCTGTGTTTGTATAAAAAAAATTTTACCTATAAGTGGACTCATGCAGTTCAAACCTGTGTTGTTCAAGGGTCAACTGTAGGGCTCTGGAATCCAAAAGAAAAAAGCTTTTCAAGGGTGATTGATGGTGATTAACTTGTCGAATAATGCTGATAGGTCAAGAAGATGAAGCCATGGGGCGCCTGGGTGGCTCAGTGGGTTAAGCATCCAACTTCGGCTCAGGTCATGATCTCACGGTTCGTGAGTTTGAGCCCCACGTCGGGCTCTGCACTGATAGTGTGGATCCTGTTTGGGATTTTCTCTCTCTCCCTCTCTCTCTGTCCCTGTCTGTGCGTTCTCTCTCTCTCTCTCTCTCTCTCTCTCTCTCTCTCTCTCTTCCTTAACAAAGGAGGAAGGAGAAGAAGGAGAAGAAGAAGAGAGGATAGAAGATAGAGAAGGAGAAGAAGATGAAGGAGCCTTGAGAACTCACCATTGGATTTGAGTGACTCCAGATGAGCAGCTCTGGGGGTGTGGTAGAAGGTAGGGTCTAATTGGAATGGGCAAAAAAGAGAAAGGAAAAAATGGAATTGAAGACAGTAGAGTGTAGAAGCCTCTCACAGAGTTTAGCAGTAAAAGGAAACAGTTAAAGTAGATGAATTGAAATATCTGGAGAGGGAAATGAATTCAAGAGAGAGTTTTTATCTGATGGAAGCAACTTAGAAGAAAGAGAAAATTTGGTAATGCAAGAGAAAAGGGGAGAATTTCTGGAGTTCTTGAATGGGCAAGGGAAGGCAGGATCTAGTATGTACTTACCTTGGATGAATGCATAAATGACATTAAGGACAACCTGACAAATAATCACATGATGAGAGAGATGAAGACAGTAGGAAATTATCAAGCAGAGGCGTTTCCCTCTCTCTTCTCTACTCCAAAAGACAATCTTTGCTTATATCTTCCTTTTTCACACTTCTTATTGTTCCCATTAATTATTTGTGCCACTATGAAGTCCCATACCAGATGTTAATAGATACATATTTTAGTGAAAATGGGACCTTACTGCTGATAAACTTAAAAAATATATATGTATCTTCAATAGCAAAATAAAAAGGAGCTCTCAGTGTGTAATAAGCAGAAAATCCGAATGAAAATATAAAAAATCTGATCTATATTTTATGTCTGATGGTAAAGGTGTGGATTTGTCCATACACAATAACTCTCCATTTTCAGTGTTTAAATGCAGCAGATGTTCCATTTTCAGAAAATCAATTTCATGTGATTGTTTGGGTTTTAATAAGACTCTTAATATCAGTCAATATAAGACACTATAGGCCTGTTAAGAACTGAGATGAGTTGTACATGAATAAATATGATATAGCAAGTGCTTATATATGACCGAGTTGATTTGGTGACCAGTCCACTACAACATTCACTTTAGGAATCTCTTAAATTCAACTTGCTACTTCTCAGTGAATGTTATTACCAAGATTGTGTTCTTTCTACTCATGGTCTATTGGACAATGGCTCCCAAAAGTACTTAGTTTGGGGCTCATCATTATAATAGTTAACTTTTACTGAGGCACTTAGCCTCATAGTATGTCTGTAGGAGGAAGATTGTTTTTAACATCTCAAAGTGAGACTTCCTGAGTTTAAATAATGAGCCTAAGATGACACACTTGTGGAAATTCCTGGGACCCTCTACTATAGAACATCTGCTATGGCTACAAAAAGGAAAACTTTGAAAATCAAAGGTGACTTCAATTTAAATTCTGAAAGCCACATAAAACTCTTTCAGGGTAGTCCTGTTGAAGAACAATTTAAAAGGCAGGCGTACTATTGCACTTTTGGAAAACAGCAGAGCACTTACTTAATCTTCCATGGCCATTGAAGAATTTTCACACTTACTTTAAATTATGTTTCCTCTGTAAAATTAAGCAAAGTGTATAAAGGTTATTTTGCTTTAGATGTTATAGTTTAAACTCTTGCATCTAACAATAATTTATTATTAAAGCATTCTGTAAGGAGAGATTGTGTAAAAGAGAGAGGGAAAAGATAAGAATCATCAAAATCCCCCTTTTGGTTCTTTGTATCCAAAATAATTAAATGAACTTTCTTGGTAACAAGGTCATTATTTAGGAATAAAGCTGGGTACGAGGCGCCTCTCTGGCTCCTGGTTCAGTCAGCTGAGCATATGACTCGTGATCTCAGGGTGATGAGTTCAAGCCTCTTGATGGGTGTGGAGCCTACTCAAAAAAAGAAAAATAAGAGGAATAAATCTGGGTAACTGGATAATTGGTGCGTGGATGGATGGATGATAGATATTTATATAAATATGTCTTGGGGTGCCTGGGTGGCACAGTCGGTTAAGCGTCCGACTTCAGCCAGGTCATGATCTCACGGTCCGGGAGTTCGAGCCCCGCGTCAGGCTCTGGGCTGATGACTCAGAGCCTGGAGCCTGTTTCCGATTCTGTGTCTCCCTCTCTCTCTGCCCCTCCCCCGTTCATGCTCTGTCTCTCTCTGTCCCAAAAATAAATAAACATTGAAAAAAAAAATTAAAAAAAAAAATATGTCTTAATGCCGTTTGAAGAGTGAGTGAAAAACTTCAAGAAAGTGCTCAGTTTTTGTGTATTTTGCTACAACTCTTTTCAGGCCAATTCCTTATCTTTAATTTACAATTCATCTCTTATCTGTTCTAAAGCTGTTGAAAACTCCAGACTCTTGCCATATGAAAGCACTATCTTCCATGCAAGGTAATAAGAAACTAAAAAAAAAAAAAAAGTTAAGAAGGATTTTCTGTGAAAAAGTAAATGAATTTGTGTTCTGAGCCCTGTTTCTACAGATTTGTTGATCTACTGCCTCCCCTGCTTCCATGGATTCTGATATTCACAAATAAGTAGTAAATTCTTGACATGATAGTGTCCATAACAGGACACTCACAGAGCCTCTCACAGAGTTTAGCATTTGGATGTGTATTTGGATGGTTTTCAGTTTAGAGCTATTCCAGCCAATGCTGCCTAAAGCAAATGTTGGCTCTGGTTGCCTAAAGCAAATGTCAGTTTTGGCAGAGGTCTTTTATCTGACTTATTTATTGACTCATAACATTGGTCTGTGCATTTCTTTTATATATTAAAATTAAAAACTTCTTTATATTTATTTTATATTTTAATGTTTATTTTGGAGAGAGATAGGAAGAGAGTGCATACACACACACACACACACACACACACACACACACACACACACACGAGTGGGGAGGAGCAGAGAGACAGGGAGAGAGAGAATCCCAAGCAGGGTCCGTGTCGTCAGGGCGGAATGTGACGCGGGGCTGGAATTCACAAACCCTGAGATCATGACTTGTGAGACCATGACCTGAGCCAAAATCAAGAGTCAGCTGCTTGCCCGACTGAGCCACCCAGGTGCCCCCGGTCTGTGTATTTCTTATACACAGCAGGAACCAGGAACACAATGCAAGCCAAGCAAATTCCCCTCTTTTGTGTCCCTCAAGCACAGAATCTGTAGTACTTTATTTGTTTATATGATACATATTTTGCTAGAGTTTCCTTATAAATCTTAAAAAATACAGAGCAACAAACCTGAAGGTCATCATTAGGTTTGATTTTTAACAGCGTCTGACTTTAAAAGGCCACAGATCCGGAGTACTAAAAGCAATCTAGTTAATGTTCATTTCATCTCATATGTATAACCCACAGCGCTCCATGACACAGAAAAGGTGCTTGCCCTTAGGGGGCTAACAGTCTAATGGATAAGATAGGTACATAAACAGCTAATTAAAACTTCAGAAGTAACGGAGTCAGTGTTGTAACAGAGGTACGAACAAAGCACCGTGGAAGTGCAGAGCGTGACAATGAGCTTGACTGGACTTAAAGACAATCGGTAGGCTTCAGGAAAGCGATATCCTTTCGTGCGAACCTTGACATATGAATTGAGGAAGTAAAGAAATGTCTGCAAACACAATCTGCATTTGATAAGTCCTTGGATTGCCAACAACCTATATGAGTTTACCTCTAGGTTTACCTCTAGGGCTGCCACTGATAGTCAGTAACTGATAGCAAATCCAGTATCACACAGTCAATGACGTGCTCATGTTGTAAAGGGAATCAAACCATATAGGCACAGCAAGCATGCATACTGAGTAATTGCCTTTTTCGCTCTTTAACAAAGAACAATATACATGCAGAAGAGCGCACGTCTCACTGGCCATCTTGGTGAATCTTAAACACTGAACACACCCTTTTAACCAAGAACCCCCATTCAGAAGCAGAGTATTGCCAGTTTGGGAGAAGACCTCTCCCACCCCCTTGCAGTCACCACCACTACCCACCCCCAGAGTTCTTGATTTCTATTTTTTCCCTAAAGTTCCTGATGGCTAACAGTAGAGATTTATTCTGCTTTGACATAAACATAGTCACACGGTGTGCACTATTTTGTGTCTGTCTTCCTTCACTCAGAATTACGCTCGTGAGATTCACCCGTTGTTGCTATGTGTGGTGTCCCGTGTTTGTTCTCATTGCTCTGTAGCATTCTATTGAAAGGATATACTACAATTTATTTATCCACTCTACCGTTGATGTGTATTTGGATGGTTTTCAGTTTAGAGCTATTCCAGCCAATGCTGCTATGAGCATTCCAATGCTTGTGTTTGGGTGAACAGTTCTATAGATTTCTATTTTGGTAAATTTTTATTTGGTATATATTTGGTAGAATTGTTGTATCCTACCAGATAGTTTTCCAGCTGCACCAGTATAGTCTCCTGCCGGCAGTTTGTGAGATTGCATTTGCTCTACTAACAACACTTGATATTTCCCATTGGTTTCATTTTAGCTGTTCTGTAGATGCATAGAGAATTGTCTGTCTTTTTCTTACTGATTTTTAATGTATTCTTTATGTATTCTAGATGTATTCTTTATGTATTCTAGATAAAAAAAAATTGTTGGATATGTGTTGTGAAAAACCTTCTCCCACTCTTTTAATGGTATCTTCTGATAAGTGTTTACTTTTAACAAAGAGCATCTGTTATTTTTCTTTTATCATTAGTGCTTTGGGGGCTGTCTATAAAGTCCTTGTCTACGTTTAGGACAGGAAGAATTTCTCCTTTTTTTCAAAAATCTGTATTTGTTTGCTTTTTACATCTAGAGCTGTAACTCATGGAATTGATTTTTTTTTTAATATGATATAAGGTCAGGGTTGAGATAAGCTTTTCTTTTCCTTTAGGGATATCCAAGTGACCCCGAACCATTTTATTGAAACAGGCAATTATTTCAATTAAGTTAAGACATACTATACCCACTGAAATAAGTAAGAAGAAAATATATCCCATCTTCTTAAATATTCTCTATCATCTGAAATTTTAGTTTAAGTGTCAGGGGCATTGTGTGTGTGTGTGTCTGTGTGTGTCTGTGTGTGTGTGCATGCCTGGGGGTGCAGGGTGGGGGGTAACTAACTCAAATTTCCAGAAAATAGTAGGGAGGAAATTAGGGAAGGAATAAGTTAATTTCACTACCATAAATCTATTCTACAGATACTAAATTGGAGTAGTTTTACTGTGATTCTGCATTTTTCATTCTGTCCAGAAATAGCGCTGGTTTTTACATGATTCCCAGTCCAACAACCAAAATTTCTCCTGGTTACACTAATGATTCAAACAGTATCTGAAATATAAAATAGCAAAATGGATAGGAATGTTGGCACTTTTGCCCTAGGTTACCACAATTTCATTCGCAGCCTTTGCTCTCATAGCGTGTTGCGTCCTTCAAATTCCATTTGAAAGAGTGATTGCTTAGTGATTTTTATATCAGTAATTCCCCAGACCTTGGGTGTGTTACCACATTTCTTATGCAGAAATTTGAGGTAAGTATGACTGGAGACTATTATACTTATAAAATGTCTATCAACAATACGCTCCATTTGCTGAGAGCTGCTATAACTTAAACGTGGTTTTCAGTTCTTTGTAGTTGTAATTATTAAAACAAGGAAAATTGTCATTTCTCAAATAGATGACATACAGAAGACTAATGTTACATAATCCAGTATCTACTTTTAGTTAAAAGACACTTTCAGGGGCACTAGCTCTTGATTTCAGTTCAGGTCTCACTGTTCCTGAGGTGGAGCCCCATGTCGGGCTCCACGATGACAGTGTGGAGCCTGCTTGGGATTATCTCTCTCCCTCTCTCTCTGCCCCTCCCCTACTCATGCACAGATGCATGCTTGCTCTCTCTCTCTCTCACACACACACACACACTCTCAAAATAAATAAACTTTAAGAAAAAACACTTTCAGAAAATGATGGAAAAGGTGTGATGTATATGATAAATTTTCATAGAACCCAAGTAAATAACAAAATTTGTGGCTAAAACAAAATTTAACCTCAAATTTCTCAGAGTGAGCAGACACACTGATATATCATTGTCGCATAAAAATACTTTGTTTTACTCTGGCACTCAGCTATAAGAAAACAAAAATTTAAAAATTATGGGACCGTTAAAAAATCTGAGCACTTGGGGCACCTGGGTGGCTCAGTCGATTGAGCACCAGCTTCGGCTCAGGTCATGATCTTGTAGTTCACAGGTGCAGGCCTTGCGTCAGGCTCTGTGCTGACAGCTCAGAGCCCGGAGCCTGCTTCAGATTCTATGTCTCCCCCTTTCGCTGCCCCTCTTCTCTCTCCCTCTCCCTCTCCCTCTCTCTCTCCCTCTCTCTCTGCCTCTCTCTCTCTCCCTCCCTCTCAAAAATAAACATTAAAAAAATAAAACAAATGTGAGCACTTAGTAGATATTATAAGAAACTATCATTCATTTGTTCAGGTGTGATTATTGTTAAGTTTTTTTTTTAATTTAAATTTAGCTTTTGGAGATACATTCTGAAACACCTGTGAATGAAATAATATGATGTCTGGGTTTTCTTCACCGGAAGCCACTGGAGTTGGGATGGAGCGGATGGGATCCGGACAAAGCACAATTGACGATGAATTGATCATTGTTGAAGCTGAGTAACCGGTACATAGAAACTGATTATATCATCTTTCTCTGTGTTTGCTTAGGTTTGAAATTTTCCACCATAAAAGTTACAAAAATATTTTACTTCAGATACTCATTAACATGAGTATAACTAGCAGTGGCTGGTCCTCATTTCTTTATTTTTCTGCAACCACAATTTAATGCTTTTCCTGAGTTCTGTCAGTGTCTCTCACACATGTACCTGTTTTCCTAAAATTGCCTGAGCTGTTTCATTTTGGAAATTTGTCCTTCCATCAAATTTAAAAGTCAAAATAAGAACACCCAGACATATGAATGCATACAATACACACACAATCACATACTTATTATATATGCGTGCACCCCCGCGACAAAGGTGTGCTGGACACAACAGAAATGTTAATGATATTCGTGGTTCAAATAGGAATTCATTTTTTTTATTTTGAGGGCATTTTGCATGAATCCTTTTGGTGTATAGGTTCGGTAAGCAAAAAAAATACCTACTGCAAACGGTCCCTACTTGACCTACTTATGTTAAGCCTACTTCTACTGAAAGGGAAAAAACAAAAACCAAAAATACCTTGTTCGGTAACGTCTCAGGGTTGCTCCCCGTTTACTTGCCCCAGCCCTGCCGTCTTCCTTGCCGGTACGTAACTGGTCCACTTTTGTCACAGGCACTCATCCTTCTAACTGGAGATAGTGGTTCAGGGAAAGGCTACTTCACTTATTCAAAGAGAATTCTTTCCAGTTTGAAGATGTAGTCTCAGTGCAACTGTGTCTTTAATGAGGAATAATCCAAGTAACAAGGTGAGCGTGTATTATGGATGATACATAAGCACAGTCTGTGTTCATACATAATTACACCCCACAGAGAAACATCTTACTCATTCACTAATTGTAAATATAATCTTATTTTTTTAAATTGTTTTTAATGTTTATTTTTGAGAGAGACAGAGACAGAGCTTGAGCGGGGGAGGGGCAGAGAGAGAGGGAGACACAGAATCCGAAGCAGGCTCCGGGCTCCGAGCTGTCAACACAGAGCCCGACGCCAGGCTCGAACCCACAGGGGGGTAAGATAATGACCTGAGCCGAAGTCGGACACCCAACCGACTGAGCCACCCAGGCGCCCCTGCAAATATAATTTTAAAAGGCCAGAGCCCAAAGCAAGGCCAGTTGTTACTGGACACATTTTGGACTTCATCACCCTTCTAAGGCTTTCCTCTCCCCGTGACCAATGACCAGTTCAAGTCCAATATTTTTGTTCCTAGGGATCACCAGCTTTCACCCCTGAATACGATTCATAGTTATTAACATGGATAGGTCTCCTGCACAAGTAAGCTTTCCATCTTATTCTCTTTTCTTGTTGTTGCAACAGCTCTTTAAACTTTTAGCAGACCTAGCTCACTTTTATTTCTTTCATAAAAACAAACAAACAAAAAAGTCCTTGCCTCTTCCACCACACATTTTTTTTACCTTAAAGAGTCGTATTTCCTCCCAAGAGTATACAGTTTGGAGTCGCTTGAGTTGCCTTTGCAAATGCAGCTTGTTTGCCACTACGGTGTAATTTCTGATCGCTGTTAGACAGGACTTACGGGATCCTGTGAGGACGCAGCAAACGCACAAAGAGCCCGTGCCAGTCGGAAAGCAAAGGGTCCCCAGTTGAGACCATCTCAGTGTCGTATAGAACCCGATAACTTTCTCAATACCAGTTCCTTTTAACGGGCTTTCAGCTCAGCCCCTGCGCCTCTGTTCCCTCAGCTGTAAAATGGGAATCATAATACCTACCTCAGAGGGTCATATGAGGATTAAGTAATCTAATTATTTAGATTGCTTAGAACAGTGCCTGGTATACAGTAAACACTCAGTAAGTCTCACTGAGGCCACTGCTGCTGCTCCTTGATACACGCCATCTGCATCTGTGTGAGTTCTACTGGTCCCTCCAGCCCAGCTCTTGTCCTTTATCTCCCGGAAGCCCTCCCGGAGCTCCCTGCCTTCACAGGTCACCTGCCTCCGTGGCTGCTGCAGAGTTTAGGTCTAACATAAATTAGAACCCTTATCTATCTTCTGGTGGAATTGTTAATTATGGCTTGTTTTGCATGTGAATCTTATCTTTGGAGATGGAATTGTAAACTCCGTGGGAAGGTTTTCTGTATTTCTCAGGGACCTAGCACATTGCTAATTCATCCAGGAAGTATCGGGTACTGAGCAAAAATTTGCTAGCGGATGATAGGCCAGAACTAAGTTTATGATTTAATTTTTAATAAAAATAGCATGGCATGTATTTGATACTGTTATTTTGCATTTAATAGAGATTATTTAAAGCTGAGTTTCCAGTTGCTTTCTCATCATTCATTACTTGTTTACAGAAAGGATAATTAAATTTTGACAATATCAATTTGTAATAAAACCTGTTTTCAGAGTAAGCCCCCTTCTTCTGACCTGATCATTTAATTTTAAAATAACAGGTCTACCTCCTATGAGATCTTCCTGCTAACTCACCATCAGTCTAGACAGGCAAAGTTTTATTCTGTTTTTAAAGATCACAGAGAAATATTTCTACAAAACATCTCGTCTCATCCTTTTAAGGTTGCCCATTGTGTGAGTTTTCTACGAGTTCGTGTGACTTTCCATGTCTGTGGCTTAAAACAATGGGAATTTATTATGTCTGTAAAATTTACCACAAACTTTTAAGAGCACAAATTGATCATCTTCTAGTTCTGGAGCTCAGAAGCCCAAAATGGGTCCCTTTGAGCCCAATTCACGGTGTCAGCAGGGCCGCATTCCTTTGTGCAGGCCCTAGCGGGGAATGGTCCCCTCGCCCTTCTCAGCTTCTAGACACCATGCACCTTCCTCAGCTCCAGGACCCTTCCTCTACCTTCAAAGCCAGTAACAGCCATCAGATGCTTTCCACACTGCATCAACTCCAACCTCCCCTTCTCCGCCTTCACCTCCGAGGAAGAACCCTTGTCATCACACTGGCCCACTGGATAATCCAGGATAATCTCCCTATTTGAAGGCCAGCTGGTTGGCACACAATTCTGCTAGTCTAGTTCTCTGTTGTCATGTAATAGAACATATGCATAGGTTCCTGGGATTAGGATGTGGACATGGGGGTCCAGGAGGCAGTAATCTGCCTACCACAGCCATCTTTTCTATAAGGAAGACGTTCTTATTTGTAAGCAATTTTCATCCCTCATATTTTTTTCCCTAGAGGAAACAGTACAAAGGAAAAGCATATTAAAATTTTCTTCGGAAGCCATAAAACCGAACCAGGACCTGAGCTGATTGTAATATTTTTATGAGATAAAATAAGAAAGTGCATATGCTGACGAGCAAAGCAGGAAGCTAGAAATGTAATTTAACAAAAGAAGATCCTATGAAGTGCGAATTTTATTTTTATTTATTTATTTTTCTAGTATTTATTTTTGTGAGAGACAGAGAGACAGCGTGAGCAGGTTCCAGGCTCTGAGCTGTCAGCACAGAGCCCGACACGGGGCCCTCACCCATGAACATCAAGATCATGACCTGAGCCAAAGTCAGATGCTTAAATGACTGAGCCACCCAGATGGGTGGTTAGATATCAACTTGATGATATATTTTAGAGCTTCAAGAAAATTACTACGAATACATCCAAACAAGGGAGGGAAAAAAAAAATCTAAACCCAAAGAAACAAAAAGTGGACTGATACCAGATTCTTCTCTACTTCTGCTTTTTAAAGTTTTTGTTTATTTATTTTTTTAATGTTTATTTATTTTTGAGGCAGAGAGAGACAGAGCGTGAGCCGGGGAGGGGCAGAGAGAGAGAAGGAGACACAGCATCCGAAGCAGGCTCCAGGCTCTGAGCTGACCCAGGGCTCGAACCCAAGAACTGCAAGATCATGACCTGAGCCCAAGTCAGATGCTTAACTGACTGAGCCACCCAGGCACCTCATGAAGTTTGAATTTTAGAGATTCCCGTCTATAAGTAGATAAGTTTATTCATAATAAACAAGTGATACATACTTAAGACTCCATTTATGGAACATTCTGTGAAAGACAAACATAGAAATGGAGAACAGATAAGTGATTTCAGAGGCGAGGAAAGAGGAGGGAGGGTGTGACTTTAAAAGAGCAGCAGAGGGGCGCCTGGGTGGCACAGTCGGTTGAGCGTCCAACTTCAGCCAGGTCACGATCTCGCGGTCCGGGAGTTCGAGCCCCGCGTCAGGCTCTGGGCTGATGGCTCAGAGCCTGGAGCCTGTTTCCGATTCTGTGTCTCCCTCTCTCTCTGCCCCTCCCCCGTTCATGCTCTGTCTCTCTCTGTCCCAAAAATAAAATAAAAAAACGTTGAAAAAAACATTTAAAAAAAAAAAAAAAAAAAGAGCAGCAGGAGTTCCCAGTGGTGGCAGAACACTTCTGTCTTGATTGTGGTGACGGTTATATGGATCTATACATACGTGATGGGGATCATAGAATCATCCACGAAGACATTGTTTAAAAATGAGGACATGCAAGAATTGTGAAATCTGACTAAAGCCTATAGTTAGTGTATTATGCCAATCAATTTCCTGGTTTGGGGGAAAAAGCTGAGTGACGGGTGTAACTAATTTTGCAACTTTTTCTGAGTCTACAGTTATTTCAAGAATATGTTGATCTTTTTAAAATGTTGTGTTTAAAAAATAAGAGGGAAGTGAGAGTGTGGGCAGATGGTTAAAAGCAAAGATGAGCACATAAACATCTGTCTGCAGTGTTTAAGCTAGAAAAAGTAGGCTTTATTTATGGCTTGACATTTGGTA
Source organism: Prionailurus viverrinus (assembly GCF_022837055.1). NCBI lineage: Eukaryota > Metazoa > Chordata > Mammalia > Carnivora > Felidae > Prionailurus > Prionailurus viverrinus. Next base: position 25,388,015 of record NC_062564.1, read on the forward strand.
GAGAGATGGACCTGTGCAATTAATGAAAGCTCCAAAAATGCATTCTAATTGTCAAATTGTTGAAAATCTCTAGTTTTACAGGCACTTTAAATTTAATAAACTAAATAGCTTTATCCTTAACCTGGTAGCTGAAAACAGAAGCAGAAGAAAGAAAGAAACCAAAGAAACGTTCTTCGGTTTCTTGAGAAGCCCCCCAAATTAAGAAATCAGATTGGTCTGAAAAAGGAGAATATGTGGAAAGCTTAAATTTCCACCCCAGTTTCCAAGAAACCAAACTTCTGATGGGGAACTTTAAAAACAGGGCTCTGGGGCACCTGCATGGCTCAGTTGATTGAGTATCTGACTCTTGATTTCAGCTCAGGTCATGATCCCAGAGTCATGGGATTGACCCCCAAATAGGGCTCTGCGCTGGGTGTCGAGCCTGCTTGAGATTCTGTCTCTCCTTCCCTCTGCTCTCCCCTGGTTCGCCTGCATGCGCATGCATACACGCTCTTTGTCTCTTTCTTAAAAACAACAATGACAACAACAACAGGGCTCAAATGTTTATTCACTTCAAGATATTCAAGACAATTCCAGAAAGCACCTTTCAAAAAATACGTTGATTTTTAAAAATGTACTTACTCAAAGTTCAAGACACTTTAAAACACTCCTGTAAATGTGCTGGAAAGAAAAGCAGTATCAATTACCATCAAACATATGGGGAAAAGAAAATATTGTATATAGACTAATGGCTTTTTTGTTACTTAGTGGGGGGTCTGAAGTCAGAGAAGCAGCAACATCAATTTGAAAAAGTTGAAGGAGAAGGAGAAATTAACGAGAGACAAGGAACTCAAGATGAGAGCTTGTTAAACTGAATCTTGAAGGCTCAGAACCATTCAGAGAGCTGATTCCTGTTTCTTTTTGATCCAAAACCTAGTAAACTGCTGTTAGATTAATTACGCTACTGAAGAATAGAACTTCCATTTTTTGATATTCGAACAACTGTACAAATCTTCTTGAGAAGTTGCCTCAAAGTAGTACGTATTCCTGACAAATGGATGTCTGGCAAGTTCAAATCCCTATTTTGTCACTTGCTAACTGTGTGAGTTAGGAAGTCTCTAAAACAGAGTCTAATTTGCATCATTTATAAAGGGGAATTAAAATAATGGCTGACATTTATTGAGGGATGGCTATTTTCCAAGTCCGATCTAAATTCTTTATATGTATAGCCTCATTTAATCTTACTGTAACAATAACACTTGTTGAAATACTACTACTTATCTTACAGGAAATGATTAAATGTGAGGAATAAATGAGCAACAAAGTGTAAAAACCCCAGGACCCACGTGTTTGGAACACACTAGGTGCTAAGTAATTGTTGATTTCCTTCCTTCAGTTTCTCTTATTCAGATATTTTCCTAGCAGTGATTTTGGTTTGAGGATCCACTGGCTGCACTCTTATCAGGGATCTCTATTAGTGAGGTTGAAAGTATGTTACTGAAGTATTTGCACAAACACCTTACAAGGCTTAACTCTTAAAATAAATAATTGCCTCTTTAACTCCCCAGACTCTATAAATTAGTTATAAAAATAGCACCCCCAAATGATGTCTATAAAAAGAACATTTTTCTCGAAAGAATGGCGCCATATATATGAAGTATAATTATTGTTCCTGTTGGGTTGGTGTTATTATGATCAACGTTTTTATGGGGTTGATCACGTGAAGACTTACTGATCTTTGTAGACTCAGTTCTGAGCCTGTAAACTAATCCTGAGCTCTGTTCTACCATGGATGCAAGCCTGCTCCCAAGGACAGACAGACATTCTTTTACCTACAGCAGTAAGATACTTTAAGCCCAAGCTTCTTCCTCCCTTCCCTCCCCAACAGATCCTGACTTAGAGCAGGGTCTACACTGCTCCAGAGACACTGACTTTCCCCGAGGGATTTGAACCCCATTGTAATCTTTAGCAGTACCCTTTCCAAGTCTTAATTAGATGTTACGGGTTAGACCTTCCATAGAAACCTGCTTTCTCTTGCATATAAACTAAGTTTTCAAAGGAAGTAGAGCCCCTATGGAAGCTCAGTGAAGTCTTTCAGTGCCTACTGAGCCCGTAACTATCCACAATTTTTAAAAATCATATGAATTGAGAATAAAAAAAAATTGGAGTCAGTTCAGCCTAAATATCATAAATTGTATCATTCCTGAAAGTCTCCCCCAGTCCTTTGTAAACACCTTGACACTTTATTTGGAGGAGATGATAATTTAGTAGCAGCTCTTTCTAGTTCTTTCCTGCATCCATAGTTGTAACTAGTGGGGGAGGGGAAATCGCTTGTTTCTCCTGCACCATCCAAAGATTTCTAAATCTTTGATAAGCTTAGCAATTCACTTTCTCTTCCTCTTTAGCAGTTTCTGAGATGACTACCCCTCACATCACATGCTCTAAAACCCGGTAAATAAAAAAAGTGAAATGAACATACACAATACATGCAAAATGAGTTCTATTTCATAAGTCACGGGAATTTCAGAGCGGTAGGAGGCCTCAGCCACAAAGTGGTCGGTCCCCTGTCCACCTTCATGCTTTTGAGCAGTGTGGAAAAGGCTAGATTCGTAGGCTAAAACCCCAGGTTAAAAGCCCATGATTGAGGCCACCTCTCTCATTTTTCTCACCAGACCAGACACCCTATGGGACTCAACCCCTCTAGCATTAGACGTCTGCAAATTAGTGTCAACTCATGCTTTCTGTAGTATATAGAAACTTATTTTCAAAGTGGTCTTCTGGAATCAATCATGTATGCCCATTTACATCTTACTAACTCATAGTTCATAACACATATTCATTTCTCTTTTTAAAAAAATTTTTTAACGTTTATTCATTTTTGAGAGACAGAGAGAGACAGAGCATGAGCGGGGAAGGGGCAGAGAGAGGGAAACAGAATCCGAAGCAGGCTCCAGGCTCCAAGCTATCAGCACAGAGCCCGACACGGGGCTCGAACTCACGAACTGCGAGACCATGACCTGAGCCGAAGTCGGATGCTCAACCGACTGAGCCACCCAGGCGCCCCTCTCTTTTTTTAAGTGTATTTAATTTTTGAGAGAGACAGAGACAGTGCAAGTGGGGGAGGGGCTTGGAGAGAGGGAGAGAAAGAGAATCCTAAGCAGGCTTCATGCTGCCAGTGCAGAGCCCGACGCAGGCCTCAAACTGACGAAACACAAGATCACCACCTGAGCAGAAACCGAGAGTGGACACTTAACCAACTGAGCATCCAGGCACCCCAAGACATACTCATTTCTCTTTTTTTTCAAGTTTATTTCTTTATTTTTGATAGAGAAAGAGAGGAGAGAGACAAGAGTGCTGGGGAGGGGCAGAAAGAGAGGGAGAGAGAGAATCCCAAGCAGGTTCTGCACTGCCAGCACAGAGCCCGATGTGGGGCTTGAACTCAGGAACCCTGAAATCATGAGCTAAGCCAAGATGAAGAGTTGGTTGCTTAACCGGCTGAGCCACCCTGGTGCCCCAGGACATATTTATTGCTAATTCCTCTGAAAGACTGTTTAATGAATTTTCTTCTCAGTGACTATGACTGCTTTCGTTTGTTTGTTTGTTTTAATATTTATTTATTTATTGAGAGAGAGAGAGAGAGAGAGAGAAAACACACATCCCGGCATGTGTGCACCAGTGGGGGAAAGGCAGAGAGAGACAGAGAGAGAGAATCTCAAGCAGGCTCCCTGCTGTCCGCTTAGAGCCTGATGCAGGGCTCAATCCCATGATCTCAATCAGGTGAGATCATGACCTGAGCAGAAATCAGAAGTCAGATGCTTAATGGACTGAGTCACCCAGGGGCCCCTTTTAAATAAGACATTCTATGCCTCATCATAAAAGAACCCCTGGGTCTTCAGATACTAATACATAGAACTGTGAGCATCATATCTTTTATCCCTAAAAAATTTTAGTGTATATTGGTGGCCTTCTCTAGCATAGCATGTCCTTATAGCAATTAGCAAAAATTAAAATTTGTATCCTAAATAAGCTTCAAATCAATTTTATTTCATAAATCACAGAATTTTAGAGTTTAGGGGACCTAAATCGTGAAATGTTTTTTCACGTTCTTAAACCCTTGGAGAATTTGATGAAAAGCAGTAATACCAACAGTTTTTTTTTTTTATTCTGATTTAGAACCCCTCTTGAACTTTTCAGAAAAAGCAACTGATACTCCACACGTTAAGACTCAGACAAAGCCATAAAACAGATTCTAAGGCCCAAGTGTGGACTGAAACTCAGGTACCCTGACACCTGACTGATGGTGGTTTTTATTAGCAATAAAAGCTGTTCTAAGTTTCTACTAAAAGCCAGGTGATATTCCAACATATTTTACGCATATTAGTTATAAATTTAAAAGCATTGAAACCCAATAAAGGTAGAGATTATTTCCTGTTTGACAAAAACACTCATGTTTGGGAGTTAAGGATCTTGCCCAAGTTCTCCTAGATAATTCAACAACAGAGCCTAGGTTTAAATTCCTCTGTATCCAAATTCCATAGGCGGGGATGGAACTACTACATTCCACAGCTTCTTTCTGGTTCTAGTTCTTAGATAATAAAGTATAAACATTCTGGAAATAGCATTTCATTGGATATAGTTGATCTATCTATGAGAAAATAAACAAATCAAAACTTAAAAATGAATAGTGTTGAATTCATTTCTAACCTTGAGCTATCGAGTAGTAAAGCCCCCAAATTTCCAAGCACTACACATCACATTTCCTTCTGACCCATACCATGGTGAAAATAAAGATATATGCCTGTGTACTATTTCTGGACCAATAATAAACTTCGCAGAAAACTCTAAATCTCATTTCCTATACCCATGACCTTTTCTTTACTGCACAGAGGAGTATGTGCTCCCCCTAACATTATGATAATAAATTAAACTCTTCTATCCAACGGTCATAACCACAGGGTCACCATCAGGAAAAACAGAACTCTAATCATCGAGGCCATTTCCTGACTGCTGTCGGGGATTTTGGGGCCTCCTTAGGAAAGCAGATAGATGCAATAACGAGAAGGTCATTGCTGTGGCTTGCTGACCGAAGTGATGCCCATCAAGAATTGGTTTGGTGTGCACTTCACACTGAATTTTGAAAGCAAATGTAAAACAACTAGTAGTTTATTTCTCCTTTTTGCAAGACGAAGATCAAAAGGAGGCTTATCGGGACTGGAGACAGTTTATTTCCATCTCAGAGCAAAAGACAAAGGATTTTGTGTCTTTTCCTTTCTTTTGAGGTTCCTGTGCCTGTTCCTTTCCACTCCCTTTCCTGATTGGCAGTAATATCCTGACCATTAATCTATGTATTTTAAGCATAAAAATCAATTTCTGGAACTTGTCTCATTTATTTTTATGACAGGAACAATAGAAATAACATCAAGTGGCTGGTGGGGGTCAAAGAGACTTAAAATGCCCTGTTAGATATTCCTGTCTGACACCTGATGTCACGATGGCCTGAAATGCATCTAGGACAAGGTCTGGATACAGACCAGAGATCTGAGAAGAAGAAGTTCATCTGGGAAATCGTGCTGACTCGTCCAAACATTAAAATTGTAGAAAACCCTCTAATATTCAAATTAATAATTTCTTTATAAGCTTTCAAGAAATGCCTTAAGACACATTTTCTTTCTTTTGTCTTAGCCGTGTCCTCATAAAAACAATAGGCAATAAGCAGGGGAGGGTGAGTAGTGTGGCAGCATTCTTAGAAATGCTGTCACTGTGGCATAGAGAGACCTTCTCTGAGACAGCTTCTAGCCCAGTCCTCATTTTCAAAATCTTCATTTTCCTTAGAACACAGACAATGAAGAGAGAATGTGGATTCACTGTTTTGGGGTTTTTTTTTTAGGAAACAAAATAACATTCTAGACAGACTAAGGAAATGGGCCTTAATGTGTATTGTCAGTCAAAGAGCAAATTTGTTGCTTGAGTGGTCCAAAAATAAGAAGTTTAGTTCTTGCTTTTGTCTCATATCGTCATGTCATGAAATGACAGATGGAAGGTAGACTGCCCAGTTGGAGATTTTATGGCTAGACTAATCCATGCAGGTGATGCCGTTTGCAGGACTGTATGAATCAAATAAACACAGTTTGCGGGGCCGGCGGAGGGGGGGGGGGGGGGATGGGGGTTCCTCCTGGAGTTATGTCACTGATCCAATGGCAGTTGTTATGAGAAATTCATTTTCATGGCTGCCATGGTGAATTCTCACTTAGTGAGGCTTCCATGAAAAGCTGTGCTCTCCTCAGGAGCTAGACTCTTGATTTCAGGCATCATCAATCAGGCAACAAATAATAGCATCAAGACCCAGTAGATAAAATACCCCACTCTTCCCGCTGGGAAGCCATTCAGTTTTAATCCATAATCCTCAGGAAAATGACTGTAAGAACCTCAGGAAAATCCAAAGGGAGCTATGGTCCCGGTCACACACATAATATGTATAATTCTGTGTAATGAGAGTCGCTTACTAAAGAGTCCCCAAATCCCTAATACACAGATTAAATTCCCTTACAGCCTTTCAGAAAAAGTCTCGACCGATTAGACTTAAGAACGTAGGAAATGTTAAGACAAAGGGAGGCTTAGCAAAGTCTACCTTAGTTAGCTTTTGTACCTTTTACCCCTTTAACTCCCTTTTGTAACCATTTGCCAAATTATCCTCTTGCCCAGTGTTTACCCTAGAATGTACATAGATTCTTTCCACTAGAAAAGGTCCTTTGTTCATTTCCTCAAGTTGGGTAGCTCAGCTCACTTGGAGTCTTATTGTTGTTCACGCAGAGTTCAGTCCATTTTTAGGGACTTGTTACCTTTGAATGGAGCTGAACTGGGCAAAATTTCTCTAACTTGTTCTTCATTTTCAGTATCTGAAAGTGGCTTCATAGCTCAGGAAGCCTGCCTGCTTCTGTGCCAGCTCTGACAAATAAGCAATTTGCTCAAGGGCCACAGGGCAGCAAATTCTCAGTGGCCTCTGGACTCACCTGTCAGCTGCCACCTGGTTCTCCGCTTCTGTAGCCTCCCTCTCCCATAACCACACTTGGTATGAGATGTGGAGTCTTTGAGGGATTCTTTAAATAGCCAAGGACATAATCAGAGGTGTGTTTGAGAAAAATTGATCTAAGTACATTGGTGTATTTAATCAGTTTCAATAAGATGGCTTAAAGAGCAGAGAAATGCAGTAGATTTGTTAACGGTCCATAGTCTTGATGAAAAGTGGTGATGGCTTGAATGAGGATAATAGCAAGGGCACTGGGAGATGCACTGCAGAAGGAGAATACGTTGGGCTTAATGACCCATTGGCTGTGGGGGAAGAGGATACGTTAAGGAGTAGGGAGTCAAAAAAGATGCCAGGGTTCTGAGCCTGTGTGACTTTGATGATATCGTGCCATTGAGGAAATACTGAAAAGAAAGATGCGGAGTTTAGTGGGGAAAGTGTTATTTGGCCATATGCTGTAAGGTGCAGAGATATAGCCCCTGCCCAACACCACGGCCCCCTTCCCACCTCTAAGGAAATTAGCCCTGACTCAGTGGCATAATTAGCGATACAGTATCAGGATGTACCGGTAGGCGATGTAATATCAGTGGGCCTGGATGAAACCCTTTTTCCTCCGTTTACTTTCTAGACTCATGTAGCCATCTGAGGTAAAGCAATAGACCTAAGGAAGCCATTCACCCTATACTAGTCGAGGCCACGTGACTGAGTGGAAGGTGAATCACTGCCACTCGTGTGCAGTCAGCCCATTGCACCAGGGTAGAGGAAGGCACGAAGGAGGCCGATGTTTTAAATGCAGTGTCCACTGCTTTTGCTCTACTCTTCAGGAAAATGTAGCTGAAGGAGCAGCTGTTTAAGTTTCAGGGATCCTGGCCAAATCTTTCTTTCCAGAAGAGCCTTGGCAACCGGAAATCCTGGCCACGTGTCCACCTTCACACTAGACTGGGAACAGTACAGTATCAAGAGGTGCCAAATAGAGACCAGTAGCTGGCTGTGGAAACTCAGTGCTCGGGACTGGGGCACGTTGTGACAAGGTTAGAGTCCCTCTCGAAATACAGAAATACTGCTTCTCAGTCCATGTACCAGCCCCCTGACAGTACATCATGTTCAGACCACTTCACATTCTTTGCCTACTTATTCCCTTTCTAAATTAAGCCACATATCTTTCTTTCATCTACTTTTTTTTTTAAACTTAACACTGATAATCCATTAAGACCAAGGTATAAAGTAGGCTTGCTAGATCTATCAGTAAAATTTGGATTTCAGATGAACAATGAGGTTTTTTTAGTATAAGTATGTCCCAAATATCACATGGGACACACCTGTACTAAACAATCATTAGCTATTTATCTGAAATTCAAATGACATCAGGCATCCTGCATTGTATCTGGCAAGCCAAGTAAAAAGAAACCAACAGAACCAATCACACACCCAGATCTGTATCCATTCTGCAACTTACTTATTCTGATGGTGCTCCCCTTTACAGATTTCCAGGTTTTGCACATGCACATGCTCGCACAAAATACACAAAACCCACCAGAAATGAGAAATCCAGACTCACAGCCTCTGCTGATTTGGATTTAACTTTATAACCATCACAGCTCTCTTTTCACTAATACGGTTTTGCAGGTTATTCCACTGAATCCTCCAGACCAACAAACAAGTTTAGTTAACACGAATCAATAGTTTCTGTGTAGAATGTTTGCAAAGGCTCTGAAGGAGGAGTCCATGAATTAAAACATAACTATGCAAAGAGTTTTCTCCTGATATTTAAGTGTCAGTGTCTACTCTGACTATACCTTGCTAGCTCCAGAGGGGTGAAATCCAAACTAAGTCTCACACTGTGTCCCATACCAATGGTTTCCAGTTAATATTTTCATACAGATAAGATCTGGTTAAAGTCAGTGCCACCGGAAGCCTTCAAAAGGAACACCAGGAGGTGAGATGTGACAGAAAGATGCTAAGAAACCACGGGAAGAGACTGGGTCATATTACCCAGTGACCAGCCCAGCTGGTTTGAATAAATGAATATTGGACCACCACATTGGACCGTGAGAACCATCTTGGTCTTGCTAGCGCCTTCTTCCCACACTGGATAGTTTTAGCCACTTTGTTCTAGAAGCAGTAAGCGCCTTTCCTCCTGCTTCCTACTATTTCAGTCCAACACAATGCACCACTACCCATGACTTCCCACCTCACTCCACACACACGGGGGGCACTCCCATCCTAAGTAGTCTGGCCACAGCCATCAGGCTGAATAAATCCCTCAAATAAGATTCGGAGTAACCGCTCCTCCTCCACCTTAATGTCTGCCGACCCTAGAATAAGGAGCTTCCCATCCATTTTCAAAATTATTTCTTGATCCTGGATGCTTTCTCACATGTCTTACAGCCAGTGCTGAGCACTAAATAAATTATGTTCCTCTCCTCCAACTTCGATCAGCTAATCATGCAACTCAGCAGTCAATCTAGTACTAACTAAATGCAGGCAAAATGTGCTCTGAAGGTATGAATGAATATTTGTTTGCAATTTTAACTTATATTAAAGAAGTATGGTAATATTATGAGGATGGTCTCCAGCTGACTACCAGCCAGGTAATACAAATTTAGGGTTGAGGCTAAAATCACGGGCTACCTGGCTATCCTCGAGATGGTCATGTACGCATGTTGGGAGTATGCCTGTAATAATAAGATCTAGTTATTACTTAGGGAGGTTCAAAGTCATACTTAAGGAGGCTGCCTGGTATCAACCTCATACACCAATGCAGACAATGACTTGGGGAGAGATCTGCCAATTTGATAAGTATCCATGAATCCTCAAACCGAGTTGGTTACAACTATAGCTTACCGCCATTTAGTTGCCAAGACAATAATTGCTTTTACTTTGATATGTTTGAGTCTCCAAAATTGTTTTCAGTTCCTCTGCCAGGGCCATACCTTTGTTTATCTTTTCCTGAACTCCTTCTTACGATGTCTCTATTAAGTAGGAAAGCTGTTCCAGTAATAGTAACTACAGTGTTTGTTTTACCAAAAAGTCTCCATGTCTACGTGGGTACTTTTCAGCAGTGGCTCAGTTCTTTATTAAAAGAAGAGGAAAATTTTTGTAATTCCCCTCAGAATTGTATCTGTACTTTTATTCCCTGTTGATTGGAATATGGTACAAAAAACCTGCTATGGATTTGGTACGCTTCCAAATGAATTTGCATTTTATTTATCACCACAGCGTCTACTTGCATTTTGGTAACAGTGTGTATATCTGAGTGAAATACTTTGTGCCTTCAGTGTACAAATAATGGTTTTATAAACATCTTCCAAGAAGTGCAAGGCTCCTGCAGTGGGCCCACATTCCGTAGGTTCGGCAGCACTCTGTTGTTCAATATGTTCTCTATGTTCTAGATCTCAGAAGGTATACTGGCCAGAGAGTGTTCTCTCTAAGGGAGGTGATACATTTCCAGAAGCAGTGGAAGCACATGAACCAGTCAATCTCATGCCAGGGTGAGAGGGAGGAGGAAGGCTGTAATTTAGGATCAGAATCAGGGGCAGGAATTTTTCTTCGAAAAAGTGCTTGCTCACATAGTTATGCTAAAAGATCACCACCACTGGTGAACTCTGTGGAAACATTGAAAACTGCTCCTAGGATTTTTAGCTTTGTTATTGTTCCAGCTATTATGCCAGAGTTGTTAATACATGCATTCATCTGGGTTTCAGTTCTGCTTCATGTACATATAGGTGGTATCTTTAGAGTGAAGAAAGACACTATTAGGTCAGATATGGAATAATCTTGTATAGACACATCTCCCCCACTGCCAACACCCCCAGTCCATCCTGATCGCCACCTTCTCCTGCACATCGTATTTCCCAGAAACATTAAAGGACATTGACAATCATTACCTGCTCCTCTCCCCTCTCTGATAAAAGCCCTCTCTTTCAAAGAGAGCTAGCATGCATTAACCTTTCTGTGGTTCCAAAGCCAAATCCTTCTAGAAGTTTAACCTATGCCAAGTAAGAGAGAGTGGGGGGGGAAGGAGAATGTAGGGAGACATGCTCAAGGCCCTCACGCTTTGAGTGAGGTGGAACAGAGATGGGTCTGCCTAGCCGCCAAATCCAGGAGGGTAGCACCCCCGAAAACCATGTGCAGATGCGAGAACCATGTCAAGCTGGGACAGGTACTGGAATATTCTCTGAGTCAAACAGCACTCGGGCCACTCATCAGAGTCATTCTTTATGACTCAAAGGTATATGGCTTAAGGTTGGTGCTACGTTGCTTGTGGTCCTCCTCCTCCCCTTTTCTTGCTAGGGTTCCACTCCTGCCCTCCACCCCTCCTATCTATTTCTTTGCCATTTGCCCCTTCAGATTCACACAGCAGTTGAAAGAACATTCCAAGGACCATGCATCAGCCAACCCACCAGGGGCTCCAGGAGGGAGGTAAAACATTGCCCTGGCTGCCGTCTGGGGAGACGGTGGACCTGTGTGGGATCTGTTCTGCAGGACCGGTGCCAGCTCACCCAAGGAAAGTTATTAGACGATGGGAATGGGGCTGTGGGGAGGGGAAAGCCCCTGTCTGGGTTTATAATTGAGATGATACACCTATAGGTTGCACAATAAATAAACAAAAGAAGGGATGTTGAATGAGATGGTGCCTCAAGCAAGGGAGAGGGTTCTAAAGCTTCATGTCGGGGCACAGAGCAAAGAGAGCCAACTAAGTCCCTTCTCCACCCATAGAGAGACCTCAAAGCAAGAATGTGCAGCTGACTCCCAATTCCTTGATAAAGACAGAGCCCTGGAGTCATTCTGAGTGGCCCGGTCCTGGGCCCGTGGGTGGCTAACACCACTACCTGACAAGGGGAATAGTACGAAGTGCCCAGCTCCGCTTCCCCTGTTTGAATTTCACTCAGGAACTGTGACCCAGAGCTTTGGGGAGTTGGACGCATGAGAATTTTTCTGCCTCAATCTCGTAGTTTCTTGGGCTCCTGCCACAGTCCTGGTATTTGATTTAGAGGCCTAAGAGGGAAATCAGTCCCACGTGGGTAGATAACAAAACACTCTCCACCTTGGAATCATGAAGTGGAATTTGAATCTGAAGCCAAAAATCCTATCTCTGCCTGCTTCACTAATTACATAAATTTCCTTGCTAGATTCTGCAGCTGTTTGTGTGAATACAGCTCTGGTTCCCAGAAATGGCACCTCTCAACACGGGGGTTCAGGGCACTGATGCCTGGTCTGGAGCTCAGACCCCTAAATTCTAGTCCTATATCTGTTAACTGTGTTGGGTTACCCTGGGTTTAGTTTCGTCTTTGGTAAAAAGAAACTCAACAACCATGCTATGATGCAGAGGCATCAAAGAACAGTGAGAGAGGGGCGCCTGGGTGGCGCAGTCGGTTAAGCGTCCGACTTCAGCCAGGTCACGATCTCACGGTCCGTGAGTTCGAGCCCCGCATCAGGCTCTGGGCTGATGGCTCAGAGCCTGGAGCCTGTTTCTGATTCTGTGTCTCCCTCTCTCTCTGCCCCTCCCCCGTTCATGCTCTGTCTCTCTCTGTCCCAAAAATAAATAAAACGTTGAAAAAAAAATTAAAAAAAAAAAAAGAACAGTGAGAGAGACAGAAAAAGAGAGATGGGGAGGAAGAAGAGAGGTGTGTGTGTGTGTGTGTGTGTGTGTGTGTGTGTGTGTTGGTTGGTTGTGAACAGTAACTAGGAATAAATAATCAGTGCAGAAACTTCCAGATGTCACTACAGAAGGGATCATCAGGCTTGACAGGTATCCACTAAGATAGTGTTTCACCAGGGGAAGAACAACCAGGCATTTGGGGGTGCATTTTCTCCCTCTCTTATCTGTCCCAGCACCTCATCACCCATGTCTGACAACTTTCACCTTTGTTCTCAGTGACAGTAAAGGACTTATGGGGAGTGTACAGTTGAATAACCACGAATTTCCCCCCAAATGCACAAATTACTTCAACACAACTGTTTCTACATTAAAATGTGCCTGGTTATTCTATGGAGAGCAAGTGCATTGTAAAGCCTTGCCGCTCTTGTTCATTATATGCCTTTTAATGGAAAGATGGACCAGTTTGATTAAACGTGGCTCCCATAAAAAGTACTGTGCTTAACAAAATTTAGACTCACAATTAACCCCTCTTGATAATATGAGGCGATTAGGCAGGGAATCTAGAGACCTACTATGGTTAAAAATACTAAGGACTTTTTATATGACACACAGATGAACCAGTAAAAACGTGACCTCTTGGCACCTATAAAAAACGATATCTTGGGTTTCTTTCAGTGAAATATTTGAAGGCTTTAAAATTTTAAACAAAGTCCAGCTGGTTTGTATGCACAAGTTCCAAACCCTGGAATATTCTCATGATATCTAGTTTCAAAGAATTCAACTACTGTAAACTAGTGAGTAAATTAAACTGGTGAGAGATGTTTTCTCTTTAAAAAATTTATTTTTGTTATCAAGCATTACATATGATAAGTAAAAACCGACAGGAAAAATGTAAACTGATCTGGTAGCAAAGGAAAAGGAATATAATTATAATCCGTATGTAATAAATATTATAAACGTCAAGTTCCCACTCCGAGTGTGAAAAGTATACCCCAAAATCTGTGAGGATTTATATTTAGGTAAAATTTAAGTAGAGTCACGTAGTTACCCATATAAATTCTAGAGCTCGGGGCACCTGAGTGGCTCAATGGATTAAGCGGCCAACTTTGGCTCAGGTCATGATCTCACAGTTCGTGAGTTCGAGCTCCGTGTCAAGCTCTGTGCTGACAGCTCAGAGCGTGGAGCCTGCTTCGAATTCCGTGTTGCCCTCTCTCTCTGCCCCTCCCCAGCTCACGCTCTTTCTCTGTCTCTTAAAACTGAACAAACATTAAAATTTTTTTAATCAATAAATAAATAAGTTCTGGAGCTCAGAGCAGCATCTTTGAAGAATTCTTCCTTTACATCACTGTTCCAGTAATATATTCATTATTTTTGCGAGGCGACAGACTTCTTACAACCCTTTTTGTTCAGACAGTCTAGATTAAACTCAGGTAGCCTTTGATTTGGAAGCCAGTAAACAGCTATGTGGTGATTACCAATGCTTTGTTATGTTTCAAATGCTACATTACCTTTAATCACTGCCCCCTCTTTTTTTTTTTTAATTGCCCTACTTCTTCCTACCATTCCTGCCAGCAGTAACTGGTGGCAGGGTCTCTCTTGCCAAAACACACGTGCTTCCTCTCTGTGGTGAATTTTTTTCTCTTCCCACACTCTTCCAGGCTCAGTGTCACTTCCCACTTCTGCTCCTTCTCCAATCCCTTCTCCTCAAATGGCATGTCTAGTGTTGTTGTTGTTGTTGTTGTTGTTGTTGTTGTTTTAATTTTACCGCGGAAGATTTTTAACGTCTGTCTCTGCGTTCTTCATGTCTCAGAGTGTTGCAGTCACTTGATCCTGCCTACCAAAGAGAGGGAAAGTTAGTTGCGCGGGGTGATGGGATTTGATTTGTAGGTGATGGTGTGGACAAGTATCCTGCCTCCTCTGACTAAGGCGGTTGAGTTTGCAAGGTCAGTGCGACATGCATGACAAGTTCCCAAGAACTCTGTGTAAATCAGTCTGAAGGTTCTGTGTGAACACCACTCACACAGTTGTTTATCCTTCCTGTCTAGGAATCAGATTCCAGTCACCGCGGTTAAGCCTGGCCTTTTTAGTCTAACCTTCACACCTGAAAAAAATTAGTCCCTCGCAAGAGCAATTCTTAGAAAGCCGCTATTCTTTCTATCTCTAATGTATTCTCTTAAAATAGACACTGACTTCAGGGAGGTTTTCACTTTCAGAGGGGCAGAGGCGTCAGGTTGCTCCTGAGTACGACTTGTAAGAGTTCTTACCTGCCGCTTCCTACCTAAGAAGGCTCTCAGCCAGCCTTTCGCCTGAACTTGTGAGTTGCAAACATTGCCTTTAGCCAGATCAGATACAGGACCATTTGGACTTCTCATAACCTTTCATTCTAGAATTTATAAATGTAGGAACCCACCCTTTCCTCCTCCTAACAACTATGATTAAGCCCTGAAAGGAAAGGATGGGAAGTATGTGAATACTTAGCCTGCCAATGACTCAAGAGGTAGAATTTCCGAGAGAGAAAATACTCTGAGAGATGGGTTTCTCTAGGCTTCGATGGGAAGGAAGAGAAGAGTTTTCCTGAGGGCGTCTCACATGGCAGAACAATGTAAGGCAAAGTTCGAGCTAATATATAAAAAGCATCTGGGGCATCCAGCACACCCTAACCTCGTAACCTTGTAATCATTTGGCACAGCGGGAAGAAATCCAGAACAAAACAAAACTATGTACTCAATATCCTTTGTGTGACTATAACTTAGATCCTCTGGGATGGCCTTTTGGCCATCATACTGATGGTAGGAGGTTGCTCTAGGACACAGCTTGAGCTAAGGTTGGAACAGTTGGTTAGCAATGAGCTTAATAATATATTAATTGAAACTAACTTCCCGGTGGAAAAGAATAGTACTATATTTTAGACATTATTCACCTTGAATGCTGTAGCCACATCTTTGCTGGATTGCTGCATTGATTCTCCTTGCTGATTCAGCAAGCAACCAGAAAATAAGTGATCACATTTCCTCAAATGTTAGAAGTCAGGAAAGAAGGGATACCATATTCAGAATAAATCTAGAGAGCACATTACTTTTAAAAAACATCTTAAAAATTAGGAATCAGAATGAAAAATTAAGCCAGATTAGTTTCCATTTCATCTATTTAAAAATGTTTCAATTTTATAAGGCAAAGAAGCTAGTTAGTAATTTCTCATTCCATTTTATTTATAGGCTTTTGGCTTATAGTTAATATATTCAGATGAAGTTAACACTGACTTATAGCTTTGAGTTCCTTTATTTCTCAGGTGAACTATTAAATAAAATCTTTACTGCACTTTCATCAATAAGTATTTATTAGGAGAAATCAAATTTGGGGGTAATCCTAAATTAGCAAGACATTTAGCGTGATGAGGGCCTTACAATTACAAATTAATACAGTAAGCAATGTAATTTAAAATATATGGGAACTTACAAAAGAAATATTAGAATATTGAAGTCTTATTTAACTAAAAGCATTTATCTCAATATTTTATTATTGAAGTTTTATTTAACTAAAAGCACGTATCTCGATACTTTATTAGCAGACCTCCTGAGGCATCGAAAATGTCTGATTTTGGTGAACATGCTTTTTCTATATAAGTAGATTAAAAATTTAGACTTAAAAAATTATAAACTAGGACTTTCATTAAAATTACCATATTTAAGATTCTAAGATGAAAAATACTGATGTTTAACCATATGTAGTTTTTCTTTTTGCTGGATTTTTGGAGGAGATAGTTTTGTCCTGTGCTCATGATGCGAAACCTACCCATACCAGATAGTCACTGAAGCAATTGTAGCGGTAAAAACAGGACACATTACAGATGTCCATCATTAGAGGGCTAGTTAAACAATTAGGGTATAGCCATATAACAGAGTTCTATACAAAATTTAAAAGCAATTAGGTATGTCGTTCCTAATTGTATATTATGTTTTTATATTGAAAAGAGCAAGCTGTAGCACAGTTTAAATAGAAATTTGCAAACAAAAAAGGATATGTGTTTATATACATATACATACATAGGATATACTAGTAATTGCATAGAAAATGATTTGCGTAGTCAGACTAGCTACTACAATAGGTGTGGGAGTTTCACTTTTGAATTCACTCAATTCTATAATATTTGGTATTTTAGATGTGAGCGATGTGTTATGTGTATAAGTTTTTTTTAATTGGCAAAAAAACAGTGATTAGTTAAGAGGTTCTGTTATGTACATAACAAAATAGTAGTACATAGTTCTTGGTGGAAGATAAAGTGGTTTCTCTTTTTCTTTCCGTCCTTGATCCATCTGTATTATCTATTTTTTCTACACTAAATATGTGTGTGTAATAAAGAATAAAATTGAAACATTTTTAAAGCAGAGGCTGGGACCTGCGTGGGAGAGAGGAAAATGTACAGAGGCAGCATACTGGGAAGGAGTATGCCTGAAAGTGTGTAATGGTCAAGATAGTTACCAAAGCTTTATTAAGTCATAAGCTTAAAATGAATCCTCTCACCAGCTAATTCCCCAAGGCACAAATGGCAGCAGCCTTTCAGATAATTGATGGAGTCCCCAGTGGTAGCATGTTGGCCGTGTCTTAAACATAATGGAAATGCAGCATTCATTTCGTGTTAAAGCTTACAATCAGTCAAATTTCTAAAAGTGGATATTTGACTTGGGATAGTTCAACTTATTTCTAATGGTTGCCCCCAGTGTTCCATGGAAATTAAAATCAGTGCCTCATTTACTGAGAATAATCTGTCACTTCACTAAATAAAGATGCTTTGATCAACACTTATTTGAGATACAGTTGAAACTAATCAAATATATTGCCATTCCTTTTGCATATATATTTATAAACTCGGAATTATTGTGTTTTATTTAAAAATTTACAGTGAAGCCAAAAGAATGGTTTGTACTTGTCAAGAAAAGGACACAAATTCATCATCCATTGGTAACAATGACTGACTACTATCTTCTGGGCCATTTCAGAACTTCTTATGGACCAGGATATGTGAACTGCAGAAAATGTGGCATGATGGCCACTTTCTGGAGGCACTAAACTCCAACAAAAGATCAGCCTCTGCTCTACAAAGAATGCCTCAGATTTTACAACAGTCTCTCACTCAAATAAATCAGACACTATATTTAGTAACCTGGAGAGGAAGTTCATACTGTTAAATTAATAAAAAAACTGTAAAAAGTGAACCACCTATAATATCACATAGAAATAGGCACAGGACAGCTACATTTTTCTGGGGTAGAGTAAACCCCCAGAGATCTATTCCTTCAGTAATAGTTCTGAATGCCAGTAGCATTTATCCGTAACACACACACACACACACACACACACACACACACACACACGGTAGGCAGCCCTATCACGTTATTTTCTTTCTCTTTTAAAATAATTAAGTATAACAGACAATAAATGCAAATAGTATAAAATTCAGTGTCTTTCCCCCAACATCTGTCATTCAGTCACCCTGATTTTCTTTGGTTTCCTTTTTAAACTTTTGATACATTTGAAAAATACTTTGGTGTAAAGAGTGGACAATGGCCCAACTTTGTTTCCAGATGGCTCCCTGGGTGTCTCACCCTCAGATATTGAATAATCATCCAATGGTGTACGATCCTACATCTAATAAAATCTAAATTCCTCTGTTTGTGTCAATGTCTAGACTCACGATTCAGTTCCATTGATTTGAAAGTACAGATAATGCTTAAGCTCTAGAGTTTGAATCCTCAGATTGGAATCTCGGTTCTATGGTTTGCCAGCTGTGTAACCTTAGGCAAGTTGCTTAAATTCTTAAATGGGGAAATAAATAATCATAAGATTATTGGGGGATTAAACTGCTTAGGAGACGAAAGCAGTCAGAGAGTGTATAACATAGCACTCAATATATGTTAGCAATCATTGCTCGTACAACATACTGTTGTTGTTGTTGTTGTTGTTGTTGTTTTGATATTTCACTACATTGAAGGATTAACTAAGGGAGAAGTGACAGATATAAATATTGAGTCTTCCAAGTAAATATCACATGGTTTTTCATGTCTGTGAGTCGTCTTTTGTGTCTACTGTCTTCAGACATCTGCTACAGATCTTTATCCGTGTTTTATAAAGATTCACATTCCCTTTTCTATAATTCATCTTCCCCAGATATTTCTTCATCATATGGTTCCAATCCCTGTAATTCCTACTTACTGCCTCCCAACTGCCCTGCTCCATTTTTAGACATCTCTTATTCAAGACACTTAACTGAGGACCTTGACTACAACCTGTGCCTAATGGAGTACAGCAGATTGCACTTCTTTAAAGCAGTTGAGATTCAATAGTACATATAAAGACTCATGCATTGTTTTTATTTTATCTTGTTTTATTTTTTTTTTAAATTTACATCCAAATTAGTTAGCATAGAGTGCAACCATGATTTCAGGAGTAGATTCCTTAGCGCCCCTTACCCATTTAGCCCATCCCCCCTCCCACAACTCCTCCAGTAACCCTCTGTTTTTTCTCCATATTTATGAGTCTCATCTGTTTTGCCCCCCGCCCCTGTTTTTATATTATTTTTGTTTCCCTTCCCTTCTGTTCATCTGTTCTGTCGCTTAAGACTCATGCGTTTTTAAGGCTGGCCCTAATGAACGAGTTTTCTGCTGAAATATTTTTCTGTACGTGAAGTCTGAGTTTGTAGAAAGCATCTTGAGAAATCAGACCCTTCAATAAGATTTTATGCTTGAACCCTTTATCTGAGTTTTTGTTTCATGCACATTAAACTGTTGCTAAAAAGCATGGGTCCTTTAAAGTTCAGGGGGAAAGTGTTTATAAAGATCTAAGACTGAGCTGAAGACAAAGCTATAGCCAGAGGCCTGGTTTCCTGAGAAGGAAGGAGTCCCCCACTAATCTGTCATGCTTCTGTCTAACAGGATATTAAAGCCATCCCAGCTCCTTTCTTTTACAGCCCTCTGTCTGTGCTAGTGAGCCACATGACCAGGGTTCCACGCCGTGGCTCCTCCAGAGCTCCTTGTTAAGTGCACTCTATGAGGAATTAGAGTATTGGTGACTAAGAAAAAAAGAGAGACAATGAAGCCCTTATTATTGGTTGCCATCCTCCCAATCACTGCCTCATGTAATTAGAAGGAAAAAAATAGACCTTTAAGGAAATAATTGAGCCTGCTGGGCAAGCCATTACAATCCTTACTCTCTGTCAGTTCTCCTTGGTTATGACTCTTTGATTACATTAAAGGTGAGATGAATTTTAAAAGAAAAGACTCATAATTTTTTTTTCTAATTAAAGAAAAAGGTTGTTAAAAATAGATGCATGAAATAAAAGAGGTCATGGGGCCTCCCCAAACCCAACCCACATAGTCTTGTCTTAACTACACATTCCTCTTCAGCTACCTGAGAGGGTCAGGAGGGATGTATGTTAACAGACACACACACACACACACACACACACACACACACACGTACATGTATACATCCCAGACCATAAATGACATTCAGGTGGTGTTGGTTTTATGGGCAATACTACACCCTTCAGACATGAATAGCTGATTTAATACTGGCCCAGAGCTGACAGATCTTGAAGAATGCCTATTACATCCTTTGGAAGAGTTCTATAAACAAGTGTTGTGGTTACCAGCAGAATGAAATCTCAGTCTGAAACTGAGACTTTGAAAGTAATTCACTTGGACAAGTCTTCCCCAACCAAGTGCAAACAAGAGTCCCGATGACCCTAAAACTATTAATGGAGTCTTTTTTCCCTCACAATCTCCTGTTTTATTGAAGCTCCGGTCAGCGAGGCTTTAAAGTTTGTTTCTACATCATTGCTTCCCAAGTACAGATGTTCTTCCAACTGATGGTAAGCCAGGCCAAGTATATAGGATCTCTTTGCCGTTCTGAGGGTGGAATAAAAAGTATTAACTCTCAAAGAGAGCTCGATAAATATTAGTGCCGGCACTGCTTGTCTGGGAAGCATGAAGGAACAGGTCAGCTTCTATAGAGCCAAGAGGTAGAACCCAGATCAGACAGAGTGAATGAGGTGAGGAGTAGGTGAATAAAGGAGAAACATTAAGGTCTAATAACAGACTATGAGCAGGACATGCCTCAGTGAAGGACTAGGGACAAGAAAAGAACTCCAGTTTGTCCCTGGAGAAGAAAAAAACTGTTCCAGAGAGAGTTCTGGGAGTAGGAAATGAGGTCATTAATGCCAAGAATATAATGGGGCATCTTAGTTGTGCTTTTTTGGAATTTGGGGGAAATTAAAGCAGAATAGGCTTCATATATGAACAAAAAGCTAAAAAAAAAAAAAAAAAAAAAAAAGAGCTTCATCCTGGGGTGGTAATGGAACTATGAAAATGGAAAGGCTTTGAAATTCTGCTTCAAGTTAAGCTTTATCAGGAATGAGACTGTGCCCTCTGTGTGTATTTTCTATTGAGATTTCTGATCAGTGAAAACAATTATACAGCCATTACTGACCAGTGGGTGTTTGCTGTCCCGGAAGTGCCTGGAAGAGTGAGGATTGAGAGCATCAAGACTGAAAACTTAAGGTTAGGTCTTTAGGAAAATGTCCCATTTGTGTAGCTCAGGCGTGCGTGCGCACACACACACACACGCGCGTGGGATTTCACTGTTGGGAGTTTCTCCCTGTAGGCCCTGCTTAGCCGTTAGTGGCCTAGAAACCAAATCTGGATGTGCTGACAGCCCACGTTTCGCAATCACAGAAGATACTGGCGAGCACTATTCAAACCTTAGCCTTGTTGCAACAGACCTGCTCCACCATGCATGTCACTTGCAGGTAAGGACTCCTGCCTCTACTTAAGTGTGGAATATCCAGATTCCCTTTTCTGATTTTAAGATTTGAGACTGGTGATGGAGGGGAGAAAAGGCCATTTGGATCACAAGGCTGTTAGTGCAGACAAGTGCTAGATTCATTTTGAAAATTCGAAGAATGAGAAATCCACACGTAGCGATTTAGGGAAGCTGCTGGTCCTACATTTGCCATTCTTCGTCTTGCCCTGGAGATTGATTTAGGCCAGAGTATCTGCTTGGATCTGTCACTTCTCCAGGAGTCTGGGACTGTCGGGGACTATTGTTTGGAAGCTCAGTTCTGAGGAGGAGTTCAAATGATAAAACCTGTATGTTCAGTTTCTGTTATAGCCTCATAAGGAAAAAAAAATTTGTTTTGACTAAAGCATAGCTCCTAGACACTCAGGCAAATGAGGAAAAAGTACATAAATTGTGAGCTGATTAATTCATATTTAATACTTTTTAGAGGATGCCAGTGGAAGCTCTTGCCTTTACCTTGCCTAAAATTAGATAGATCATTGCAGAGAGATTGAAAATTTATGCCGTATTAATCAGTGTTCCCTTCATTCTTTCTACATTTGATGCAGATTTCAAAGGATTGTTTAGGAGCAGGCCTACTTGAGGACCAGATCAAATCAAAACTCACCAAGAATGTCCTATGACTTCTAGATTCAATTACCTGGTCTGCTTTTCCTCCTAGTTCTCTGTGCTGGGTTACGATCTTGGATTTTATCTCCCCACTTTTAAACATTCTAGTAGAATGAGTAGTTTGATACAATTTTTTTAAGCATAGACCTGAAATAAACATGGAAGGCCCGTGTCTTAGATGCGATGTGATAAGAATGAACTTTAACATTGGAAAGGTAGATGTTTCTTTACAGAGTCAAATTACCATTACTACTATTATTATTATTATTAATATTATTTGGCTTTGATAATGTAAACTAATGCAAATAAGCGAAATAAGTGAGATACAGAGAATTACTTTTTTTTTTTTTTTTTTTTTTTTTTTTAAATTTTTTTTTTCAACATTTATTTATTTTTGGGACAGAGAGAGACAGAGCATGAACGGGGGAGGAGCAGAGAGAGAGGGAGACACAGAATGGGAAACAGGCTCCAGGCTCTGAGCCATCAGCCCAGAGCCCGACGCGGGGCTCGAACTCACGGACCGCGAGATCGTGACCTGGTTGAAGTCGGACGCTTAACCGACTGCGCCACCCAGGCGCCCCGAGAATTACTTTTTAATAACTTATAAATTTAGATTTAATTATTTTCAGAATCACTGATTCACTAGTTCTGGAACTTTTCAGTGATAACAGTAGGAGGATAGCTAGTACAATAATTAAATGAAAAAGAGTCCTTTTAAGACACAGGTAAGGGGCGCCTGGGTGGCTCAATCGGTTGAGCATCCGACTTCAGCTCAAGTCATGATCTCGCGGTTCGTGAGTTCGAGCCCTGCGTCGGGCTCTGTGCTGACAGCTCAGAGCCTAGAGCCTGCTTCAGATTCTGTGTCCCCCTCTCTCCGCTCCACCCCTGCTTGTGCTCTGTCTCTCTCTGTCTTTCAAAAATGAATAAACATAAAAAATTTTTTTTAAAAAAGACACAGGTAAAATAGCAGTGCAATGCAATTACAACTACAAATATTACAGTATATTTAAGAGCCTAAACAAATTGAACACACACACATCAAAAATAGATTTTGAGTTAAGGTTTCAGTTACTGTTGCTTATTAAGTGCATAAATATGTTTTGAGCCCTTTATAAACAATCAGTTTTAATGCTCACAACTACCCAGGGAGGTATTATTTCCATATGATGAATGAGAAAAATAAGATTTGAAGTTGAAGTAACTTTTCCAAGATAATGTAGCAAACAGGTGGCAGTAGCAGGATTCAAATCTGGATCTGACTCTACAGTAGATTTTTTTTTTTTACCAATGTAATAAAATTTCTCCAATGTTACTTCTTTTTTTAAAAAATCTTAATACCGGAGGTGGGGGGGTTGCGGGGGGCGCCTGGGTGGCTCAGTCGGTTAAGTGTTCGACCTCAGCTCAGGTCATGATCTTGTATTTTGTGACTTCAAGTGCCGCGTCGGGCTCTGTGTTGACAGCTCAGAGGCTGGAGCCTCCTTTGGATTCTGTGTCTCCTCCTCTGTCTGTCCCTCCCATGCTCATCCTCTGTCTCTCTGTCTTCCAATAGTAAATAAACATTAAAAAAATTTTTTTTTTTAATCTTGATATCAGGGCGCCTGGGTGGCTCATTCGATTGGGCGTCCGACTTCAGCCCAGGTCATGATCTTACGGTTCTTCGGTTTGAGCCCTGCATCAGGCTCTGTGCTGACAGCTCAGAGCCTGGAGCCTGCTTCGGATTCTGTGTCTCCCTCTCTCTCTGAACCCTTCCTGCTTGCGCTCTGTCTCTCTCTCTCTCTCAAAAATAAACAAACGTTAGAAAAAGAAATTTTTTTTAATCTTATTACCAACAAGAAAATATATGTGAATATCAGTTATAAAACATAATAATATAACAGCTGTTAATCCAAAACCCAGCTGAAGATCTGGAATATTACCTTTCCTGTTAAAGCTACCCAGCTGAGTTCTTCCCCAGCTTGTCTCCCTGCCTTGCTCCAGAGGCAGTCACCATCCTGAATGTTGAATCTAGCATTCCCTTCCCATCTTGTGAATTACTTTTACCACATAAGCATTTTATTTTCAGTCCTGGTATTGCATTCAACATTGTTGCGGAGATTTATCCATGTTGTCGCACAAAGCTATAGCTCACTTCTTTTCACTGCCGTATGTCATTCACTGTGAAAATATGCCGGTGTAAAAGATCTATTCTCAAGGTACCTGGGTGGTTCAGTTGGTTAAGCATCTGGCTGTTGACTTCTACTCAGGTCATGTTCTCACAGTTTGTGGTTTCAAACCCCACGTTGGGCTCTGTGCTGACAGTGCAGAACCTGCTTGGGATTCTCTCTTTCTCCCTCTCTCTCTCTGCCCCTCCCCCACTCACCTGCCCTATCTCTCTGTCTCTCTCAAAATAAATAAACTTCAAATAAAAATTTTTTAAATAAATAAAAGATCTGTTCTCCACTTGATGGACGTTGGGATTATTTCCAGTTTTTCCTAATACAATGTTACTGCTAACATTTTTGAGTTATACCAGAGTTTCTCTCGGATACATACCTCAGAGCAGAATTGCTGGATCATAGCATAGTTAATGTTCACTTTTAAAATAAATGTAAAATTGCTTTTATAAGGAGTTGTGCCAATAGACACATCCACTAGCACCATTCCACATCCTCGGCAACAATTGACATGGCCAGACTTTAAAAATTTTTTTTGTTGTTTATTCATTTTTGAAAGACAGAGACAGAGCATGAGCAGGGGTGGGGCAGAGAGAGAGGGGGGACACAGAATCCGAAGCAGGCTCCAGGCTCTGAGCTGTCGGCACAGGCCCGATGTCGGGCTCGAACCCACGAACCATGAGATCATGACCTGAGCCGAAGTCGGACACTTAAGCGACTGAGCCACCCAGGCGCCCCAGACATTGCCAGACTTTTTAATTGTAAATCCGGTGTATGTAAAATGTCAGCTAATTATGGTATCCATTTGCATGTCGATTAGTAATTAGTTTAAGCATTTTGCAGTTTTCTTATTCACTGCTGTTTTCCATGCTTGCTCATCCCTTCTAGTTTTATTAATTTCTACTCTTTTATTTATTAATTCCTTTGTTATGTTTTCTTTGAGTTTATTCTTTTGTTATTTTTTAAGCTGGACACTCTCATTTGCAGCCTTTTTTCTTTGCTTGTATGAACAGTTAAGCTTATACATGTCATCAAATACTGGTTGCCATTATATCCCACAAGTTTTCAATATGCAGTACTTTCATGATCATTCAGTATTTTAAATTTTTCAGTATGATTTCTTCTTGAATCATGTGATACTTCGTACCTTTATAAATTGAATTAAAACATTTACAATGCATACTGCCGTTATTTAATTACATTTCAGTCAGAGAATACAACTGTTCTCTGCATAACAAGACCCAAGACAGTAGCATGATACAATGGCAGTTATTTTGCTCATGGATCTAGAAGTCGACAGACTCAAAAAGACGGTTCTTCCTCAGGGTTTCTAGGGCAGTTGCAGTCAGATGGTAGTGAGGGTTGGGGTCTCTCAAAGGGTTCTCCATTCACAGGTCTGGTGCCTCGGTTGGGAAACCTCAAACAGCCACGGGCTAAAATGGAGTTCCTCCGACATCGGCCTCTCTCTCTTGCCTTTCCAGTTCTTTCTGCCCATCAGGGACTCAGGATATCCAAACATCTCTCAAGAAAAACTGGCTGAAGCCACATGACCTTTTCTAAACCATTTTAGAAGTAAATCAGAATTACTTGTACCACACTCTCGTCATTGAAGGTCACAGGACCACTTGGGTTCAAGCAGAGGGAACATTGACTCTACTTTTTGAGGAGAAGATTGCAGAAGATTTTCTGCACATGTTTTAGAACCACCACAGTGGTCAGTTTGATAGCACTTTGAAATTTGTTAAGATTTGCTCATTGACTTAGTTTATGGTCAATGGTTGTTTTGTTTGTGTGGTCTTAGTATTACAGTGTAGAGAATATATGTGTTCTAATCAATGGATTCAGAAATCTACACATGATTATTAAAATGTTTCTATTTTACTTTTTCTTTCTTTTGTCTGCTCAACCTATCCAAAATTATGAGAAGTCTCTAGAAATCACCCACCATGATATTTGTCATTTTCTCCAATTCTACCAATTTTTGCTCTGTAGATTTTGAGGTTATTTTATTCAGGGCACACAGCTTCAGAATCATTTTATTTTAGTCATTAAATGAACTTTTTTAGTGTTGGGTAGCAGCTCTCTTCACCACTTATAGTTCTTTTTGAATTGTAGACTTTTATTTCTGTCTATGTAGCTACCCTAATTTTCTTTTGCTTAATATTTGCCCTGTGTATCTTTTCATATCCTAGTGGTTTTGACGTAGCTCAAGTTAATACATAGCTGGATTTTTATTTTTATCTTCGTTTATATTTTTATTGGAGACCAACTGATCTCTCAGGTTTGGCTTTTAAGTGGCAACTTGAGACCATTTATATTTATTATTATTACTCATAAATGCTGATCTATTTGGACATTTATGTGTATTTTTAACTTGACCTACTCTCTCCTATATCTTTGTCTTCTGCCTTTCTCACTTCAAAAATTTTAAATCTCTTTGTTTTCTTATTCCACATTTTCCCCCTACTAACTATTTCAGTTCTTTTAAAGATGATTCTTCAGGGGCACCTCGGTGGCTCAGTTGGTTGAGCATCCGACTTTGGCTCAGGTCATGATTTCACAGTTCATGAGTTCAAGCCCTACATCGGGCTCTGTGCTGACAGCTCAGAGCCTGGAGCCTGCTCCAGATTCTGTGTCTCCCTCTTTCTCTGCCCCTCCCCTGCTCGTGCTCTGTCTCTCTCTCTCTCTCTCTCAAAAATAAGTAAACATAAAAAAAATTTAAAGATGATTCTTGAAATCTTGCTATGCATATTCAATAAACAAATACAAGCACCTTAGAATACTTTAATTATTTATTCCTGACTGTTATCCCTATAATTGTCTTTTTTAAGCCCCCCCAAATCAGACATTATTATTATTGTTGTTATTATTATTATTATTATTATTATTTCTATTCTCTGCAGTTTTTTTTCAGCTTACCTGCATTTTACCAGTTTCTTTGCTCTCCATTCTCTCTTGACTCTCAACCTTTGAGATCATTTTTCCCTTTAAATACATCCTTCAAGATTTCCATTAGTAAAGTTGTATTGATTAGCGACTCCTTCTATTCTTAGTTATCTGAAACTGGCTTTCACATTCGTTCTTCAGACTTCTTACACCCACCTTCTTACAGACTTCCTGGACACTCTCCTCCCACCCCCAACTTGAAGATATTCCCAAGTTCTCTGGCTTGTGTTTTGCTGTTATAAAGTATGCCATCAATTGAACTGTCATTTTCCTCAGGTAATCTTTTCTCACCAGTGCTTTTAAGATTTCTTTTTTTCTTTCTGAAGTATTCTGTAGGTTCACTAAATGGCGCGTAGGTGTGGGTTTCTTTGTATTTATTCTGCCTGGTATACTCTGCTTCCTGTACTTGTGGATTTATATCTTTCTTTGGTTCTGAAAAATCCTCAGCCACTACGAAAGTCTTTATATTAACTTCTTCTAGAACACCAAATCGTTTATACTTGACCTTATCATTCAATAGTCCATGTTCTGCTAAACCCTCTTTCATATATATATTTTAATAAGCTTTATATTTTCCAGAAGATATAGGTTCACAGCAAAATTGAGAGGAAGGTACAGAGTTTTCTCATTTAACCCCAACCCCTCCAACATATTTGTTTGTTTGCCTTTTATATCCAAGCTGTTTTATATTCCAGAAAAGGCAAAACTGCATAGACAGTAAAAAGATTAGTGGTTGCCAGGGGTTAGGAGGGAGGGAAGAATGAATATTAGGTGAAGAACAGAGGACTTAAAAAAAAATTTTTTATGTTTATTTTTGAGAGACAGAGAAAGACCGAGAATGAGAGGGGGAGGGGCAGAGAGAGAGAGAGGGAGACACAGAACCTGAAGCAGGCTCCAGGCTCTGAGCCATCAGCACAGAGCCCGATGCAGGGCCCGAACTTGTCAACCATGAGATCATGACCTGAGCCAAAGTCAGACTGAGCCACCCAGACACCCTGAAGAACAGAGGATTTTTAAGGCAGTGAAACTACTCTGTATAATACTGTCATGGTAAATATGTGTCATGATACATTTGTCCAAACACATAGAATGTATAAGAAGAGTGAAGCCTCATGTAAACTATGGACACTGAGTGATTATGATGTGTCAGTGTAGGTTCATCCATTGTAGCAAGTGTACCGCTCTGGCGGAAGGTATTGATAATGCAAGAGGTTATGCTGGTTGGAGGCGACAGAACGTGAAAGAAGAACATGCAACAAAATATCTTGTTCAATTATTGAATGTTATGGGAGATAAAATGTTTACCTAAGAGAACTGTGCAAATGTAGAATATTATTACATCCCAGACAGACTACATAATGACTTCGATGGAGTGGGGTGTGGTGCAAGAAAACAAGGCAGCCAGCACGTGTGTTTGTCACTTTTTATTAGTTTTGGTAGTTGTTCCAAGTGTGTCCCTGCAAGGAAAGGCTTGGATCCAGAGTGTTCTAAGAGTAATGTGTTGGGACGGTGGCTGAGTATTCTTTTCTAATAATTACGATTGGTTTCTTCGAAGAGCGATTAAGTGCATGGAAGTTGGAAAGCCACTCTTAGTGAAAAGTGTGAAAGAAATCACACAAATGGCGATACCAAGCTTCCATTTTGAAAGTCCGGGGGGGATGATTACAATCCAAATATAAATGGCAAATCAGAGCAGTGACACAGGAGAAAAAGAGTTCATTTTTAAGAAAGTCATTTGAGTGAAGGCCCTTGCTGCATGGTCCAAATTTCATAAGCAAGTGTAGACACAACACCACATACCTTTTGAGGCCTCAGTGACAGTAGAGGAGGCTTGTCCAGAAAGGAGAAGAGCTTAACTTACGGATTTCTGAAAAGCGTGGTTCTGGCACGCACTTAGGAAACCCGAGAAACTGGCCCTCGAGGGGAAAGGGTTCTACCCTGTGGCAGGTACAGTCCTGGGATTTGCAATAGCACACTCAATGGACCACAGTTTGCTATTCTGAATTGCTGTGAGTCATGGTAGCCTACAGAACAGATGCTTTTTCCTTTCCAACATTTTGTGTTTAATTAGTAGCGTTTTTAAATGCTGGATGTGTTTAGAACCTCATACAAAGAAGTGAAAATGAACATAAAGACAGTGTTACACCGTAGTTCAAGACAAACTAGAACCTAAAGCTGGGGGGACCGGAGAGAACATCTGGTGCAATCCCTTCATTTTACAGTTGAGTAAAGGGGAGACCTGAAATAGTGCTCCCCACTCACATAGTTTGACTTTAAAGCCCTGGTCATAATCGTCATTACAAAGAGAACCAGATTCAAGTTCTTGCTTCCCTAATTGTTAGAAGTATGAAATCAAGCGAGCTATGTAACCTAAGTTGAATTCCTTATCTGTAATAATAATATTTACCTCCAAATTATATTGTATCTAAAACTTAAAATCCTGAGTTAAATGATCCAGCATCCTTGTTCTGTCATGTAAATTATATCTATTTTTATTTATAGATAATTAATATGTAGTATATTATATATCATATATTTTGTGATATTTTAAAAATAAACTAAGAATAAAGAGATATTATTGTGTGAGCAACTCAAGGCCACGGATAGTATCTATGACCAGGTTAGGAACATGATTTATATCTGATATAAAGACTCTTCCCTAGTCTACACATGCATAGACCTTAGGATCCTCACGGATTCATTTTTTTAAATTTAGATCTGGAGAACTCAGTCCTGAAATTAAGTAGGCTTTTCTGATTTTTTTTTTTTGCCTTTTATATGTTTTGTCAGCTTACCCCAAAAATGTCAATAATCAGTACAGAAGTAGTTTGTTCAACAATAAAACTCCCCAACAAATCTTCAAACATCACTCTTCCCCCGTTCATGAGTTTTACTGCCAGGTCTCCTTTTAAAAATATATAATTTGTTGCCTTGCAATTCCCCCCAAAATGCATCTTAATTCAACTGAATCCATATCAGATAATTGACTGAATCGGTTATGCATGGAAAGTCAAGCTTGACGACAAACTGCAGCCCCATTCTCCTGTCGGCTATTAAAGTAAGTTAATGATCTGGAGCTGTGTAGGGGTTTCCAGAAATAACACTGTAATGACCAACATGCTGTAGTTAGCAGCTAAGGAAAAGAACTGTTTATTTTTTTCAGGCATTGCTCAAACCCATGCCATAGTATCACTATTGTAGGACCCAGTCTACTGTGAAGAAATAGCAACACATGACAACTCAGATGAACGCAAAGCATCTCCTTAGTGGAAACAAACTCATCAGTGATTTCACTCAACTTTTCAAAACTATGGCTGAGAATCTTCTTTGAGCGCATGCTTTAGAATGACATCTGGATATGAATTTAAAAGTCAAAGTAGGAGGAACCACATAAATGGCTCCTTTACTATTTAAAATTTTAATTTTGAGTATAGTTGATAAAGAATATTACATTGGTTTTAGGTGCACAACATAATGATTCAACTTCTCTCTATCTTATGCTATGCTCACCACAAGCGTAGCTACGACGTGTCACCATACAATGCTAGTACAATATCATATTGACTGTATTCCCTTTTATTCCCATGACTTACTCATTCTGTAACTGGAAGCCTGTGTCTCCCTTTCCCCTTCACCCGTTTTACCCATTCCCCACCCCCTCCCTCTGACAACCATCCGTTTGTTTTCTGTATTTATAGGTCTGCTTGTTTGTTTGTTTTGTTTTTTTAGATTCGACATATGAGTGCAATCATAGGGTATTCTCTTTCTCTGACTTATTTCGCTTAGCATAATGCCCTTTAGGTCCATTCATGGCAAGATCTCATCCTTTTTTACGGCTGCTCGATATACTATTATATATTTTATAGACACACACACACACACACACACACACACACACACACCTGCCCCGTACCTTCTTTATCCATTCATCTACTGATGGACACTTAGGTTGCTTCCATATCTTGGCTATTATACATAATGCTGCAGTAAACACTGAGGTGCATATATTGTGTTAAGTTGGTATTTTTTTCTCTTTGGGTAAATACCCAGTAGTGATATTACTGAATTATATGGTATTTCCTTTTCAAAGGAACTTCCATACTGTTTTCCACAGTGGCTGTACCAATTTGCATTCCCACTAACAATTCGTGACAGTTCTTTTTTCGTCACATCCTCGTCAACACTTGTTATTTCTTGTCTTTTTGATTTTAGCCATTCTGACAGGTGTGAGATGATATCTTATGGTGTTTTTGATTTGCATTTCCCCAATGATTAGTGATGTGGAGCATCTTTTGATGTGTTTGTTGGCCATCTGTATGTCTTCTTTGGAAAAGTGTCTATTCAGATCCTCTGCCCATTTTTTCATCAGATTGTTTGGAGGTGTTTTGGTGTTGAATTGTATAAGTTCTTTATATATTTTGGATATTAGCTCCTTATTAGATATATCGTTTGTAAATACCTTCTTCCATTCAGTAGGTTGTCTCTTTATTTCATTGATGGTTTCCTTCACTGTGCAAAAGCTTTTTATTTTGATGTCGTCCCACTAGCTTATTTTTGCTTTTGTTTCCCTTGCCTTGGTAGGCTCATGTAGAAAACTGTTGCTAACACTAATGTCAGAAATTACTGCCTATGTTCTAGGATTATGTGTTCAGGTTTCACATTAGGTCTTTAGTCTATTTTGAGCTTATTTTTGTCTATGGTGTTAGAAAGTGGTCCAGTTTCATTATCTTGCATGTAGTTGTCCAACTTTCCCACCACCACTTATTGGAAAGACTACCTTTTCCTCATTGTGTATTCTTGCTGCTTTGTCATAGATTAATTGACCATCTAAGCGTGGGTTTATTTCTGGGTTCTCTCTTCTATTCCATTGGTCTGTGTTTATTTTTTTGCTGGTCCCATGCTGTTTTGATCACTACATCTTTGTAGTAGATCTTAAAATCTGGGATTGTGATACCTTCAGCTTTGTTCTTCTTTCTCAAGATTGCTTTGGTTTTCGGGGTCTTTTATGGTTCCACACAAATTTTAGTATTATTTGTTCTAGTTTTGTGAAAGCGCTGTTGGTAGTTTGATAGGGATTGCATTAAATCTGTAGAGTGCTTTGGGTAGTATGGACATTTTAACAATATTAATTCTTCCAATCCATAGCCTGGAATATCTTTCCAATAAATGGTTCCTTTGAACAAGATGGTAGAGATCAATACTAAAAATAGTTTTTTGCCCACAAAGCTAAAAGCTAAAATGACCATACTGATGTACTTAGTTCCAGAAAAGTTCTTGGATGTCCCAAGATTTTTTTATTAGTAGATGCATATGTACACACACACACACACACACACACACACACACACTGCACTTAGAGAGAAGTTGAAAGTCAAAAAGTTTCTCAAAAATTCAATGCCCCTAGGTCTCCATCTGGTACCCTGACCCTGACCCTGCTACCTTTTTTGCAGAGGCTTTGATGGAGTCTCACTCTATGCAAGACAGCTCTATGTGATGTTAGGGCAGATAGAAAAATCAAATAAGACAGCTAGAATATTTGAGTAAAATATGAAACCTATAATTAAAAATAAAGCAAAATATCTCAGACATTAAATGACCTTGTTTTGCAAATTGATTTTGTGTCAGCATTTCTGGCTTCAAATTGTATAGAAGAAACTACTTAAGTAAACGCCTAGTTAATAATTGAAAAAAAACAAATAAGTAAGACCTTTGAATTCTGTTTGAATCTTGTTAATTTTTCTGAGTATCATAAATAAACAAGCTTAAAAGGCAGATGAGAAACTAGTAAAAATATTTTTATAATAAATTACAAATGGTTAATGTTCCTAATATATAAGTAATATTTTTAAATCAGTAACAAAAGACAAAATGCTTCATTGAACAAGAAAGAACTATAGGATTAAATAGGCAATTTTAAAAAATACAACTAGTTAATAAATATGAAAATATTCAACCAGTGTAACAAAAGGACCAGAAACAAAAGAATAGATGCTGTATGATTTCACTTGCGCTTTTTTGTTTGTTTTTTGTTTTGTTTTGTTTTGCTTAGTTTTGTTTTTTTTGAGAGACCGAGAGAGCAAGCAGGGAAGGGGCAGAGAGACAGGGAGAGAGAGAATCCCAAATAGCCTCCACACTGTCAGCGCAGAGCCTGATGTGGGGCTCAAGTTTACCAACTGTGAGATAATGACCTGAGCTGAAACCAAGAGCTAGACGCTTAAACTACTGAGCCACCCAGGTACCCCTGTGTGATTTCACTTACATAAGGTACTTGGAATAGTCCAGTTGCTAGAGACAGCAAGTAGAACCCTGTCCCAAAGGGCTGGGGGTGGGGTAGCAGACCGGGGACTTGTTGTTAAAGAAATAGAAAGTTTCAGTTGGGGAAGATGAGAAAATTCTGGAGATGGATAGTGGTGATAGTTACACAACATTAATGGACGTAATGCTGCTAAACTATACATTTAATAATGGCTAAAGTGGTATATTTTACTACAGTAAAGCAAATTCAGCCAGTTTAGTATGCAAAAAAATGTAGACTTAAACAGTAATGAGATAATACCTTTTTGCTCATTAACATAGCAGTAGGAATGGAAATTATAATGCTGGCAATACTTAAGTGGAGAGAAATGAAAACATTCAAACACTGGTAAAATGTAAGATAGGCACAAAGTTTTTGGGTGACAGTTTAGAAATATGTATCAAATGTCCCAATACCCTGCAGCCTCTTAGTTCAAAGTACATAAGTGAAGTTTCATAAAGAAATTATCATTCTTGCTCTTTTGAAATTTCTTATACAAGAATGTGCAGCAAATAAAATGCTGAAACATTTATTTGCTTATTTTATTTTTTTATTTTATATTATTTTATATTATTTTATTTTATTATTATTTTTTTTTACATTTATTTATTGTTGGGAGACAGAGAGAGCACAAGTTGGGAGGGGCAGAGAGAGAAGGAGACAGAATCCAAAGCAGGCTCCAGGTTCTGAGCTGTCAGCACAGAGCTCAATGCCAGGCTCGAACCCGCAAACTACAAGATCATGGCCTGAGCTGGAGTCGGACACTTAACTGACTGAGCCACCCAGGTGCCCCTATTTTTTTATTTGAGAGAGATGGAGAGAGAGAGAGAGAGAGAGAGAGAGAGAGAGCAAGCAGAGGGAGAGGGACAGAGGGAGAGACAGAGAGAGAGAGAGAGAGAGAGAGAGAGAGAGAGAATCTTAAGTAGGCTACACGCTCAGTGCAGAGCCCAACATGGGGCTCGATCCCACAACCCTGGGATCATGACCTCATGAGTCAGATGCTCAACCAACTGAGCCACCCAGACACCCCAACATTGATTAATTGATTTATGGAGAAACCCATAAGATAGAATAATGAAGCAACTATAAAAAGTCACATTCTTCAGGTATAGTAAATGAAATAAGATATTACAAAACAATATCAACTATGATCCCAATTTTATACAACAAAATATCTGTACTTAAAAACCTGACTGGGAGGATAGACATAAAAATGGAATACAGAGGGGCCCCTGGGTGGCTCAGTCGTTTAAGCATCCGACTTTGGCTCAGGTCATGATCTCGCGGTCCGTGAGTTCAAGCCCTGAATCAGGCTCTGTGCTGACAGCTCAGAGCCTGGAGCCTGTTTCAAATTCTGTGTCTCCCTCTCTCTCTGACTCTCCCCCGTTCATGCTGTCTCTCCCTGTCTCAAAAATAAATAAACGTTAAAAAAAAATTTTTAAAAAATGGAATACAGATGTCTGCAATTATCTCAGTGCAATTATGAGAAGGTTAACTTTTTTCTTTATGCTTTTCCATGTTTTCTAACCTTTCTAGCAATGGATATTTTATAATCGTAAAATTTAAATAATAAGAAAGCAAAGGATTAAATATTATTAGTACTCACAAAATAATGTCCATCCTGAGCTTTCAATGAATTATTTGCCGCCAGCCCCCAAACACTATTAAATGTCCGAATAGACAAAGAATCAAAGGATGCCATTAAAATTGGCTAATTCAGGGGCACCAGCGTGGCTCAGTCTGTTAAGCATCCAACTCTTGATTTTGGCTCAGGTCCAAATCTCAGGGTTTCCTGAGTTCGAGGCCCTCTCTGGCTCTCTCAAAATAAATAAACATTAAAAAATTAAAATAAAATTGGCTAATTCGATGGAAAAGTAGCCCAGTTTCTTTCATGGAGGCAATTTCTACTTTTTTTTTTTTTTAAATACTTATTTTTTGAGAGAGAGAGAGACAGAGTGTGAGTCGGGGAGGGGCAGAGAGAGAGGGACACACAGAATCCGAAGCAGGCTCCAGGCTCTGAGTTGTCCACATAGAGCCCCACGTGGGGCTCCAACTCATGAACCGTGAGATCATGACCTGAGCCCAAGTCAGTTACTTAACTGACTGAGCCACCCAGGTGCCCTGGCAATTTCATTTTGTATTAGCTTGATCTTTGTGTCTTCAGAGCACACATGAAAGAATCAGAGCAGTCATTGGTGAAGACCAAATGGAAGTTGGGAGGGGCAAGAGCTCTGACTTGGTGCCAGTACCCTCTGGGCTCCCTCCTTCCCTGCATGCTGAGCCCCGAGGCCTTGGGCTAATCGTGTACCTGAGCTGCTAAATGAAATTGTCTTTAAAAGGAAACTCTACTGTAAATATTGTAGTTATCTCAGGAAAGAGTGTCCGTTGATTTATCAAATCAGGATTGAGATTTCAGTGTATTCAGACCCTCCACTGAACTATTACAGAACTGTATCTGTACCTACTTTGCACCTAAGAGTTTTCTCCTCCAGGCCCTCTCTGCATGTTCTTTTGTTGTTGTTATTTACTGAACAACAACATTTAATGAATGAATGAATTTAATGAACAACAACGATTATGGAGACATAATCGACATATAACATTAATTTCAGAGTTGAAATATTATATATACATATATATTATTACAAATTATTATATATATTATATTATAAGTTATTACATATATTATTTAAATACATTATTATCAAAATTATGTTATTATTATAATATAAATTTATATTATTACATATAAATATTATATATACATGTATATATATGTATATATTGCAAAATGATCACCACAGTAAATCTAGTTCAAATTGGTCACCACACATAGTTACAAACTGGTTTTTTTGTGATGAGAACTTTTCAGATCTACTCTCTTAACAGTTTACAGATACCTAGTACAGTGGCTTCAGTCGTCATGCTGTATACTCCATCCCCAGGATGTATTGATTCATGTTCATTTTTGCTTCACCAGCACACTGCCTTTTCCGGGGTCTAATAAAAAATTGTTGGGTGATGAAAGCACTATGCCAGGCTGGTTCATATGGGATTTAAGTGATTATCTCAAAGGTAGATTTATCTTACATTTATGCATGAACAAGGGACTCCCCGCTCCTCTAAAAATATCACTGGTAGACTAGGTCACCTTCCCCATATTTTAAACTTTTAAGTTGTTCAGAAGACATAATCGAAAAAGGTCTGACTGAACAAGAGAGCTACTCTAAATAAAATTTAAAGGGGGTGAATCTATTTCACTGACTAGCCCTCTCTTTTCCTCTTCTTTCCCTATCTGATACCTCCAGCATTGGGGTTTTAAACTTTTTTTTTTTAATTAAAAAATTTTTTTTAATCTTGATTTATCTTTGAGAGAGAAGGAGAGACGGAGCACGAGCAGGGGAGAAGCAGAGAGAGGGAGACACCTGAGAGAGAGAGAGACAGACAGAATCTGAAGCAGGCTCCAGGCTCTGAGCTGACCCAGGGCTCGAACTCATGAACTGTGAGATCATGACCTGAGCCAAAGTCAGACGCTTAACTGACTGAGCCACCGAGTTGCCCCTTACACACTTCTGAAAAGGTTAAATACCAGGGTGGACAGTGGGGGAAGAACCCAGACTTGGCCATGGAAACTTAAACATAAGTGCGTATTTTAAGGACAGTCATTAAATTTCAAATGTAATTATTTCTCTTTTTTAAAAAAATTTTTTTATTAGTTTTCTTTATTTTTGAGAGGCAGAGAGAGACAGAGCGCATGTGGGGGAGGGGCAGAGAGAGGGGGAGACACAGAATCAGAAGCAGACTCCAGGCTCTGAGCTGTCAGCACACAGCCCGACGCAGGGCTCAAACTCACGAACCGTGAGATCAAGACCTGAGCCAAAGTCGGCCACTCAACCAAATGAGCCACCCAGGCGCCCCTTTCGTTATTTCTCTTAATCGAATACTGTTTAAAAATTATTTCAAAAACTTTCTATTATTTGTCATATTTCCTTTGAACATTACAAATAATTTCTTTCCACACTGATTTCACAATGCCCCATTGAACACAAATTATATTACAACATTTTCCAAACTCAGGCAGCTTTGAGTTCCTGTGGGAGAGAAATACATTTCCAAAGACACTGCTTGCTTCATATCACTAGAGCAGAGGTTTAAACCAGTTGCCCTGGAGCTAAATGAAGCTCAAAGTTGCAATTACTTGGAATTAGTTTAGATTTTTAAGTAGTTGCCAGCATCTAGAAATTGGGAGGCTTGAAATAAAATTATAGAAAGCTAGGAGGCTCTTGAAAACTCTTTAAACCCAGAACCATGGGGTAGCTGTGTTAACACAGGCCAACAATCAAGTGAGCCTGAGTGATCCTGCCCCCTTGGGGAGAGCTGGGTTCCCCAGGCCTCCCCACCCCACTGTGGCTTGCTTTCCTCACCAGTGTTATCTGCCTGAGTGTCTGTAGACATTTGAGTTCTTTTTTAAAAAGATGCATTATAGTGGCAGAAAATGCTAGAGGATGTCCTTGGGCAATATCAATGGTATCTAATCTTAATCATTAATATAGAGTAGGAGTCAGAGTCACTTAGCTTTCTGTCATTTAGGATGTGATTTTTCTTGCCTTGATAACACACAGTGGAATGTGAAAACATCCACACGATAGCATATCCCAGTGAACAGCTTCCATGAACCTGATGACCAAACTCAGAACCTGGCAGCAAGTAAGCAGCACAGGCCCTTGTTCTTGTGTCGAATTGTGGCGACAAAACCTGGTGTAATTTGTGATGGTTTTTTCTCGTCATGGGTTGAAGGGGTTTGGGAGGACAATAGACTGCTGGTGGGGAAATGGGCCACTTAATCCCTGCCTCTCAGAGTCCAGTGTTTCAATACCCAATGTCAGTTAACACAACTTAGCCAACAAGCCTAGTCTACTGTCATCTGCCTACAACAGAAGAAATGAAACGTGGGGTGATGAGTTGAAGGCTAAATGAAGGGGAAGGAGTCGGCATTATCCCTGGGACCTCTTTCATCTGGTAAAGCACCACTGTTTGTTGATACATTTAATGACTTTTCCACTCCTTCCTTCCCCTAGTTTGTAGAGGTGCCTTAGATTCATCAAGGTTAAAGTCATGATCTCATTTTGTTTTGTTTTAGTCTTCTCCTGGATGACTATTTAAATAGAAACCTCATGTTTCTGTTTGATGTGCCCCCTTAGTAATAGTAATAATAATGGCTAACATCACCAAGTGCTTATTATGTGCTGAGCACTTAGGTGCATTACCCTATTCAATCCTCATTAAAAACCTCAGAAGATAGGCACTAGTTCAACCTCCTTTTTTTAAAGATGAAGATACTGAAGTTTGAGAGGCAATATAATGTATTCCTCACTTGGCTATTAAGTGGCCCGACCAGAAAAGTCCTGCTTTCAACCACTGTTGTACAGGTGCGGCAGCCTTCAAAATGTAGCACATCCATTTCTATTAAAAGTAAGAATTAAAACGATGAAAAGTGGGATTTGGCTCATTACACAGGCTGTGGATAAACCAAAGAATGGAAGAAGGTGAAGAGATTCAGTGAAGGCCACATGCAAAACAATACCTCACCAAGGATAATGTTTTTGGAGTTATTAGTATTATTAGATGATGAGAAATCCATGTTACAGGAACCTCTAGAGAAATGTGATGAAGTTAGAGAAGATCCAGAGAAGGCATCATCAATAACCAAGGAGAAAGGAATGGAGTTTGAGCAAGAAGAGGTGAAAAGATTAGCATGTTTTATTCTCAGATACTTAGTGGGGGTGGTTGTATAGGGATTGCACAAACTCCTAGAAACCTAATTAAATTGAATGTAACTTCACACAACTACTAGTAAACATTAAGAAATTATTCTGAGAGTTAATATGCTTTGGGGGAGATGCTTAGAATATCTGTATTTTTAGAGTTTGGATTTTTAATAAATAAGGGAAATTAGTATGTTTAGGAGGTGTATTCCTATTTTCTAAGTTTAAAGTACACACTACTGCCTGAGTGGTCTTTTCAAAATTGCAGATCTGGCCAGGGGATGCCTTCACCCATTAAAATGGCTTCTCACTATCAATAACTGGAAAGGATGAAACAATCCTTAACACAGTCACGCAGGGAATTGAAAAGTTCTTGCCCTTACTTTTCCAGCCTCCCCTGGAATCACACTCCACCTTGCTGGCAACTGTGGGCATTTTGACGGTTCCCCCAGCATCCAAACTTCAGAGGGCAGCTCTTCTTGCCTTCTTGGACTCTACTTTCTGGACATTCACAGCACCTCTTTTTCACATGCTCCCTTGTTGCTTCCCCGCCAGATGTAAACTCTGAGCAGGCAGAGGTGGGCAGACCCTTGCCTACTTTGGTGTCCCCAGCAGTTGTAAGTAGGTAAAAGCCCTAGAAATGTCTGTTGAATAGAAACCCAAACTTGCAAGGCCACTCTCCAGAGCCAGCATTCTGATTTGGGTACATTAGAGAGCCAGTGGTAGAATTAGCATTTTTATTGCTTTTAAAAAACTGGAGTGAAAAAGTGTCTTCTGTATGTCTTCTGTATTTTAAACCATAATTAAGACAGACTAGTCTCCCATTTGCATTTAACCCTATTTAAAGAGACCTTCCCACAACTCCTCTCTCCCCTCCCCTCCCCTCCTTTATGTGTCTCCATCCAAGACACTATTAAATATTTCATTTATTTGCTTCATTTATTGTGCATCTTCCCCACTAGGAAGTAAATTTTAGTAGGGAAGAGAAGTTTCTCTTTTTTGCTCACTGCCATAGTTCCAGAGCCTGGAACAATGTTTGGCACATAATAAATGCTCTTGATGAATTTGTTGAATGAATGAGTTTAATAGTTTTCTTTGACCAGAGGTAATAGACAGAAAGCACCAATTAGCCCCAAAGTAATGCAACCCCAGTCTGAATTTTTAAATATCTTTCAGAGGTTGTATTCACTTGTGATCTTTAAAAATGAGGCTTTCCATTATATCAGGGGCCCTCATATTACAGTGTATCAGAATCACCGAAGGATTTGTAAAAGTGCAGATTATCACCATCGGAAATTATTCTCTGGTGGGGCTCCTGGGTGGCCCAGTTGGTTGAACGCCAACCTCAGCTCAGGTCACGATCTCACGGTTCATGAGTTCGAGCCCTACGTCAGGCTCCGTGCTGACAGCTCAGAGGCTGGAGCCTGCTTCAGATTCTGTGTCTTCCTCTCTCTGTGTGCCTCCCCAATCATGCTCTGTCTCTCTCTCTCTCTCTCTCTCTCAAAAATAAATAAATATTTTTTAAAAATGATTCTCTGGTATATTCGACTGGTCCTACCAGTTAGTTACAGGAGGTGCACTGGGTTGAGGCCCAAGGTCCATAGTTTGGAAAACACTGTGTACACAATAGACTCAACACGTGCTGAGTAAAAACCCAATCCCTCTGTAGAGCAGTGATAATTACTTACACTTGTCCTGTACCCCTGCAAGCTTTCGCAATGAATGACTGTCCAAGGGACAGGTATTCTTCTTCCCATTCTAGATTCATCCCTACCTCCCTGATTCCCCTCCTTTCTGCAAATTTATGCGGTTCCCGCCAGGATGTAAGGCAAAATCATAGAGATAATTTTAAGTGTGCAAAGCCATCAAGAAAAAGAGGGAAAGTGCGCGATATCTCAGAGTCCAGCTCACGCTTCCCCCCGCAAGTAAATGCCTCGAGGCTACAGCCTTTGCCTTCATCCCGGAGGCCCACAATTGAACAGTTCGGGAAGCTTCCCCCTGCAGACGTGGAGGCCAGAGGAAAACATTCCAGCCCCGGGCCGTGGAGGCGCGGGGGCGGGGCCGAGGGGGCGGGGTCAGGGGACGGCCAGAGGCTGTGGCTGGCTCTCCTGCTGCCTGGAGGAGGTGACGGGCGGAGCAACAAGGGGCGGGGTCTGGGGCGGGGCCTCGGACCTGAGGACTGTCAGAAGCTGCGGCCCACTACTTAGGAG
This sequence comes from Prionailurus viverrinus, assembly GCF_022837055.1. Classification (NCBI taxonomy): domain Eukaryota; kingdom Metazoa; phylum Chordata; class Mammalia; order Carnivora; family Felidae; genus Prionailurus; species Prionailurus viverrinus. The sequence continues at coordinate 25,429,451 of NC_062564.1, forward strand.
GCGCGGAGGAGGCTAAGCTGCCCAGCCTAGACCCTCCCCTCGGGGGCGGGCCCTGCGGGAGGGCGCGGCCGGAGAGGCGCGCGGGAGGCAGAGCGCTCCAGCAGCTGGAGCGAAGGCGCTTAGCTCCTGACCCGGCCATGGCCGAAGTTCTCCTCAACAGGAGCAACCGCTCCCGTGCTTCTTGCCCCTCTTCCTGAGCTCTCTCTCCCTTTGACCTCTGGAAAACGCCGAGTTCTTTCTGGGGCCGTGGCGAGGGGTGCGGAGGGGCGAGCAAGGATGCGCTAAGAACCGCCAGCGCGCGTGTCTCGGGTGCCGCCGTGGGTGCAGGCGCGGGAGTTGAGCTGCCTCGACTTCCCCACCGCGCTCCCGCAACCCCCCGCCGCTGTTGATGTGCAGGGAGAAGCCGGACATCATGATCCTAACACGTAAGCTAGACTTGTGCCTTGCCGTCGGGCCAGCTGCGGGAGCCAGCTGCGGAGGGGACTCGCCGCGGAGGAAATGTCACCCCGCCTTGTCAAGTCGGTGCCTGTCGTTCTGTGCTTTTAAAAGGCTTTCCGAGGAAGCTCGGGACCGAGTCGCCCAAATTTCTCGGAGTGGAGGAGGTGGAGTGTGGGAAAAACGAGCGTCATGGTTTGGGGAGGGAGGTCTTAATTTCGGGTAATGACTCCTGGCAACTCACTGCTACGGGGTCACGGGACGGCGCGCCCGGTGGGCTCCTGGAAGGGCTGGGGGCCGGCGGCAACCGCGACTAATGAACTGAAGCCCACGCTAACTTCCCGCTGAGGCTGTGGGTGCACACCCGGCGGGGGCACACGGAGGGCCGGCTGCCAGCCCGGCCGCGCCGGCGGCCCTGCTCTAAGTCCCAGGCGAAGGGCTCTGGTTCCCAGAGGCGCTGCGCGACCGCCTTTCCGGGGACGTTCGGGGCTCCGTGACTACAGCCCTTCACTATACAAGTCCGAAATCGGTGTGGACTCCCTGAGAGTTTATTATTTGGGGATGTTCAAGCCGCAGTGACCCTTGAAAATGGTGGTTGTTTTTTTTAACTGCTTGAAAGTAAATTGAGGAAAAATCATTGTTTTAGTTTCAAACGGTTTTTGCTCAAATATTTTCAATGCTGGAAAGTAATTCAGACTTAGAAAGGGTTTTGGTGGCTGCTGGCCCCTGGAGAGGGTTGCAAGCCCCTTGGCTTACGTGTGAGGGGCGCCTGCTGGGAAGGTTGCCGGGTGCCTTCACGTGCTGGGGCGTTGAATCGGGTTTCCTAAAATGCGGGGTGGAGATGCCCACGCCCTTGTCTCCGGAGGAGGCGCCAGCGCGGGGCGAGTCCCTGGGCGGGCGAGAGGAAGGAAGGAAGCACGCCCGACTTTTTGCGTAGCGAAGTCACGGCCTTTGGGAACGCTGTCCCACGCTGCCTCTGTGTCCCTGTCCCCATCTCCGACGTCACCGGCTGAGACTTTGATCCTTCCGAAGGAGTTTCTCCCCTGGCCACAGCAAATTGGCCCTGCCACGTGTAATTTGCAGATTATGCAAATCCGCTCATTTTTCCAGCGTACATCCCCTGTTGGCGTGCGAGGTGAATCAAAACAGACCAGGGTGAGGGGCGCCTGGGTGGCGCAGTCGGTTAAGCGTCCGACTTCAGCCAGGTCACGATCTCGCGGTCCGTGAGTTCGAGCCCCGCGTCGGGCTCTGGGCTGATGGCTCAGAGCCTGGAGCCTGTTTCCGATTCTGTGACTCCCTCTCTCGCTGCCCCTCCCCCGTTCATGCTCTGTCTCTCTCTGTCCCAAAAATAAATAAACGTTGAAAAACAGACCAGGGTGAGCCTGGCGAAGTAGGAACCTAGGTCCGCAGCCTGCTCGCTGGGCGCATCTGGGAAGTGTTGAGACCTCTCTGCACCTCCTTCGTCTGCATCTCAGGGGTAATAACTGTATTTACCACGCGAGAAGGTTGTGGGGATCAAATGAGCTAATACAAGCGTTTAGTACCGTGCCTGGTATTGATGGTTCACAAATTCCCAATTTGTGCTTATCACTGTGGAAGGAAACGCCTGCATATAGTTATTAATCTGCACCTCGGCGAAGAAAGCCTTGCCTCACCCTAGTGTTGAGTGAGCCTTTTTACACCCAACATAGCAAACGGTTCATTCTCAGGATTCGGAAGGTCTTTCGGCCCTCGGTGGTGCGGTGGAGCAAAGCAGCCTAGGCACAGCCCTCCACTACAGAAAGATTCGTGAGGGTGGCATGTATGACGCATTTGGGTAGAAAAAAATTCACAGCTCTGGTGAAGGTAGAATACTGAATCTCAAATTACATTTTTTTTTTTTCCAAACTCTGTTTGCCGAAGGGATGAGGGAAAATAATAGCCCGGCAGAACTCTGAATGTAAATCTATCAGCAGCTCCAAGAGGTTGACTAATTCGGCATCCATCTGGACTGCAGGCTGGTCCTCCACAGAGATAATTTGCAGACCATAAGTGTGGAATTAATGGAGGCACCCAGTGCCATCTTGGCTTGCAGACTGTAGCAGATGGCCAGAGGGGTGCCCTGAAAGTCAACAGCCCCCCTAATAGAAGAACTAAAGTCCTGGGGAATGAGTGTCAAATAGCTAGCAGATGTGCGTTCAGAAGTTATTTCAAGACATTTTCTGAGAAAATGTTGGCAATTGCATGTATTAACTTTTTATTGTGGCACGCCAGATTTACAGCGTGGCCCGAGCCTGGCTGCATATTTTTTTCATTAGCACTACTGTTCAGTGTTTAAAATGAAGCACAGCAGACTGACTTTCTCTCCCAGCTGCTCTAAAAGTTTGCTTTTGACCAAAAGAAGAAAAATAAAAAAAGAGAGAGAGATTTTATTTTGCTTCAGGCTGAGTGACACCTTACACACCAAGCTGGCCAGAAACTCAAGAACAGGGACTGACTTTGTTTCCTGACTCCACGGGATCAAAATAAGTAGCTTCCCACTTGAATCTTTCCCTAGAGTGGATGAGAAATATGGTTTCAGTGACTTAATCTGTGACTTTAACTTACCAATTTTAGATCTTACGAGAAACACCACTTACTCCTTCAGAGTGAAAAGGTCGAACAGTTAAGCAATTGACTATGGCCAATTGAAGGCAGCGTTCCAGGTTTTCATCCATTAGGCCAGCTAGAGGATTTTCCTAGAGTTGTGGAGGGAAGGTGAGAGGCCAGTTGCCCTTTAACCTAAAGCCTTTTTTTGTTTCTTATTTTGTTATTGTTCAATACTATAGTTCAAAGAACTAAGCAAAATTTAAGGGTGTTTTTCCATTAAAAAGGGATATTTGGTTGCTTTTGGAAAATATACCAGATTAATAGGAAAACATGTTACAATTAAACGAGTTATGACTGTAAAGTGAGTGAAAAAGTGTATGTAGTACTTAAACTCTTAACCAGCGTGGGGCTTAGAGGGGATATGGGAGGCCCCATGAAGATGCCCTCCAGTCAGAGTCTTGGTGGGATTCCAAGAGGTGGTTCGAAATACAAAAATAAGTACTTGACTTTCCCTTGGTGTCCCTGTGGAGATTTTAAGCCATGATGCAATGTTAACATGAGAGTGGTTATTTTTATGACCGAGGCAGGTAAATATGCTATTTGAAAATATTCAGGAAAGGGCGATTTGGTCCAGAAGAATGGGGGCATCCAAAGTACAGTGGGTGAAGTGAATCGTGCATTTTTGAAGAGAGCCTTGTGCTGGACAGGATGGTCCAGTATTGTAAACACGAGTTTCTCATGCTTAACTCTCCTTCCTAGCAACAGGAAGACGGAAATGAGGCCATGCAAAAAAAAAAAAAAAAAAAGCCCCTGAAGGGCTCCAGACAATACTTGACCCACCCTAGCATTTTCCCTGTACAGCCAGAAGACTTGCAAAAGTAAAAATAACTTCAGATGTTTCCCCTTCCTCTCTGGATATTGCCAGATCACTAAAGACCGAATTCTTAGAGCTTTAGAACACCCTAGTCAAACCTGGCCCCGAAGTGTAATGGACATCAAGGCTCACGTCATGCCAAGCCGGTTCTCAAAATTATAAAGCAGACCTGGGGAGAAAGGTGATCTTGATTTTTTGTTCGCATAGTTCAGTGATTAGAAGTCTAAGAGTTGGGATCCAGTAGAGGAGAGAATTTAATTTCTAAACATGGTGATTCCTGAGTTTCATCGAGTGCTCATTTTAACAGGATTTGTCCTTAAACTCTGGAGTTGTGGGGATACCATGCAAAGGAATGATGTGCATGGCATTTAGGACCTCAAAAGTGTAGGACCTAGCAAGTGGTTCCTTGCTGTGGTTATCAGGGGGAACTAATGCCCAGCCATAAAGCGTTAGCATCCAAACACTGTGTCCTCAAAAAGCGCAGTCCCCAGTTCGTCTTGTGAAATTAAGAGGAAAATGCTTTTCTGGAGCGGTGTTCACAATTGTCCTTCTATCAGGAATTCCGAGACTTGTGGGTCATTCCTCTTTTAAGAAAGACAGTGCTGTAAGATTAAAATTTGCTTTATGGGAGTGGGTTGCTGGTAGGAGTGCAATCAGTGGTGTTTTCTTTCAACCTCAAATTAGTCAGAAATCTAATTAATGGAAAGGGGGGAAGATTCCCAGCCGAGAAGGGCTCTTCCTGTCTGTCTGCCCTTTTCCTTGTGCGATCCTGTGTTGTTGTTAAGGATTATCATGATCAGTGATAAGGAGTAGGGAGTGGTCCTGCTGGGGATTCTTTAATTAGGCCTACTCTGTCTTAACTTTTTTTTCACTAAACCTTCCTTGCTGTGGTGCACGGGAAGAAAGGCTTGCGTGTATATTAGTGTGCATAGTCTTATCGTCTCTCACAAGGAATAGTCACCCTTCTCTAGTATGAACGCTCCTTTTTAATTTTTGTAAAAAACCCACAGACTTTTGACAGGATGGTAATAATATTATAGAAGCTAAAATTTCTCACGTACTTTGCCCTTATTGCACGTTTAACCTTCACCTCGGCGGCTCCAGAAAGACCCATGTGATTATTCCCCTTTTACAGATGAGGAATCCGAGGCTCGGGAGAGTTCCTTTCCTTGCGGAAGGTCGCTGGCTGTACGTGGCCGAGCTAGGATTCCAACCAGGTGTGCATGGCTGTCACGTGCAATTGAGGGAGATATGCTTGGCTTGAGTTGATTCAATTTAGGAAACAGTATTTGGTGGCTGTGTAGAGCCTTGCAGTTACTTTGCAGTGTCCTAAGGGACTCACATAGGGCTGTAATCGTAGGGTCCAAAGTTGACAAATTAGTGGTTTCTGTGTTCCCCCCTCTGGGGCGCAGTGAATGGAGACTTGAGCCTTTGTCTTTAACATTTGGGGAAGGAATCTGGCATTCCATTTTCTAGCTTCCATGGACTATAGTGAATAATGCTCTCTTCAGGGAAAGTATTTTAAAATAATATTTCTAAGGGAAAATTCTCTTCCAGATGTCAGTGAAAACATTTGAGTAGCATCTTGAAAATGACTGCCTATTAAGAGATAATGTTGTTGGAAATGTTCTTGCTAGCGTTAAAGCGGGAATTGAGGGAATTGATTTCTCTTAGGCATTCATCCTTGGTTTTTTTGTTTGTTTGTTTGTTTGTTTGTTTGTTTTGCTGCTGAACTGAGTTTCATAGTAGAAAGTATACTCCTTTTCCATTCATATAAACCTCTGCTTGGTGGCCTTTTCATGTCTTACCCCCCTCCTGTCCCCAGGAGGAAAATCAAAAACTAACTGAAGGCTGAGGTCAGTGAAGCTGGAGTCCTCAGATGCCTTTGACACCTCCCATCCACATTTTGTTCTCTTCCCGCCCCACCTTTGAGTGTCCCGCAGAGAGGATTGCAGGCTGCTTCCTGAAGCTTGTCAGAAAGGCGCCTTCCTTCTTGCAGGAGTCTCTAGAGGATGTCTGAGGGACAGAAGTTTTCCACACCCTGAGGTTGTAGCATTTCCCAGGCTGCAGCGCTGAGGAAGCCATGGAGGAAGGGACCTCGGAGGTGAGATGGCCTGTGGCCCATGACTGAGCTGCACTACAGCCATGCCTTGCCCTTTGTCACACACAGGTGACAGAGTAGATAGAAGACGCTAAAATTCTGAAATCATCTTCACTCCCGAGTCTGGAGAAACTATAAACTGACAAGGGGACAATCTCCGTACAACTCCCATTTTCAAAGATAGCACGAAAAACAGATCTTCCGTGATGCATGCACATTTCTAAAAGTCATTTCATGGGAAATTCCCGAACTTTGCAAAGGCAGCCTGGAAAAACATTGCCTCTTCCCTGGTGAGGGGCAGCCAAGATGCCTGGAAATTCAGTGACTAGTCCAAGGTCATATGTGCTTCGGACCTCTTCCTGCCTGCGTGTGTGAACAAAATGGGTTATAGCAACAAAATGAGGATCTTAATGTGTTTGTAGGAAAATGTATCCATATAAAACCAGAAGCCTTCCTAAACTAAAGAGATGTATCGGAACCAGCTTTGACCATTAGATTGTGTGTGTCTGGGGGACTGGTTGTCACCAGCATTTTTAATGAAAATAATTCTTTAGCTGACCTAGAAGACAGTAGTCCTAATTTTTTCTTACACTTTGTGGCACAAAACTGAGAACATCAAATCCAATAGTGTTTTCTGTTTGAGGTTAGACATAGGAATGCCTAACAGCCGCTCTATTTACCAGTTGCTTCCATGTTTTTTATTTTCATTGGTCTTTGTGTAGGGCAACTTGATGCTTCATTATATTCTTGCTTTTCTTTTTTCTTGCTGTCAGAATGGACTAAAACCTGAGTGGACAGTTTCTTTAGAATTCCTTACTGTTCCCTCTATTTCTAATTTGCTGCCATTTGCACAGTATTTCTATTTCCTGCCCTATGGCACTATAGAACTTGGGACAAAACCAAAGATTGGGATTGGAGGTTACTTAGTAGAATAAGCTTTGCTAACACGTAATGAAAGAATTGATGTGCCTGCGAACCTTTCATCATGGAGATGGGGGGTTGGCTACTTTAGGTTTATAACTAGGTATTTTGCCTTGAATCATAAGTTACAAAGGAAGTGGATTATATAATCTTAAAACATCTGCTTCGTTTTATGAAAAAATGAGACTCAGAAAAATAAGATCCCTTAAAAGTATGTTATTTAGATTGTTTCCTTTCTTGAAATTGGCTTCTTAATCTATGCAATTATTATCTTTAAAGGGTTTAGTATTTTAAGAGCTATTTCAAATCATTTTTCTTAGCAATGCATGGTTGCAAATGCATAAGTATTTGATACAGAATACTAGAAATGTGGGTGCATGCTTGTATGTAAACCAAAGGGTTTTTAATCCCACCCCACATAGAAAGGAAATAGAAAAATGTGGTGATGCTGTATCCATTTCCTTAATCGTTTATTTTCATTTGTGCTGGGTAGTAAGTGCCAGTTTTTGATTAGCTGAAAGATATTTTCTGTTCCTGGAAATAACTGGGTCAGTTTAAGTCTGGATACCTGAGAGAGCCATGTCAACCATGGGCTCAAATTAATGCAGAGCTGTTTGCCTTTGGGAGGGATGAGCACATATTTTTTGATGTGATAAAACAGTATTTTGTAAACACTTGAACTAAATGATCCCCAAAGGGGATGTCAATTGATTTAATTTCTGCATTGCTGGAGTGTCTCTTCATGTGCATAATACCAGGTATAGGCTTGCAGGGTGCGTCTCTCATGGTTTCCTTTTTTTAAGGCAAAACCTTATATTAAGTTGTCATCACATCTCTGGGGGAAAAATGGGTCCTTTTTCCCCGTTTACATTATTTCTAGGAATGTTCTTTATTAGAAAGCAAAAGATCTGCCACCAGACCTCAAGCAGGAGAGAGAAAGAAAGAAAGAAAGAAAGAAAGAAAGAAAGAAAGAAAGGAGGGAGGGCGGGAGGGAGGAAGGAAGGAAGGAAGGAAGGAAGGAAGGAAGGAAGGAAAAACTTAAAAAGGAAACTTTCCAAAACTTGCAGTTTTTGCTTGTACTGAAAAACAGTCTGATGATTTAAAAGTGAGAGTAATCTTTGCAGGCAGTCAAAGTATGCAGAAGGTGCACTAGCCTGGGAGAGCAGGGCAGTTCTGGAACCTCCAGCAAATTACCTAAACTCTGAGCCAGCTTCCTCACTGGTGAAGAGAAAAGATGAGAAAAGCTCCAAGAAGCATTTCAGCACCCAACTCACTGATTCTGTAGAAGTCAGGATGCTACTGTTGGCAAAGCATGAACATAAAAGCTCAGTAAACAGAGTAAAACTCAAGGTTTTCTATGGGTTTTCTAAGCATGTTCCTCCTATAAAGATGAATTTTTTAGTTTGAGGGCTGTAGACACACAAATAAGCAAAAATATCTAGGGTTTTGGGTTCCCTATAATATGAACACAGGCATCACGAGGCAAATCAAGGAACTGATCCGTTAGGAACCAAATTACAAATTTTAGCAATAAGCTTCAGTAAATCTGCAAAATTGGGGAATTTACAGCAGTTACTAATGATCCAGTTTTTTGAGGGAAGAAAAATGCCTCCGTGTAATTGGTGATAAATCTGAAAGCTTAACAGTAGCGATGGAACCTATTCTAAAGGTTGTCTTAGAGAGCAGGGGAAATTGGCATAAAAAAGATCTGAGAGTCAGAAGCCTGGGGAGTTTACAAAGCCTATGGCAATCCCAGGTTTTACAGATGAGGAAACTGGTCCAGACAGATTATTTTCTCAAGGCTACTTAACAAAGCAATGCATTCTTTCCTGAACCTGTTTTCCTGACCTGTTGCAGGTAATACTTTGCCATCTTGGTGTGATGGATTATTAGAAAGTTTTACATTTTCTAAAACAAAACTGTTTTACATCTGAAGAAATAATGTTCGCTGCTCTTTGGGTAACCAGGCTAAGGAGATGCCTGTATGTGCTCTGTGGGAGAACCTGCTTTCCACTTCATGCCTCCCTTCTTTTGTCAGTGTTACGGTACATGGGACCGATTAGCATCCTTTCACAAACTCCTGTGCTTCACCACCCCTCCACCTTTACTCGGAATCTTCTCTCCCCCATCCACTCTTACATAGGAGATTATGTTAGCCTCCTTGAAGGCTGAGCATAGACCATGTGCCCAAGCAGCCCCCTCCCACCTCTGAATTCATACATGTCTTTCCTGTGCCTCATCACATTCTCCTCCGTACTACATGTTAGTTCTTAGTTTACTCTTCCTTCCTTCTTTCTCTTTTCTTTTCTTTCCCTCTCTCTCCCCCTTCCTTCCTCCTTTCCTTTTCCTTTCTCTCTCTTTTCCTTCCTTCCTTCCTTCCTTCCTTCCTTCCCTCCCTCCTTCCTTCCTCCCTTCCTTCCTTTATAAGAAAAGACTATGGTGTGAGAATAATACATTTCAAACTGGTGGCTTTGGTGAGTAACATAACTACTTTTTTAAATGGAATTGAAAAATGTAAGACTGCATAACTAATTTTAAGTGTTATTTGGTGAAACTTGTTTCAGTTCTGCATATGCTGGTACAGACACGTTTGTTTGTATACGTGAATGTGTGTGTGTGTGCACATGTATACATACATTTGTGTTCCAGGTTATAATGTAAAATGTATTTCTTATCATGGGTCCTGGTCAGAAAAAATAGGAAAACCACTTCCCTAGAACAAAAGTCATATCGTGGCTGTGTAATATGTATTGAGCAACTACCTTGTGCCCCACGCTGCTGTAGGTGCTTAGGATGTATCAGAGAGCAAAGTAGACAAAGAAACTCACCCTTTTGGAGCTTACAGAGGGGAAAGTAAACATAATACATATTTTGGAAGGAGACAAAATAAAGCAGGAAAAGGGGTATGGGGTGGGTGGGAAGAGGCCAGTATAGCTGGATCAGTTAGCTCGAGGGAGATTGGGTGACAGATGGGGTATATGAAGAAGTTAGGGCATGTGGGCTGTAGGTAGTTTCACCTGTGAAATGAGTACTCACTGGTGTTCTGTAGCAGTTCACTTGGGCCTTAACAAACCCAAAGACCTTAGAATAGCCCTTAGGAAACCAGTTCTTTCCCTAGTAGAGGATCATCGGACACTATGTACTCAACTGTGAATTACCTTTCCATTTGGCTTCCTGCTTCTGGGCAGGAACCTCTGTCTGATTGTCCCTGAGCACAGCTGGAGCATACTTCGGAGATGTTCAGTAAATAATGACTGAGTGAAGGGGGGAAATGAAGGATGATTGGCTTCACTTACATGTATGACTACACCAGAATATTCCTGAAGGTAGATTTGGGTCTGCCCCTGTTAGGCCAAACAGACTTAGAAACTGAATTAGTATCGACTGGCCTTCCAGAAGCTTCCTAACTGGTTTCTTTCAGAATATGCACAACAGATGTTTAGAATGCTCTTAGGCACCTGAGGGTAGGAATGTAGTTGCTAGTCAAAATCTTGGCTGTGATTAGATAACATTAAAGTGTAATAAATATTACTGTATACATTCTGCAATCTGACTTAGGCCATCTAGAAATTCATTTTACGGAGGTAAATCCTGATAACCAGTCTTTGGCAGTTGTGTAGGTTTAACATTTATTTTTATTATTAATTGCAAAGAGAAGGGGTTTTGCATTATAGTACTCAGTCTGTTTCTGAAGGGAAGAAAATATTAATGGATTCTTTTTTTTTTTCCTTCAAACAAACCTATTTGTACTTCCAATATGGAAGAAGTACTCTTTCAGGACATAAATGAATTAAGAAGCTTTGGGTAGGTGCACCTCACCCAGCGTGGGAAAGGTAGGAGAGAAAAGTTGACAGGGTGGAGAAGGGAGAATTTAGGAGTAAGGGGGAGAACAGATTAAGAGCTTGCAGTGTGAGAGAGCATGATGCATCCTGGGAACCTCAAGGAATTCAGTAAGATGAGCAAAGCTTGCATTTGGAGGCCTTCCAGGAGACAAATGCATAAGGCAGAGGCCAAATTAAGAAGGTTGTGGGTCTGCCGAGGAGTTTGGACTGTATCTGAAAGGTGGTGGAGAGTCAGTGAAGAATTATAAGCAGGAGAGTAACATCATGAATTATGTATTTCATGAAAGCGAATCCAGGGGCTCGGGGACTCTTGGACTAGGATAGATTTGTTGTGGGCAGGGAGGGACAAAGCTTATCACAGAATTCAGTTGGGAGATCTTAGGATAATCCAGGGAGAAAGAGTCCAGGCACCGCAATACAGAGAAATGTTGTGTGGCTCAGTGGTTCTCAATCCAGGCCAGCCTTAAATTTACCTAAAGAGCTTGTTTTAAAAGATCCTCCCTAGACTGAGAAAATCCAAATACCTGGGAGTAGGTGGTGGTTCATGGTTTTAGAAAGTTCCTTAAGCTGATGCCTACTGCATCCAGGGCTGACAGCCATTGAGATCAAATTTTTGAGGCCATGGTTTGCTTCTCCAGTGGGCTGCCCCATGAAGCCTGTCCAACAGTCCTGTAAAATTGGCCACCTCAATGGTAGCTGGAAAATGGGTAAAAGGAATCTTCTTCCATTGGAAGAATCTATGTGACCAGGGTGGGGAAATGAATTTTGTTTTGGATCAGAAAATACCACCTGCCTTCACACAGCTAATATGTTTCTCTGTGGCTGTAAAAGCATCAACATTTCCATTGATCTTTGCCCACAGGTCTGTCATATTTGGGGGAATCCAAGGAATCTGGAAAGTGCTTGAATTTTCTTGCATTCTTCCAATTCCTTAGACTTTTATTTAAGAGATACATTCCATGTAGTTGTGGCATTTGCCTTGAGTCCTGATTTTGGTAGCCTGTTGTCAAAGAAGGCAGGGAGCCTGACAGTTCCTACTGTGAAGATAGGGCACACAGAAGATGGAAGTAATCACATCTCAACCCAATTACTGTTGCTCAACTGGTTAAGATCAGTGAGTTCAACAGAATGATGACGGGGTTGGGAATTTCTGTTTAACTCACTGTTGAGGGTAAGGGGAAGACAGGGTCATCCCTTCATGCCGGGAAATGTGCAAATATGGACTAATGGTTCCCAGCCTTACACAAAAGGGTCTCCTGGACCTCATTCATCTTATACAACTAACCACTAAAGCTGTTTCCAATAAATATTTCCTGTTTCCTCAACACATTTGTCTGTTGTTTGCTCAGAGAAAACCCAGGCGTTAAAGCAGCATTGTATTTCCATTGTGCTTTTGGTTTCTGATGGCATTTTTGCCCAGTAGAGAATGTTTTTAAAAAATCATCTTCAGGGGCGCCTGGGTGGCTCAGTCGGTTAAGCGTCCGACTTCAGCTCAGGTCATGATCTCAAGGTTCATGAGTTCGAGCCCCGCGTCAGGCTCTGTGGTGACAGCTCAGAGCCTGGAGCCTGTTTCAGATTCCGTGTCTCCCTCTCTCTCTGACCCTCCCCCATTCATGCTCCGTCTCTCTCTGTCTCAAAAATAAATAAACGTTAAAAAAATTTTTTTTTAAAAATCATCTTCAGGGTGCCTGGGTGGTTCAGTTGGTTAAGCATCCAACTCTTGATTTTGGCTCAAGTCATGACCTCACAGTTCATGGGATCGAGCCCCGCAGCAGGTTCCACTCTGAGCATGGAGCCTACTTGGGATTCTCTCTCTCCCTCTCTCTATGCCCCTGTCCCCCCACCCCGTCTCTCTCTCTCTGTCTCAAAATAAATAAAAAACATTAAAAAAAATCATCCTCATAGTTGCATATATTGAAGGAAAAGTCATACCTTTAGAGCCAGTTAGAGACCTCTAAAAATGGGCATGAGAATTTAGTGACTGAAGTAATGCAATGTATACATGGTTTTAATATTTTATTTATTTTTCTTTAATTTCTTTAACATTTAGTTATTTTTGAGAGACAGAGAGAGGCAGAGCATGAGCAGGGGAGGGGGAGAGAGAAAGATACAGAATCTGAAGCAGGCTCCAGGCTCTGAGCTGTTTGTTAGCACAGAGCCCGACGCGGGGCTTGAACTCATGAACGGCAAGACCATGACCTGAACTGAAGTCGGATGCTCAACTGACTGAGCCACCCAGGCGCCCCAATGGTTTTAATATTTTAAATGTTGCTCAGTGTTACATGTATATTTTTAAGGGAAGAACCTGTCTTGCTCATTTCGGTGAGTCCTAGTTCTGTCTCCACTGTGGCATTTGAATGTAAAGAAAACTCATTTTAAGAACTTATTTCTCTGCTTGTTTCCTCGTCTGTATAGAATTTTAGTAATCCATGTTTTAGGATCAATGTGAAAAGTAAATGAATTAATATGCCTTTTAATGCTTAGACAGGGTCGTGCACATATGAAGCACTCAATAAAAGTTAGCCATTGAGGGGCGCCTGGGTGGCTCAGTTCCTTGAGTAACCAACTTCAGCTCAGGTCATGATCTCACAGTTCGTGAGTTCGAGTCCCACATCGGACTCTGTGCTGACAGCTCAGAGCCTGGAGCCTGCTTCACATTCTGTGTCTCCCTCTCTTTCTGCCCCTCCCCTGCTCATGCTCTGTCTCTGTCTCTCTCTTTAAAAAAAAAATTAAAAAATAAAAAAGTTAGCCATTGACAGAATTGTCGGGAGGGAGGCAGGGAGGCATCTGGGAGGCAGCATTTGGGATAGACCTTGAAGGATGCATGAAATTTGACACTGAGAACAAGGAAGATCATTTCATGCCGGGAAGTCACAGTGGTGTATGGGGAGATGAGCACTGAGTTTGCTTTCGCTGGGAGATAGAGTGAATAGAGAGAGCTGAAAAATCAGGCTGCATGCCTCCCGGAGAGCTGGGGAAACCATGCAGAGGTGTTCAGACTTGATTTTCCAAGCAGCGGAGTTCTAGTGAAGTTAGAGAGAGACAAGATCAACACTATAGATCGGGAAGTGTGATGAGCCAGGATTCTCTCCTCTGAGAGAGGACAGAATTGGAGACGTGGCGCTTTAGTTGGGAGACAAGAGGGAAAGTTATGGACTGGATCGGGGGCGAAACCAGAAAGGGTGTTCTCTTCTCGACTTGGATGTAGATATGTATTCACTTCACGTTAAATAAAATGAAAATACTGATTTTTTTTTTTTCCCAAATCAGCACTTACATCAGACTGTTACCATTTTCTCTCAGTAGTTGGAAAGGGGTGGGAGTGAAGTCCGTAACTATTTCATTTATTAAAAAACCAGTGACAACTTTTTACAGTTTTTACAGTGTTCTAATTCTGATGCCTAGAGGAGCAGTGAGTTTTCAGTTGTTCTTCACCCAAGGGTTCACGAGTGGACATTCTTAAGTGGAAGCTAGATACAATACAGACTTTTCCTATTTCCCATGGTTTCACACCTGAAAGAAAGACACATTTTCGTCTAGTTTAGGGTAAGGAAGGAAGGTAAAGTACCTGGATCTCTGCAGTTCTTGAAAATACTGCTTTTTAGCCATTATAAGCCTTTAACTAGATTATCTGCTGAAGAAGCAGAGCTTTGCCTGTTCACACCATTCCTTTCTAACCAAGTGGCCCTGAGAAGTGTGGCTATTTGGACACAGCTTGTTAGATGAATCTGTGGTCACGTGGGGGCTTTTCATTTCCTTGGTGGTAGGGAGTGAGTTAAGAGAATGACAAGATAGCAATAAGTATTTTAGGTTTCTGAAACCACTGGGGGCATTAAATGAGCAATATGTTTGAGAACATCTGGTAATTTGTAAAGTATTATATAAATAAATATGAAGGCTTTTTAGAAAAATGCCTTGTATCTTACATGCCTCTTGGCAGGAAGCCATTGTAATAAGAAAATCAGAAACATGCTCTAAATAGGTAGCAATATTGGCCGGTGAAGTGTGTCTAATTCAGGCTTTTGTGCGTGTGCTGACCCAGTGTCATGTCTCAATGTAAGTCAGAAAAGAATGGATGTTGAGAATTTCTGGTTACTCACCACTTGTTGAGTAAAATATTAAGAGAGCAAGCACATTTACTTTTTAACAATCTGTTGTTCAGAGTCTAACAATCTGTTCGATGGAAATACCTCTAAATAGTCAGGAAAAGCGAGTTATTTTTTTTTTAATTTTTTTTAAACAAACACTTAGCTTTTTTTCTTTCCTTGTCTGTCTTTGAACAGGGGTCACAGAGATAGAGGAAAAAAAGTTCCTTCTTCTTTTAAATAAAACGTCGAGGTTTTATGTTTTTCCAGCAATACAGTTGTCTAGAAAGTGTTTATTTTATGATTTTATGTAAAGCTTCTTTAATCCCTTTCTGAGACAAGGTGTGGGTATGAATACATGAAAAAAATGTTAACTACAGGTAATTCAAACTGGACAATTCTATATATTCTTCTATTCTGAGCAAACATTGAGGTTCTTATATATGTATGTCACTTTTCCCTCCTGTCCTGAATTCACTCCTGAATCTCATGTTTAATAATGCTGCTTTCATCACTACGCTGAAGAGATTCATGAAAGTAAACTTGGCCATGTCATTTTTTTCCACTCGAGTGCCTTAATTGATTTAGTTTAGGTATTTATTGACTAACTCATCAGGAGATAGCAGGTTGTTTTTTGCTTTGGCGTGCTCTATAAGGACATCCCTACTTGCTTTAAAGAATTTGAGTGTTCTAAATTACCTTTCTTTAAAGGCCAAGGAATTCGTGAAATGATAGGAGAAAAACTGCTGTGAAACCGTAAAGTTACTAGACAAAAGTAAGATATGTATGCTTCTCCTAATATGGATTATCCGCCTCCCTCTGGCTCAGAGGAGAGATGCTTAATGAAGATTTGAATCTGGAATAAATTAATCAATGTTGAGGCATTTATAAATGAGTGAATCGCCTTACATAACTGAGTACTCTCATGGCCTGTGGAAGGCGGGAAGAAGAGTTGAAAGAATATTCTTTGTGCAAGCAGAGAAACTAATGAGTGTGCCCCAGACCTGCTCTGTGAGTCAGTTTTAACTGGATTGTAAGTACCGCTTGAGTGAGTTGGAACACAGTGTGTCAGGTGCTCTTGGGCTTTCTGTTTATCAATACTATCTACAAGATGTTAACCACAGGGAAGCAGAGCTTTATTAGGCATTTTGGCCTGCCAAGATTGTGGGATTTATGGACTTAATGCCCTCTGGGTCACCTGACAGCCTGGGTCTCTACTGCTGGATGCACCTAAAGGCACATTGCCTCAGCACCTGGACCTTCTCTGCACATCCCATTGTGGGGCAGAAGGTCTGTTCCATTGGGCAGGGTTAGTTCTCTTCCAGGGTGTCACGTGTATTTGGTGGCTTTTTGTTGATGTGAAGAGTAAACCAGGTTAGACCATCTGGGCTTAAAATTATTTAATCCCTCTTAAAACTGCTCATTGTGCCCTGTTTTCGTACTGATTTGTAACCAGAACACAGGAGCAGCACAGAATAGTAACCTACTGTTAAGACCCCATTTTTATTTTTTAAGGAAAGTCAGGTTGTTGTGTGTATTTTCTAAAGTCTGAAGAGATGCACAATAATTTAAATCATTTGAATTACGTGGCTTTTATGTATGTGTATATGTTTGTTTTGCTTATCCATTGTCAATAGGCCTATTTTGCTTCTATAACAAAATCAGAGTTTGTTAAGGAAGAAAGCATGCTGAGGTCCACATGACTCACACTGCTGTCTTTCTTCTGTTCTATTACAGAAATTGAAGCCAAGGAAGCTTGTGATTGGCTACGGGCAACAGGTTTCCCCCAGTACGCACAGCTTTATGAAGGTGAGCGGGCAATGCCACTTTTTTTTAATTGGCGCAATCATATCCTTGGTTCATGATATTATTGATCTATGATTTAGTTTCAGACATTTTAGTGTTCATTAAGAAAACAGTGTAGCAAGTCATAAGACCCTCATCACTCAAAACAAAAGCTAGGACCATGATGATAATGCAACTAACATCTTCTCCCATTAGGTCCCTCTACTCCCCTTACCCAAAATAACGGTCATCCTGAAACTTCTATTTGTCATTTTCCTTTTGCACTTTCCTAATACATTTTTATAAAGTTGCTTTTACCCTTATAAAAAGGATATTATGCTCTATGTAATCTTGTAGGATTTAATTTTTTTCACTTACTA
Organism: Prionailurus viverrinus; assembly: GCF_022837055.1. Taxonomy (NCBI): domain Eukaryota; kingdom Metazoa; phylum Chordata; class Mammalia; order Carnivora; family Felidae; genus Prionailurus; species Prionailurus viverrinus. Next base: position 25,446,442 of record NC_062564.1, read on the forward strand.
GTATATTGTTAAGATTATTCTATACTGTGGGTCCCTCTAGGTCACTTGCTTTGACTGCTGTGTAAATAGCCCGTTGTGTGTAGACTGCAGTTTATTCACATTCACTCTCCGATGGGTGGGCATTTCAGCCTTTTCTGTTTTACTTTTATAAACTGTAGTCTTAGGAACATTCTTGTACATTGTAGTACTCTTGTGGTACATCTGCAGTAATCTGTCTTGTCTGTAATACGCAGAAGCAGAATTATTAGGTGATGGAGAATACGTATGTTCAGTTTTACAGTGCAGATTTTTCAAATGTGCTTATACTGATTTTCACCCCTACCAGTAATTCTATAAAGATTCTGTCTGTTCACATGCTCTCAGCACTTGATCTTGTCAGACTTTAATTTTTGCCAATCACGTGGATGTATTTTGACTTCAGTTTCCCTGAGCGTGAATGGTACTGTTCGTTTCTTCATGTCATCTGGCCATATGCATTTGCTCTTCTGTGAAATGTCTGTTCCCCATTTTTCTCGTGAGTTGATAGCACTTTTCATAATGATTTGTAAGAGCTCTTCATTCATTCTAGCAAGCCTTCATTGGTCATGTGTTGCAGATATATTCCCCCAGGTTGTAATTAGGCTTTTTACTGTTGTTTAAGACTGTCATTTGATGAATATTATCTTTTCTGTGGCATTCACATTTTTAATTAAGAAAAATGGACCTTTAAAAAAAAAGATGATGATGATCTAGGCTGGATTTTTACTCTTTCATTTTGTCACCAGTGCCCTTGGCGGTTACTGGGATGCTGCAGCCCAGGATGAAGGGTTCCTCAGGTGTGGCTCATCCTGAGCTTCTGGTACCAGGTGTGGGTGGAGCATACGTGCAGGTGGCGAAAGGAATAGGCTATTCATTTACATGGGATTCTTATCATACCGTACATGTTATCATCAAAAAGAATTACAGGGGCACCTGGGTGGCTCGGTCGGTTGAGCATCCGACTTCGGCTCAGGTCATGATCTTGAGGCCTGTGAGTTCGGGCCCCGCGTCGGGCTCTGCGCTGACAGCTCGGAGCCTGGAGCCTGCTTTGGATTCTGTGTCTCTCTCTCTCTCTGCCCCTCCCCCACTCATGCTCTGTCTCTCTGTCTCTCTCTCTGTCAAAAAATAAATAAACATTAAAAAAATTTAAAAAATAATAATAAAAATAAAAAGAATTACAGGCGTGCCTGGGTGGCTCAGTGGGTTAAGCGTCAGACTCTTGATTTCGGCTCAGGTCATGATCTCACATTCCTGAGACTAAGCCCCACATCGGGCTGAGCGTGGAGCCTGCTTAAGATTCTCCCTCTCCCTCTGCCCCTCCCCCACTGGTGCATGAGCACACACTCTCTCACTCTCTCTTAAAAAAATAATAGGGGGGTGCCTGGGTAGCGCAGTCGGTTAAGCGTCCCACTTTGGCTCAGGTCATCATGATCTCCTGGTTCGTGAGTTCGAGCCCCGCATCAGGCTCCATGCTGACAGTGCAGAGCCAGGAGCCTGCTTCAGATTCTGTATTTCCCTCTCTCTCTCTCTCTGCCCCTCTCCCGCTCATACTCTGTCTCTCTCTCAAAAGTAAACATTTAAAATAAATAAATAAATGATAAAAAATTACAGTTGTGAACCAGTGAACTCCATCTATATGGGTAATTTGCAAGCAAATGTTGGGTGAATAGTGAAGTGATTCCTAAATTGAGAATAAATTAAATGACCAACAGGACTTCTTCCACCTGAAGCATCTTTGTTTTCTCAACTCTGCTGAGATGATGACACTAAATATCTCTCATTCATTCATCCATCATCCATTCAGCCAATCAACAAACCACTATTAATTCTACACCAACAGGGATGCCCAGCACTGTGGTAAATGCTACATATTCTATAAAAATAAAAGCGTCATTCAGACGTCAAAGAGACATCTCAGGCGGAGCGAGTGGTCACTGGCAACCTTCTTTAACACATGAGCAAAGCCCGTGAGCCCATGCTAAGAGTAGGTATAGTTCGTAAGCTCAGAAGTGCTAGACATGATCAGCAGGTTGCCTTGAAGAGGGATATGGAGTGGGTGGGTGAGAACTCCCCAGAAGGAAATCAGGCAGAGACCATAGAGATCATCTTTATTTCCCTAGCTCACTCAGCTAAAATAATTCATTACCTAATTTACACTACCTGCTCTTGTTCATTGTGGCCCAGGCTCAATGTGTGGTATTTTCCCATGAAGCTGAATTCAGAATTATTTTATTGCTAGACTGTGTAAAATATCTTATTATTCCTCCATTGTAGAGATCTCGCATTCCTTCTCCTTTTTTCTTGTTTCTTTCTTTTTTGAAAGGTACTTGGTTAACGTGCATGCTTATTATGGTGGAGTTGCCTATCTGTCCCTTAGAGAGAATATCTGACCTATTAACATTTAGAGTATCTCTGTCTTTCGTAAGTGCTTGGAGGTAGGGGGGGCTGGGGAGGGACCTCCCTTGTATTGCATTCAATTCACAGCTCCACTGGAGACAGGGAAAGATAATTGCATTAGCAGTGGCAGTAAGGTGGCTGTCCTTTTGTTCTTCTGTTTAGAAATTAAATTTCCTCCAATTATGTTCATTTTTGGTGTTGATTTGCTGCCAAGCAGCACTTTGTGAAGTGTGTGTTTGCTAAGACTCGGTCCCAGTCTCTGTCTTCCTTCTTAACGCATCCTAAAATTCAGACTGCATTTTCATGGAATATGTTTGGGATCTCTTCACATTTAGAAGTCTTTTGAAGCCTTAGCCTGCTTTTGAGATAGACTGTGTATTGTTCTGGGCTATAATTCCTGCACTACATCCTGCCACTCTGTGCAGCAACCCACACATTCCTTGTCTTCCTGTTTTGCTTTATTTTGGTCTTCGGCAATTTATACTTCCTGCCCTTAAAGCCAAGCTGGACGATTAAATCCTAACATGAAGAACTAAGAGCTTCTTCTGTACGTTGGTAAATCATATCTTTTAAAAAACAGTCCTTTCAGAAGAGTCTAGGCAAATAAGAGAAAATCATTTATTTAATTATTTCACTTGTCTTACGTCTAGTCCCTATGTTCTCGAGAATTTTTTTTTTTAACAGAATCTTCAAGTTAATTTGCATCGGAAAAGAGTCTAAAATACAGTTCTGGGTACAATAAGTTAGAATTGCTAAAATAACACAGTCGTGATCTCCTATACACTTAACAGACATGGGAGCTTTTAATTTACATTTATAGATCTGATGTTTTGCTGTGAAAGTATTAAAAATATATTCTTTAATGTCAGCTCTGTCATTTAATACTTGACGCTCTAGGTGTCTGTTCAAAGTGATATAAAACGTCACAACCTCCAAATAGCTTCATAGTCTACTGTGCTTGTATTTACAATAGTTTACATTCACTATGAGCCTATAGTGTTGGTCTATAAGTTAATGAAGAGATAAATTCCTGCAATACTCAATTTCATATATTTCTTCGTAAATCTTGGGCTGTTTCATTGGTCTGCCTGCATTATTCAGGGAATAGTATCAATAATCTAACTCTCACTTTCAGAAAAACGAAGAATAGACTCTATCACTCATTATGTTAGTTTCCAACGTTAAAAAAAAGATACTCTTTATCATTATCTCTAGCAAACAGATTGTTAAGAATACGGAGCTCCATTCTATAAAACCAGCGACTGGAAGTTGGAAACCATAAAAATGTAACAGTCAGCTGAAGAACTAGGACATTCATTACCATCACCTATATCCCCAGAACTCCTGAGAGCGGGTCTATCCCAGTATTGCAGCATTAGCCATTTTAGAGGCCATGGCGTTGGTTTTTGTTGTTTGTGGTTTCTCTCTCTCTCTCTCTCTCTCTCTCTCTCTCTCTCTCTCTCTCTCGGTTATGGTAATCATGGTTTCCTGCCTTTCTGACTTATTTCACCTATTCCTGGCCCACAGAGGTGCACAGAAGAACTCATACTTAGCATATCATATAAGCATTCTACGGGGAAGACTGAATATACCTAATAGCAGCAACTCCAAAGAGGATAACTCATTTTTATGTAGTGGCAATTCCAGAACTGTTGTAAATTTCCACAGTGATGCTCCCAATCATCCTCCCCTCTCCTTGAATGTATTTATCAACAAGGGATAAAAAAGGGAATTCTTCTACTGAGTTGACTTTTTCCCCCCTTTTGCCTTTTCAGTTCTGCTGTAACTCCCAGTAGTCTGAGTACTGAACTCTCCTACAGATTAAGGGATTTGGAATTCTATTGTTCTACACAGCTTGTAGCTGGCCTTTTGTTTTAGGGGGAGTTATATAAACTCCTGAAAAGCCATATGGAAGTGCTAATATTTGTTTAAAAATAGCATATCCTGAATTCTCTTTAGCTTTTGATGTCATGCAAATGGTTAGATTCCATTTACTACCACTTGCCATTGTTCTCTAGACCTTTCCTTGGCCCAGTTTTCCATGACCTCTTCCCCTGATCAAATGTGAGCACACACACATGGAAAAAAAAAAATACAACCACATTAAAAAGGAGTATCCTTCTGGTATTGATTCTGGCTTACATAATAATTTATAGCAGGGGTCTGTTGCCTGCTGACTTGTTTAAAGGTGGAACAGTGTTTTGAACCACTTATCTTTTGACAAGAACGGATCTTTGAGTCCACAGACCACTTTACATCTAAGCTCCTTTAGGACACCGATGGAATTGTCTTAAGTTGCTTTCTTCTCCCATAGCACTTGATAGGAAATGAGGTGTCCTGCACACAGTAGGTGTTCAACAAATTACTTTTTTTTCCTCTGCTAAACTGGGCTAGATTGGCAAGAATTCAGGTGTTCACCAAGTGTCCATCGATGGATGAATGGATAAAGAAGATGATGGAGTATTAATTCGGCAATCAAAAAGAATGCAATCTTGCCATTTGCAACTACATGGTTGGAACTAGAGGGTATTATGCTAAGCAAAATTAGTCAGAGAGAGACAAATATATGACTTCACTCATATGAGGACTTTAAGATACAGAACAGGTAAACACAAGGGAAGGGAAGCAAAAATGATATGAAAACAGGGAGGGAGACAAAACATAAGAGACTCTTAAATATAGAGAACAAACAGAGGGTGGCTGGAGGGGTTGTGGGAGGGGGATGGGCTAAATGGATAAGGGGCATTAAGGAATCTATTCCTGAAATCATTGTTGCACTATATGCTAACTGACTTGGATGTAAATTTAAAAAATTAAATTAATAAAAAGAACAATTACAAACAAACAAAAGAGAATTTAGGTGCCCAATAAACATATGTGTTTTTATTTTTCTTATAGATCTTCTGTTCCCCATTGATATTTCCTTGGTCAAGAGAGAGCATGATTTTTTGGACAGAGATGCCATTGAAGCTTTATGCAGGTAAATGGAAAATGGAAATGTTTTGAGTGTTTTTCTTTCTTTCTTTCTTTCTTTTTTTTTTTGTCTGTTTTAAGAATGCAGTATTATCAAGATGGTTTTTGCTCACCTTTGTTGTACTAATCATGTCAGGTGTTTGATTAGTGAATGTTTATGTTAATTTACTTCACTATAAATCATAGGCCTTTCAATTAAAATAAGTAAAATCTTACTGTTTAATATTGCCATGAAATGGTACTATCCTAGGAGGTACTCAAAGAGACCATTCTGTATTCAATACCATATGATTGCTGAAACATATAACATTCAGATGGTTTGGAAACTTGGAACAGTGTTTTTTATTTTATTTTATTTTTTTTTTTTTTTTTCAACATTTATTTATTTTTGGGACAGAGAGAGACAGAGCATGAACAGGGGAGGGGCAGAGAGAGAGGGAGACACAGAATCGGAAACAGGCTCCAGGCTCTGAGCCATCAGCCCAGAGCCCGACGCAGGGCTCGAACTCCCGGACCGCAAGATCGTGACCTGGCTGAAGTCGGACGCTTAACCGACTGCGCCACCCAGGCGCCCCGGAACAGTGTTTTTTAAAAGGCAATGTAATTGACTGTAAGGCCCCAGCCAGATACTCTAACAGAATCAAAGCTGTAGTTAAACTGAATGGAAATAACACATTCAGAGGAGTAAAGGAGGGGGTGGGTTACAGCATTGCTAGAGTTAAGAGAACCATTGTTTGAATTCCAGAGAAGCTTCTCTGAACTGTCTTCAGCTTCCCCAGGTACCAAATAGTAACAATAGGATTAAATAAGGTTGTAAAATAACTTGGCACAGCCTTTAACCTACAGTGGACAGGCAGTAAATGAGCACTCATGTGACATGAGAATAAACCTGTCAGAAATCCTTGCTCGTTGTGCTGGTAGATCTTTAGGCTGACAGGCAGCTGGTAGGTTTTAGAAAAGTGGAAGTAATAAAACATGTAAAAGACAATGATGGGGCACTGATAATCCTTTCAAACTCCTGATTTTCTATTCATTTTTAAGTTAATTCACCCTTTGCAATTTTCTTCAAAACCTACAAGCTATAAAAGCTGCATTCTGGGGGGAAATTATACGTAGAAAAAATTCACGTATTCATTTTACGTTTAAAATTGAAATAACTTTTCTATTACTCAGTATTTATTTTAACTTGTAAAAGCATCTTTAAGGTAGAATGACACTCAGTATTTAACTTACCCTTTGCAGGCAAAGAAAGCAGTACCTCAGTGAAAGTACTGTGTTTTGCCTTTCTTATGTAATGTGGTGTTTCCTTTTATTTTTTTTAAGTTTATTTATTTATTTTGAGAGAGAGAGAGAGAGAGAGAGCAGGAGAGGGGCAGAAAGAGAGAATCCCAAAGCAGGCTTCACACTGTCAGTGCAGAGGCAGACAAGAGGCTCGATCTCACAAACCATGAGATCATGACCGGAGCTGAAGTCAAGAGGTGGACACTCAACCGACTGAACCACCCAGGCGCCCCTGTAATGCAGTGTTTTCTGAAACCCCTAACTCAAACAGTGGTTTTAAGGAAAGATGGGCAGGATGTTTAGAATGGTGTATGAAATAGACTAGTACTCGTGGTTTAAGAAAGAGAAATGCTATATTAACCACAGAAACACTGTCGCTTTTCAAATCCAATTAAACGGCTGCTTAGAAATGTCCAGGGTATGCACACATTTTCTGAAAGCGGCCGAACCCCAAGTCCTGCACTGTAGTATGTAATACCATAGCTATGTCATTGGCAATGAAAAAATGTCACTAATGCAGTTTGGGAGGGAAGAAGTCAACATCTGGAATATAAACTACTCCAGACATTTTTAAAATGTTTTAATGCTTAGCTATGGGGTAGAATTAATTTATTTTTCAATTCATCATTGGTGATAACGCATATAAATGAGGTCACTCCTAAGATGAATCCTAGGAAATATTTACACACTGAGTCAGATTACCCATTTCACACATTTTACGCCACTTAGTAAGTGGGCTCTCTAAGCAGCAGCGACAGCTTAGGAATTTCTGGGTCATAAAAATTTCACTGCAACATTGCAGCCCAAAGGGGTCATGATTTTATTCTTGAATACTTTTTTTTTTTTTTTTTAATTTTTTTTTCAACGTTTATTTATTTTTGGGACAGAGAGAGACAGAGCATGAATGGGGGAGGGTTAGAGAGAGGGAGACACAGAATCTGAAACAGGCTCCAGACTCTGAGCAGTCAGCCCAGAGCCCGACACGGGGCTCGAACTCACGGACCGCGAGATCGTGACCTGGCTGATGTCGGACGCTTAACCGACTGCGCCACCCAGGCGCCCCGAATACTTTTTTTTTTTTTAATATCAGTTTGAAATGTAATTGCCCAGCTCTGAGGGGAAGGTCGTCCTCTGCACTTTGTGATTTCCACTGGCTCGCTCTGTTCTGTTAGAGAAGCCACCACCCTTTGAAGGGAATAAATCTGTGTTGCTGAATCTTTTGTGAAAAAAGCCTCGAAACAGCTGGACCAGCTAGACCTTGATCTGTATTTGGACTCTGCAGTGTATTCTGATTGGTTTCCATTTTCTTAGATGCAGAGAATATTGTCTCAAAGGTTAAGTGTGAGGAGGCAGTGAGGTAATGAGTGTGAACATGCTTTAAAAAATACTAGGCCCAAATCAGAGGCCCACATTTGAGTATGTGGAAGAAGTCTTGAGTTTGAGTTTTCTTTCAAAACAAATGCTTCAGAATTCACATAACAGTCATCACCTTGTTTTAATGGAAAACCCAAGGGCTCTTGTCCACATGTTCACATAGGCTCCTCAAGGCAAATGATTCTCTTTCAGGAGGCCTAAACAAGTGTTCTGAAGAAAACAATGGGGGCATCTTCTTTTGAAGTGCACGACAGGTTGTGAGTTGTCAGCAAAGTATTTGGGGGTACCTGTTTTACTAATTATGCGACATTTGTCTCATTAACGAGACTAGCCTCTTCCACATAGTTTCTCAGCCCATGGAATTCAAGGGCCAGTGAATCACGAAGCTGTTGCATAGTTTGGAAGTTTGCCTTGTGATTTGCCAAGTTCTCTCCAGACTGACAGACTTCTTATTGTAGACTTCCATCTTTTGCCTTGTTGAAATATTTTTGAGAAGTTGATTTTAAATACGTATGGTAGGGGTGTCTGGGTGGGTTAGTCAGCTGAGTGTCCGACTTTGGCTTAGGTCATGATCTCACTGTTCCTGAGTTCGAGCCTTGCATCGAGCTTTGCTGACAGCTCAGAGCCAGGAGCCTGCTTCGGATTCTGTGTCTCCCTCTGTCTCCCTCCCCTGCTCGTGTTCTCTCTCTTTCTCTCTTTCAAAAATAAAAATAAAATATATATTTAATGTTTTATTTATATATATATAAGTATATATATGGTAATATGGTTACAGAAACTCAGTTGAAAAGTTTTACTTCATAAAATATTAAATATTTTAACATTTTTATCTTAAATAAAACCTTTTTAAAAATGTTTGAGAGAGGGGCGCCTGGGTGGCGCAGTCGGTTAAGCGTCCGACTTCAGCCAGGTCATGATCTCACGGTCCGTGAGTTTGAGCCCCGCGTCAGGCTCTGGGCTGATGGCTCAGAGCCTGGAGCCTGTTTCCGATTCTGTGTCTTCCTCTCTCTCTGCCCCTCCCCCATTCATGCTCTGTCTCTCTCTGTTCCAAAAATAAATAAACGTTGAAAAAAAAAATTTAATAAAAAAAAAAAATGTTTGAGAGAAAGAGAGAGCATGCAAGAGGAGGAGGGGCAGAGAGAGGAGAGAGAGAATGCCCCTGCTGACAGGGCAGAGCCCCACGATGTGGGGCTCAATCTCATGAACCTCAAGATCATGATCTGAGCTGAAATCAAGAGTCACATGCACAACTGACTGAGCCACCCAGCACCCCTTAAATAAAACCTTTTAAAGTTTGTTTTAAGTAAAATAATCCTTACATGGTTTCTCATTCCTACCACCACCCCAAACACACACACAATACACACACACACACACACACGGATGTTACAACTGCTCCCAGGTACACACTGGTGTTCTGCTTTAAGATTTATTATAAACATTCTTATGCCTATAACATTGCTGATCTCTTAGCAGAGTCTACTTAAGAGTAGAAGACTTGTACGTTTAATGTTTTCCTGAAAATCATGATAATACTATCTTAATATAAAGTCTGGTAGTGACCAAAAGTTACAATTCAGCAGGAACTACCATGTTTTTTGGATTTGGGTTGCTGACCAACATTCTTGCACTTATATTTGCAAGGGATTTTTGTATTTATTTCCTTGGAGAGATTGGCTTTTGCCCTAGTCCTGCTAGTTTTGCTGTATAATCCAGTCTCAATGATAAGGCCAAGATCGTGGGAGAGTCACATTCAATATTAATACTGGGGGAGTGGTTTGCTTGCCTTGAAGCATATATAGATAATAATGCAAACTGTGACCTACCATTAGCATACCTCTTCTGACAGGAGTTTTGTCTCCCTAGCATCTGAAAAATATCCCATATCACTGTTTTCCTTTGGAGTTAACGACTGACTCCTCCTGTAAACACAGCAAAGAATTATGTAAATAAGGTGATAATCGTATAATGATAAGTACATACCCACACCATCATCTTCAGTGTGCACTTTGTTGTAAAACAGCCCTGGAAATGCCTGCACTGTGTAAAGCAGCCTGCCGCATGACAGATTTCAACTCTGTTACTGTTTCTGTTCTATTAAAAGGGAAGCACGTAAATTTTTAAAGCAATTGCACTGATTCCCAGAAAGTGTCTTTAAGAATCACAACAGTTTTTATTTGTCACGTCTTATTTGGAAAACTGTTCCTTTTTCTTTCCTCACATGTATCTTCTCTTGTACTCTTCCCTGTTTTCATTTTGAATACGAGGCCCCAATGCCCGCCTGCTACGCTTTTATCAGGGTGCTTGCGGCTGGCTCCCTGCAGCAAAACTCGTGAAGCTTTGATGGCCCATCTTGTCCCCCCTCCCCCTTCAGAGCAGGGAACAAGTTGCCCAGCAGATAAGACCAACACGCTCCTGTGGAGCTGGGCCCTGTGAGGGCCCTGGGGGGCTGCAGCCACCACGCCTTCTGGACAGATGGTGTGTGATACCAATGTGCTGCCATTCATTTGAGGAATCATGCTTAGGGCATAAGCTGCTCCTGGATATTAGCATCATTAAAACTAATTTTAGAAAAGAATGCAGGAGATACTGTTTTTTGAACATTAGAGCCACCATGTTTTATTCTTGTGGCCTTGAACAAGATTCGTGACCTCTCTAAACCCCCTTTCCTTAACTGTAAAAGGAAGGAAAATAGTAATATATATATATAATATATATATATGTAATATATATATATGTAATATATATATACACACCATAAAGTTGTATAGTAATATATATATATATATATATATATATACCATAAAGTTGTTGTGGAGACCAAAATGAAATAACACATATGAGGTGCCAGGCATGGAGCCTGACCCAGAGCGAGCCCCAATTATCTCGCTACGACCTTTTCATGTCAATATTGTCTGAGTAGCTACAGTCTCACCAGTGGGCATTCTTTGGAGGTCCTGGGAACAGATGAATTTTACAGAAACCTCAAGGAATAACTTCCAGGCTTCAAAATTGAAATGCCATTAGCTTGGTGCTACCAACATAAAAAAGATAATGTTGACCTTTATAAAAGTTGCCTCCTGGGTCTTTTTTGTTGGACTCAAATCTAGAGTTTGTGAACTAGGCCCCTCCCCCCTGCCACAGGCTTCCATGCCTAGTAAACCTGGTTATAAACACCACTCAACCATTAAAGCCCAAATGAACTCAAGTGGGTATTTGATTACAGGTTTGATTAATGAAACCCAGACCTAAGACTAAGTGTAACCATTCCAGATTCTTTAAATCTTGAAAACATTTAAGAACTAAAACACACTGTGGGCATCAGTCACGTAAGTAAGGCTGGCCCCTTGGGGAGGGACCTTATAGCTACTCATTTTAAAGTTTGGGCTTTTTCTTAGTTATTTGTTTTCTTTCCCTCCCCATCGACAGAGAGAATTTTTCTGAACATAGGCAACATAGGCGTCCTGAGTTATCTTTGTTTATTCTATAAACAGGCTACCACGTAATCTATGAAATCAAAGGCGGTCTTATCAGCAGGCAAAAATACTTTCTATCCTCCTGCATCAAGTTGTTAGACAAGTTGCAAGAACAGAATCGGGGAGATAAAGCCTTGAAGCAGTCTTATGGTCAGTTTGAATTTGTGTGAATTAAATGCTCTTTTCCTATGAAAACAGAAGAATTGCAATTGTAGGAAAAAACAGGTAGCTGACCGTGGAAGACAGATTCCTTAAAGGCTTATTTGAGGAAGACCAAGTGATGGTCATCTGGAAGCTGTCAGAGAGGGCTGTCATTCACACTTTCACATACCACGTATTCCTGCATATGTAAAGGATTTCTTTTCTCAGCTATTTCATTATTTCCCCGATGAGGAACTTTGTTTTGGGGGACTTTGTGGGGGGGAGGGGTTGTTTGGTTGTTTTGTTTTGTTTTAGTATTTGGTTTTCAGGAAACCTGAATTATTTCCCTAATTATAAATTGACATGTTACTCCTTGACAGTGGTAAAAAAAAAAAGTACCCAAAGTAAAAATATGACCCTTGTTCCAAACAAGAATCTGATCAAGTTCTTATTCTTGCTTGAACTCTAAAGACTTTGACCCTCGAGGCTGCTGTATAAAAATTGTTTCAGTAATTGCACTATTGCCACGACTGTACCCAACATTATCCTGTCCTATACCGGACGTTGTAAAAAGAATTGGGTCTTAGAGAGGCACCAATTTCCTTTCTGTCCAAGAACTCATTACATTTTTGAACAGAGTGTCAAAGATTATTATTTATTGCAGATAACTAAAAATTGGTTTATTTCCATCTTTGGATTTTTATTTGAGATAGAATATACCATTTATTTTACCAAGAACTCTGCTTGGTTCCTTGCTGCTGTTCCCATTTCTAAGGAGACTTCAGTGGCTCTTATTTCTTGGCACTGTGTGGAGCTACCTAATGGCCCAACCTAGGTGCTCTAGGAAGAATAAAATCCCTCATTGAGAGTTGTTTGTTCCATGAAGAATAAGAAATACCGGATAGTGCCATAGCAATGTGTCACTTTACTGTAAAATAGCAATAATCAATTTAAATGAAGAAAGGTAGGGGCGCCTGGGTGGCTCAGTTGGTTAAGCGTCCGACTTCAGCTCAGGACATGATCTCACAGCTCGTGGGTTCGAGCCCCACATCGGGTTCTGTGCTGACAGGTCAGAGCCTGGAGCCTGCTTCAGAATCTGCGTCTCCCTTTCTCTTTGTCCCACACCAGCTTGCACTCTGTCTCTCTCTCTTAAAAAACAAATAAACATTAAAAAAAGTTTAAAAAAAAATAAATGAAGAAAGGTATAAAGGTATTTTTAAACTGTTCACTTCTTAAAGAAGTTCCTAATACTCTTCTAAATTATAATTTTTTATAGAATAAAGAAGCTCATTAAGCATGTCACCTGTTTGGAAAAAATATTTATCTACCCATCATTGGTTTCCTATCTTTGCTAATATTATTTCTTTGCTCTGTAGGCGTCTAAATACTTTAAACAAATGTGCGGTGATGAAGCTGGAAATTAGTCCTCATCGGAAGAGAGTGAGTATATACGATATATAATAGGATGGGAGGAAAGGGGGCAGACCAAAAACTGTGTGTTTTGTAAGAGTTTTTATCTCTCAAACTCTTATTACTTCCTTATTCCAAAAATATCTGCATTTTTTTTAATTTTTTTTTTTTAACATTTATTTATTTTTGAGACAGAGAGACAGAGCATGAACGGGGGAGGGTCAGAGAGAGAGGGAGACACAGAATCCGAAGCAGGCTCCAGGCTCTGAGCCGTCAGCACAGAGCCGGACGTGGGGCTCGAACTCATGGACCACAAGATCATGACCTGAGCAGAAGTCGGATGCTTAACCCACTGAGCCACCCAGGCGCCCCAAACATCTGCATTTTTAACATAATAATCCCTTCAGGTTTACCAAAGACCAAGTAGCCTTATGTAACTGAAACCAATAGTTGCAGCTAGGCAATGAATTGCGGTTTTCCTACTTTTTTTTTTTTTTTTTAATTGAGGTAAAACTGGCATATAACATAATACTAGTTTCAGGTGTATGACTCAGTGGCTCAATATTTGCACATATTACAAAGTGATCATGGCAAGAAGCCTCGTAAACATCCATCACCACACATACTTATATTTTTTTTTCTTGTGATGGAAAGATCTACTTTCTCAGCAGTTTTCAAATATACCATACGGTATTATTAACTATAGTCACCATGCTGTACGTCACATCCCCGAACCTTATTTATTTTATAACTGGATATTTGTACCTTTTGACCCCTGCCTCTGACAACCACCAGTCTGTTCTCTGTATCTATGAGGGTTTTTTTTTTTTTTTGATTGTTTTTTATCGGAACAAATCATCTATTATTTTGCCTTTTTAACTCATTGCCTACTCCAGATTAAAGGAATAAGACTTAGAGAACCCCAGTGAACCCTCCATTATTCCCTTCAGAAATTAAAGCTAAAGTTCTTTGGGAACTCTGTCTCTTCCCATATAACAGTAACAGTGTTTCAGAGCTGCAGGGATGGAGGTAGCCTGTGGGGTGCTGAAGAATAATGAGAGATAGGAGGGAGGAAAGGAGGCGGGGGAGTTGGAGGGAAGGGCAGGAAATCCCACACATTCTAGTGGAATGGTGGCACATAACTTCTGTGGATGAAATGTGAGAACCTTTTATGAGATCGTAGAAGAAGTGGGTGTAGTCCTGGGAGTGAGTGTCACAAATTAGAGTAAACAGGAATAAGTTTGGTCAAAGAACATATTTCTGACTGTTCAGAGTACAGATTTTAATTATCCTACGGTCCCTGTCTTGCAACAAGCCGCCTTCTCGCCTTCTCGGGGGAGTTAAACCTTTTAAACAAATGAACTGGAACCTCAGCACCCACTGGGCTGTGGAGAGGAGTCCACAAGTCAGCGTTTCATGCTCTCTACTTATTGTCCTGTGAAACGTGGGTCATGTGATACTTTCCACACCAGTGGGAAAGACATGCATCACACTGAGCTGGGCCTTTTGATATCCCGCCTAAAAGGCTCAGATGCAGTAGTTTGTGACACAGCATAACCCTGAGTCCTGCCCATAAATCAAGCATAATCAGCAAAGATGTAACATCGTGTTTGTGAGTGTTCCATGCTGTCAGGACTGGGTATTTGTGAGGCCTTGTTAAATTGCCTGGAGCATGTCTGAGGTTGAAACTTCACAGGACATGTGTGGCATTAGCTCTAGACCCTGTGTCTGGTGGGGGAAGGGATGAAAAAGAACAGGTAAGAAGCTGAAAAGTATCCGCCTTAAGAGATGTTGGTGACTTACCTTCCTTGGTGTCTCCACTGGTCTGGTAGGAGATCTTGTATGCTTTTAGGGTGGCCACAGACTTCAGTGTCCATTCTTCTTAGTGTTTGAAAACTACCTTTTTAATTGTGAAAGAGAATATAAACACATGCTATCAACAGACAGCAAAATTGGAGGCAGACCAGAGGGAGTCCTACCCGTTGCTGACTCCAGCTCAAAATATTTTGCATGCCTGGAATTTTCACAGATCTTAGAGTTTTCCTCTGTGAGCACTTAAAGAACAGCCTACAGATCCAACAGTTTCTACAAAATAATTCTTATTTAGCTTGAAACACTTGGTCAGGCTTTTTCCTGTCAAAGCCCTGACATCCAACATACATCTTTGTCATTTAAAAAAAGAATAATAAAGTAATAATCACAATAATAAGTAATAAAATAAAGATACAAAGGGGGAATTGACACTGATGGCCTATCATGAGCCGGGTCCTAGGCGTCCGGACCCCAGCACACGTCCCCGCTCCCTGCTGTCTGCCGGTCCCAGCGATGAATGCCTCCATTCTGTCTTTGCAGAGTGAGGATTCGGACGAGGACGAGCCCTGTGCAATAAGCGGCAAATGGACTTTCCAGAGGGACAGCAAGAGGTGGTCCCGGCTGGAAGAGTTTGACGTCTTTTCTTCAAAGCAGGACGCAGCCCCCGGGGCCCCCGACGATGCCCACCTGAAGAACGCGGCGAGCCATGAAAGCATGCTGACGGACCTCAGCGAGCGCCAGGAGGTGGCCTCGGTCCGCAGCCTCAGCAGCACCGGCAGCCTCCCGGTGCACGCCCCTCACACCGGGGACGCGGCGACGCCCCGCACGAACTCCGTCATCAGCGTGTGCTCCTCCGGCAACTTCGTGGGCAATGACGACTCTTTCTGCAGCCTGCCCTCCCCCAAGGAACTGTCCAGCTTCAGCTTCAGCATGAAAGGCCACGAGAAGAACGCCAAGTCCAAGACGCGCAGCCTGCTGAAACGCATGGAGAGCCTGAAGCTCAAGGGCTCGCACCACGGCAAGCACAAGGCGCCTTCCAAGCTGGGGCTGATCATCAGTGGGCCCATCCTGCAGGAGGGGATGGACGAGGAGAAGCTGAAGCAGCTGAACTGCGTGGAGATCTCCGCGCTCAACGGCAACCACATCAACGTGCCCGCGGTTCGCAAGCGGAGCGTTTCCAACTCCACGCAGACCAGCAGCAGCAGCAGCCAGTCGGAGACCAGCAGCGCCGTGAGCACGCCCAGCCCGGTCACCAGGACCCGGAGCCTCAGCGCCTGCAACAAGCGGGTGGGCATGTACCTGGAGGGCTTCGATCCGTTCAATCAGTCCACGTTCAACAACGTTATGGAACAGAACTTCAAGAACCGCGAGACCTATCCAGAGGACGCAGTGTTCTACATCCCGGAAGATCACAAGCCCGGCACCTTCCCCAAAGCGCTCTCCAACGGCAGTTTTTCTCCGTCAGGGAAGAACAGCTCCGTCAACTGGAGGACTGGAAGCTTCCACGGCCCGGGCCACATCAGCCTGCGGAGGGACAGTGGCAGCGACGGCCCCAAGGAGCTTAAGCGACGCAATTCGTCCAGCTCCATGAGCAGCCGCCTGAGTATCTATGACAACGTGCCTGGCTCCATCCTGTACTCCAGTTCGGGTGACCTGGCCGACCTGGAGAACGAGGACATCTTCCCCGAGCTGGATGACATCCTCTACCACGTGAAGGGGATGCAGAGGATAGTCAACCAGTGGTCGGAGAAGTTTTCAGACGAGGGAGACTCCGACTCAGCCCTGGACTCGGTCTCTCCGTGCCCGTCGTCTCCCAAACAGATACACCTGGATGTGGACAACGACCGAGCCACGCCCAGTGACCTGGACAGTACCGGCAACTCACTGAACGAGCCGGAAGAGCCCTCCGACATCCCGGAAAGGAGGGATTCTGGGGTTGGGGCCTCTCTGACAAGGTCCAATAGGTGAGAGCTTGGCTGCCCTCTGGAGGTGGGGGACGTAGGAAAGGGATTGCTGCCGCTCTCATGTGGGGGACATGGGGTTAGGGCATTCCTGGCCCTGTGAGCTCCTAAGGAAAGAGATCAGGAGGCCCTAACATCCAAAAAGGGTGGATGTTGTTTCATAGGTGCGGAGTTTCAGCTTGAGAAGAGGAAGGAAGTCTTGTGGATGCATGGTGGCGATGGTTGTACAAGGGCGTGAAGAGATTTTATGCCCCTGAGCTGTCACTTAGTGGTTAAGATGGCCATTTATGTAATGTGTATTTTATCGTGGGTGGGGAGGGGAAGAAAAGAATGGAGTAGAAGTCAGTTCTCTCGGTTCCTAAGATAAGAGGCCAGCAGGCAGCCCACCGCTGATTTTGTGTGTACCTGTTACAAAGCCGTTGTACTCGCCCCTCCCCTTGCTCCTCTCCCTCATGCTCACCCCTCCCCTGCTTCTCTCTCTTATACTCACCCCTCCCCTTGCTCCTCTCCCGTAGGCACAGACTGCGATGGCACAGTTTCCAGAGCTCCCATCGGCCAAGCTTAAACTCTGTATCGCTGCAGATTAACTGCCAGTCTGTGGCCCAGATGAACCTGCTGCAGAAGTACTCGCTCCTAAAGTTAACCGCCCTGCTGGAGAAGTACACGCCTTCGAATAAGCATGGTTTTAGCTGGTAAGAGTTTACTGTGCTCGGTCAACTAATTGGAAATGTTTTGGGGCAGCTCCCTGAAGCTGAAGGTATCCATCCTCTACGAATGCCTTTCGACTATCATCCAAATGTAATCCCTGCATTCTTGAGGCCACATCTGATACTGCTCAAGCCAGTGTAACTTTGGGGACTAAGCAGCGGGATTGGTGGAGGGAGATTCAGTGCCCGGAGTAACAAATGGCCAGTTGATGGAGTGAGAATGCGTGGCTGTTCCATCACACTGTACAGACACCTCCTTCCTGTGTTAGAAAGAGCCCCCCATGGGTAAATAGATGTACTGATCAGATCATGTTATGGAAGGAAGGAAAGAAAAATGTTCAGGTCATAGGATGTTGAGACCAACTGTGAAATGCTTACTGTACAGTTCGGGCCTCCTGACCTTCTCCAGGTATGTTTTTAGAAATCATTTTTGATGGAAATATTTGAAGCATCACTCAAAAATCTCCCTTTGCTAAAAAAATTTAGGTTATGTTTCTTCCTAACAAAGACACTTCAACAGTGAATAATAAACGTAAGGAATTCACTGCTCTAAGATACTACAGACTAAATACACACGAAGGTAAAATCCCTCAGATGAACTGTTCATGATTACTTTTAAAACTGCGGCCCTCCGTGTGTATCACGTGAGATGGACATCGTTAGGCTGGATGGGCCACGGATGTGACCCACTGTGTGTGTATCTTAATTTTTCTGCTAGCAGTGCAAAGCAGAGAACTATCTCTAGATTGACATCCAAGTGCATTTCACAGTGTCAGCTGGGTATCCTTAAGCCTTTTCCCTAATCTGAGTGTTTATCATCTGGATTCACTGCTTTGTATAAAAACAGAGAAGCAGCCCATGTCCTCAGTAGCGCTCTGGAGCAAACCAGAGGGGCCGAGGTACGTCAGCAAAGCAGCAGAACTGTTGTTTCTCTCTCCAGCCCCCCGTCTCCTCAGGACTCGTAGTGAGTTTAGCTTCAGCATCAAAGCACCTCCCGTTCAAAGGCTGTTATTATGTGAGCCTTGCTAAATACAGAAGTTGTTTGTTCTGAATGACAGAAATAAGTATTGACCGGTTTATCCCCGCATGCTTCAGATTCTCGGTGGAGATCGTAATGTGTTCTTTGCACATTCCGCCGCTGGCTTTTTTCCCCCGACAAAGCAAGTATTATGCACACTTATGGCCATGATACCATAAACTTACTGTATGGAAATACAAATTTGGCTCTACGCTTTAGTTTTACCTTTCGTAGGGCTATAAACAGTAACGTGCCGTGGCTGTTGGCGAGCGCTCAGAAGTCAAAGCAGTCTGTCTTCTGCAGTGTTCCTCTGTGCATAGAGTCATATTTTCCCTGCTGGCTATTTAAAAGTGCATATTTTACATTCTCGGTTCTGAGTTGCCCACCCCCCCTTCCCACCAAACCCTCAAGAATCTGAAAGTCCGTAATACTTCTTGAGTTCTGGTCAGTTTTTCCAGTGAGTCAAAACCAAATGTAAAAGCCTCGCATTGTGGGATCCATGGAATAGGGAGAAATTCTACACAAAGTTCTTTTCCTGTTCGGCCTTGCCCTTTCTTGTCCCGTTTAGAGAGGTCACTTGTAGAGCTGAAATTTCTGCTTGACAGCATTAAATGCATGACATCGGTTTCCTGTTGCTCCATATACTTCTGGGGCTGGACCTGGTTTCAGGACTCCAGGGAGCCTGGGGTAGGCTCACAAAACCTTCATTGTTCTTTTCCATCTTCCTTTAGAAACCTTAAAGATGTTATATTCTCCAGGGTCATCTGCAGGAGAATTTATTTTGACTTCGGGTCATTAGCTTGGCCCCCACTGTTGAGCTCTGGAATTGGTTCTCATTATGTTGGACCAACATCACGTATTTGCTATTTTCTCCTCTGGCATTACATGATCCTTTTTATACCCTAAATACTTTGTATCTCATCAAGAACTTACAAATGATTCTTGCCCATTTACAGGACAAATGGGAACGTGTTTTTCAAATTCTGTCATGAAGCTCCTAAATTAGGGCCTTGAATGTTCTTTTCTGTTCGTGTGCCTTCCTGTGCCGCCATTTTGTAAGGAAGCCCATCAGCTCCCTTAAGGATATAAACCCAGTTCTCAGAGTTAATAGTGGGAGAAGAATCCCCAGTGGAGAAAATGTTACTGGGCCGCAGAGCCCCAATTCTTAGAAGATCCAGAATAGCACTGTCCCGTGAAACTGTCTGTGATGGTGGAAATGTGCTGTATTTGCTCAGACGGCAGCTACTGGTTACAGATGGCTAGTGAGCACTTGAACTGCGGCTAATACAACTGAGGAGCTAAATTTGTCATTTTATTTAATTTAAATAGCCACCTTAGTAGCACGGATACAAAGCTCACAGGGTTTACCTGCAAAAGATGGATTAAGGGTCTACAGACAAATAAACATAACCTCCCCCCACCTGCTCTTTAAATAGGGCTGTGCCCAAGTTCATGAAAAGGATCAAGGTTCCAGACTATAAGGACCGGAATGTGTTCGGGGTCCCTCTGACGGTCAATGTGCAGCGCACAGGACAGCCCCTGCCCCAGAGCATTCAGCAGGCCATGCGCTACCTCCGCAACCACTGTTTGGATCAGGTGAGAACTGCCTCGTGCAGGCCCTGCTGAATCATGGGACCTCAGATCCATGCTTCTTTTTCATAGTTTTGTAGTGAAAATGCTGCTTCTGTCTTGCCGTTTAATGTTTTTCTTCCAACAGGTTGGGCTCTTCAGAAAGTCGGGTGTCAAGTCCCGGATTCAGGCTCTGCGCCAGATGAATGAAAGTGCCATAGATTGTGTCAGCTATGAGGGACAGTCTGCTTATGATGTAGCAGACATGTTGAAGCAGTATTTTCGAGACCTTCCTGAGCCACTAATGACGAACAAACTCTCAGAAACCTTTCTACAGATCTACCAGTGTAAGTGTTCTTTGATCTTAATGCCGTTGGCCTTGGGGAAAAGTGGGACCACCTGAAACCTTGGCTTCCTTTGATGCCACTCTTTTAGAGCTACATGATGACCTTCCTGGAAACACATGTCATCAACTTCTTTCTTCCTTTTCTCCTTGTTTGTGGAATAGGTTTCTGTGTACCTGTTGAATAATGCAAAAATAAATTTCCCTTATCGTCATTCTCTAATTACTGAAGCAATTACACATTTTTACATTGTGATCGGGGAGCTCATTCCTTCATTCGTTTCTAGAACAGTCTTCCCTTAGATGCTTAAAAGAGCAGGTACCAAGATATTTCAGTTGACTCTCATCTCTCCAGCAGGGCCTGCTGTGTTTAAAACGTCACAGGTGTCTGTGTGGTTTATCTTGCTGGAAAGTGAATAAATAATCTTTTTCTGTTATTCATCTCCACTTCTGCCAGAAATACTTGGGAAAACAATACCCATGCCCTTCTCACTTTTAAGTAAAGCTTAAAGCAAACAGTTGTCTAAATTAATGGTCAAGATCAGGATTATGGCTTTTACGGCCCCATGTTTTTCTTGGCTCCGTGTGGTGTTACAGCCATGTAATATAGAAGCAGCTTCTCTCCGTGCTCAAATTGTCTCCAGCCTGGCACGCTGGACCTCATCTTATGAGAAATGGAGCTGGTCTGGATTATTTCATTATTTGTTTCATCCTTTCAGATTTTCTGAAAACACAGGTCACATTTTCCCCACCAAGGTATTTGTTATGTGTTGTAACCATGGAGCCGTTAATCGGTTTGTCCTACGGAGCTGCACTTGACTGACTTGATTTTTCCACCACATGCCTCTTAAAAAAGGCAGATTTGCCGAGTAAAGGAGACCTGAAGGTTGAGCCCCGCATTTTCTACATGTATGTCATTTTCCTGGTTTTATTTCTTAAGCATATATTTTTGTAATAGCCTCTCAGTATGCTTTCTAAAACTTAAAAACATTACTAGTAAAAATATCTGTTTCAGCTGACTCTTTTAGCAGCTTGCTTTCTCCATTTTACGAATGAGCCGATCAGTTCTAGTTATGGAAGGTCCCCAAAGATACTGGACCCTTTGTATAAAGGCCAAGAAAGATTTTATCCCCTTGTACATGTCTTCAATAAGGTTTTTCACTGAAACTACACAAAAGTATAACTGTGTGTTGTGTTTTCAGTAATTGAGAATGGTAAACTGGGGAGTTCCAAAAAAAAATACTTAGAAAAGAAAAGCTATTCCAAAAACCAAAAGAACAGGCATCATATCTGGAGCTGAACTCTGAGGTGGATTTAGGATATTGGCATTGTGGGTGTTGAAAATTTTTTAACTCCTCCACAGGCAGGAAATACTTGAGGGCAGTGACGCTGGTGGCCGTCCCTAATTTCTTCCATATTAACCTCAAGTACACTTTCTGCAAGCGCTTGTTCAGGACTGGGCCGAGGTCGTTGGTGCTGGTGTTTGCTTTGGGACGTTTCCTTGCAATGCGCGTGGAAAAGCACCGAGCTGATGGGGGAAATGCCTGTGTTATACAGGTGTGCCCAAGGACCAGCGCCTCCAGGCGATCAAGGCCGCCATTATGCTCCTGCCTGATGAGAACCGGGAGGTTCTACAGACGCTCCTTTATTTCTTGAGCGATGTCACGGCCGCCGTCAAAGAAAACCAGATGACCCCCACCAACCTGGCTGTGTGCCTAGCGCCCTCCCTTTTCCACCTCAACACCCTGAAGAGAGAGAATTCTTCTCCAAGGTACGGGTCAGACGAGATATGCGCGCACATGCTCTGTTCTTCCAACAAACACAACCTACCTTTCCTTCTCAGTTGTCCCTGGGTTTTCATTGGTTTCACACTCGAGTCAAGCACAAAGGAGTTTGGCCTCCATCCTTCACGGTCCCCTTACTTCCCTCCTTTCTTCTCAGCCCTGGGGGCGTAACTTTCCAGACAGTCTAGTGACAACCAGGTTTTGAGAGCAATTTGGATGTGTGCTTCGCTATGGCAAGTGTTTTCCCTGAACCGCCCCCCCATGCCCTCTGTGACGTTGCCATCAAACTTTCTGCCAGCAAAGGATCATGAGGATTTGCTGACCTAAAAAACTGGATGGGGATAAGGAAGGCCCTTGCTGCCTTGACTTCTGCAGAGTCAACAAAGCCAAGCCCCCAGCCTGTGCTGCAAGTTGTAAGGTAGTCAGCTGGATCTATCAGAACTAAGGATAGCGTTGAGCCTCAAAGCTAGACCTGGCCCAGGCCAATTGTGTGCAAAGTTTCTCGTTAGATGTATACAAGCTGGGAGTGGCCATAGAAGAAGTCAGAGAATCTGGAAAATAACTAACAAAGGCTGATATTTGCTCAGCACTTACTCTGACCCAACCACAGGACTACACCCTTGACATTCGTTCTTTCATTTAATCCTTGTAAGGATCCTAAGAGGTGAAGATACTGGCAGGGCCTATTTTAACATGAGGACAGTGAGACTGCAGGGAGGGTCAGTTTAATAGGTAACTTACCCACATCTGAAGGGGAAATGGCAGAGCCAGTTGAAGCTTCTTACTGGTGTGAGTATTTCACGTACGGGCCTCACAGCAGAGTAGGTGAGAAAGGAGTCCCCGACTGGACACAATCCCAAATGTGAAACCCATCCAGCTGACCCTTCTCCTCAGCTCTAAAGGTGCTTGACACATATTCCTTAGCTACAGGTACGGCCTGGTTCTACTAGTTGAAGTGAGCTTTGCTTCTGAAAGCCATAGAGTACAGTATCTTTTTATCTGGTTCTCACGTGGACTGATGCATTCCATCTTCAATAGGATAGGGAACTAGAGATGAGCAGGAGAGAGAGATCAGATAAGATTAAGACAAAATCTCTAGGAAACAATAGATCGTCCCCTTACCTTCAGGAGAGGATTTTATTTATTTAAACCGTAAAGAATGGTGACACCATTTACTGCACCATCCAGTGCCTCCCATCTATGCACCCCTGCAAGCTGCCTTTCTTCTCCCCACCACCACCTAGAGACCTTCTGGGCTGTCCTATTTAAACGGGAACCTGTTTAACGTGATGGTTTTAAATAGCCTGGATCTCACTGAAAACCGCCCCTTTCATGTTTTTGTTTTGTTTTGTTTCGTTTTTTGGGTTTGTGTGTGTGTGTGTGTACTCCGCTGATAAAACTGAGGAATTTTTGTGACCAAAGTGAAGCTCTCCCGAACCTCTTAAGAACAGATAGGCTCCAGTAAAATAGTTTTTTTCTCTCCTCTGGGTTTCCTGGAATAACACATTAATTAAAAACATATAAATATTTGAGTCTTCCCCCTCCCTTCTTTCTTCTGCCTAGGGTGATGCAAAGGAAACAAAGCTTGGGTAAACCAGATCAGAAGGATTTGAATGAAAACCTCGCTGCCACGCAGGGGCTGGCCCATATGATTGCCGAGTGCAAGAAGCTCTTCCAGGTGAGGCGTCAGGGGGTTTGGCGCTCGGTTGAGGAGACCTCCGATAGTTAGGACCAGGTCGTGGGCACCATGCTTGCTCACATCTTTACACAGCTGGAGAGTATATACATGGCTCGAGAAGGTCTTTTTTGTTTCTTTTATTAAAAAAATCTTATTTTATAACATATAAGCTCATTAGAGCTAATGTGTTTAATGAAATTCGCCTATCTCCATACCCCTTTACTTAAGCAGCAAAAGCAACACATTTTTGAATTAAGTTCTGTATCTGAGAGGCAAGCCCTAGGTTAGTCATTTACCCTCTACTGTGACTTCCCAAAGCACAAGAATACCTCACGTGAGAATAGGCTTTTTGGACACCTTCAGGAAGGTGATCTGTTCGTATTCTCACTACTCACGATAGCACGTGAGGTCGGCAGGGCCACCGTCCATCTGCTGGAAAGAGAGTAGTGGGGGCGCCTGCACCTCCCTGAGAACCTCGTCCGCGGCTCCTGCACTGCCGCTTCCTCTGCTGGGCAACAGGAACAGTACAGGCAGACTCACCTCCTTTTTGTCCCTTGCACCCCCCACAGGTTCCCGAGGAAATGAGTCGATGTCGGAATTCCTACACAGAACAGGAGCTGAAGCCCCTCACTCTAGAAGCACTGGGACGCCTGCGTAACGACGAGTCGGCTGACTACCAGCACTTCCTCCAGGACTGTGTGGATAGCCTGTTTAAAGAAGTCAAGGAGAAGTTTAAAGGCTGGGTCAGCTACTCCACATCGGAGCAGGCTGAACTGTCCTATAAGAAAGTAAGTCTTGTCCCCACTGTCAGCCAGTTGGGTTCCAGTGGTCAGGATTCAGGTTCATCAGAGATGAGACCCTGTGGCCGTGTTAACACGGCTGTCTGTGGTAATCTGTCACCCACTCCCTCCCTTGTAGATCTGGGCAGCCAGGTGATTCAGTTCCCCAGGTAAGAGTGGAAGAGTCCAGCAAGGAATAATAAATACACTTGTCAGAGGAATCCGACCATCTAATGAAATCTTCTGGGGCCACAGAATCACACTAGAGTCCCCTGGAATGTTTTACTAGTGGTATTGGGCTTTAAGGTGTTTTATGACATGATCAGATTTTTCCATAATTTGCTCAGAATCCCCTTGCACTGTCCTCTGTTCTCAGCCACTTTTCTCTTGGCCGTTTAATGAGTGGAGAGTACTTGGGGGAGAAATTAACTTGTTAGGACTAAAAGCCCCTTGAAGACAGAGGCATCTTGTATGGTTCAGCATGACAGGCCCGTGATAGTATTTCTTGGTCCTGTCTCTACCACCTTGAGAAGAAATAAACAGTGGGAGTGTCTGGATGGCCATGGAGGCTTTAGAATGGGTATATAAATCATCTGATTTTATTGCACTGACTCTAATATAGGCCCCAAGAGAACAGATGTTAATAATTTTGACTGGAAAATTAGTCTAAGGCCAGGCTTTCTGGCCTGCTCTTGAATATACTTGGGAACACCAGCATATAGATAGTAATTAGCCCCTAAACACATGACCATAAATAGAGCTGGCAGTTTGCCTTCAAAGTGTAGGTGTGTGTGAATTGTAGCACTGAAAAATGCATCCTCTTTTCAGGTGAGCGAAGGACCGCCTCTGAGGCTTTGGAGGTCAACCATCGAAATCCCTGCTATGCCTGAGGAGATCTTAAAGCGCCTACTTAAAGAGCAGCACCTCTGGGATGTAGACCTGTTGGATTCAAAAGTGATTGAAATCCTAGACAGCCAAACTGAAATTTACCAGTATGTCCAAAACAGTATGGCGCCCCACCCTGCCCGGGACTACGTTGTTTTGAGGTGAGAGTTTCCAAAATGATTACTGTGGCAAGGATGAGCCTGGTGTCACTGAATATGATAAGATGGTACAATTATGTAAAACGGAAGGTGTGGAACCATTGCAAATATGGGAAATGTATCTGTATGTATTCCAACAGTGTGTTCATCGCTGAAAATGGTTGGAACACTGTTGGAGCTGAACTCAGAATTAGAGGCACATTCAGTTGAATATGCTCATTGGTAGCAGATTCTTGCCCCTTTAAGGATGGATTTTCTCACTAGAAACAGCAAGTGAATGCATAAGGCAGGAAATAACATTTAAGTCCCAAGTACACTGTGGTTAAAGCTGAATTATATGTAATTCATAAATTCTCTGGAGACATGATTGAAAGAGGAATTCCAGAAATCTTTGAGGAAATGTCCCGTCATTAGTCCAGAGCTTTCCAATAGAGCAACCCTGATCTGGATGTCCGTGTACAAATCCATTTGTGAAATGTAAAAATGGCTTTCATTCACACTTCAAATTGGTTCTCTTTCAAAGAACGGACATGTGAATACATACTCACTGTAGTGACGCTGCACAGAGTTACCCATTCAAGAGCCCTCGCACAATAGTTCAAAGGATACCGTCTCCAGGACTGGGTCACACAGCGTAGCCACTGACCCTGCCCCTTAGCTTCTGAGAGTGGGGCCCCATTTTAAACTTGGCTTCCAGAAAATTCCATCTTTTTTACTCTGGTTTTGTTTCTGCAGAACATGGAGGACTAATTTACCTAAGGGGGCATGTGCCCTTTTACTCACCTCGGTGGATCACGACCGGGCACCTGTGGTGGGGGTGAGAGTCAATGTGCTCCTGTCCAGGTATCTGATCGAACCCTGCGGGTCAGGGAAATCCAAACTCACCTACATGTGCAGAGCCGACTTAAGGTACGTTCTGATTCTAATTTCTGACACGGTGAGGGTCATGAAGGAGATGAGACTTTTTGTCTGACACAGAGAATGGCTTAAATGAACACGTCATTGTGTCTTGTCTGTTCCCTAAAGAGCAGTTTTTGTAAAGTAACACCTTCGTGTTTCTTGGTGTTTGGGGGATGGCTTCCTGATTTCAATCCCTTAGAGAATGTGGTACTAAAGCAACACGAATACTCTGGTTCTGACATGAATTTAAAGCCACAGGAAATGAGAGTTTGAAGTAGCAGGCAGGTGATTCTCATTTTACATTCAAAGATATTTGAATATATGACATACCCTTTTAGTAATTAATTAGGCCTGTACTCTGTGCCATTGGTGAATGTGTGTTCCTATTAGAAAATTTGTGAAATTCAGCAATACAGACAAAAACATGAGCCTCTAAAAAACTTTCCAAAGTGGTTAAATTCTCATTTGAAGTCTTTACATCTCAGTACTTTTTCAACTGTCTGTGTGACTGTAATCTGTTTTTGTTCTATATGCTAAAACTCTTCCCAAACAATGCCACTCGATATCTGTACTCAGTATGTTGTTCCTTGAGAAACTTCTGGTTCCAAAGGTGTAACAGACGTGCCAGGAGATTATCTTGGAATATGATCTTTACTTACAAGGTTTCTGGATCAAGAAATGGAAACGTATTCCGAATTCCCTCCAGCTTATTTCAGTGTTTTCCAGTTTGAAGACTCCATGTGCTTTTCCTTCCCATTATAGGGGCCACATGCCAGAGTGGTACACAAAATCTTTCGGACATTTGTGTGCAGCTGAAGTTGTGAAGATCCGAGACTCTTTCAATAATCAGAACACTGAAACCAAAGACCCCAAATCTAGGTGATTCCTGAAGCCAAGCGACTGCGTCCGCCGTCTGGATAGTTGTTTCTAGAATTCTTGCCAGTCCTTGGAAGAATGCATTCTGAGTCTAATCTGAAACAAAGCAAACGACAAGTTGGAGTGTAGGAATTGACTTTTCGTGATTTAAGACATTTTCAAAGCTGCTTCCTGTTTGTTTAAGGTCTAGAGTACAGACCTTGACTGGAATATGTAAGACTGTGCAAAAAAAAAAAAAAAAAAAAAAAGTATTCTTATCCAAACTGCTTCTGAGAAGCAAAACTATAAATACATCACGAAAAATAATGAAGATACTTCATTCTCTTGTGATTCTGGCGTATGTGTACCTATGTCATTTTATTCGCGGCGTGCTGAGGGACTGGTGTATCCACTGGAATAGTTGGTACTCTTTGACATGTTTCTCACTGAGATGAGCAAAGAAAGGTTTGCACAGAGGAGTGTGTGTATGTGTGTTTGTTGCTGGTCGAATGGCACAGATGTATACGTTGGAACACAGTGTCTGGCACACTGAGATGCCTCCCCGGAGGATACCGATGCGTCAGGTTCAGTTTAACCTGGAATATCTGACTGCCCGTGGATCCATCCAGAAAGGGAACCCCGAAACCCTCGCCCACTTGTTTTTTTTCCAAGTCATTAAGCACATTCCTTTTTTTACCAACCTCCTCTTTCCTTAAAGTAATTGTAGTAGCTTGATTCCGCTGTCCCGTCTCAAACACAGTACGTCTTTAGATCTGATTGCAAATAGTGATACACTTTTTACCCAGGATAGATCAGGTCAGGGAAGAAACTCCGCCCCCCCACCCCCTTCCCCACCCTTACTGGCTCCAGAGCACAGTTTTATTGTGTGTTTTTGTTTGTTTTTTAAGTCGAGATGTAACGACTGAACACTCTAACATCTCCTCAGTCGAGCCCCAGGACTTTTTACCTGCTGGGAATTTTTTGCATGTTCATGTTTCGAACCCAAACTCTTGAAGACATACTGAAAACATAGGAAACTACGTCTGTCCCAAGGAAATCTCTGTAAATTTAAACCAAGGTATTAAAATTTAACAACAGGCGTGGATTCTGGTTATTCATAGCGCTTCTGAAAGCTGCACATACTTAGTAATTGGATCTGTCCTTTTCAGCAAATAGGTTTTCTGGTTTTGTGACTTTTTTTTTTCCCCCTCGGCTTTGTTTTCCCTACGTTTCTTTTTCTTCTCCTTTATAATGATGCCTCTGGAATGTATGTTAGTGGTAAATGAAAATAGCTATCATAGAAAGAAAACCCAAAAAAAGTGCCAGCACCGTTTTTTGGAAGGGTGGTCTTTATACAGGTTTTACCGTAACCATGAAGATTGACTCATGAGACAGTATTAGTGACTTTATTTTGTATGGATCAAAAGTGAATAATGTATGAATGAGAGTTGTAAGAAGGAGTTTTATTTTGTTATAACATATTATAGTTACCATTGTCAGTGTTATTTCAAAGGTTCTTTGAAGAATTTGCAGCGGGGGAAGATTAGAGTTTTAAAATTTGAGTATTTTGGATATCAGTGTTCCTCATGAAGATATACTTGTATATGCAATTTTAATAGCTTTCAGATTTGTAAGATTGTATGTTGTATATACCATTCTATTAAGATAAAGAAACATGTCCACATGTCCACTGTGCTTTCAAACCTAGATAAAGCATGACAAAAATTATTATTTAAAATATACTTGTATTTATACCTCAGATATTCTTTTGGGTTTTGTACCTCAATGCTTTTTTTTTTCCTAATGTAAATACACTTTACATGAATACAGTCTAAGTAAAAAAAAAAAAATAAAAGAAGAGGTTTATAACTTGCTCTATATCTGTACAGAATATAATCCGTAAGTGCACTATTAAATGTTTAAACTAAGGGAAAGGTCTGGCCTGCTTTCCTTTGTATTGCATCTCACTCCTACCCTTAGAACCACAGATTGCAAAGCATATCATCCTGGCATCAGCCAAAATGAAAATCAGATTTGCTGAAGGAAAAATGGGACTGCAAATAATTTCAAGGCCAAACTGCAACTGAGCCACTCACTAACAAACAGGAAACCCTAGTGAAGGTTCAGGAAGCATGGAGATGCTGTCCTAACAAAGGTCGTTAGGAAAGGATGCTGAGAAAGTTATAAGAATAAGGAACCAGGAAGAGTAAGATGCTCATATAAGCAAAGCCAAGGTCACCGTTTAATTCCACAAAAGGTCTCTTTCCCACAGTTCAGCTTTCCTGTGGAAAGGATTCCTTAACATATTTGACAACAGGAGAATTCAGAGGATATGAATGTTCCAAGAACTCTGTGTAAGTCACCTAAAGTGATACTGCCACAACTTACTAATTGTGACTCATCACCTAGATTGTAAGCTCTTTGAGGGCAGGGCTCTCCTCCACATCTTTATAACCCCCTACAGCAGCTTTCAGCGTTTTGTACTTGTAGGCACCTAATAAATTTATTATTTGCTAAATGGAACTGGTTGAATTAGCTTCTGTCATTTGAAAAGGAAGAGAATCTAGGATGCCATCTAAGCCCTCGCTTTGGTTCATCACTGCCCATTTTGAGATTGTACAGAGTGGACATTCTGGGATCCACCTAATGGGATCTTAAAGTATAAACTGGTGAAGACGTGCGGAGACCCTATATCAGGGCTGTGGACGCTGATGGTAAATTGAAGAGTTCTTTGTGACGCAATTTTAATCAATCTTGTTTCTTGGAAACTGATATCCCTTTTAGAAGAGGTTTTATTTGGACAAACACTCACTCTGGGCATAGTAAAGGGGAAAAACCAAACCTCGTAATTTTTAAAAAAACACAAAGCCTTTTTTTTGTTTTAATGTGTGTCCCTGCCTCCAGACCTGGTTTCCTCAGAACTGAATAAAATAAAGATCAAAACATAACATATTAAGCCTGAAATACCTACTACTTTGTTTGACAGGCTGCAGAAGGTTACCAGGATGGAGGAGACATCCTTACAGACCCCATTACAGATTCAGTTGAGTCAATTATTCAGCCCCTACTGTTTACCTCACACTGTGCTCAGTCCTGAAGATACAGCGGTGAGCACCTCACCCTGCCCTCCCAGAACTGAAATCTCACAGAGACTAACGTAGAAATGATGCACCATGTCCTGACTGAGGACAGGTTCCTGTGTACCCAGGGGGGCAGCTTAAGATCTTAATTGAACAAAACTCAAGATAACTATATGCAAAGCATCTCGCTTACCAATTCGTAGATAGAATAACTTGGAAAATTCTAACAAATAGTTCTTCAAGAGATTTCTTTTTAAGAGCTGATTGAGACAAGTGAGATTTTTTTGGAAAGTAAGTAAAATCTAAAGAAAAATAAAGGAAAATGATCCAGATCAGTACTTTTTTTTTTTTAACATTTGTTCATTTTTGAGAGGCAGAGACAGAGCACAAGCAGGGGAGGGATAGAGAGAGAGGGAAACATAGACTCTGAAGCAGGCTCCAGGCTCAGAGCTGTCAGCACAGAGCCTGACGTGGGGCTCAAACTCACAAACCGTGAGATCATGACCTGAGCCGAAGTCGGACACTTAACTGACTGAGCCACCCAGATGCCCCCAAATCAGTACTTTCTAACATCACTAGTTAGGGTGTGTGTATGTGTGTGTGTGTGTGTGTGTATAGGCAAGGACAAAGGCTATAATGGTGTGTAGAATTTTGTAGCACCATTCATGGGTCTTTATTCTACTTCTGTGCACTTTACACACTTAATTTAAGCTTCACACATACCCCATGAAGCATAAGTATTATTCTAAAATAAGGATATACCTTAGGTAGTGACAAATTAAGGTCCCCAGAACCAGAAGAAGGAGCCAAGACTCCAGCCCAGGTCCACTACCCGTCCATCGCCCCTTTGTTGACCTTACCTAAGTAGGAGATAAATGTCTCATCGTAACAGCCAATCCATATGGCCCCAGCATCAAAATTGAGAAGAACTCTAGGAAAAATGGAGGTTCATAGCAAAATAATCACATTAATCCACATCTCGAATTCAATTGTCCCTATTCCTGAGATGCTTAAGGTGAAATTACATAGGTAAAAATAAATATGAGGCAAAGTTTTGTTTCAAGTTAAGGCTTGAAAGACCTTACAGTTGTGTTCGCAAATTGAATATATGGTTTGAAATGTACAAAGACTCCACTTAGGCCTCCCACCTGCCAGCACAGAATAGGCTTGTGCTCTGACTGCAACCTGCCCAACCCCTCTGATCTTGCATTGCTTCAGGGTTACAAAGGGAACATCTCCCTACAGGCTTCTTAACTTGCATCCCAGGACCAGAACCCCGGTCCTGTGACTTTCTGCAATACCTCATTATGCCGGGATTCCCACCACACAAGCATGCCACGAAATACAACTGAGATCTTTGTGAAGGTGCTTTGAAAAGCAAGGGCTATTGAAAGGTAAAGGAGCTTTCATGAAAGCAAAGTGGGATTTGGCCCAAATGCTTTACCTCACCCGCCTGTTGAAGCATACATTAATGATTATAAAGCAGAAATCCTAAACAATGAGATCATGGCATGCATGCCATCTTGGTGTTCCATCAGGATGAAATTTGCCTAAGGAATTTAAATTCCATTTGCCTAAGGAATGCAAATTACAAAAGACCTCAAAGAGCCTGTGGCAGGGGGGGAACTCAGGTGGGTCTGTGCAGTTGCAATGAATTTGGGCCCATTCTCCAGGGGATGATCAGTCCTTTGCAGGCAGGGAGTTTGCTAAATCATGTTGGCAGCGGCAGCCCAAAGTAATTACCCTTGCTGTGTATACACAGTTCCCATTAGGGCCGCGGTTTGGCTGTCTGGGCCCAAGGCTGTGTTGACACCTATCGCATAAACACCTCCTTGCAGAGATTTTTCATCTCATTGCACTTAAAAAAAAAAAAAAAATTAGTTCAGGGCTAGAAACATGGCCCCTCATGGGGAATTTTCATTTCTCTCTCTCTCTCTCCTATCAAGATGCAAAGCATTTTGGAAAGCAAAAGCCTCGCTCTCCTTGTGACTCTGAGAATGGCTCTCATCAACCATGGTGAAAGACTTGATGCTCTAAAAATGGTCTAATTCCCAAGGAAATTGTTTCAAAAAGCTTTGTAGGTTACAGGTACTCTTCAAGTACAAATGTGTTTGGCTCAAGTCTGAATGGACTTGTTAAGCTACCGCTTATTAAGCATTATAACGTGTGAGGTACTGGGATGTGTGTATTACATACAGTAAATGTCACATGTAAATTTCATAGCAGTCCTTTGAAGGAGGCCTCATTAGACTCATTTTATAAATGAAAAAGCTCAAAGAGGTCAGGAGGCTTAAAGAAATAAAGTAGCTATCTAATATTTGCAAAGGGACTCAAATATTTGGGACTCTAATATTTGCAAAGGGGCTCAAGACATTCTAGAGCGGCCTGTACAATAGAACATTCTGCCGTGATGGAAATATTCCCTCTCTGTGCTACTAGAGTAGGTACTAACACATGTGGCTGTTGAACACTGGAAATGTGGCCAATGCAACCAAGATGCTGAACGCTTGCTTTCATTTCTTTTTTGTTAGCTTTGGGGCTCCAGGGTGGCTCAGTCAGTTAAGCATCCCATTGTGGCTCGGGTCATGATCTCACGGTCCATGAGCTCGAGCCCCGTGTTGGGCTCAGTGCTGACAGCTCAGAGCCTGGAGCCTGCTTCAAATTCTAGGTCTCCTTCTCTCTCTCTGCCCCTCCCCCACTCATGCTCTGTCTCTCTCAAAAATAAACATTTCAAATTTTTTTAATTTTTTACTAGTTTAAATTTAAATAGCCACATGTAGCTAGTGGCTACTGTATTGGTGCACATTCTATTTCAAAAATCAAAGAATATTTCCAAGGAATCCAATTCCCATCTCTCTTCCACCTATAACAAAATTCTTAAAGAAGAAGAAAGGAAAGAAGGAAGGAAGGAAGGGAAGAGGAAGCAAGAAAGAAGAGAAATAAAGAGAAAGAGAAAAGAAAGGAAAGAAAGAAAGAAAGAAAGAAAGAAGAAAATATGGTAAATTTTTATTAAAATCTCCCTGGCCACATTTCAGCTCAGGTAACTCCACATTCCACCAGCCATGAGACTGTGTCTCCTCTAACCTATGACCAGCTTCTTGTGTTTCTCAAGCTTGAACTGGATGACCTCTTTCCTTTGCTGCTGGAGCATGTGTACTTTTCCAAACCAGAGATAAAGATGTAGCTGATCTGAAAGAATGTTTAATAATTCCGAATATTCTGTTCTGTTGGCTGCAAGCAAAGGAAGCCTCACAGATGCTGCTCTGGACAGAAACAGTTGTCCCTGCGTGGTCTGAGCCTGTCCCCACCCTTTATCTCATCACTGGTGCCCAAGCTTCCTTTCATGTTGGTGACGCCACTTGGCCTCAGCTGTCCGCACCCAGGGTATCCTCCAATGTAGGGACTCCTGATCTAGGTTTGATAACAATGGGACGTCTGAACGCTGAAGTCAGCAGTAGCAATTCCAAGGCAAGAATATATCTTCCACAAGCATTCCTAGCTTGCTGCCTCAAAGGGATATTTCTTTACCTGCTTTATCCTTTTTCAAAGCTGTCAAAGATCTGTCATATTAAACAGGATAATTTACTAAAGTAACCTATTTCTTTTCTTATTTTCAGTACTAATGCATATTACTTACAACAGCTCACCAAAGCTAGAAAGAAGCCTCTTAGGAAGAAGTGTGAAAGAACTTTCGTGATACATGATCTGAGAGTGCTCTCAGCGAAAAGCAGTTTACGAAGGTTTTTAAAGCTAAAGACCATCCAAGGCTGCCCACTCCTCCCGTGGAAGCTTAGTGAAGGTTCCTCGCCCTGCTCAAGCAAGCACTTAGCACGGAAGATAATTAATCAAAGAAATGGGGGATTTAATGTCACGCTCCAGAGATGTTAGTTGTCCTGACTTCCAGGGCTGACTGATAGGATGTATGTTTTCCAATAACAAAGATAAGCCAAGCTCTATTTTTGAAGTTCACACAGTCTGTAAAGATGATTAAAGCAAAAAGAAATTTGAACCCTCGGGACCACGCACAAGGTTGCAATATCTCAAAGAGATAGAGGATATTTTATCCCAAGACCCAGAAGGCTGAAAATGGAATGTATTCTCCTGTAACTTTGTGGAAAGAAAAGAAGATGCCAAATTTCCAGAAGCAAAGCGACCTGCCTGGGAAGGCAGGATCAAGGTGTAGCTGTTGGCTTGTTGGTTTGTTTTTAACCAACCTAATGCCACCAACACTCTCATGTCAGACTGATCTCGGCCTCCAGTGCCACCAGTGGGCATCTCCAGTGGGGCCTTCTACCCTGAGTCATCCAACAGGACTATTCATGACTTCAGCAGGTGGTTCAGCCTGACATCAAAGGGGCCAGCGGCCATTTAAACTTAACGATTGCGTTTTCCGTGATTTTTGCCTCTTCGTGACCCAGCAGACCTAACAGAATAAGAAGACTCACTCTGTTTATTTGCTTTCATCCACGTTCCAGTTTTCTCTGATCCTAACTCCGTTGAATCCCAAGAAGAGTACAAATGGAGATACATCAAGGAATATAAGGGACAGTGCCTCCAAATAAGACAAAACCCTCATTTAAGCCACAAAAGAAGAAAGAAGCAGTATGAGAAGGAAGTAAACAAAAGAAGGACTAATGCAGGGTGTCCAGTCACTAAAATACACTCACTAAAATCCTGAAGTCAGGGGTCACCCCTCCTGCATATGCGTCTGGTTTTGGAGACGCCCAAAGAGCCAGACTCTTCTGTTGCCTGATGAAATGCCATTTCTTACTTCACTTGTCACCCTAACTTCTTGGCCTCTTCCTTTTCTTGTCCTCTTGACATGTGGATCTGCTCCCCTCTGGCCATATCTCTTCCTTGTCTCTCCTGTGACTTTTCTCTCTCAATCCTACAAACCAGCCTTACACCCAGGGCCCTCTCCTGGCCTCTAAAGTTGGCTGTTCCCTCTTTCCTCATTCCTTTCCTTCTTCGTTTCTGTCACCTCTCACACCTGCATGTGCCTCCCCTCCCCACCCCACATCCCTGAAAAAAAAAAAAAAACACTTTAAAAACAAAAGAATTTTTAGTTTTCTTAGGATCCCTTTAATTTACAAAGCAGAAAGGTCACTTTGTGTTTCTCTTGCTTCTATTAACATATAGATATTCAGCCTATCTCTGCTAGACAGGCTTCAGGATCTTTATCATTTGCCTGCTTTGGGCAAGGAGAGCTGTCTAAAGTTGTTATAGAGGGAATAGAAAAGGAGGTCGTAAGGCATTGGGGACAGAGCTAATAGTCACTCAGTAAGCTGGGCAGGTAAAGGAGACAGCTGCCGTAGGGTGGTGGTCAGAGAAAGTAGATTTGGGGAAATTTTTCCTTTTTTATTTTTTTATAATTTTTTGTTTGTTTTATTTTTTTTTTTAATTTTTTTTAACGTTTATTTTTTTTTTCAACGTTTTTTTTTTTTTATTTTTATTTTTGGGACAGAGAGAGACAGAGCATGAACGGGGGAGGGGCAGAGAGAGAGGGAGACACAGAATCGGAAACAGGCTCCAGGCTCTGAGCCATCAGCTCAGAGCCCGACGCGGGGCTCGAACTCACGGACCGCGAGATCGTGACCTGGCTGAAATCGGACGCTTAACCGACTGCGCCACCCAGGCGCCCCTAACGTTTATTTATTTTTGAGACAGAGAGAGACAGAGCATGAATGGGGGAGGGTCAGAGAGAGGGAGACACAGAATCCGAAACAGGCTCCAGGCTCTGAGCTGTCAGCACAGAGCCGGACGCAGGGCTCGAACTCACGGACCGCGAGATCGTGACCTGAGCCGAAGTTGGCCGCTCAACCAACTGAGCCACCCAGGCGCCCCATGTTTTTTTTTTTTATTTTTGAGAGAGACTAGAGACAGGGAGAGTGGGGGAAGGGCAGAGAGGGAGGAGAGAGAGAAAATCCCAAGCTTGAACTTGGAATGTGGGGCTCGAACTCACAAACCATGAGATCAGGACTTGAGCCGAAACCAAGAGTGGGTCACTTAACCAACTGAGGTCCCCCAGGCGCCCCCCCGGGGGGGGGGGGGGGGGGAAATGTTCTTAAGTTCAGGGGCAGGTACACATGGGTGGAAGTAATTAAGGGGGCATGAATTTATAGGTTTGAAGACAAAGGAAGTGCACCAATGGAGAGGGGAGGGATACACAGGGCTTCCAAGTCCCTCTGCGGGAGGGAAACCATGGGCTCACAGGAGGAAAGGTGGCTTTGAAAAACACACCTTCCTCTGGGATGGCAAGGAAGGACAGGCTAATAAAGTATCCTGGTGAGTCAGAGCCTAGGGGGCGCCGTGGAGTCAGAGAATGTTGAACTGGATGGGACTTCTGAGATGGCCGAACCCAAAGTCTAATATCGCTGAAGCAAAAGCAGAGCTAGAGAGGCTGCGACCACCCACAGGTTTTCAGCCACAGCAACAAATGGGCCAGGGCCCACATCCACATCCGGGGAAGAGTCACCCCCGAGGAGGTAAGTTTTTTCTCCCCAGTAAAACAGCAGATGCCCGATTTTCAGTGTCAGCCCTTTCTCTGTGTTTACCTCCAGCGAGGTGCCCTGGTGTGACCCTCACTCACACCTCTGACTCTCCTGGGACCGGGCCCTCTCACTACCGGCCAAGCTGTCGTTTCTACTCTCCCATCGTTACTTCTGAGAGCCGTGAGGAGCCCTGGGGTTGCGTGATTACCGGTTCCTTTCAGTGGCAGGTCTGCCCGACTCTGGTTTTTCCACATCCGATCCTATTTAATCCTCGCTGTAAACCTTTGAGGTTGGGAGGCACTATTATCCCATTTTGCAGACGAAGAAAACAAAGCGCAGCTGGTTCAGTGGTCGGGGTTCCCCCAGAGAAATCACATAAATAAAGCCTTTGGAACAGAACCTGCTTGTGGCACACGGTAAGCCCTCAGGGTCCGTTAGCTGCTGTTCTGTCCATTATCATTCTGGAGCTCTTGTTAAGTCATCGGTACGAGCACAGACTCTGGACAGAGATTCTCAGAGGTCAAACCACAACTTAGACCAACTGTGTGATCTCGGGGAAATGGTTGCTTAGGCTCAGTTTTCATGTCTGCAAAGTGAAGACAATCATAATAGACATTAGAACCGTGCCCAACGTATCAGAGGCACCATGTAAATATTACTTCTGAATGTCTGTTTCCTATTATTTCCCAGTTTAAACACAAGCTGAAATAAACGATACCTATTCGTAAGATTAATATTAATTAAGACTGATGCTTAAATGATTGCTTAATATTAATTAAGATTGATACTGTCCAAGCTTGGGCGGCCAGGCCCCCTGGTGAAGGCCTGACAGCTTCATATCCCTATGATGTCTCTAGATTCCCGCACCAGTGGCCTAGATTTTTACGTGGTTAATCAGTCACAAACATGTGTTGAGAACAGAGGAAAGGCACAGAAGAGTGCCGCCTCTCTTGACTTGGAGGTGCGTGTCATTTTTTTCAAGGAGACAGACAAGTAATTCCAGTAATGTGCTCCAGTGGATTCTCCACCCAGAGGCCCAGAGCAGGAGATGACACGTGAGCTGGGTGCTGAAGGATGACAGCGGGGAAGGGGAAGCCATTCTGGGCGGGCAGCCTGGAGGAGTGTGGCTCCTGGATGGAGAACGAGCTTGCATACCATTCTAAGGAATTTGTAGGTCACCCTACTGGCAACAGGACGCTTTGGAAAGCCTTGAAGGAGAGGGGCAATACAACTGGATCTCACTATTTAAAAGAGAAGTCTGCAGGTGCCGTGGAGGGTAGGTTCAGCCGGAAGGCATCGGGAGAACAGCAAAGGAGTCCCTTGCAGTAATACCCACAGGAGACCGTGAGCGACAAGGCCAAGAGGGTAGCTTGGGGGTGAAGCAGGAGGAGCCGTTGAACCCGGTTAATCAGGAGGCAGCACGGGCAGGATTTGGTGACAGTCTTTTTAGAGTGAGAGGGCGACTGACCATGAGGCCCGCACTCCAGGAAAGCCCAGCCCCGCAGCCAGGACCGAAGGTGATGCGTGCGGCCTTCTGAGCTAAGCGGTTCAGGTGGGAGCAGAAACAGATCTGAGAAGCGGATGGGAAAGTCTGGCGACGTAAATTGTGGGTGGATTGCGGATTCTGCAGGTGACCTAAGTGCAGCTGTCCCATGGGTGATGGAAATCTGGGAGGAGAGTTCCAGAGAGAAGCCTGGGCTAAGGAGCGCATTTGGAAGAGTATAAAGGAGGCAGCTGAAACCGTGGGTGATGGGAGGTGGCCTGGCTTCAGGAAGAACAGAGCGGCCCCGCCCGTGCCCTGGAGTGCTGACCACGTGCCTACAGGTCACCTCATAAAAGATTCCAGGGCCAGGTAAGGAGATGGGCTCCTTGATAATTATCAGGAACCCACGGATTTGTTTTATTTTTTTTCTTAGCTTGATGTTTTAGGTCCTCGAATACCCTAGCTTATTGAAGACAATGACTTCTGTTCATGAATCCCTTCCGTGATGAGCTGGAAGCTTCACGGTGAAGCAGAATGGGAAAAAGAGTGACTTACGTCAACCAAAAAACTTAATGAAATAAGTGAGCACATTCGCAAAAAAAAAAAAAAAAGTCAGAAATTGCCCTAGACTCTCTGATATTCCAACACAGTCTCTGATTCACAAGGCTAGTGTTTACCAGAATAAAGAACTGGTTACTACTTTAATATCTTTAAAAAACAAAAAACAAGGGGCACCTGGGTGGCTCAATCGGGAAAGCATCTGACTCTTGATTTCGGCTCAGGTCGTGATCTCGGTTTGTGGTATCGAGCCCCACATCGGGCCCCGTGCTGACAGTACAGAGCCTGCTTGGGATTCTCCCTCTCCGTGCCCACCCCCACCCCCACCCCCACCACCTCTCCCCCACTCACGCTGTCTCTCAAAATACATAAAGTTTAAAAAACAAAATGATGCAAATCACATCTTAGCACAATAAATCTGTACAAATTGGTTAAACACTTTGCTGATTTATAGGGAATTTCATCCTCCCCAGATGGTGTTCCTTGCTATCCTGTGATAATCAGAAGCTTCAATTGGAGGTAATATAACATGTGGTTTTGATAAATTATAATTAGAAAAAATAGTTAGTTTGGCTTCATGCACTTTCATTGCCAGACATCAGGTTTCAAAATGTGAAGTCCCTGACGATAAAAAGTAAACAAAATAGAGCCGATATCCTGGCTGATGAAGAGGTTGGAAACCCACGGCCAATCTTCCTCCCCTACTCACGTCCAGGTTATTCAGTTGGTCGCTGATCAGCCAAGCCACAGGCGGTCCTCCAGGTGACTCAAAGGTCCTGCCTGCTCACATGTCCAAACACTTCTGTGAAACAGCTGAGTGGAAACTTTTAACCCTGCCTAGCTCACTCTAATCCACGCATCAAGAGACTCTAAGAAGGCCCCCAGGGCTGGGTGAAGTGTCTTTCCTCCGGGCTCTGTTTTGCCACAAGATTTTGTCATCGTCTGGATTTGTGCTTTGTTTTGATTTGTTTGGGTTTTGGCCTGGTGCTGCCCCTACCAGACAGTCACCTCTTCAGGGGCAAACATTACTTCCTCCTCTGTCCGCAACACCTAACCCAGTACCTGTCATATGCCCAGAGCTCCAAAAAAGTGTGAAACAGATCAGAGACAATCGGCTTTACAGCAAGACTTGCCTTCGAAGACAGAGGATGAAGGATATGTAGTTTCTACCAGGAAAAGCTCAGGTTCAGTTCCAGGTTCTGACAAGTGGAGGGGAAGGAGGGCTCCCTCCTGGTCTGCACGTGCTGGAGGAGGAACTTTTTGCTCCAGACCATGCCTACAGCTTCCAGCAAACATTGCCAAACACCTACTATAAGCAAGGGTCCAGGGGACACAATCAACAGAGTAGATGTGGCTCTTTGCTGACTCGGAGCCTCCACCTAACTGGGGAAACCGAAATCTAACAATTTATAAGAGAGTATCTGGAGGGCTCTGTGAACAGCCCCTTAATGAGAGATGCAGAGGAAACTGGACTGTGGGTATGTATCTTTCTTGTCCCCGTTATCAGTCTGGACTCTGCAACACAATCAATCTAAATAAGCATCTATCCTCAGAGTGAGGGCTAATGGAGCCTGGAAGAAATCTCAATTAGGGTAAGGATGGACAAACACATTGACATTGGATGCTGGGTCTTTTTTTGATTTCTTTCCAGAAAATGGCAAGAGTGAGACTCAACGCCAGATGCTCACAAGGTATGTTCCTCCTCCTTTGTATTAAGCTCTCAGTGAGCTAGGGCTTTACCACAGCTGTTTGCAATTGCATTCCATCTCTCGGCTTCAAATGACACTGATGATTTTCCTTGGGATTCTGTTTTACATGCATCCTGGCAGGGGTGATTGTACCTTAGCTAACTTTTCGACTCATTTACCTACTCACCTACCCTTTAAAAAAAAAAAAAAAAAAAGCACCTCTCCTTTAAAAAATAACAAGCAATCAAATCTGAAGATATTTATTTCACTCAGCACTAACAGCCCACAAATAGAAATCGAAGCTTTAAGAAGCAAAATCTTTGAACTGTCTGACATTAGTCTGTAATGGACAGGAAACATATGATATGTAATTGAATCACCACCCTTTGTTTTCAATCCTACGTTTCTCATCCCAGATAAAGGGCCACTTCTCACACTCCCTTATCCTTGCCTCAAGCCTCACCTCTGGGATTCACTGCTGGGAGCAACGGAGTTCGTTTGGTTGCAGCAATCTGGGAAGAAAAATAAAAAGACATAAGTGAGGTTGAAGGGCTGAGGTTTCATGTTCAGGCTCCGAGTTGAGACTCGTAACTTTTTAATGCTTCCCGAGAGAGCTGCATCCTGGTTCAAAGACGCGATTTCGGAAGGGGATTCTCCACCCCAGTACAAGGAGAGTCTGGATTCCACCAGGCCGGGAGAAGACCTCTGCGCTTGACAAATCCCTTCAAATTAATCCTCGACATGAAAGGGCTTATGGTCTACTCGTCTGATCATATTTTTAGCATTATCTTTAGCACCTGCTTGGTCTCAGGTGTGCGGAGCGGCTTAGAAACCTGTAGAGACTTCTTGCAGAGGGTAGGGGTCGGACAGGGAGAGGGAGGAGTGAATTTCAATACATGGATGCCCAGTTCAAGGACTTGCTGTGTGA
The DNA here is from genome assembly GCF_022837055.1 of Prionailurus viverrinus. Classification (NCBI taxonomy): domain Eukaryota; kingdom Metazoa; phylum Chordata; class Mammalia; order Carnivora; family Felidae; genus Prionailurus; species Prionailurus viverrinus. The sequence continues at coordinate 25,488,189 of NC_062564.1, forward strand.
TCCCGCTCTAGTGAACTCCCCTCCTTAAGATCTAATGCTCAGGTCGATGGTGAGGTCTTTGGGCAGCTAGGATGAACTCTGACCCCCGTGAGGACTGGCCAGCCCACACTGCGAGGCTTGGGAATGACATCGGTTTGTGTCCAGGCTGAGCTGACAGTGCTGTGGTGTGTGTGCTCCTGGGGTGCAGGTGACTTCTGCTGTCGCCCAGCACACAGCCTGTTACTTCATATTCCACACGGGGCTCCATTATGACATCACTGAGCACGGGTAGCTGGGAGTAATAGCACGTGACTGATGGAAAATTTCAATGGGATCAGAATTCTGGGACTCCAGTCCTTAATCTGTCTGAGCCTCTGTTTCCATGTCAAGAAACAGGAAGAAGAAATATGTCACCTAGACTAAGGGTCAGGGTAAGCATAAAGGGACTTCACGTATACTGGTCTCCATGAGGGTCTTAGGAGAAACATGCTTTTTTTTTTTTTTTTTTTTGGCCATGAAAATGTAAGCATTGCTGGAATTTTTTCATGGGGTGGTGGCCTTTGAAAATCTTCCAGGATGAAATCACCTCTAGCCCTCCCTGTAGAATAAAGCTGTGGCTTGTTCAAGGCTAGGGTGGACCCCGAAGTGTTTCCTGAGAAAAGTTCCTGGCTTTGCCTGCTGGCCCTTCATACTCCACAGCCGTCTAAAATTTCTAGTCTATACGGACTGCACTTCAGTTAACAACAAACTATGGTCTCTCTCAGCGCTGACCTGATGCCTTCCAACCCTTAGCCAGAGGCTGGACGAGAATGTCCCCCGTGAAGGGCTATTTCAAAATTACTCAGTGTATCACGCTTCTTGGTACTTTAGGTGTTTTCTTTGGGTACAGCCAGACATGAGAAAAGTAAATACTCAGACATTTAACGTTTAGGTTCCAAAGAAAATACAGAGTTGCATTTTCATGGGGGTAGGAAGCCGTTAAGCATTTGGTTTGGATCTGCTTGGGTTTGTGGAGCTGGGCCCCTGCCCCTCCTGGTCTCACTCTGAGAAACCTCACATCAGGAAACCGGTCTACTCCTGAGGACTAGCAGAAAGCCCCTGTCCTCGGAGTTTGCTCTCAGAACTGACTTTTATCTCCCCCAACCGGAGTTTTTTGAGCTGGGAACCTCAGAATCGAACTTGAAACTCACGGTAACAATCCCTGGCCCCTAGGGACCGCCTGCTTGTATCGAATCACTTCTCAGACCCCCCTCACCTACCCACCCGCTCTTCTCGCTCCAGCTGACGTGCTTCGGTTGTGAGCTGTCTCAGATCTTTTCTGCGACCAGAACGCCATACAAGCAAACAAAGTGTTTCACATAATCTGTTGCAGAAGCTGATTATCCAAGTACATAAACAGTCTATTATAAATTGGCCAGGCTTTGCGTCAAGTCCTCTCTCCTCTCCCACCCTTTACTGCTTCCGTCCTCAACACACTGACCAAGGAAGGGGGTTACTAACTAAACTCGACTCTCAGTACAGACCCATGCAAATGAGAGGTACTGGAAAAAACTGGTTTGTTGAATGAAAACCAGAAGATCTGAGGCAAGAAGAAACTGAAGCTTTACGGTTTCAATTACGCGAACTCCCAGTTTCCTGACCTCGTGAATGATTTCATTTTGCTCTTCCTATGAGTGCTCTCTAGTTTGGATACCACTATGGTGTCCCTTTGTTGTCCTGTTTCACTCTCTTTGGGGGAAAGGCTGAGAAAACACTGTAGAGCAGGGGCTGGCAAACTTTTTCATGAAGGGCCATCCAGTAAAATTGTGTATTTTATAGTCCACATGGTTCTCTGCTGTGAGAAGAGTGGATCTTCGTTATAATTGGATTCCATAGTTAGGAATTTGCCCCCTCACTAAGTTTATTTACTTATTTTGAGAGAGAGAAAGAGCAGGCACTTTAGGGTGGGGCAGAGAGAGAGAGAGAGAGAGAGAGAAGGGGAGAGAGAATCCCAAGGAGGCTCTGCACTATCAGCTCAGAGCCCAATGAGGGGCTTGAACTCACGAACCGTGAGATCATGATCTGAACCGAAATCAAGAGTCGGTTGCTTAACTGGCCGAGCTACCCGGGCGCCCCACTGAAATTTATTTATAACCCCCAAGGCAATACTGGTGGTGCCTTTGTAGTTAGTTATTCAGGGACATGTGCAGAGCATTGAAAAACGTGACTCACCAGACACCTACGTTCCCAGCTGTGACGGTGAACAAGGCAACCTTCTGTCTTCTCATTTCGGCTTTCATACTGCATACAAATGTCCTTTCGGTGGTCTATTTAGTGTCATGGTTTTTGTGTGTGTTTTGTGAGTGATCGCCATGTTTAAAATGGCGCCCAAGCGTAGTGCTGAAGGGCTGTCAATGCTCTACGGGCAAGAAGGCTGTGATGGGCCTTAAAAGGGGAAAACTGTGTAGGCCAGCCAAGTTTTGTCCCAGCACAAGGTGGCCACGTGTGCAATGTCCATGAATAAATAATACAGGAAAATGAAATTTCTTTTAACATAAATACACACAAAATAAGGTTATATATTCATCTGTTGACAAAAATGTTGTGACCAAGGCTTGCAGGCCCCTCACCCTGTATTTCCCTCAGGAGCAATGGTTCAGTGTTTGCTAATTCAGTATTCCTGGTAACTTTATAGAACATGATTATGGTGAATAACGGTAAACGATTTTATTCAACACAGAGTTAGTAACGTGAAAGCAGCCATACACGCTATGAGCATGGATAGGTTCTAACAAAAGTTTATTTGTGGCTATGGAAACTTGAATTTCATAAATTTTTATGTCACAAAATATTCCTTGAAAAAAGCTTTTCCCCCAACCACTAAAAAATATGAAAACCAGTCTTAACTTGCTGACCTTTTATGGGCTAGGTTTGGCCCACGGGCCACCTTTTGCCAATTCTTATTGTGACTTTGTTTTCAATGAATCCCCCCCCCTTTTTTTTAATGATTTATTTGTTTTATTGTAGAGATAGAGTGAGAAGGGGAAAGGAACAGATTGAGAGGGAGAGAGAGAGAGAGAGAAAGGAAGAGAGAGAAAATCCAAAGCAGGCACCACACTCGGCACGGATCCCAACTCAGGGCTTAATCGCACAACCCTGGGATCAAGGCCTGTGCTGAAATCAAGGATCAGATGGTCAACTGACTGAGAAACCAGGCGCCCCAATCCCGCTGCTTTGGAGCCGGGTCACTGGAGATTAGAGAGACCCACACTCTCATTCCCCTGGAAGTCTCTGCCATCCTAGGACTCACTCTGATGGGGCCTGAGAACATTCGTGTTCTTTGAAATAGGAGACAGTACTGAAGCTGGAGTTCAGATAGTTGGGTTTGAAAGTCAGTTCTGCGATTTCCCAGCGGTTCCACTTGAGGCAACTTTTCTGGGCTTTTCTAAGGCAGAGTCATCTCCTCACACTGCAGTACAGGTTAAAATGCACAGTCAATAGAGGCTCTGCAGATAGGACTCATATGCACCCTCACGACTCCCACCCCAGACCAGTTACACAGCTGGACTGCTCCCCTTGGGGTTCTTTGGACGCTATCCAAGCCTCACCAAGGAAGCAAGCAGCTGCAGAGAAATCTTATTCCTTTCTACCCTTCTCGCCATTTTCAGGGGTCAGGGAGATCATAAAATGAGCACGAAGATATTCCCCTAAAAAACTATAGGCCCCCATTTCTGTGACCTCACTACATTCTATTTAAAGCACAAGGGAGGTCCCCCTAGATTGCCCCCTGCCCCTTGTTTAGGCTAATGTCAGTCAGATAATTTTCAGGCGTAAGCAAAAACCTGCTGGTGAGAAACCTCTCAAATGTCACTGCTTACAAAAGAGGGAAGAAAACAGAAAACTCTGTTTATTTTCCTGACCTAAAAGATAACATCGCTTTGCCCTTTACCTTTGTTTAAGGTCAGATCTGGAGCATTCTTTGAAAGTGGCTCCAGAAGAAGGAGTTTCATATATGTAAATTCTTTAGCAATTTACCTTTTTAGTAATAATGATTATTATTATTAAAAAACGTTAATTTCCTCATCGGCAAAATGGAAGTAATGATTTGTATCGCAGCCTACCATTTAAAGTGACTGGTAAACTATACAGGGACGATGTGACAGTCACTGCATCTAAGTCAGCACTGATTCTAAAGTGGCATTTTAGTGGATTTCATAAGCAATGGGTGGCAAACTTAAGTCACCACTGTTATCCCAAGGAACTCGCGGCGCTTTGCAGACAGGGGCACAGAAAAGCGACATTCAGGACAACACAGCCTCAGACCTGAGAGCTGTAAGGGCCCCGGGATGGCGCCAGCCCCTAGCGTAAGAACGAGGAAGCAGGGCTCGGAGCGCGGCGGTGACCTTGCGCGCCCTGGGTGGAGAAAGGAGACGGAATTCCGCACCTGGCTGCGAGCGCGTCTGCTCCGGAGCTTCCCCGACCCGGGCGCGTGGAGGGCGTGGGAGGCCGGAGGGGAGGCCCCGCCCCGCTTCGCCTAGGAGACCCCGCCCCCCGGGACGCCCGGCGGCCAAGCGCGCGGACAGGGGCGCCGGCGGGGCGGCGAGGGGCGCGGCGAGCGCGCAGTCACGTAGCAGCCCGAGGATCCGTTCGCTCTGCGCCACGTAGCGCGCCTCCCGAAGGTGAGCGCTTTAAGATGTAAGCGTGTTACAGAACGGGAAGGATCCTCCTCTCCTCCCTTGAATTGCACCGTTCTAGAAACTGACAGAAAACGGGAAGCTGGCACATTTGAACACGTTAGACTTTTTTGAAAACCAGCGCCACGGCATGAGAGACAGCAGGGGGCTCAGAGAGCACGACTTTCTCTTGCTTGGCACAGAAGGAACCAGATTCGGGCAAACCCGACAGGCTGGGATGCCTCTCTTCACTTTACCTGCGCCCTTCCCTGGGCCTCGCTTCCCACGACTCACCCGCCCCCATCCGCCCGTGCCTCGAACAGCCCTGCTGTTCCACAATTTTCATCTGGTGGTTGAAGACTTTAAACAATAGTTCAAAGTCCGAGTCCGAGTCCGGGGAGCTAACCCCGCCTCTGCAGCTGGGTGAGGATGTATGTTTGGTGAGTTGCTTCATCCCCTGGGAAGCAGAGATTGAAACAGGAGCTAATGACAGGTGTGCCACGGGGAAGCGTGACTCAGGAAGGGCCGCACTGCGGCAGTGTCGTCCTTTGCGGGGCCTTGGTAAGGTTTGAGCCCTCGCCGAAGCCCAAGGTCCCTTTCTATTCCACGTTGCCACTGAAGCTGATCCAGAAAACCTGCACGTTTTTGCAGGTGGCCCTCAGGGCCTTGCCCGCCCTCCTGTGTGGTGAGAGGACGTGATCCCCTCTCCTTGAGCCTGGCGCTTCTCTAAGGCCACGGCTTCCATCGCCAACACGGCTGGTTTTCAGAATTCTGGCCGTGGAATACAGCCTCCGAAGGAAGGACGAATCAGAAGCACAATGGGTTTGAAAAAGGGAGTGGGAAGGTGGAGGCTAGAACCCACCTCACCATCCCGCCCGCCCTCCGCCATCAAGCAGCCTGGCAGGTGGGAAGCCCTTGGGCTCTTCAGGGGACAGTTCAAAAATCACCCTCTTGCAGGTTAAAGTTGCGGATCTTTCAGGGCGTTTTGGTGGCTGAGTCCGTTAAGCGTGGGACTCTTGGTTTCAGCTCAGGTCGTGATCTCAGGGTTTATGAGTTGGAGCCCCGCACTCTCAGTGCAGAGCCTGCTTGGGATTCTCTCCCCGCCCCCCCCCCCCCAAAATAAACTGAATTTTTTTAAAGGCTCTTTAGCATGCTCTCCCTAAAACCTTTTGCCATCCGGCCTCACCATTGCCCACCTCCACTCCCATCCCACGGTCCAGACACACCTGGATGTGAAATCCCTTTCACTTGTCCACTTCCCCAGCTCCTGGAGTCTCCACTCAAATGTGGCTCGTTTTTCCTGCCTTCTGGGGCACTTTCCCTGGCACTTTGTGCACACCTCACTGTAGTCCACGGTGACAATTCCAGTACCTGTTTCTCAGGCCTTGCTTGACTTCTTTGCTGCCTTTGAGAGAGAGAGAGAGGCCACCCCCTCTTTTTTGAAACTCTTCCTTTAACTTTTAGAACTCCATGACACTCTTTCCTAGACTTCTGTAGTTTTCATCCTCTGCTCACCCTTTCAGGGTTTTCTCTCAGCCAAGGCTTTCCCATCAGCCTGTTGTTTTATTTAATTTATTTTATTTTATTTTTATTTTATTTTATTTTATTTATTTTAGAGACAGAGCACAAGCAGGGCAGGGTGGGGGCAGGGAGAGAAAGAGAATCTTAAGAAGGCTCCATGTTCAGTGAGGAACCCGGTGTAAGGCTTGATCACATGACCCTGGGATCGTGACCTGAGCCAAAATCAAGAGTCGGATGCTCAACCAGCTGTGGAGACTGCTGTTTTTCTTAAGAGACACATTCTTCCTGCGTGACCTCATCCAGATATTCCCCTAATACGTGAACGGTATTGGTTCTGTTGGCAAAGACGAAGGAGTATCTGGCCCAGGCATTCCTCTCTGTTTCCAGCTACTTCTGTTCCCCCACATGTTACCTTCTCTGAGGTCACTCCAAATATCTCCCATATTTAAAAATTTTCACCCATGCTTAGATATAGTGTGTTAAATTAACTATTGTTGAGAAACAGATCACCCCAAAACTTTTTAGTGGCTTACAAAAACAGTCATCACTTATTACGTCTCTTGGTTCTGGTTTAGGCTCCCTCATGAGACCTCAGTTAAGGTGTTGGCCGGAGCTACCTCCCCCTGGGTTGAAGGATCCACGTCTCAGGTGCCTTATTCATGTGGTTGGTAAGTTAGCACTGACTCTTGGTGGGAGGCCTCAGTTCCTCTTCATGTGTGTTGCTTGAATATCCTCATAGCCTAGGAACCAGCTTCCTCCAGGACAAGTAATCCAAGAGGACAAAGTAAAAGCTTCAGTGCTTTCTGTAATCTAGCCTCGGAGTTCAGACAGTGTTATCTCTACCATTCTCTCTTGGTGACTCAGAACAGCCCCAATCCTGTGGGAGAGATTGGCTACACAAGGGTGTGAATACCAAGAGGTAGGGATCGTTGGGGGCCATCTTGGATTGGGCTACCCCATTTAGTTACCCACTTTCTTAAGTGTAACTTAACTCTGACTCCTGTCAAAACTCAGCTCACTGACATATGGCCACTTCCTTTAAGAAGTCTTCCCCGTTGGTGAATTTCCTCTTCTCCCATTAGACCTGAGGCATAGCTCCATTCCCTTCTGCACTAAGCTGCACTGAAATGTTGATTTACTTGCTTCTGTCTTTCCTAGTCTTTGGGTTTCCTGAGGGATAAGAGAGTATCTAAGTTCGAAATCAGTGTCCAGAACAATGGTGCATAGCAGAATCTTAGTATAATTTATATAAAGAATAAAGGCATAGGTAAAGAATAAAAAATAGGTAAAGAATATGTAAAGAATAAAGGAACAGGTAAAGAATAAAGAATAAGGGGCACCTGGGTGGCGCAGTCGGTTAAGCGTCCGACTTCAGCCAGGTCACGATCTCACGGTCCGTGAGTTCAAGCCCCGCGTCAGGCTCTGGGCTGATGGCTCAGAGCCTGGAGCCTGTTTCTGATTCTGTGTCTCCCTCTCTCTCTGGCCCTCCCCTGTTCATGCTCTGTCTCTCTCTGTCCCAAAAATAAATAAACGTTGAAAAAAAAATTAAAAAAAAAAAAGAATAAAGAATAAGAAATAGGTAAATAACATTTCCTTTCTCCAACTAGAAGCATTTTGCATAGCACTTAATTTTTATCACACCTCACTTCAGTTCCCTGCTGATTGGTTTTCATATTTCAGCTTTTGCATTACATTTCCCACCTGCTTCACCCCTGACAAGCTCTGTTCTCCTTTGATCTTATTCTTATTCTTATCTTAATCTTATTCTTAGGAAATAATTATACATTTGGCAGAGATGTAGCTATAGTGACGTCCATTGCAACTTGCTTATGATGTTTAGCTCTGTAGAAAACCGAATGTCCAAAAATAGATTTGACTAAGTAAGTGATACAAAAACAAAAACAAAAACAGACCGTGGTGTAGCAACTAAAATAATAATATAAAAAATGTTTATTGATATGAAAAGACGTTCACTTGGTATTCTTAAATGAAGTAAAACAAAATTATAAACATTTTAATGTGGAATTTTTAATTGCAGTAAAATACCTGTAACATAAAAGGTATCGTTTTAGCCAGTTTTTAAGCGTCTAGTTCAGTAGCATTGAATACATTCACCTTGTTGTACCGCCAATGTCCAGAATACCTCATCTTGCAAAAGTGAAAGCCCATACCAACGCACCTGGGTGGCGTTAAGCATCCGACTCTTGATTTCAACTCAGATCTTGATCTTGAAGATCATGGGATTGAGCCTCGCATCTAGCTCTGCACTGACAGCCAGGAGCCTGCTTGGGATTCTCTCTCTTCCTCTCTCTCTGCCCCTCCCCCACTCTCTCTCTCTCACCAAATAAATAAATAAATAATAAATAATTTTTAAAAACTCTGTACCAGTAAAGCAACATTCCTTCCTCCCCATTTTCTTTCCTTTCCTCAGCCCCTGGCCACAACCATTCTATTTTCTATCTTGATGAATGTGACTGCCCTGGTACTTTTTATAAGTGAAATCACACAGTATTTGTATTTTTGTGCCTGCTTGTTTCACTCGGCACAATACCCTCAAGGTTCGTCCGTGTTACAGCATGTGTCAGAATTCCACTCCTTTTCAAGGCTGAACAATATTTCATCGTATGTATATGTCACATTTCGTTTATCCACTCATCTGTCGGTAGAATGGGCTGCTTTTAACCTTTTGGCTGTTGTGAAGAATATTGTGATGACCATAGGAGTGCCAGTATCTGTTCGAGGCCCTGCGTTCAGTTCTTTTAGATATATACCCAGAAATAGAATTGCCAGGTAATATAGTAATTCTGCTTGTAATTTTTTGAGAGACTGCAGTACTGTTTTCTGTAGAGGCTGCGCCATTTTCCATCCCACCAACAGTGCGCAAGAATTCCAATTTCTACACATCCTTGCTGACGCTTATTGTTTTCTATACGCGTGTGTCCTTTTTTTTTTTTTTCCCCCATAGTAGCCATTCTGGTGGGTGGGGTGGTATCTCAGGGTGGTTTTGATTTACATTTTCCCTAATGATCAGTGATGTTCAACATAGTAGGAGATCTTTATATATTCTGGATGTTAACCTTCTATACATACATGATTTGCAAATGTTTTCTCCCATTCTGTGGTTGCTATTTCACTCTGTTGGTTGTGTGGAAAACATTTTTTAAAGAGAAATGTCTAGGCAGCCATACATGCACTCAGGAAAAAACTGAAAAAACATTCTAGAAACTTAGGGGTATGGATTATGCAATTAAGAGTGATTTTAATTTTCTTATATTATTAACAATTCTTTGGCATAAACATATTACTTTCACAGAAAATTTTTAAGTAAATAACATCTCGATTCTAATAAAGCATAAGTCATAGGTCTGTCCTTTGAAAGTCTAATCAAAAAGGTCTGAAATCAAGAGAATATTCAGATTGTCAGCATCCTCCCAAAGGGGTACTGATTCAAGGAGTGACAGGTTGTTTTACTTTCCTGAGTTTCACTTTCCTCTTGCTTAAAATGCAAGATTTTCCCGCTATTGGAATTCTTTGTTCCGAAGAATTGCTAGACACACCATATACATAACTGATTGTCCTTAGGTAACTTTTCCCAGTACCCTTTCTGCTTCAAAAGGCATTTGTTCCTATTTCTATCAGATCAGTCACCCCACAGAATGCCTGGTCCCATGTCAAGGTTGGGGTGTCCTCAGAATCCAGGGCTCACCCCTCTTTGGAACAGCCACAAGCACGGTGCTTGGCATAGTTGCTGAGCAACGTTGCCAAAGCCAGAGGCGCATTTCTGTTATCAGCTTCCAGGAGCATTTGACGCAGGAGGATGACTACCTCTTTCTGTTGTGCTCATCTCCTGTTGGCCCTTCTGTGACACCACACTATCTTGGTTCTCCTCCTTGGTTTCTGGCTACTTTTTTCCAGTCTCCTTTGCAAAGTCCTCTTTATTCTCCAGCTAAACTCTAATGTTTTTTTTTTTTTTTTTAATTGATTAAATTAGAGAGAGAGAGAGCAAGCATAGCAGGGGAGGGGCACAGAGAGAAGGGGACAGAGGATCCGAAGCCAGCTCTGCACTGAGAGGCTGACAGCAGACTGATTTGGGGCTCGAACTCACGAACCGCAAGATCGTGGCCTGAGCTACAGTTGGATGCTCAACCGACTGAGCCACCCAGGTGCCCCAGCTAAGCTGTAATAGCAGCGTTCTTCACTGCTCCTCATTTGCTCTCCTTCCACGATGCTCTCCTTCCATCTATGACCAAAACTTTAATTCCTGCCTATTTACCCACTCTTTCTAACCAGCTCACGCGTCTCTGTAGAGCTCTAACTTGTGTATCCAGCTGCCTTGTGGTGTGTGTATTCTGTTTGTCCTTCCAGACCCACTCTGTACTCTTGGTGACCCTCCTCTCTGCCCTAGCAGTTTGACTTTTGTGAACGACATCAGAAGGCTCTCTGACTTCCAGCTGGGCTTAGCCAATAGAAGTTTCCAGCAGAAGATTGAAAGGTAGGAGGGTGAGGTCAATAAGTCGATTAGCGCAGCTCCCTCTTTGTGGTTCACCTCAGACCGGCTGTGTCTCTCCACTGAAGGCCGCAGACACTTTCAGAAGGTCCTCTCCATCCACCTCTAGTCCCCCAGCCTCCTCTCCCAACCAGTCACTACCCCTTTCCCTTGCTTCTTCAGGCCCAGGCATGGGAACGCCTCCCCTCTGTCACTAGCTTCAGGGCACCGCACTGCCTCTTTGCTTTTCCTAAACTCTGCCCACACCTTTGTAAAGAGCCTTTTGATGAAGCTCTCTTCCCCTGGCCCTGGTTTCCTGCCAGGACCCTGACACGCACACGCCTACCCTACATCTCCCCTTGGAATTCTCGCGGTCGTCACAAACAGGACCTGTCCACAACGTAGCTTTTGATTTTCCTCCCCATCTCTCCTTCTCCCCACCGTCTGCCTTCTCTGTGAACGTCAGCACCAGCAGGCCAGGCGCGCGGGGCAGACGCCATGGGGGTGGCACGCGGTCCCCACAGCTCCTCAGCCACGCTGTTGTCCATCTTAACTGTCACTACTTCCGTGAAATCAGTTCCCCACGGCCGGCTGCTCCCGACTCTTCAGTTCTCAGCCTGGACGTTATCTTCTGAAAAAAGTCTTCCTTGGCACAACCAGTTAAGGGTCTCCCATCCCTTTATTGTCTCTCTTTGTGCCGGTTTGTTTGCTTCTTAGGAAATAATATCACTTCCTAATATCCCTCAGGGGGTGATTATGTATTTCATTTGAGAGCTATAGCTCTTTGGTAGAAAAGGATGAGCCTGAGATATAAACGGTAATGACTATGGCTCTTAAGGTCACCCGATTTGGAGGCTAGTGTTTTTTGAGCTTGATCCAACACAGCACAATAAATTTTTTAGGTTCCAGACCTATGTCCCTGTTAACCTCTTTACAGTTCAGTATCCCCTCAAAGCCTCATGGAATACAAACCATTGGCTTTATGCATCTATTCTACATTGGCAGAAATAAACTACATGACGTCCAGGGTTTCATCAGAGCCCAGTTCTACTGGCTCCAAGTCCAAGGACTTATCCTTGACTGTGCATTTGTTTCAAATAAACTCCACATATAAAAACAACTGTCAAGAGATGTAATCTAGATGCCTAAAATGCCAGATTCTTGAGTTGGTGACTTGGCTCAGTCAGTGAGCTGCAAATTCAGAAAACAAAACAAACAAACAAAAATCTAAATGAAAGAACGCGTTTCTAAAGCAAATTGCCTTCCTCATGTCAAAATCCTCATACACATGGAGTCAGACAGAAAACAGAAATAGGTCTATGTGTTATCTGAACTGAACTAAAGTATTTGCTTTTTTTCCTCCTTGTGGAACATTGCCTGAACGAAACGCCCATCCTATTTGATATATGGATTCAAAGCTGAGGCACCACGATGGTGTTTAGGGTCTCCAGTATATTGGTTTTATCTGCTTGAAGCCTTGGGGTTGAATCGAGCAAAAGGAATCATGACCCTGGATGCTGCCTCTGGGCAGGGGTTCAGGAAAATAGAGATGGAGAAAGGATAAAATGAGAGGATAACTGGTCCATTCCATGATTATTATTATTATTATTGAGAGAGAGCAAGCAAGGGAGGGGCAGAGAGAGAAGGGGAGAGAGAAGGGGAGAGAGAACCCCAAGCAGGCTCCATGCTCAGCACAGAGCCCAACATGGGGCTCAATCCCAGCACCCTGAGATCATGCCCTGAGCCAAAGTCAAGAGTCGGACTTCAACCAACTGAGCCACCCAGGTGCTCCTATTCCTTGAACATTACTGAGTGTTATGGACAAGGCACTGCTTTAGGGTTGTGTGTTGACTGTGGTTTGACTCTCATTCCTCCTCATGGACTCTTTTCCAGTGTCCAGTGACACTGGACATTATTTCCTTCCTCGGCTGGTTAAAAGAAAAAAACAACAAAGAGACCAGGAGTCAAGGATGGATCTCGGGCCTATTTTTCTAGAAGCTTCTCTGTGAGCCCCCAGTAACTTCAGAAGCATTTCCTTCACCCGTGCATTCTAAATTCTTAAGCAGCCTATTCACTGTTAGAGGAGGAGCCCTTTTCTTCTGGAGAACTGGTGATTTGGACCCCCTAAGCAGCTTGAGTCCTGCCCCTGGGTGTGGTGAGGCCTGAGAAAAACAGGACACCAAGAAGACAGCTCATGGGATTATAGAACTTTGTTCCGTAGCCCCCACCATCTGCGGTTTGCTTTTCACAGTTCCAGTTACGTGCCATCAACCATGATCCAGAAGCAGTGACCCTCCTGCTGACATGTCATCAGAAGGTCAGTAGTAGCCCAACATTAGTTACAGCGCCTACGTCATTCACCGCACTTCCTCTCATCACATAGGTATTTTATCATCTCACATCATCACAAAAAGAAGGGTGAGTGCTGGACAATAGGCTATTCTGAGAGAGACACCAGATTCACGTAACTTTCATTACAGTGTATTATTATAATTGTTCTATTTTATCGTCTATTAGTTATCATTGTTAATCCTTATTGCACGGAATTTCTAAATTAAATTTTATCATAGGTATGTATGTATAGTATATGTAGGGTTTGGTTCTATCTGTGGTTTCCAGCATCCACTAGGGGGCTTAGTATCACCTGAGGATAAGGGGGGAACCACCGTATAGGATTTATTCTATTGCTGCCAATACTGGGGGCAGCCACAATGGTGAGGGAAGGTGTTATCATCTCATTTAAAGCTGTTCAATTTGTGTGAAGGGACCAGAGGTCACACCTTGTCTACATTCTCAAGACTTACGTTTGTAACCTTGGCCTAGCAGAATTGGAGGAAGGAAGTCCAACCCCTATATCATTCAGCTGAAGAAGTAGTGGCTCAGGAGCATGTTTTGTCTGGGACTGCATATCAAATCAGATCATTTCGTTGAGCACTTACTATGTGCAGATGGTTAATTTTATGAGTCATCTTTGCTAGAGTGTGGGGTCCAGTTTGGCCAAATATCAGTCTGTATTTGCCCAGAAAGGTATCTTTTTAGATATGGTTAACATTTAAATTAGCAGACTCTGAGTAAAGCAGATATGTGCCACAATGTGGATGGGTCTCATCGATGGGTTGAGTTGAAGGCCTTAAGAGGAAAGAGTGAGGTCCCCCGACAGGGAGGGAATTATGCTTCCAGCCTGCAGCATCAGGTCTTGTTGGCCTTTCCAGCCTGCCAGCCTGCCCTACAGATTCTGAACTGGCCACCTCCCCCAAATTGTGTGAGCAGATCCCTAAAAATAAATCCCTTTCTCTAGATACATCTTCTTGGTTCCACTTGTCTGCAGAACCCTGACTAAATACATACGAAATGGGAAAGGTGGGGGAGGGCCAGGTGATGAACACCTGGCTTCCAGGCACCTGGGCTCTGCTTTGGGGGACACCTAACCAGACAAGAAACCAGAGTGGGTGTTCAGTTCATGGCCATGTAATCCATGACATTTTGGGGGAACAAGCACTTGTCTTCTTCACACATTCAGCTTCTAGAGTGACTATTTTATTTTATTTTATTTTATTTTATTTTTTATTTTATTTTATTTTTGAAAAATGTTTTACTTTTGAGAGAGAAAGAGACAGCATGAGTGGGGGAGGGGCAGAGAGAGAGGGACACAGAGAATCCGAAACAGGCTCCAGGCTGTCCGCAAAATGCCCAATGTGGGGCTTGAACTCACAAACCGCAAGATCACGACCTGAGCCAAAGTACGGGACGCTTAGCCAACTGAGCCACTCAGGTGCCCCTGGAGTAGCAATCTTAAAGCACCGTAAGCCAAAACCAAAATTAAATCCACCAAGATGCCTGTGAACGCACAGTGTTCCTCTTACGGAGGAAATGGCCTCACCAAACCCGGGCCGTGTATTGCTGAAGCCATCCGTCTGCTCTCCGCGCGGTAGCAGGGCCCTGTGTTTCTCAAGTACACACGCCATGTTCCTGCCACATGCTCGAACTCTACATTCTGGGAATTAAGCTGAGGACAATTTCCTCTTCCCTGACAGCAACCGCCAGAGCCTGCTTGCTTTCGTACACGGTATAAACGCAAAGTGGGTGTTTGCAGGAAAGCTGTCTGAATTCTTTGCCCTTTGGCTGTGCAGAGCCAAACAAAAATAAGCAAAATGTGAAATCTCAGCTTTTAACGAATGTTATCAATGCTTACTACCTTCCGTGGGGGCCTTAGGTGGGAGGTGACAAAGCGGGATACATTTCCATCTAAAAATAAATGAGCTGACATTCCACAATGGAAATTACATTAGTTACGACTTCGGCTCCCTTTATTTCTGCTCTCCGTGAGCTTAGTTATACTGAAAAGTAGAACTTGGAGGAAGATATTTGAACAGTTAAGATTTGGAGCACAAAGACAGCTTGCGCTGTGCCCCGGAGTTTCTTTCTGGTGGCAGTCTTCTCCCATGCCTGGTGCTGCTACCGGGTCAGCCACTGGTGATGGAGTCAGTGGTTCAACAGGTTCCCAGAGGATAAAAGGAGACGCTCAAAGCAAGGGTCGATCAGACTTAATGAGACAGAAGGAACATTTCAACAAGCTAAGAGGTGGCTCAGAGGCTTGCAGAAACCAAAGATCTGGAAGTAAGGAGAGAAGCTGGCTATAAAGCTGAGAATCT
Organism: Prionailurus viverrinus; assembly: GCF_022837055.1. NCBI lineage: Eukaryota > Metazoa > Chordata > Mammalia > Carnivora > Felidae > Prionailurus > Prionailurus viverrinus. The sequence goes on from NC_062564.1 coordinate 25,503,479, forward strand.
GGGATGGGCAGGGATCAAGTGGCCAGTTAGAATGCGCCCCGGTCTTCCTGCCTCACCCTGCAGTGTATAAATTTACCGTAAAGCACGAGGCTGTCGGGAAAACCGGACAGCTCTTCCTCCGCTTTCCTGTCTTCTCTAGGATTTCCTGCTAGTTGGGCCGCCACCCACCCCGACAGCTACCATGTACCCCCATCCTAGTATGGTCAATAGGCACGCAAGGCAAATTACTCATGCGTCACTTAGAGTGCGTGCTGGTGGCCTAGAATTGGGGTGGGCAGCTGTGAAAGCCTACTGGTTCCCTGTGACTGACACCCCCTTTCCTTATTAAAACGTGTTGTTCCCCCTCCAGGGTTCCCCAGGGCCCCAAGGGAAGGCTCACTGTGATTCGTGTGACTTTAAAATGGGAAAAATCGTCCTGTGGTGGAAATGCAGGACCCACTCGGTAAAGTTCATATGGGGGTCTATTTTCAGGAGTTCAAAGGCAAAACAACAATGATGAAGACGTGGTCGTCAGGACATGGCAGCCAGGAAACCTATGTATCTCATTCTTTTTTTTTTTTTTTAATTTCTTTTTAATGTTTACTGTTTTGAGAGACAGAATGAGAGTGGGCAAGGGGCAGAGAGCGAGGGAGACACGTAATCCGGAGCAGGCTCCAGGCTCTGAGCTGTCCGCACAGGGACCAACTGGGGCTCGAACTCATGAACTGCGAGATCATGACCTGAGCTGAAGTTGGACGCTTACTGACTGAGCCATTCAGGTGCCCCTGTATCTCATTCTTAAGACACTTGTGAGAAGATGCTGCAGAGTTGCTAAATGTGGCATATGTATTTGGCTTTAAACACCTCAGAGCCAACCCCAAAGGGACCGTGTCATAAGTTATGTGGTTGCGGGAGGGTGGGCACCATGGAAGTACTGTTGCTGTCAGAGTAGAGATTAGAGAAACCCTCGTGGTCCCACTACACGCATGCCCACCCCACCCCTGCCCCCAGCTGCTTCTGAGGAGTAGAGGGAACCACCTTTTCTAACACCCTTACAATCAAAGTGTCAACAGTCTGTAAAGGCTGTGGTTTTAGGGGTATGGTGACAGACAATAGTCCCTGCCCTCCAGAATTTTACGCTTTACTAAGAAGGGGGAATCTGCTCTGATTTAATGAGTAGAGGAGATTGAATGGATGGCCTTGGATGGGCACTTTGAGAGGAGAGACATTTGTCACATTGTAAGTCGACTTTACACTGTATTTACACAGTACTCTGCACCGAGACCTGTGACCTGTCCGGTATGTCCCTTCTGAAAACCATGAAGTGGTTGGAAAAAAGGACACACGGAAGAGGTAAATTATACCTGTTTTGGGGTTACAGTAATTCATACTTACAGGAAAAGGTGAAACTCAGGAAACAAAATTGCGGCTCTCCTGTGCAGCGTGGGGGAAGGGGCACTGACCCAGAGGAGCGGGCTCATGGGGAAGAGAAGGGAAAGGTGGAGCTCCAGGAGAGAAGAGACGCCTCCCCTGGACTAATGAGAGGAGCTTCAGCAGAAGAAAACACCGGAAACGTGCCCTGGAGAGGCAGAGGACACATTCCTTCAGTAGGAACAGCGGGGACACCTTTCTAGGGGAAAGGGGAGAGGAAAACAGGGCAAGAACTGATTCTTGCCATCTTGTAGAACTGATTCTACAGAGCTCTTTCAAGTGAGTGGCATAGAATTTCCTCCATCGCAAGGTGCTTTTTGCAACAAGACCTACAAGCCCTTCTTTTGAGTTTTGTGGGATTTCTATGTTTTTATTTTCATTCGTTCGGTTTTGCCCCCAGATAGCTGGCTTAGGTGAATACGGATACGAAAATTGTTAGTGTGCTCTAGTCGTGGATTTAGAATACCCTGAATCAGAAGTGACAGCCGTGGGTGCCTGGTGACTCGGTTAAGCATCCACTCTTGATTTCCGTTCAGGTCATGATCTCATGGTTCATGGGTTCAAGCCCTGCCTCAGTCTCTGTGCTGACAGTACGGAGTCTCTTGGGATTCTTTCTCTCTCCCTCTCTCTCTGTTCCTCCCTGCCTTGTGCTTGCTCTCTCTCAAAATAAATAAATAAACAACCACAACAAAAAGAGGTGAGAGCCAGCCTCTGGATGTCGATGTCGGCTGGGTATCACAACCAGGACAACCAAAATTTCATGTTACAGATAAATCCAGTTCCCTCCTTGGCCCCTTCTCCCACCAGCCTCTAGAAGGAACAAGCAGCAACCAGTAACCTCAGCAATCCTGTACCAGTCGCTGCCTGGCTATTTCCCCCAGAAGGCTGGTGAGGTACCGTCCTCCCCAGAAAGGATAACATGGCACTCCTTCAAACACAAAGAACCATGCCTTCTTCCCTCTTCCCTGTCCGAGCTTTTCAGGGGAATTCCAGTTTTACCCCAGCGAGTCTACTGGAAACTTCACCCGTCCTCATTTCTTCTCATGAATTACCGTTATTCACACCAGAGCACACACTTGACACCCCTCATTTTGGAGCCATCTCACTACAAGCTCGCCTTTGGTCACGTCAGTCTATTTTTAATCATTACAGGGCTTATGTCTCATGCATTCATTTATTTACAAGTTTATTGTCTATCTTAGAATATAAGGGCCATGAGAGCAATGACTTACCTGTCCTGTTGACTGCTGTATTTTTCATGTTTAGAATAGCGTTTGACATGCAATAGATATGCCAAATCATTTATTATTGTTAAAAATAGAGGGTAGAATCAATTACAAAGCAAGAACTTGGGGAACAAAAATATTCTAATATTAATACGAAAATAGTTTTTACCTCACAGACTCAGAGATACCCCCAATCTACTAAGTGCTGCAATAGAATTTGGAGTAGCCAGAGGTCACTGGGGTTGGAGAGCTGAGGAGAGAGGAACACTAAGGGGTGTCTCTGAGACCCTTTCAGAGAGTCTGTAAGGTAAAAACTATTTTCATAGTAATATTAAGATGTTGGCTTTTTCACTGTGGTGCCCCTTCTGATGATGCAAAAGCAATAGAGGGCAAAATGGCCGCCTTCTTGGCACATGGCACCAACTGTCACCACATACACACAGGAAAACAGATTCCAGTTTCACTTAAGAATGTCCTGGAAGGTTAGTATTCAAAATCTGTAAAGAACTTACCAGACTCAACACCCGAAAGACGAATAACCCACTTAAGAAATGGGCAGAAGACATGAATAGACACTTTTCCAAAGACATCCAGATGGCTAACAGACGTATGAAAAGATGCTCAACGTGACTCATCATCAGGGAAATACAAATCAAAACCATGATGAGACTCCACCTCACACCTGTCAGAATGGCTAAAATTAACAACACAAGAAACAACAAATGTTGGTGAGGATGCGGAGAAAGTGAAGCCCTCTTGCTCTGTGGGTGGGGATGCAAAGTGGTGCAGCCACTCTGGAGAACAGGATGGAGGTTTTTCAAAAGACTAAAAATAGAACTACCCTACAATCCAGCAATTTCACTGCTAGGTATTCACCCAAAGGATACAAAAATACAGATTCAAAGGGGTACCTGCACCCCAATGTTTATAGCAGCATTATCAATGATAGCCAAACTATAGAGAGAGCCCAAATGTCCATCGACTGATGAATGGGTAAAGAAGGTGTGGTATACACACACACACACACACACACACACACACACACACACACACAATGGTATATTACTCAGCCGTCAAAATGAACGAAATCTTGCCGTTTGCAATGACGTGGATGGAGCTAGAATGTATTATGCTAAGCGAAATAAGTCAATCAGAGAAAGACAAATACTGTATGATTTCACGCATATGTGGAATTTAAGAAACAAAACAGATTAACATAGGGGAAGGGGAGGGGGAAGAAGAGAGGGGAACAAACCACAGGAGACTCTTAATGATAGAGAACAAACTGAGTATTGCTGGAGGGAGGTGGGGGGGATGGGCTAGATGGGCGATGGGCATTAAGGAGGGCACTTGTTGGGATGAGCTGTGGGTGTTATAAAGAAATGAATCACTGAATTCTCCTGAAACCAATATTGCACTGTAGGTTAACTAACTAAAATTTAAATGAAAAAAGAAAAAAAAAGAATGTCCTTAAGGCGCTCCTCCTGGTTCATTTGGTGAAGCATGTGACTCTTCATCTCATGGTTGTAGGTCTAGCCCCCTATTGGGTGTAGAGATTACTTGAAAATAAAATCTTTTTTTAAAAAAAGAAATGTCCTTGGGGTGCCTGGGTGGCTCAGTCGGTTGAGTGTCCGACTTCGGTTCAGGTCATGATCTCATGGTCTATGAGTTCCAGCCCCGCGTCGGGCTCTGTGCTGACAGCTCGGAGCCTGGAGCCTGTTTTGGATTCTGTGTCTCCCTCTCTGCCCCTCCCCCACTCATGCTCTGTCTCTCTCTCTCTCTCTCTCTCTCTCTCTCTCTCTCTGTCAAAAATAAATAGACATTAAAAAAACTTTTTTAAAGAATGTCCTTGATAAATCAGTAAAAATTATTAATTTTGTTAAATCTTGACCTCTGAGTACATGTGCATTTAATATTCTCTGTGATAAAATGGAAAACACACAGAAGGCATTTCTGCTGAATAATGAAGGGTGTTGGTTTTCTTGAGGAAAAACGCTTGGCAATTGAATAGTGAGCCAAACTAGCCTTTCATTCCCCATGGAACATCATTATTCTTTGACACTCTAAAGAATGGAAGACAAACTATAGTTATTTAGAGTTGGATATCTGACAGGTATTTTCTCAAAATGAACAAAGTGAGCTTGTCCCCTCCAGTAAAACAACTGACAGTTGTTGCCAATGATAAAATTTTAACTTTCAAGAAAGAATTAGGATTATAGAAAGCCCATGTCCATCACAGTGAGCTTGACAGCTTCCTTATAGAAATCATTCTGATGAGATTGGTGGCAATATATTAATAATGTGATTTTTTTGCATGTGTAATAAACTGTTGAAATTTGGAAGATCTACGTAACTCAGTGAGTCAGTATTTTCCAAATGTTACAAAAGCATGCGTGCGTAAAAGAACCACTGAAAGTGCAAAATAGATGAATGGACCTCATGTAAGAGCATTTAAAAAGTTCATTGAAAACGTTCCAGATTCCACATTAAAATCAACTTAAAGAAATTAGCCCTTAGTGAGTTTGGGTGTACTACCAAAGAATGTGCGCACCTATCTTTAAAAACTATTAAAATACTCCTCCCTCATACAGAGGCTGATTTTTCTTCATAGGCTTCTACCAAAACAAGACATTACAAGAGACAATGTAGGAGCAGAGTAGATAGGAGAATCCAGCTGTTTTCTATCAAGACAGACATTAAGGAGATTTGTAAAATGTAAATGACATCACTCTCATTAAATATTTTCTGTTTTGGAAAATAGTTATTTGTCGTAATTTACATTAATATGTAATACATTATTATTGTCACTCTTAAATATTTTTAAAATTTCTCGGTGTTACTTTATAATATGGTAAATACTGATAGCCCACCTTTTATTTTTTTTAAGAAAAATTCAGAATCCTCAGTTTGTAAGGGGGTCAGTGGGTTTTGAGACCAAAATGTTCAGAGAGCCACTGGCCTGGATAAAACTTGAGAGAATTCAGCAGTGGCTCCAAAGAAAATGAGACGTTTTTCTTCTCTTTGCTGAAGGCCAGGTTCACAGTGTAAGTGACGAAGGGAATTCGAAAATTAAACTGAAGGAAAGAGGCTGATATTTAGGGAGGCTCCTCTGTGCCATAGGACATCTTCTCTCATGCCCTCCTCAGAACTGTCCTGTGAGGTAACAGTGATTCGGTCCCGTGTTGACAGAAGGAGGCTCAGAAGGGTTGGTTAGGGAACAGCTACTATAAGTGGGGGCGGAGCCACAGACCTGCCAGCACTTCCCATCCCACCAATACATCCGACAATCACCGGAGATGTTTAGGTCCAAAATACCTTCAGCTAAAATATCAGCACAACTGAGGTAAAACATGGCTTTGATGCATCTGAATTATCCCAGGGACCGCCTTGGTGTGCCACCTCCCCGGGGTTGGCGAAGACAATGGCATCACAGAATAGTCACTAGATTTCCTGCAAAACGCTGTAAACCAGATGGGCCTCTCTTGAAACTTCTTGGAGTCGTTCTTCTTCCCAAGGAAAAAGGTTGGGAGTATGTTTTTTGTTGTTTTGGGGGATTTTTTTTTTTTTTTTTTTTGCCTTCGGTTTTTGTTCTGGCATTCTTTTGTGAGCCTGGAACTGATTACTAAATAGGGTCAAACAGCTTGAGTTGGGGCTTCCTGTGTGAATGTGAACAGTGCTGATTTCCAGCTTTTCGTTTGATATGTTATCTGTGTTGGCCGCGGCCGCCGCTGAAGTTTCAGATGGCTTCCTTCAATTTCCTGTATTGTGAGGACGGTGGATGTGTGCACATGTGCATGCAGGGAGGTGGCGGGAGGGCGCTTCTGCGTGGATTTCCTTGGATTTTGTGAAAGGTTTTCAGTGAGCCGTTAAGAGGGCCACGCATTTTAGTGGAAAGAGTACTGGGTCGCACAAACGCAGGTCTGGTGCCTGTCTGCCATTCATGATCTGTGTGGTTTCCAGCAAGTTCTTTCTCAGGCCCAGTCCTGCTTCCTTACAAGGCTCCTTCCAGCCTTGAAATTTTGTTAACTCTGAGCTCCACTCCAAGCCACACACTGCCTGACTCTCCACACTTTGTTGGTGTGAAAGCATTTGTTTTTCTTCTTTCTTATAGACGTTCCACGTGTTGTCATCTTTCATTTCCCCGTCTTATCCCTGCATTATAGCCTCTTATATTTAAGTTCTTCTAGAAATGGCCCTCAATCACCAGCTCTCATTATTCAGCTCCCATGGTCTCTGAAATACTATGACAATGGTTGGCCTTTTCTTAGAAGATCCAGAATGTGTTTGCTTCCTGTTTCTGTTACTGGGGATGTCTAGAGCTTGGAGATTGCATTCTGTCAGGATCTTCCCTCGGCCTGAAATACAGGCCAGATTTGCTGGGCTGGCAGCCGCTTCTCCAGCTCTGCTCTATTTTTATCAAATCCAATTAGATTTAAGTATGCGGGATAATGGCAAATTTAATTCATCTGCTTTCATGTCTGGGTATGAACATTTAAAATGGAACCAGGACGTTAAACTCCTCTCTTCCACCAGCTTCCTCCTCCCGCGCACGCCATGGCTTCCCCGGAGTGGGTGTAGCGCCATCTAGTGGTGCGATGGGCTAAGGCTTTGCTGCCCGGTTCCTGCAATGCTTGAAGAAAACCTGTTGAGTGAAAGGCACGCAAGCAGGGATTGAAACAAAATACTGGGAACGCTTGCAGCAGATCACTTAGGACGCCGAAAGTTCAGATTTGCTATTCACCATGCAAATGTACATTAAGTTACAAGAATCCCTGGAACCGTGCAAAGCGGAGATTTGGGGGTGTGTTCACTTCAGATAGGAGTCCTGTTCGGTTTTTAACTTCTTAGTGAGGTTTTTGTGCCCTTCGTGTGGGATCCAAATACTGAGTGTTGGTAATTTATGCTCCTGTGAAAAACATGGGCAAATTGCTTCATTTTTTCTCAGCCTCCGTTTCTCTTTTTGTCATCCGTAAAAGAGAATTTCTAAGAACCTTTACAATCCTTTAAAAAATGTCAACCAGCTACAAATACTACGGTTCCGTGACTTACTCTAGTGACTGCACATGCTTAAGATCCATGACTTTTTCCATCTTCCAAGAGTGTGATGTTAACAGGAAGTGTGGAAATAATTCCAATAGCTGGCATTTAGTGAGTACTGCTACATCTCTGGCATTGTTTTCAGCACTTTACACACATTCACTTTTTTATTTGATGATTCCAAAATTCTGGCTGGCAAAATTCTGCAGGATAAATATGATTCTGCTTGCTTTACAGATAAGGCATCTAAGGCTACCACACCCTGCTCTCCATGTTCACAGACTAGTAAAGAAGATGAAAGAGAAATGAAAAATATGGTACTCTCATTGTAATTCCTCACACCAGTACTCGTGGCATAGAGCACAGTGCAATTTGCTGTGTTCCGACAATCCCAAATGTACTCAGGCCGTGTAAGAGGAGCTATTTCTCTGTCTTTCACATACTCATGAAGCTGCTGTCATAAGACGATTGTTAGAGAAGTAGTTAAGATGTATATTCCAAGGATTCAGGAGAAACTCACATTTGTTAAGCTCTAATATGGTGCCCAGACCTCTTCCTTGTGGGGCAAGCAGTGAGGAGAGGTGGAGAATCCGGTCCTCTAAGGATGGCAGGTGGCAGAGGCCCATCAGGACCGATGCAGGGAGGCCACCGGGGCGGGGGCAGGGGCAGACATGATGCAATAATAGCATTCTGTTGCTTTCATTGATGCACTTGAGTATTCCCTTTGAAAGCTCAAGAGCCTTTCCCAACGTGTATTGCTTAGGGTGCTAATACACTTGATGTGGAAAACAGAGCTTCTGGGTCAAATACGACAGCAACCACTGGCCTAAATAAAGTTAAATGGGTTTCAGGCTCTCTAGGAGGACTTCTTGAAGCATTTTGTATGTCCGTGTGTACTTTTTATGTAATATATACGTTAAATGTATTTTAATATGTACAATCAAATAACCTCCAATGGCTAGGGATTTAAGGCAGATAATAATTCTTGTCTCTATACCAGGAACCCTGTTGCCTAACTGCTGTTAATTCCTGTGTGTGTAAATTTCTGTATGTGCTACGTGGTAGTAGCATCATTTTGCAACCCTGGGCTGCAGTCCCACAGAGCAACCAGAAGCCCAGCAGCTGCTGCCCCCTGGAGGTGGGGTTGCAATGCCCATCTTGCAAGCTCCTCCCAGCATCCTGCCCTTAGGTGTTTCCTTTCAATGGTTTTGATTAATGATCAACTCCACCCTGGTCTGCTATCCCGATGGACTTTCCTATGTTACAGAAATAGTCATGAAATATTAGGACATAAATTGTATGTTTAAGAAGTCTGTTAGGGGCCCCTGGGTGGCTCATTTGGTTGAGCATCAAACTCTTGATTTCAGCTCAGGTCATGATCCCAGGGTCATAGGATCCAGCCCCACATTGGGTTCTGCACTGGGCATGGAGCCCACTTAAGATTTCTTCTCTCTCCGTCTACCTCTTTCCCCTGTTCACACGCTCTCTCTCCCTCAAAAAATATTAATTAATTAATTAAAAATAAAAGTCTGTTAAGGGGGTGCCTGGTTGGCTCGGTCGGTTAGAGCATGCAACTTTTTATCTCAGGGTTGTGGGTTCGAGCCCCACATTGGGTGTGCAGATTGCTTAAAGAAGAAGAAGAAGAAGAAGAAGAAGAAGAAGAAGAAGTAGTAGTCGTCATCGTCGTCTGGGGGTGCCTGGGTAGCTCAGTTGGTTAAGTATCTGACTCTTGATTTCAGCTCAGGTCATGATCTCACGGTTTGTGAGTTTGAGCCCCGTGTCGGGCTCTGCACTGGCAGGGTGAAGCTTGCTTGGGAATTCTCTCTCCCTCTATCTCTGCCCCTCCCCCACTAGTGCACACACACACACACACACACACACACACACACACTCTCTCTCTCTCTCTCTCTCTCTCTCTCTCTCTCCCAAAATAAATAAATAAACTTTAAAAAATTAAAAGAAAAAAGAAGTCTGTTAGGAATAACTAGGGTGCTGAACACTTTTTTGGAAATCCTATATCCTGACTCATGAAATCTTACCATTTTAATAATATCTTTTCTGTGTGCTGGGCACTTTACATATGCTAATTTGACTAACCTTTCTAGCAGCCCTATAACAGAAGGTGTATGCAACATGTATGATTTATAGAAGAGGAATTGAACTGAAGATTGATTAAGCACCTTTTGTCCCCAGACCACAACTTCCAGAATCTCTTAGCACCTCCTTGCTGTCTCCTTGCATTGGTCTCTGACACCCTGCAGGACCTCTGCTTCTGGGAACTTCAGCTGATCATGACACAGCATTGTTGAGCATTTACTGGCCCACGACTTCCCTCTTTCCACCAGCTCTCCCCTCCTGCCCCCTGCTCACTGCTCTGAGCGTGACACATGAACAAGCTTCTGTGTCAGACTTTGTAAGATGTTTCTGTATCAAGATAACAAGTGGAAGAAACAAAAAGCAGACTTTTATGTACACTCTGACTTCAGTGTGGGAAAAGTGCATAGAAAAGTCTCGAAGGAAAGATGGTGATTAAGTTAGAGCTGCAGGGTAACGTAGGACCTTTTCCTTTTGTGTTAGTTTTCGGAAATATGGTTATATGCATTATTAAATGAGAGAATGACCCTTTTCATACATTTATAAGCATCTCTTCAAAAACTGAAAGACATCTATCAGCTCAGATGGTTACCATAGAATATCATGAAATGTGAAATAATCTTTACAGTAGTTACTATTTATGAATTGGTTAATAATTGCTATTTACCTTACAAATACAAGGTTGAATTCCCATAAAAACTTATCAATGAATGGGGCACTTGAGTGGCTCAGTCGGTTGAGCATCTGACTCTTGATTTTGGTTCAGATCATGATCCCAGGGGCATGGGAGTCAGCCCCAGGTTGGGCTCTGTGCTGAGTGTGGAGCCTGCTTAAGATTCTCTCTCTCTCTCTCTCTCTCTCTCTCTCTCCCTCTCTCCCCCTCTCCCCCTCTGCCCCTCTCACCTGTTCACGCATGCATTCTCTCTCTCTAAAAACAAAAACAAAAACAAAAAACCTCATCAAAGAAGCTATTGTGGTTTTTTTAAAGCTTATTTCTTTATTTGGGGTGGGTAGGGGCAGAGAGAGAGGGAGAGAGACTCCCAAGCAGGCCCCACACTGTCAGCGCAGAGCCCGACATGGGGCTCAAACTCATGAACTGTGAGATCATGACCTGAGCCAAAATCAAGAGGAGGATGCTTAACTGACTCAGCCACCCAGGTGCCCCTATTATTGTGCTTTTTATGAGGTTGAGGAAACCGAGGTATAAAGAAATCCAGTGATTTTTCCAAGCCCACATTGCTGGAAGTAGAATTTACAATTGCCAGGCTCACAAAACTTCAGAGTGCCCTCTCAAATAGACATATGCCTGCAATGTCTGAATTTCTATAGGCTGTTTTCACACACAAACTCTCTTGGTCATTTTGCCAGTATATAATCATCATTCATCTGGTTGACATGGTTATTACCTAAGATCCTTATTTTCATGGTACCCAGAAATTTTGCTACTGTATAAAGATCATATGAAGAGTGGCAAAACAGACCAGAGTCTTCAGCTTCTGACAGTGAGCCTAAGTCCAGCCTCTGACATTAATTCATTAGCAGGTGGGTTGGCCTGTCTCCAAGATGGCCCCCAGTGAGATCTGCCTCCTGGATTCATGCTCTTGTGTAGTCCCCTCCCATGTCATATTAGAGTTGTCCTGTGAGACCAAATGAACACAGCAGAGGTGATGGGCTGTCACTTCTGAGATTGGGTCATAAAAAACATCATGGCTTCCATCTTGCTCACTCTTGGATCACTTACTGTGGGAGAAGCTAAGTTCTGTGACAATAGGACATTTAAACAGTCTATGGAGAGGTCTACATGGTGAGAAGCTGAGGCCTCCAGCCAACAACTACGTCACTCAGTGATCTTAGGAGCAGTTCCTCCAGCCTCCTCGAGCCTCCAGATGACTCAGACCCAGCTGATACTTTGACTGAAACCTCATGAAAGAAACTGACTCAGAACCACCCAGCAAAACGATTTCTGAATTGCTGACCCACCAAAATTGAGATGATAAATTTCCATTGCTTTAAACCAATAAGTTTTGGAATAACTTTCTACATAGTGATGAATAACTAATGGATATTTTGAGGTGTTGGGAGAGATGAGAGTGTTTTGCATATGGGAGGAATATGATGGTTCAAATTATGTCCACAAATATTTAATATTCCTTCAAAAAGGTGGAGCCTCATTCCCCTGTACTTGAGTGTAGGCTGGACTTAGTGACTCACTTCTAATAAATAGACTAAGGCAGAAGTGACAGTGTGTGACTTTAAAGGCCAGATCTAGGGGCGCCTGGGTGGCGCAGTCGGTTAAGCGTCCGACTTCAGCCAGGTCACGATCTCGCGGTCCGTGGGTTCGAGCCCCGCGTCAGGCTCTGGGCTGACGGCTCAGAGCCTGGAGTCTGTTTCCGATTCTGTGTCTCCCTCTCTCTCTGCCCCTCCCCCGTTCATGCTCTGTCTCTCTCTGTCCCCAAAATAAATAAACGTTGAAAAAAAATTTAAAAAAAAAAAAAAAAAAAAATAAAGGCCAGATCTTTTTTTTTTTTTAGTTTTTTTTTAATGTTTATTTTTGACAGAGAGAGAGACAGAGCTTGGGCGGGGGAGGGGCAGAGAGAGAGGGAAACACAGAATCCGAAGCAGGCTCCAGGCTCTGAGCTGTCAGCACAGAGCCCCACGCGGGGCTCGAACTCACGGACTGCAAGATCGTGACCTGAGCTGAAGTCGGACGCTCAACTGACTGAGCCACCCAGGTGCCCCATAAAGGCCAGATCTTAAAAGTCACTGTGCTCTTCCTTTTGGATGGCCTACTCTGGAAAAGGCGTGAGCAGTTTTATAGAGAGGCCCACATGACACCGAGACCTGCCAACAACGATTTGTGCGAACCTTATGGGAAGTGGCCCCTCCAGCCCCAGTCAGACCTTCAGATGACAGCATCCCCAGCCAGCATCCTGACTGCAACCTCTTGAGAGACCCAGAACCACTCAGCTAAGTCACTCTCAGAAACTAACGCTCAGAAACTGAATAAGAAAATAAATGTTGCCTTACATTACCAAGTTTGCAGGTAATTTGTTCACAATAGATAATCAATATATCACTGATAAAAAAAATTACCTGATAATATTTTCATATTTAGATTAGAAAGTTTTGGATAAATCTAACCAAATTTTCTTCATTCTCAGGTCATAGAAACTTGAAATGCTCTGCAATTATTCTTGCTCCTGTCCTTCCAATATACGCTCAAAAATTCCTTTTGTCCCTATTATCTAATTTTTACAGATTTTCTATGTCTTTGGTAGCTCTTGCAGAATTAGAGACAGAAAGAGAAACCCGATAAACATTGGAGAGATGGAAGCAATATTACACAAAGGTAGCCCAGCTGGTATGCATATATACTATATTTCATTACATACATATGCAGTTGAGGTCAAGTACAAGTAATCAATCTCTAAGAATATACAGAAGATACAAAATAGTCTTTAACTTTAGGTTCATATTAAATATTGCATCCTTGAAATTCACCCTGGCTGTCTGGATTTGAAAGTGGCTCCTGTAACGTATTCAATTCCATTGTGCTCAGCTTCTCCAAGGAGAAGGGCATGGGGGAAGGCCGAGTAGGAGCCCAGGAAGCCTGGGCAGGGGACTGTTTCTTTTCCTGATGGTGGAAGACCTCTCCTCACTGCCCTGTTCTCTCTTCCAACCCCTGGCCCTTCCTTCCCTTCTCTCTTTTTCCCACCCTTCTTGCCTCTGACTCAGATATTTGGCCCATTAGTTCTATTCCTTGATGCTTTGTGTGCGAGTTGTGTGTGTGTGTGTGTGTGTGTGTGTGTGTGTGCACGTGCACGCGCGTGCCCAGGAAGGAGGCAGGCAAGGTAGTGGCAAGGGTGATATCTGCTGCCCAAATAAATAATTGCAATCTTCTGTGATGAGTGTATTGCCTGTCGACTGTCTAAAAGGCCACCAGAAAAATTTGCTGATTCAACAAAGCCAAGTTTGTTAGATCTGCGAGGAGACGTCACCCTGATTGCCTTAGTCATGTCTCAAAAAAGGAAATTAGAGAAAGGTGTTCCTATGGCTCCAGGGTGTGGGCTGGGTGATTTTAAGGTGAGTCTTGCAAGGTGGAATCTATTGGGATTGGGCAGAGTCCTGCCTTCATAGCTTTCTCTGGATGGGCGGGCACGGAGAAGTAAGGGGTTTGAGGCTACTCTTCCTGCACAAGCCATGAGTTTTGTAAGTAAACTGTTCAGTTGGTTCACAGCCTTTTCTTCTGGGAACTTGTATTTCATGAAGCAAGCAGCGAGGTGGTTTTTGTTTGATCCTAATACTGTGTAATGCAGGTGCAAGGAATTATTGGTTTCAGCTCTTGGGTGCTATGAAAGTGGTAGCGTGAGGGAGGGAGGGATTCCTTCCTTCCGGGAGAGGGCTGGGCGCAAAGAGGGCGAGGTTGGGAAAGTCTTGGTGGAAGAGGCGCTCCCTGAGCTAAGGATCTAGGGATCCAAGCGTGAGTGTGGATTCCCCAGGGGTGCAAAGCAGGAAAGAATCTAGAGTGTTTCGCAAACTTGAACGTTTGTACAAGTCAGCTGGGATCTTGCTGAAATGTGCATTCTGCTTCTGTGGCTCTGGGTTCCCAGGTGAGGCTGACGCTGTCCATCTGCGGACACACTTTGAGGAGTTCGGTCCTAGACCCACAGAAGGACGTACAGAACCCTGAGGGCATGAAATGCTGAGGTGCCTTCAGGGAACACCAGCGCTGGGGCATTGGCGTGGGTGTGGGGAGAGTGTGGTGAGGGCTGAGGTGGGAGAGAGCACCCCACAGGGGGCTTTGTGTGCTGGAAAAGGAGTCGGGGGCTTTATAAGCCAGGCTTCAACCCCCCTGCACACTAGCCGGGCCCGTGTTAGTGGTTCTGGGTGGGTCTTGTTCACTAGCGTGTTCATTGTTCACTAGTGTGTTCAAAAAGCTGCACAGATGTTTCTCACCTGCAACCAGGCTGGGAAACACTTGTGTAAGCAAAGGAGCACCCTGGGAAGGTCTTTTTTTTTTTTTTTTGAAAGAGAGAGAGAGACAGAGCATGAGCAGGGGAGGAGCAGAGAGAGGGGGAGACAAAGAATCTGAATCAGGCTCCAGGCTCGGAGCTGTCAGCAGAGCCCGACGCAGGGCTCGAACCCACGAACTTTGAGATCATGACCTGAGCCTGAGTCAGAGGCTTAACCAACTGAGCCACCCAGGTGCCCCCGGGAGGGTCCTTAAAGCCGGTTTGCATCTAAGGTGGCTGATAGCTGTGTGGAGCTGCAGCTGGTGAAACAGCCCAGGAGAGCTGAGTTCAACCACAGGGGGGCTTTGGGGATCCCCAAGGACTATTGAGTCCATGTGGACTGAGAGGCTGTGCCTGAGGAAGCGAGATTGCCTGGTTTGGTGAGGTGAGGGGCCAGTTCTGGAAATTTGCCACCGTGGGCTTGACATGTCTCCCAGGAAGTTGGTCTACAGCCCAGTCCCAGTCTCCAGGCTTGTAGGAACACACAGGACACAGAGGAACTATGGTGGGCACGGCATGGGGGTGAGGGGAGCATGATGAAAATCGGAGACAGTTTCCAGGTTTACCTAAGCCTGGCCCTGACCTGGCCCTGACCTGGCCCTGACCTGGCCCTGACCATCTGGCAGTTAGTTCCTCGTTGGATGTGTTAGCAGAAAAATGCCTTTGTACAAATTAGAAATTTGGAACTTGACTTATTGGTGGTATAAGTGCCTGCTTCCTATCTGTTTCTTTCAACCTTAAGTTTTTTTCCTAACCAACAGAGGACTATGTGTTTCATTTTATAGTTAGAAAGAGAAAGGACAAATGTAATTTCATTACTTGACAGTCTTGTGGTCCTATCTGTCCCTCAAAACAATTTCTGTGTCACACATTTGGTCAACGTATTACATTTTGCCCTGCGTAAGTGGCCTTCTTTGATAGCTGTTTCCTTTCCTGACACTTTGAAACTCAGACTCCGTTTATGTCTTATTTGATTTGCCAGGACTGTTATCGTTAACCTGATTTTACAGCTGAAGAAACTGTACAGATGAGAAAATGGATGCTCAGGAGGGGTCAAGCAACTTGATCAAGTCAGTCAGCCTTTTTTTTTTTTTTTTAATGTTTATTTTTGAGAGAGAGAGAGAGAGAGATGGAGTGTGAGTGGGGGAGGGGCAGAGAGAGAGAGAGAGACAGACAGACAGACAGACAGACAGAATCCGAAGCAGGCTCCAGGCTCCGAGCTGTCAGCACTGAGCCCAACACAGGCCTCGAACGCACGAACCATGAGATTGTGACCTGAGCCGAAGTCAGATGCTTGACTGACTGAGCCACCCAGGCCAGTCAGTCTTAACAGCAGCAACAGAGCTCCCAGGAGAGGGGAGTAACACCAAAGAAAGGAAGCCATTTGCTTCCATTATCTCTTCCTGGTCCAGGCTCACCATGCTGTCTATAGGGGTTCACTTGGTCCCTGAGGACTTTCTCTCCAGGCAGAAAGCCATGGGGAACCACACTCACCTTTGGAGAAAGAGGTCCCTTCAAAACCTAAAATCCAAGGTGGTCAGGTCTTGGTTTTTCAACTCCAAAAACTCCTGTCTAGGTAAAAGGCCAAGTTTTTTTTTTTTTTCATCCCCACGCTAGACTCCCCAGTCTGGGAGGAAAGGCATAGGTCATTAAAGGCTGCAGAGATCCCCCTGGGCCTCGCCCCCCCACCCCCACCCAGTCAACTCAAGGCTGACCACATTGTCCCTGTGCGGGAGACACTGGATACTGCGAATCCAAGAACCAACAGTAACCCATCACGTATTTATTGTTTGCCTTATGCCCAGCACTGTTCTTGGTGTGAGAGACGGAGCAGTGGAGAAAAATGACAGACAAAATGCCTGTTCTCTTGGAGCTCTACATCTTGGGGATAAGGGGAGCCGATAACCTATACAAGTAAAATGTCATATTTAAAGATGATAAGGGCCATGGAGAAAAATGAAACATGCAAGGGGAACAGAGAATGTGGGGGGTGGGGGTTTGTGGGGGAGGAATGTGGTGTGCAATTTCCGATAGGTTCATCAAAGGAGGCCACTTTGATAACATGACATCTGAGCCAAGGCTGGGAGAAAGTGAGGGAACATTGTTTATACTTCAGGGAAGAGCACTTGCAGTAGAAGGAACAGTAAGTGCACAGTATCTGAGGTACCTGAATCCTGAAATGTTGGACGAACAGGACAGAAGGAGTAAATCTAGAGCTGAGGGAACAAGGGAAGCTAAGTAAGGGAGAGGATGAGAAGGTAGTGGGGCCAGTGCTGTAGGTCCTGGAGGGCCATTTTCAATTTTATTTTTTAATTTTATTTATTTTGAGAGAGAGAGAGAGAGAGAGGGAGGGAGAAAACGAGTGGGGGAGGGGCAGAGAGAGAGGGAGAGAGAGAATCCCAAACAGGCTCCGAACTGTCAGTATGGAGCCTGATGTGGGGCTCAAGCTCACAAACCCTGAGCATGTGGACAGCCACATTTAATGGCCCAGGCCAGGCATATGCCATGGGTGGATGTGGAGGTTGGGGGGGGGGCGCTGGGTGGGGAGGTAGACCCCTCGCTGCGTCGTGGTGCATAGGCTGCGAGAAAAGCCCTGGAGCCCTCCCACTGAGTGAGTCCCACCCATTCAGTCCTGTTTTCTTCTCCTGAGGTTGGTCATCTTTGCCAACTTCCACATGTAACAGTTTTGAGTTGTCTGAACCCTGCGCATCTCAACAGTTGGTAGTCTGAAGTATTCCAGGGTAGCTTCAGCAGCTGAAGATCCACCATGAGTTCAGTCCTTTAATTCTTCTAAACATATTTAGTATTCCCCGAAGAATTCTGCCTTCTCTTTTCCTCCACAAATAAATATCTACTTTCAGGCAAGTTCAATTCAATTCTGTTGTCCCTAAACTGCTTCTAAGGCTGGGATAGTATGTGTTGGAAGATGCAACAGTTTGCTTTGACAGCCTTTTGTTTCCGCACAGGCAGATGTGTTGGGTTCACAGCGTGTTAGTTAGCAGGTGTTTGTTTGAAAGACCCGCTAGTGTCCACTGGGCGGCCTCAGCGGGTTCTGCTGACGGCACAGTTCGGCAGCCTGCTCCCTTCTCCAGAAGAGGGCGCCCGAGAGCCACTCTGACTGTGGGGGCCTCCGAAGCGCCGTCCTCCGCCGGCCTGGCGGGGTCTGTTTAACCAGGAGGAAACCTAGGAGCCATTTTTTCCTTACCTTCAAGCAGCTCTCTAATCGGATTCTAGTTCATTCTACCTTAGGTCTGCATATCTTCTTCTCATTTCTAAACCTGCTGTCCCAGCTCCTCGCTGTGTCTCCACTCCCTGCCACAGATCCCAGGCCCCCCTCCCCACCCACACCTCCGCCGGTTTCCAGAGTAATCTTTCCGGAGCGCCTGCTCACAAATCTTGAAAGGCTCTGTAGCATTATAGGTTAAAGTTTTTAAAACCCTTTTTAAGGGCATTCAGGCCCTTAAAGGGTCTGCAACCTGCTTCTCCAGGCTTCTCTGCCCTTTACCTCCTCTCACAAAAGCCACCTTCCCATGTAGGGAGTATACCAAGGGGGTTTGCACAGACAACCCGAGCTGAGAGCCTTTGCCCCCCAGCTCTGTGACTGACAGGAGCCAGACCTCTTTAGGCCCTAGTTTCGACATCTGTAAAGGGGCTTGGTAATTCCTTCCCCTCAGGCTGTTAGGCACTGTAGGCTTCTGCCCTGAGAGGGGCAGACCACATCCTGGCCCTTGTGATATGTGTACTCTGGTAGACAAAGGAAATGCTAAGGAAATGAGTAGGTAGGATGAATTCAAAAGAAAGACTACACAAGGCTCTGAGACCATAACTTCTATCTGGTCTGGGTTAGGGCAGGGGCACCAAAGGCCCACTTGAGCAGTATACATTTCAGCTGAGGTGGAACCATGATTAAATCGGACCAAATGGAGAGTGGAAGAATATTCCAGAAAGAGAGAACTGTGCACATTGGTCCTGCTTATTTTTAATTTCACAGGACCAGGAACTGTATCTTATTCTCATAAGATCTCTAACAGTATCTAGAATTCCCCTTGCCCAGAGAAATTGTTCAGAAGTTGTTTAACACAAACCACAGAGAAATGAAGAGATTTTGAATCACTGTCTTTATTTTTTAATTAATTAATTAATTAATTAATTAATTAAGAGAGAATCTTAAGCAGACTCCAGGCCCAGAGTGGAGCCTGACACAGGGCTTGATCTGAGCTAAAATCCAGAGTCAAACACTTAACTGGCTGAGTCACCCAGGTGACCCTAAATCACCATTTTTTAAATGATGGAAAAACAAGAGCTTTCTGTTCCCACGTTTTTAGTACCTTTCTTGGGTGAACAAAGTAGTGAAAAAAGACAAGTTATCCATATATCACCCGGTTTTGAGGACTGAGGCCTCCGAAGATGGCTTGGGTGAGTTTCTTTGGGATGGCTGTGTATCAACCCCCCGCCCACGGAAGCCAGAGCTCTGCAGGTTCGGGAATATGCAAGTCACTTCAGCTCCCCACCCCTCCCCCCCGTAATAAAACAGAGGAGTGTGGGATTCGATTAGGATGCCCTAACAATCAGCTTCACACAGAGTCTTCTTATTTCGTCGAAATTTGGGGATCCAACTGCATTTCTTTTGATGAGAATCTTTCAGTTGCCTCTGATGCTGATGACCACCCGCAGCTCACCACCCTCCCTGCGCCCAGGATGGGCACACGGGTCTCACATACCTCGCGGGAACCAGGCCTATGGAAGAGGCCTGGGCATAGGAATCTTTGCCAAGGTTCCCAAACGTGGGCTAGTGCTCTGGCTTGTGGTACACAGGGGGCCAGCCCCTATCATGTCAGGGGCCCAGCTCACTGCCCCATCTGGCTCCCTGGGAGTGGGGCCGCTCCAGCCTCCTCTCGATACAGCATCCCCATTGATAAACCCTTGGAGGCTCTGCCCTCTCAAAGGCATGGACAGGCTTGACTTCACGGTCTTGTTCTCCTCCGGAGCGAGCGAACTCTGAACACAGAAGGGATTTCCCTCTGAACCTCAAAACGTCACACCCTTCATTGTACACTTAACCAAATCCGCTGGCCCCTTTCTTTTCAAGGGAAAGAAAAAGGTGGGAACTGAGGGCTAAATATTAGTCACAGGTGATTTCATTTTAGCCCTTGATCAGTTAACGCTGAGGACCAAGCACACATCATCGATTTCACCTGTACTCAGACACAGCCATCCCCTTATCCGAGGTTTGGCTTTCCGCAGCTTCATTACCACGGTCAACCTCCGGCCAGAGCGGGCGCTACTGCTTCCTACCCTCGTGCTGTGTCACAAAACTTACGTCAGGAACCTCACTTCATCTCACCGTGTTGGCAGTTTTTCATCTCCTGTCGTCACGGGAAGGGTGAGTGCTGGATTTTGATAAATATGGGGGAGACCACTTTCACATAACTTTGATAAAAGTATATTGTTAGAGTTCTATTTACTATTAGCTATTGTTAATCTTTTACTGTGTTTAATGTATGAATTAAACTTTATCCTAGGTGCATATGTGTAGGAGAAAGCATAGTATACGGAGGGTTCGGTACTATCCGTGGTTTCAGGCATCCACTGGGCGTCTCAGAAAATATTCCTTGCAGATAAGGGGGGAACGTAGTTACAATCTCTCGAGTAAATGAACACTTATTCTTCACACCTGGGAGTCTTAGAGGACGATGAGAGCAGGGACTTAGACCTGCAGGATCTAAAAGGAG
Organism: Prionailurus viverrinus; assembly: GCF_022837055.1. Taxonomy (NCBI): domain Eukaryota; kingdom Metazoa; phylum Chordata; class Mammalia; order Carnivora; family Felidae; genus Prionailurus; species Prionailurus viverrinus. Next base: position 25,523,990 of record NC_062564.1, read on the forward strand.
AGCTTCTCTTGGTGGAAGACAAAGTGAAGTTGAGACATGGCCCTCCACAGCCAGCTGATCCCAGGAACTGAATTCCATCAGCCAGAGCCAGACCCAGATCCTTCCACCCCAGAAGGCAGGCCGGGGTTCAGTGGTGGGTGGGAGAGCTCCTTTATACCCGTTTGCAGCAGGCCCTTTAAAATGGAAAATGCGAGGGGCGCCTGGGTGGCTCAGTGGGTTGGGCGTCTGACTTCGGTTCAGGTCATGTTCTTGTAGTTTGTGGTTCGTGGTTTGAGCTCTGCGTCGGGCTCTGTGCTGACAGCTTGGAGCCTGGGTCCTGCTTCTGATTCTGTGTCTCCCTCTCTCCCCTTCCCCCGCTCAGTCTCACTCTCTCTCTCTCTCAAAAAACATTAAAAAAAAATGTTTTTAATGGCAAATGCAGGGGGCTCCTGAGTGACTCAGTTGGTTAGGCATCCAGCTCTTGATTTCAGCTCAGGTCAAGAAATCGTGGTCGTGAGATTGAGCCCAACGTTGGGCTCTGTGCTGAGTGTGGATCCTGCTTGGCATTTTCTTGCTCCTTCTGCCCTCCCCCACTCGTTCTCCCTCCCTCCTTCTTTCTTTCTCTCTCTCCCTCTGCTCTTCCCCCACTCGTTCTCTCTCACTCTTTCTCTCTCTGTCTCAAAAAATAATGCAAATGCAAGTTTGTTCCTAGAGGTTGGGGCTGGGGCTGACATGGAGAACAAAGATACCAGCCAGAAAAGTGACTGGAGTTGGAAAGGTCTTGGTCAACTCCCCGGGGCCCCACCCCCCCTTTTTTTAATTGGAAAAACATAAGGGAAAAATTGTGGGTGATTCAAGATGGTTTGGGGGCACCTGGGTGGCTCAGTTGGTTAAGCATCCAACTTCAGCTCAGGTCATGATCTCACGGTTCATGGGTTCAAGTTCTGTGTCGAGCTGTATGCTGACAGCTCAGGGACTGGCACATGCTTTGGATTCTTTGTCTCCCTCTCTCTCTGCCCCTCCCCTGCTTGTGCTCTGTCTCTCTCAAAAATAAACATTAAGAAAATAAATAAAAAGAAGGTTTTTAATTGCTAAAGGTAAATATGGTATGTAATGCTGTAAAATACCCTATGGGGAAAGGGCTATATAGGATGGTGAACAAGAAAATCAACACAGGGCAGTGATTCAGGGAGTGCTTCTGAAAGATCTGTGGGGACGCAGAGGACCACAAGGAATGCAAACAGTGTGGCGTGGTGGGGGATATGCAGGTCTGGGTCCTGGCTTGGGCAAATCCCTCCTTGGAGTCGGTGGCAACTAAGGTCCCTGGTGGTTCAAACATCTGGCCATTTTCCACTGGCTGAGGCTGCTCAGGGGTGCAGCTTCGTAGGGACTGTTCTCCGTGCCGTGTCCCTGGGGACTGAGTAGGGAGTGATGTGTACAGTAAAAGCCAGGTAGTAATCTTTATTTCCTTCAGATCTAACCATGGAAAAAACTAAAATCTGACAAATCTGTTAAGGAGATAGCTCTTCATCTGAATTTATGCTTAAATATTTTTTAAAAATGGAAGATGAGCACAAAGATGGACAAAGTGATGGTTTGTAAGGACAATAACTAGCAATTTTTTTGAGGGGCAGGGGGAAGAGCGAGAGAGGGAGACACAGAATCTAGAGCAGGCTCCAGGCTCTGAGCTGTCAGCACAGAACCCGACACAGGGCTCGAACTCATGAACCCGTGAGATCATGACCTGAGCTGAAGTCGGACGCTTAATCGACTGAGCCACCCAGGCGCCCCGTTAGCAATGTTTTAAAACGGAGATATTTCTGCCAAAGAGTGCAAGACACATGCCCGAGGTTCCACGGATTCTTGCCAAAAGTTTGGCACAGAGTGTATTTTGTTCTCAGGACTTTATAGGTTTGCCTCTGAGCAGCCACCATGAGGGGCAAACTAATGCTCAGGGAAATGTAGCTGCTTCCATCCTGTCCCAGAGAATGGGAGGAATGGGAGTTGGTCAGGCTTGCGCCACCCGCCCCCCCCAGCCCAGCCAGGGCACCATATGCTGCTAGAACGCACCCCCGCCAAGCTGCATTAGGGCCACAACAGTGGCGGGCACAGAGCCCTGTTACTTCACACCTGACTCGGAGAAGGAGCTGACAGCCTGCAGGTGGCGTGGGGCAGTGAAGGTGCCGGCCTTCCGAGAAGGTAAAACATCAAGTTATTTCGATATCGATACCATGTTTCCACACACGCTTTGGGATAGTCTAACACACTTTTATTCATCTTAAAAGATGTTTTTTTAGTCAATGATATTCTTTTACTGACCCTTCCAAGACCATCTCTTATTAAATGGTTTGTGTCGCTTCCTTTGGACAATAATAGAATTCAAATACGAATCTGCCCAATTCTTTTGAAGTATAAGGAGAGGTGGCTGGCTGAGTTGACGGGGGACAAGGCCTGTCCAGTCACACTCAGAGTGGAGATAAAAGGCAAAATTTTGGTCATCTAGTAACAGTTTTTAAAAGTACCCTTACACATAATTTAAACTGCCTAATATATGTCATGGGCATACAAATTACACCGTTTTAAATAATATTGATTTCAAAAAAAATTCTAAACATCATTGGTTAATGAAAATAAAAGATCTTCAGATTATTACAACAGTCAAGATATTTTACATCAGTTTGTGCTTGTAAAACTATTGCTAGCTGCTTCTGGGAAAACCTACATTTTAACTGTAGGAAAAAAAGTTTTTGCACTTTTGATACAAATAGACATGCCAACATCAGAAGAAGCGCAGCAATATTTAACAATTATTTTTCAATTTCCCTGAAAAAAAAGTCCATTAATGAAATGCATTTCTACGGTAATTGATAATTTAATGTTTGAACAAGTACGAGGACTACTTTTTCTTGGTCACTATTGACAACTAACACTAAATATGTATACACATACATTTACAGAACACATACTTAGAAGAACATCTAAAGAAAATGGGTCAGTTTTCACATGTGTAGTTTCTCAGAACCTCCACTAGAGTGACGCTAGTGAGCCTTCAGAATGGAGTGAGTCCTTCCCTAATGGAGTCCCTCTACCAACGTTACTAGAAAATCTGATGGAAGTGGTATGGTTAGCTCATTACAGAAATGCTGGTCATTCAACCAAATTCCTTGCAGGGTGAGTGTAAATATAAATGTCACTTCTTCAGTGACCCTGGAGACAGGTTAACCGTGGTAACCCACCGTCTTTTCTATGTGGGGGTAGTATCCAGAGAAAAGCAAATGTTTCCCGTGGAGAAAATAGATTGTTTCATATGGATTAATTACGAATTAATTGGGTTGAGGTAAGCTTTATTTTTCCCAGCTGCAGTGGAAGAAGAGACAAAATATGTACTTATTTGCCAAATGAGGGATCCAGTTTGACAATCGGTTCTCACAAGTGACCCATCAGATTGGGCATATGGATGGCATGTTAGCCCTAATCCCACCCAGATAGGCCATCAAGGTGCTTAGTCACCTGAGGAAGACTTGCGTCCAGAGGGGGACAGAATATGAAAGGATTGACGTTTTTACTAATGCATCCCATATTGGGGGACCCAATTTTTGGGGAATCAAAAATAGGACAAATCACTGTTAGTATTTTCTCTTTGATCAGCTCTCTTAGGTTTCTGTGTGTATGTGTGTGTGTGTGTGTGTGTGTGTGTGTGTGTGTTTCCATGCCATGCCTGAGTGCTTTCTATCAGCATTGTAATTTCCGTTCTTGGTTGGTGAGAGGTCTTTTCAAATGTCCCTGCTCCAGTTCTGTGGACAGTTGATAGGGAGTGTGTACAGTGAAACCGGTAATCATAGTTTTGAGTCGAGGCTGGGAAAAGAGGCAGGGAACATTCTGGTTTGGGGTCTGAGGAAGCTGCTGTAACGCCTTTCTGCTCCCATGGTTTTTCCATCTGCTGGATGGGTGTGTGATAACACTTACCTCATATGCCCTTTGAATCGGTGGAGTGAGGCCCATGCCACGCATTTTTCTTTGGAGAAGGATTACAATGATGGCATGTGAAATCCAAGTTTATATCTAGGGGATGCGTTAATTACTTGTCGTCATATAATTTCTAATAAAGAGGTTGTTTAAAGCAGCAGATTGCAGAACAGAAAAAAGTGGGTGCGACCGCAGGAGATCAGGCTGAAAAATAGTTGGCAGTTTACAAAGAGTCTGCATCTGATACCATCCGAAGGAGTCTGCATTTTTTTTCTGTCGGACACATTATTTTCTTAAATATGCTTCTCAGAATCCTTGTGTTGGAGGATGTTCATGTGCCAAGGGCAAGCTCCGTTAAGTCCACGATTACTTTAGGGTAGGCCTTACATATGCTAATACGCGTGGTGATTCTTTAAGAGGGGGTTTCATATATTAGTTCAACTAAACAGTACAACGTGGTCGTAGGTATACAACAAACACAAACCTGTTCCAACCTGGCACTTTCAGGTCACTTAATTTTAATGCCCTGCGTATACTCAACACACCTACCTGACCCGCATTACCTTATATCCCGTGTATCTGGCACAAAGCAGGGTGCAGTCAACAAATAAAAGGAGCCTCCCTGAATAGCCTCCCTTTTCTGACCTATAAATGGAAAAACAGTAATACAGTGATTGAAGGGTGGGAAGAGTTGGAGAGACGTGATCACAGAGCATTTTGTGACCAAAGACTTTTTTTTTTTAAATTAAAATCAAATTGAAACAGACTCACAAATGAAAAAAATAGGTGTAAAGGAGGGGGAACTATGTAAGGGATTGCTGTCGAATTATTGTGTAACTGTGAAATCATTGCTTAACTCTGCTGAAGTTCATTTGTAAAGAGGTTAATCCCATTTACCTCGAAAGGCTCTTATAATCTGCGTTGACCATGACTGGGCGTATATGGTGTTGTGCTTGCGAGCTCAGGCTGGGAGCCAGCCTACCTGCTTTTGAATCTCAACCCTGCTGCTTACTAGATGTATGATACTAACTACGCATGTGATATTAGGCAATTCATTTCTTTATGCTTCAGTTTTCCTTATCTGCAAGATGGAAACCATAAGTATATTTATCTCAGAGGGCTGTGGTGAGGGTTGCAGATAAAATAATTGTTAGATTTTAGGAAAAGTTAGCTGCTCTTATAGTTATCATTTCATATTTTCTACACGATAGCAGAGAAAAGCTCAGGCCTGCCCTGATTTGTATTTCCTAGGATGCGTCTGCTTGGCCAGTAGTTAGACCTCCATGCCTCCATCCCTTCCAAACTAAGTGCTCACAGCTCCCGACCAAGTTCAACAACTCAATTAGTCCCTCAGTCCTCCTCCAAACCCATTTATTTTTATTTTGAAAAAAAAAATCAGTGCTTATTTTTTTGTGTGGCCATTAATAGGCAATGACATTAATGTTCCTGGATGGTTTGCATGTGAATTGTTTTCTCTCTGGATTACCTCCAAGTTTTGCCCATTCAATTGATGGTCAGTTAAAATACAGAGGAATTCTTGACTGACCTCTAGAATTTGGAAGAAACAGAAGGGAAAACTACACATAAGAATCATACACCATCCTGCACAGAACAGTGTGATAGGTAAGGAAGACCAGACCAATAAGATAATCTGAGATAGTCGTCGCATGGTTTGGTAGTTACATGACACTCTAGTGATAATTTAAAAAATAATTTACATAGGTCACATGCATGATTCCCACGATAATGATATTTTGATCGCATTCTTTCCCTCATGTTAATGCAGTTTACCCCAAATCATTTGCCTGTTTGCATGTAATCCTTAAATAGGTCAGCGAGGCATCAGTAAGCCAGCAGAGGTGTTTAAGGAAGAACCTTCCAGTAATCTCCCAGACCTTTCCGGTTACTTCAGATAGTGGGACTCTGTAGGGCCATCAGTGAACAGGAAAGAAACTGATACAGTATTAATAATGGCATCCAAGTTTTCATATTACTTCAGATAGAGCAGCAAAATTTATAATTAAGCAAGTTAAGGCAGACTGAACACTCGTAAGTAAACTGTGTATGCTTACACTCGCTTATGACTTGTATTTCCTTTGGAGGACAATCCTTAATGAAGAGCAAGATTTTTAAATGATTATGATATTTACATTAGCTTGGCTCTTCAACAACATATATGTATATATCTCCAAAGGCAGAAGTTGGAGTTGAGTGCTTTTCACATGAATATACCAAAGAGAGGTTATCAGCCACAGAGTTCAGTATTTGCATACAAAATAATGTCTGGATGCATAGAATTCTTGTGCTCAGCAGATGAAGAACGAAAGATTGCTATTATTAAGTGGCTTCTTATTTACATTCCTGTCAAAATTATGTGAAACTCTTTCTCAAGAACCATTCTAGAGAATCCTCTTACGTAAAGAAGGGTGTATGCATAGGTGGTCGCTCACACAGGTTAGCGCAAAGCTTTTTTGGTGCACTCTGATAAACTGAGTTCTGTATAAGTGGCACACTACCACCAGAAAGAGAGGACTTCAAGCAGATTTCTAGCAGAAGCCTGGGATTAAAGATGCATGTGACAACAAGCTTCAGGGAGAGGAAAAATCCACTCATAATAAAAAGGCCATCAAGCCTTCGTTGTAAGAACTTCTCCAACTCTGAGAAGATTTTCTTTCTACCAAGAAAACCGCTTATACTCATGTTTAATGTCCTAATTTAATGGAAGACACTAAATTAATTTATATCCCACTTCTAGGTCTGTTTTCATTGTCCCTCCAATGCAGACTATGCACTGAACAATACAAATCCCACGTGTCATTTCTACCAGACAACCTCACCAACCCAAAAGGTGATGATGTGGTCTTATTTTAGAGCCAAAAGAGAGTTCTATACATCAGTCATTTTCAGATAAACATTAAAAATAATCCCTTATGCTTCTTTGAAAGTGGTATCGTTATTTCAAGATGGAGCACAATCACTGCAGGAACAAGAACCCAAGACAGATGAAATGTTATACAAAACAAGAATTGGATTTTTGTCCAGGATTACAGAGGCCCATAAATTAAAAAGGCTTCTGTCAAATGTCGACTCCTGATTATATCTGTCTCCTGATCCCCCATGGACTTAAACAGACCCAAGGTTAAATCTGAACAGGCGTAGTGACCATACAACATCTAATCTGTTTGTCTACAGAGTGTCAGAAACCCAGCCTTTCATTCGTAGGACTTAATTCTGCCTAAATCCCTAATATGGCTAATAAAATGTGGCTTGCAGTAAGATAAGTGCCCAGATTTTAAAAAATCCAACAACAGATCCTCTGTCAAGGACAAAAACTTGCCCCTTAACCATCTATTTATATTGAGAGCCAAAATAAAACAGCGCTTCAACCAGATTCTCATTTCCTAAATACTCCTTCAGTTCATAAGAAAAGCATCATTCTAGGTGAAAACTCCTTAGTCAATCTTGGTCTTATCCTAAGTAGACATTCCTGCTTCGAATAAGGTCAGAAAGATACCACTGGGGTACTTGCAACAACTTCTGATACATACACATAGCACTCCCTACCTGCTGACGGTGCCTTTAAAAACCTTCTGAGCAACACTGAAAGCCTTGTCATTTACATATTTGGAAGCAAGTTTGCTTACCATTTAGAAAAGTCCTCATAACAACTTGTCTCTCTCTACCGTCTCTGGCTTTTCTGAAGTATGAGGAAGGCCTTGGCAACAAAATAATTTATCACCTCGTTCAATTTACATGCATGCCACGGAAAAGGTTTACCTGTTATCTTGCAGACAAATCGAAAGTATAACCAGAGAAGCAGAAATTACCCCCCTTCATTATAAAAATGCTGTTCTAAAAAGGTATACTTAAAAAGAGAATCTTGTACAGAATTGTCAAATCACTACGTTGTACACCTGAAACTAGTATGTCGTAAGTTGACTCTCCTTCAATACTAATTAAAAAAAAAAAAAAAGACAACAACCAGAATCTGTTAGAATCTGCGTGTAATACTGAAAAATGATACACATGTATCTTTATCATAACTTCGCCTTTCAGGGAAAAGAAAATCCTCACCATATTGAAGTTCATTTTATACTGCTGCTTCTTTTATATTAATGATTTATGAATACCCTTTGTCAAATGCTTTACATGCCAGGCTCTGTGTTCATCCAAATATTTAAAAGATGATCAAGTCATCATCTCTACAAAGCAAAGTAAAAATGCATTAAAAATAATAAAGTTGGATGCAAATTCAGGTAACCATACCAAACCCTGTGAAAAGACCACGGTCCATCTTTTGGAGGAACTGTCTAACATGATCTGGTCAATCGCAGTTGTCCTTTTTCTCGGCAATGATACACCAGTTGCCATGATCGTTCCCGGAGCTCAGAACATGCAGCTCCGACACGTTCTCCTTCAGCAGGCCGTAGAGCTCGCCCTCTCGAAACACATGGTAATAGCGCATCAAGGCTCTGGAATCCAAAACGTCGGGCTGTTGTTCTTCGACAGAAATTGTGGCATCTGGGTTGGAATCTGTGGAGTCGACTGCAGAAATCCTTCTCAGTATTTTACTAGAAGGGTCGCCTTCTTCTACATCACCTGCATTCACACGATTCGCATTGGTGTTGGTGCTTTCCAGAAAATTCCCATCTCCATTTCTCCTAACTTCTCTTTGCTGGCCTCCACGCAGATGTTTCTTTGTGGCTGGTGCTCTCAGCCACTCCAACTGTTTTTGCGAAGTCTCCACAAACACATCTTCATCTGAAGTTTGCTCTCTTGTTGACAATGGCTCTTGGCGATCTAAGTCTAAACTGGATTGTCTGGAAGGCTGAATCGATATGGTGCTACTGGCCCAAGCCTCTGTAGTCTTCAGGGGCCTCACTCTCTCAACTTGCTTCCTCAGAGTTGACTCATCCAAAGACCTAGAGAAAAACCAGGAACGAAAAGATTTTCCGAATGTGTTATAGAATCCATTTTCTTCCTCTCCTTCCTCAGAGATATTTGCACAACAGGCTCTGGCCATCATTGGTTCATAGTCCATGCTGTGGGACCGTTTGGAATGACCTTGCTCTTTAAAACAAACAGAGCAGCTACAGACAGAACAAGGAGGATGGTAGGGATGGCTTCTTTCTGGATGTCCACACTGCTGTTTTCTCCCAGGCTGGCTGGAGTCTGAGAAGAGCTGGGAGCATAAGGCCCTGTTCCACGGGACAAGCACATCTTGCTTCTCAAAGTGCCGGTTCTTTTGTTCCATGGCCCAAACATAAATCATCAGCTGGCCTCCAGGAACTAAGACCCTGGCCATTTCTTTTATTGCTCTGATTCTTCTCTGTTTTGTAGAAAAATGATGGATGACTGAAAAAGAAGAAACGAGACTTCAATGTGTACACATACATAAACTCTCAAATTTATACGCTAGTATTTTACATATAATGCAATTTCATACAATGCAATTTCAACACACAATAAAACCTCTTTATTTCCTACAGGGCAGGGCACATGGTGGGTATAGCAAAGCCTTGTTTAAGGGGAGATATAATTCTTATCTTTGGCTCCTATACTTCCTACACAATCTTAGGTAATTATGTAACGTATATGGATTTCAAGTTTGTTCATTTTTAATAAGACAAATAATGTGGGGGCGCCTCTGTGGCTCAGTTGGTTAAGCATCCAGCTTCAGCTCAGGTCATGATCTCATGGTTCGTGGGTTCAAGCCCAGCGTCCGACTCTGTGCTGACAGCTCAGAGCCCAGACAGAGCCTACTTCAGATTCTGTGTCTCCCTCTCTCTCTCTGCCCCTCCCCTGCTTGTGCTCTGCTCTTTCTCTCTCTCTCTCAAAAATAAATAAACATTAAAAAAATTTGTCTAAATACATAGATAAATTGTAAGTTCCAAATCCTTCCAGTTTCTGAATCCTATGAATTTGTTAAGTAGAAGGATGACCAATGTGAATTAATGAAATTTTCCTGGGAGCACTGTTAGGTAAGTGTTCTCAGTGGAAGACTATGAGATAATTCTTTACTTTAACAAATGATTGGTACTTCTTATGCACCAAAAGATTAACACCACTAATCAATGTTAACAAAATTAATACAGCAAATAGAAGTGGAGAAAAATGCTAAAGATTGTCTTCTTAGATAATGCAAAGATAAGCCAGCCTAGCAAAAGTCCAAATGATTGCTTATTATTTTTTTAAATATTAATATAAAGTGGCTGTGGATGTGTTTTTAAAAATCAACATATAGAGGTCATTGTTTTTCTTCTAATCCCTGCAAAGTTAAAGTGGAATTCAAGTAAGACTGTCTTTATCCAATCTAATGATGAAAATATTAGGCGTGTTTTCATCAAACATGGAAAGTGTGGAAAGTGCCAGTCTATGAGTTCTGAGAGGAGTCCAATCCCAGTACTATGTCAAGAGAAAAAACCAGATTGTTTTTCCACATGGAGGGGTAAGGCCTACCCCGTGTCTCAGGAAGGAAGTTAGTCCCAAGGGAAGTCTGGACACTACGCTCAGGTATGAGTAGTAAGATGAGAGATAGAGGATAGGAGGGTTCCTGAACCCCTCACCATAGTCCAGCGGGCAGCGGTGGTGTTAGGCAAATAAATCTCTAGTTTACCTGCCACGGAGAGATGGTAAATATCTAAAATGAGATTCTTGTATAAAGAAAGCTGTCAAAGGAAGATCAGTCAACAGGCACACGCGGTCTTGTTACCAATCAGGTTTCCGTCCCCACAGTCTCACACAGCACACATGCCCTGGCGTCCGCTGTCCTGCCACGCAGAGGCGTGAGAAGCCAGACGTGCGATGACGCGAAAATGGGTTGGACAAACAGGACGCCAGCGTATTTTATCCTAGATCTGACAGCAACTCACCTTGTGATCTTTGACCAATCACTTGACTTCGCTAGGCCTCAGACTGTTCCTCACTCCAATTCCCAAAGAGCCCCCACTTTTTTTACTGTTTGTTTATTATTGACACAGAGAGAGAGAACACGAGTAGGGTAGGGGCAGAGAGAGAGCCACAGAATCCAAAGCAGGCTGTAGGTTCTGAGTTGTCAGCACAGAGCCCAACGCAGGGCTTGAACTCAGGAACCGTGAAATCATGACTTGAGTCCAAGTTGGACGCCTGTCTGACTGAGCCACCCAGACGCCCCACCAGAGAGCCCTTTTTAATGGTTAATTTGAAAGCTTACATTTCTAGAGGCAGAGTCTTGGTGACTGAGCTAAAAGGAGGCACAGAGGTCAGGAGAGAGGTAGGATGATCCTAATGTTCATATCTATGACTATTCATGGCCGTGAATATCTCCCATGACTTGCACCTAATCCACTCCAGAATGTCTATGGATGTATTTTCTACATATGGTCATCCCTTGTTATCTGCAAATTCCATATTTGCAAATTTTGCTACTTGACAAAATATCTCCCATGACTTGCACCTAATCCACTCCAGAATGTCTATGGATGTATTTTCTACATATGGTCATCCCTTGTTATCTGCAAATTCCATATTTGCAAATTTTGCTACTTGACAAAATATTTGTAGCTTCCACAACAGCACTCTCAGTGTTTTCCTGGTCATTTCTTGACATGCGTGTGGTGGCACAGAGCTCCCAATGTGCGTGTTTCCATCTAAGGTTGAGCAAGGTGACCTCTACTTGCCTGTTTTGGCTTTCTCCCTGTCAACAAGTGTCCTTTGGTGGCCTGTTTAGTGCCACGGTCTTTGCATTTGGTGCTTTTTGTTGGTGATTTCGCTGTTTAAAATGATCCCTGAGCATAGTGCTTAAATGCTGTGTGGGGTTCCTGAGTGTGAGAAGGCTAGGGTATGTCTTGTTAGATGAGCTTCGTTCGGGCTGTTGCCAGGAGTTCAAAATTGAATAAATTGTCTTTAAACGGAAATACATGTAAAATAAGGTTGTGTACAAATCAGTTGACAAAAAATGCAGCGACGAGAGGCTCACAGGAACTTAGTCCTTTATTTCCCCTGGGAGCAATGCCTCCGTATTCGCTAATTAAGTGTTTGAGGAGACTTCATAGAATATAATTACTGTGAATAATGACAGTTGACTGCGTTCCTTTTGGGGGCCAAAAAAGAAAAAAAATCATTAAAATAGGACCACTTTAATATAGTAATCTCTTTTTAGCAGATTCCTATGTCTTCAACATTTTAGAATTCCGGGCTTCAAAAGAAGTCTTTTTTTAAAGGAAGAAAGTCTTTATACATAATAGTTCCTTAAACATCTGTTATGTGATGATTCACTTTAATAGCATAATATCACCCAGGAAATACCTGAATCTTTTATATTGTTTAATATTTATATTTAACATGTAATACTAAGTAACTTTTAGGCCAATTCTTTTTTGAAAAACTTTACAAATGAAGATTTCTTCATTATATAAAAAATGTATTATATATGCATCTGTATATTCTATGTAAAAACATTATAAATGTAACCAAAATGGGATGTGAAGATGCATTTTTATGAATTATAAATGTCAGGAAACTATATTGAGTTTTTTTTCTTTTATTTTAATTTTTTTTTAATTTACATCCAAATTAGTTAGCATATAGTGCAACAATGATTTCAGGAGCAGATTCCTTAGTGCCCCTTACCCATTTAGCCCATCCCCCTCCCACAAGCCCTCCAGTAACCCTCAGTTAGTTCTCTGTATTTAAGAGTCTCTTATGTTTTGTCCCCCTCCCTGTTTTTATACTATTTTTGCTTCCCTTCCCTTATGTTCATCTGTTTTGTCTCTTAAAGTCCTCATATGATTGAAGTCATATGACATTTGTCTTTCTCTGACAAATTTCACTTAGCATAATCCCTCCAGTTCCATCCACGTAGTTGCAAATGGCAAGATTTCATTCTTTTTGATTGCTGAGTAATACTCCATTGTGTGTATGTGTGTGTGTGTGTATATACACACACACACACACACACACACACACACACACCACATCTTCTTTATCCATTCATCCATCAACGGACATTTGGGTTCTTTCCATACTTTGGTTATTGTTGATAGTGCTGCTATAAACATGGGGTTGCATGTGTCCCTTTGAAACAGCACACCTTTATCCCTTGGATAAATACCTAGTAGTGCAATTGCTGGGTGGTAGGGTGGTTCTATTTTTAGTTTTTTGAGGAACCTCCCTACTGTTTTCCAGAATGGCTGCACCAGCTTGCATTCCCAGAGACTATATTGAGTTTTTAAAGGCTAAAAAAAAATCCCCTTTTGTTTAAAAAGCATAATCACAACTTAAAGGCAAAAATAGTATGCAATAGGGGCACCTGGGTGGCTCAGTCGGTTAAGTGTCTGACTCATGATCTCGGCTCAGGTCATGATCTCACAGTTCGTGAGTTCAGGCTTTGTGCTGTGTGCTGACAGCACAGAGACTGTTTAGGATTCTGTCTCTCCCTCTCTGTGCCCCTTCCCTGCTTGCGCGCGCTCTCTCTCTCTCTCTCTCTCTCTCTCTCAAAATAAATAAATAAATAAATAAATAAACAAACTTAAAAAAATACTGGTCAATATATGTATACTATAGCCACATGTTCCTGCTGAGACCCCAGAAAATAGGTAGGTTGAATTCAAGTACTGGATTCTAGAATTCGATGGGAAGTTACAGAAGATCATCTTTAAAGTCTTGTTAATTCTTGATATTTTATGATGTGCTGTCATTTGACTTTTCCAATGTGCAGGTCTCCTTTAACTGAAAGCGTAAAGCAGAGTTTTGCAACCTCAACACTACTGACATTGTGGGCTAGATAATTCTTTGTTGCAGGGGGCCAGCCACTAGATGACAGGAGGTTGTACACACATCCAGTTGAGCCAGCGAAAAATGTCTCCAGACATTGACAAGTGTCCCCCAAGGGTGAAAGGGGCACCATAACCCCATGCCGAGAATGACTGGCATAAAATAAGTAGTCGATTGGCCCTGTTGTAATATATTGCTAAATTTTGTTAGAATTGTCAAGCTATTCTCAAACTAAGTGGAAAGAGTGTTTCTTCCTCCAAGCTGTCAGAAAAACATGTGGAATGTATAATTAGATACGGTGTTGACCTCTCAAATTATTATTAGGAGTCATAGAAAAAGCATGTCTCTTTATATATATATTTCTTCATGCTAAGATTAGCAAAAGTGCCAGCATAAAATTCTAAATAGGGAAGTAAATATGTATGGACATAAGAGAGACAGACTATCAAAATTTTTCATAAGATAGTTCTAAATGTGAAACCTCGCTGAAAATGACCACGTTACATTAATACAGTTACAGTTCCGAAAAATACATGGTGTGTTTCCACCTAAAGAAGCATTTTTCTTCAGAAGACGGCAACCAGGTATGTTGCATTTCTTCTGCGGACAAAGCAGGAGACCTAAACTGGAAGCAGAGAAGCACCTAACCACGTACACATGGAGCATTTGCCAGAAGTCGGACAGCTGGGCGCTATCCCTGTGCCCGCCACAGTGGCTCATGGCACAGCCTTGAAACTCATGTAAACGAACATTTAGCCTCTGAAACTAATGTAAAGGAACACAAAGAACAAAGAACACACTTCTCTGACCTCTCCCCGATTTCTCATTCTTTGGGTGGAATATCCAACCCAAAAGCTTTCTTTCCACTAAAGATTCAAAACACTTTAATGAGTTTCTTGGTGTAACAAGACTCCCTCCTCATAATGTTTATGCCCAAAATGGACTTGACCGTTTCATCTGCAACTAAGTAGGGCTGGCCTACAGCAGGTTTCCACGGCAACCACGTCCTGCCAGTCCTGACTAGTTTCAAGGCTGTGGCCTCCAGGCCTGCATCCCCTCACTGTGCAAAGTTATAGTCCCCATCTATTGTTGAATAGATTAAGTCCTCATTTCCTGCAGGAGAGAGCAGTCTCCTCGTGAATTTTTATCTCCCAGTTTTTATCTAGTCAGTAAGTTTTATATAGGATCACCTTGCTTTGTGTGTAATCTATAGTCAAATAGATTAATTTTAAGTGTATTGGAGCAAATCCTTTGCTTTGCACAAGATTTTCCTCTTTGCAAAAGAACTTGGTGCAAGGTTCCCTAGCACGTCCCATTTTCAATGGGACTAAAAGTCTAAGTTTCAGGATTACATGTATTGAGTAAAATGAGCCATATCTGTGTATATTTCAGGCACAGGTCTTTGTTGTTTCTTTTCATTTGTGGACTGTGTTTTTATGGGGCACACTTGTTGGGAAAATATGAGGAACATATTCCCTAGAATATAAACAATCTCTAGCAGTAAGAGAGCCGAGTGATGTGAAACTAATGTAGTCCGGGACCGGGTGAGGCCATCTTCCCCGGTGCCCTCATGCACCAGTGAGTAGCAGATTGGATGACACATCCTGCCGGGTGACATTCAGTGCATGAGTTTTACAGTGTTCTGCTAATAAAGGACACAGTCATGACCTAAAGTAGGTAATGAGACTTCTAAAGTTCTACTTCGCATTGGGAGAGCC
Organism: Prionailurus viverrinus; assembly: GCF_022837055.1. Taxonomy (NCBI): domain Eukaryota; kingdom Metazoa; phylum Chordata; class Mammalia; order Carnivora; family Felidae; genus Prionailurus; species Prionailurus viverrinus. The sequence continues at coordinate 25,539,406 of NC_062564.1, forward strand.
TGGCTCTATTTCAGTATAACAAGAGTATGAAATATTTCAATGACTAAAATTCCTCTAATACTTATAAGTAAAAGAAATTGGAATGAGTCATGAGAACACAGTACCAGTTTGAAGGTTTAGTGAAAACAATCCTATGTAGCACCTTATGTACATTTGGGATTAGTCAAATGATCCAGTTGAAATATTTTTAAAAATTAGATGAAATGAATCACACTGACGTTTCTACAAAGAATGAATGTTGAGTTGTGAGAATGGCCTCCACCATTCATGTAATGTCATTGTCCTGGTGAAGAGGGAACGTGTGACCTGCCTTACCTCCTATGGAGATGATGGCATCGAAGCCCTGATCCCTAAAGGGGAGATGAAGGTTGTCACATACCATGACTTCACATCCTCTACTCCGGGCAATCTCTACCAATGGCCCGCAGTAGTCACAGCCCAGGGTGTACACCTGGCTGTTCACTTTAAGATACTTTCCAGTCCCACAACCTGTAAGAGAAAAACCTGTGTTACATACTGTCCTCCCGGAAAGTGGAACACGGTGAGTTTGTCTTACAACAAGGAATAGAAACAACTTTGTATTAACTAACCGAGACAGACTACAATGTGGTTTGAAGATATTCACAAAAGCCAAAGAAAGATCTTCAGAGGGCACTTACATATGTTCATCCATAACAGAAGATGGAAAAGAATAGGGAAAAAGAAATAACATTTATTGAACATTTAATGAGGTAACGTCCATAGGGATTGGCCCACTAGCACAACCAAAAACTGTTAGCTGGCTCATGACAGTGGCTGAGTTTCCTAGTACCCTAGGAATGGTGCCCAGGCCTTTACAAAACTACCTTCACATACATATTTCATTATGCAGAAGTCCGTACGTGATGGCATTTATTCTCATGTTATCTCTCCAGACATTCTTAACATTTACTGGCTGCATAAAACAAACTACTGCCAACCATTTTCACTGGATATAAACAAAACAATCTATACCATAACACACGTTTTTCAAAAATTTGGAATTTGAATGAAAAGGGAATTTCGAGAAATTTTTATCCAATCTATTGTCAGTTCTTGGTTTTAAATGATCTCTGTTGACTCAGCATACAAGCTTTAGAGCTATTTTTTTCTTCTTAAACAGACCACTTATGACATTCATTTGGCAGAAACCCAAGTAATTCAATATTTACACAACCCAAAGATCTAGATCAATCAGATCTGATACTACGATGAAGAAGGAAGTAACAGGAGTGAGTAACCATCTTGAAACAAGACCTTCTGGGGTCTGATACCTAGTATTATATTGTAACACAGACATAGCAGTGAATTCCTTTTTCAGAAATATTTAAAGATATCATGGGAGCTGATATCCCTGAAAAAATATCTACCACTCTTCAAGCATGATTAGTGTGCTGCTTCCAAAATGGCAGGCCATTCAAAATTATATGAGACACCAAAAGTATAATTAAAGTTCATCGATGATGCCATCTGAGACAGTGGCAAGTACGTGAATAAAAACAAGATTTCCAATGTCATCATTTTAATGTGATTGGGGTCTTAGAAATATTTTAGATGTCATAGCCACTGTTCCTAAGAATACTTATGAGGAAAAGTAACCAATATTTGAGGGGAGTTATGAGGAAAATAGGATTCACAAAGTACTTTAAAATTGCAATCCTGAATATTTCAAAGATGATGGTCCTGGTTGAAGGAAAATAATCTGGCAAATGTGTTTGCTTTTTTATTTTTAATTGGCTCAGAGGATACATTTAGAAAAATGAAAGAGAAAATTACCTCCGACTAATAAGAACAGGTTCATGACAAACTGGTGGTTATCAGATGGGATGGGTGAAACAGGTGAAGGGGATTAAGAGTAACACTTATCGTCATGAACGCTGAGTAACGTATAGAACTGTTGAATCGCTGTGTTGTTTTTGTTTTGGGGGTTATTTGGGGGTTATTTTTATTTGTTGAATCACGACACTGTACACATGAAACTAATATAACATTGTACATTAATTCAGGAATTAAAAAGTAAAAACAGAAAGAACAGGTTCATGGACCACTAGAGCTAGAGGGAGGTGTTCAGAGGGCGTCTGGCAATACTGAGGCAACCCAGTCCTTGTCAAATCTCAGCATCACCATCTAGGGCCCATGGCACCCTCGATTTATCCCATTTTCGTTTCTGATGGCATTCATTTTGAAGCATAGTGGTGGATCTCGCAGACATGATGCAATTATTTATTTTCCAACTGCATACACTGAGACGATAGAGAGGGGAAGATTTTATCCTAATGAGGAAATCAGAACTCCTGCCAAGCCTAGTGACCCCATTATCTTAAATGTGCAAGAAGTATATCAAACATTTTTGATACGGCAGCAAGCTCCAGTACACAAGTCATGTGGCTTTACAAAATCTCATTAAATGATAACCTTTCACAGTATTGAAGAGAGCTAAGAGAGTGCGTGCTTACATTCCTCTCTATTTTCTATTCTGTACCACACTCAAAGAAGAAAACATAATTGCCTCAATTCAACGAAATGTTTTGGTGCATGGTGGGCGAGTGTTTGCTAGAAATAACTAATTTGAATGTTTCCTCTCGAGTTTGCAGGAACAACTACATTTTTTAAATTAAGAGTTTTTGCTAAGACCTTTATCTGAAGCAGAATTCTCTTTTCCCGTAGGAAAGACAAGAGTAAAGCCTACTTATTTCCCATTTTATATACATTTCTTGAAAGCAGAGATGAAGGGATACGTTTTATTCTGTAGGCATGGTGCTTGCCACCGAGCAAGAGTTCTAAATTTTTATTGACTCGATGAAGGAATGGTAAATAGGGAATGACTTAGTAAATTAAATCTTACTACAGAGATTGGGAATAAATACATAGAGTTAAGAGGCAAAGGGAATCTTAATTATTGAAAAGGAAATTTTTGTTATGTACACAAAAATACCATTTTTAATACTATTAGGACAGACGGTTGTCTCTGATGTCAGGTAAAAAGGTAACCTTGCTCAAAAAGAATCTGGCTCTGGTCTTCTTCCTATTTTCTAAACTAATCTAAACAAAGATCTCAAACCCCAGAACACCCTCCATGAACCATCTAATGTCCTTAAGCGACTAGCCCATTTGAGGTAGCCATATTGTCATGATTGAAGAGATCATAGTATTTCCTGAGAGTACTTTGGATTTCTGCTGTCTTTGAATCTTCGAAGTTCTTTTCACTTAGGCTGTAATTTCTGCTCACTTGATTCCTGTTACTGGCCCAGACGACTTAGTTTCCATCAGGAACTCTTGGTGATGGAATGATGGGGAACGGGGTGATGTGGTGAATAAAATCTAAGTCGACTAAAAGTTGCACCACTTAAATAGTGAAAACAGCCTAGAAAATTGTAGGCAACTGGAACCTGATTATGGCCAGATGTTGATTATTTATGCAAAGTTTTACTGGTAATTAACTATGGATTGCTAATATAGTAACCAGTCAAGTTAACCAATATAACAAACCATTGATTTTAGCCAATTGGAAAACCTGGAAAGAAAAAAAAATGTCCTTTTGGAGATAGTCGTGTTAGCTTACTTTCTTCTCTTCTACTCTCCTTGGGCTTTTGTCTTTCTTCTTCATTTACTTCTTAACTTCACTCTTATTTTAAAACCTATCCCCTTGTGTAATCAAAACAGTACCATTGATTTATTGAATAGTAAAAATGTAAAAGCACAAAACTTGAAAGATACAAATGGGTAAACAAATATTTACTGGATATGATTATGAATTTGCACAGGGCACCCAAGGAATATTATTTGTACCATAATTTGTAGTAGCAAAATATGGCAAACACCATATATCTGTCAGTACGGTGCTATTTATCAGAGAATGGTGTGCAGCTTTAATACTGGGCAGCTCTGTAAGCACAAACATGGAATGATATCCACCAGATATTAAAGGAAACGCAAGTTAGGTGTCTAACAGTTTGTAGAACATACCACCATTTGCATAATCAAAGAAGGAAACTCACCCATATATATACCGCTATGCACAAATATGCTTATACTTAAGTGAACTCTCTCAAGATTATACAAGAAGCCAACTGCTCCTGGCATGGGTTACTTGGTGCCACAGGACTGGGACAGGATGCTCTTTTCACTGTACGCCCCTTTGTACCTTTGTTACGGAGCCATGTAAGTGGGTTACCTATCAAAAAATTTTTCAGCAATTGGGATTCCTCCTTTTTTTCATCGTTTGTTCCTATCATTTCCTCACTATTTCTTTTGAATTGTTCACCATATTCTTTTGTACTGACTTTGAAGAATGCTCTGTAGGTGAAGCAAATGATCCAGTATTTTTATTAGATAAGTTACAGATATTTTTACTCAGTTGTCTGTTTTTTTTTTAACTTCAGTTATATATTTGTCTAGATTTTTGCCTTGTTGAACTTTTAAATTTTTATATGGTCAAAGATATCGATGCAGTCCATTTTCATTATTCACAGGTTCTGTATTTGCATGTTCACCTGCTGGATAAAATTTGTTACCCCCAAATCAATACTCAAGCACCTGCACGGTGGTTACCAACAAGCCAGCGTATAGAACAGCAAAAATTTTGGAAAAATTTGAGTTGTCTAAGGGGCCCATTACCCATGTCTTATTTTGGTTCTCACCCTACCAACAAGGGTCCTTTATGTGGTCTATTTAGTGGCACTTTTTTTTTTTTTTTTTTGGCATTTTTGTGCTTTGTGCAATGATTTCATTGTTTAAAATGGCCTCTGAGCATACGGCTCAAGTGGTGTGTAGGGTTCCTAAGCCCAAGAAGGCTATCACGAGCCTTATGGACAAGATATACATGTTAAATAAACTTTGTTCAGGCTTGAGTTATAGTGTGTTAGCCTTGAGTTCAATGTTAATGAATCTATATAGTAAATAATGTGTCTTCAAATAGACATACACATGAAACAAGGTTAGGTATTGATCAGTTGACAAAAGTGTGACCAGAGGCTCACAGGAACCCTAATCCTACATTTCTTTTAGGGACCATAATTCAGTATTCACGAATTCAGTGTTCATGGCAATTTTATAAACTTGACATAGGGACTGTGAATAATAACAACTGTATTTTCTTTTATGATTTCTGACTTGGTGTTACAGAGGGGCCTTTGTCCTAGGTGGATATTAAAAAAAAAAAAAATCTAATTGTCAGTCATCTAGTCCTTTAATGATTTCATTTTCTTATACCCAAATCTTTGTTTGGAATTTTTGGTGTAAGATATGAGAATGTAGCATGTGATGATACTGTTATCCCAAAGTCACTTATTAAATGGTTCCTTTTCTCCTATTTTAATATTCTGGCATTTTGCTAACATTGTGGTTGGTAAGAGTTCCAAACTCGAGGTATCTTCTGAAACCACATTTAATTACAAAAAAAAAAAATGACATGCTAGATTTTTCAGAGACTCTCCATTTCTACGTGATATGCACCCCTTCCCCAAATTCCACACTGCTCATACCATCCTTAACATGCTAAAAGTCCTGGGCACTGGGACTAATACTAATATCTCTTGCTAATATTTAGAATAAATATTTACAGTAAATGGCAAATCAGATGGAATTTACAACTACAAAAATTTATGACTTCTGGGCACAGTCTGCATGCAGTTGCTGGAAATAGTTTTAGATGGACATGCCTCAAATAGAAACCCTACCGTGTCTTAAACTTAGTCTTAGATCTACTGGGTTGTGGTTTACCACTGATTCAGAAAGACACTCAGCCAAAGTCTTCCAGGCAAATCAGTGATTATGAAGGTATGACCTAATTAAAGATATGCTCCAATAATGAAAGACCTACAGAATAGTGAAGGGAAAGGATCTATGAGATTAATAAGAGGTTATAGGACTTCTTTTGTAATCCCACAATTCTGGCTCTTCTGTAGAAGGCATGAGAGCCGCTCAAGGTGAGCCACCAAAACATTATTTACAAATGTGAGTCGCTCTACATTTCAAATGGTCAGTTTCACCCGCAGTCATTTGTCATGATTTATTCATTCAATGTCAGGTCGATTTCGCGGGAGGATGTATGCAGAGGTTCTTGAAAAGGTCACCATTGTATAAATGTAGATTTCAGGAAGTTTCCTAACTTTCTGACTTGATGAATTTCTGCTATAAAGTGAATACTCTAGGTCCTGGCAGGCCAAGGACACAATTTTCAACTTCTGGATAGAACAAAAATGTAAAATGAATCTGAAAAGGAAAGGCACAATAGAATATATTTCAGACTATGTGGCACAACCCCGGGGTTACCTATGTCAGCGATGAGGCTGCCCGGCTTCTGCTCCTGGAGGAACTGACGGACGCGAGGCCAGGCTTTGCTCTGCAGGTCATTGAAGTAAGGTGCGGTGCCCTCATACACATCATGTACGTGCTGCTTTTCCAGCTGGGCAGCTTCATGATCCATCCTGGGAATGGGGCCACCCCCAAGAAATGCCGGTCACAGTATACAGCAGAAGGAGCTGAAGGAGGATGCAGATTTTTCTAAGATTAGGAACCTACAACTGCCAAGGTCATACTGTCCTTATACTTCTTTTTTTTTTTAACTGAAAATAACAAAATCTGCACTGTAACCCCACCATAATTGTCCAAAGACTAGCAAATGCATAGTTTTTACCTGCATATCTTCAGAAAATAATGGTTTGGAAATGAGCCAGTCAGTGTAAGTTCCTGTACAAGATCAATTCTTAATTCTGGAAGCATATACAAAAGGTTCACCAAATGGTTCACCCTGGATAAAATCATTCTATTTAATGCTACAGAAGTTTTAAAATTTTATAACAGGTAGCTCATCACTCCAATCCAATCACAAAGCCCTATTGATTCGACCTTTTTAATGTCTTTGGATGCTAACCATTTCTCAATCTCCCTACTGATCCAGCTTTAGAAAAGGTGCTCGCCTCTTGTCTGAATTACTTTCATAGCCGTAAACAGATTTTGGGGGGACAGATTTTGGTTGCCCCTCAATCCCTTTCCTTCACTTATGGAAGGAACTATCCACAACTGTTTTCCTAAAACAGAAATCTAATAATGTTGTTTTCCATCTTAGATTTCTTCAAAGGCATTTTATAGCTTGTCCAGTCAAGTTCAGGTGTCTTACTAGGGCATACAAGGCTCTTTCTGATCTGGCCTCAACTTATCTCTTAAAGCTATTTCTCACCGCCCTTCCCTAGCATCAGATGAGGCTGTATTGCTCAGTGCCCCATGGTTTCTCAGACGCGACACACTCTCTCATCCAGGGGTCTGAACGGATACTTATGCTTTGCCTGGCTAACTTCCGTTCATTCTTGACATGAGCATCACCTCTTGCAGAAAGCCTTCTCTGACCTCTCATGCAGGATCAGGAAATCAGAAAGGAGTGAGAAAATGAAAGAGCAGTCTTAGAGGCCCCTGCTGGGTTAGGTTTAATCTTTGAATTATTCTCTTGTGGCATGTGAGTGAAGAGTATCCCAGGGAAGTGGCCAGGGGCTCAGCTTGTAGCTTTTTACCAATCAATATGAAAGTATTTTCAATCATTTAAGAACCCATTTGGCCCCACTGGTGCGTATCAGCTAGTTTGCTCCTGCCCCTTTTACTCCCGTGCATCCCATGCATGCTGCCACCAACACAAAGGGCTATAATCATTGATTGGATATTTGCCTGTAGCACTGGCTGGAAGATGCTAGAGTTTAAGGATTCGCCTTATTTAATGCCGAATCTGCCAGAGTTTGCACACGGCAGATGCTCAATAACGAACAAACACAAGCAGAACTGACTAATCCTGAGTCCAGAGGGTGGCACTGGGTTTGGTAGAAAAGGGAGTGACCCTGGGGGGTGTGGGAAGAGATACACTCACAAACTTGAAGATGAAAGAGTGACAAGAGAGGGGTACAGTCTCTAGACAGCAGACAGCCTGTGTGTCCCGCTCCCCACCCTCCGTCCCCCTCACCAGTCCCACCCTGGAAAGTAGAAAGCGCTTGAGCAAGATGGTATCTGATTAGTTATTGCAAAGTACCTCCCTTCTTACCCTCCTTTGCATTTAAGAAATCTCTTGTGGAGAGGGGTGCCTGGGTGGCTCAGTCGGTTAAGCATCCAACTCTTGATTTCAGCTCAGGTCATTGATCTCACAGTTCGTGAGTTTGAGCCCCACATAGGGCTCTGCACCGAGATAGCAGAGACTGCTTGGGATTCTCTCTCTGCCCCTCCCTACTTGTCTCTCTCTCTTTCTCAAAATAAACATTAAAAAAAGAAAGAAAGAAATATCTTGTGGAGAGATACTTTGAGACAACATAAATACCCTGTTTCTCATACTCTCATCCACCAGTTGTAGCATCCTATCCATTGGTGATGCTTGCCCCAAACAGTTATTACTATAATTATCACCAAATGATGCTATTTCAATTCCCTCATCCATTCTATGGCAAGGAAGAGCTTTTCAGGATTGACTCTTAAGAAAACAAATGAGCAGTAGACTATCCTTAATTACTACGGGCTGCCCACAGCCCCTGCAGAAAATCTGGCAAACTCCTAACAGAGTACAAATCTCATTTGTGAGGTCTGACAAAACTTCCACCCAAACTGAAACAGCTTATATTGCACCCTCAACTGGAATTTACAAAGTAAACATATGGCCGGCTATAACTGCCTACACACCAGAAAAACCCAAACACTGAGCGCTTTTCTTTTTAATCAACATCTCAGTAGACTTACGTCTGCTTAAATTTTTTTTTTCCCTCAAGGAATCAGATCCGGCAATACAATTTGGAGGAACCCTAAAACAAATACATTTTACTTTCTTTTACTTGCACATGGTAATTGGCAGTCAACATAAACACAATTATCTTCAATCTGGCTCTACCTGCAAGATCAGAATTTGTAGTATCTGAACAGTACCTCTTGGAGACCTTTCACTACGTCCTCTCCCAAACTGCCTGGCCTCTACCGTAAACAAGGAGTTCTTTTAAAGTGTGTGAACAATATAAGTCCACTTTGTTTTTATTGTATTTTACAGTTAAGAGTATATACTGCAGAATGATTAGCTGTGAAACTGATTTGTGGAGCTGGGGCTATCCAAGGTGACATTTTTAACACTGGATTTAAATTTCCTGCAATATTTTCCATATGAATTTTATGCATATAAGCAAATTCCTTGTGGATTAGATCATGTGATTAAGCTAGTGAGGTTGGTACTATAAAATACGAGTGGGGTTCAGGGTGAAGCTAGGGAGATAGGGTTAGGTTTAGCCAGGCTTTTTAACCTGTGGGCTGTCAAATTCTAGGCCCTTGTAGCTAGCTGATGCCTTGTTGGTGAGTCATGAGAGAAGGGAAAATAATTTGAAAGGTAAGGAGAAGTCAGATGTAGTAATACACTGAAAATTCAAAGCACTAATTGAGATTTTATTTTAAGTGCAATGGAAAGTAGAAAATAGTTTTAAGTTGGTAGATGGGTTGGGGGAGGTAGGTAACATGATTGGATTTACAATTTAAAAATATTTTTTTAATTTTAATTTTTATTTTTTCTAGAGAGTGCACACATGTGAGTAAGGGAGGGGCAGAGAGAGGGAGGGAGGGAGAAAAAGAAAGAAAGAATCTTAAGCAGGCTCCATGCCCAGTACAGAGACTGACTCTGGGCGTCCTCCAATGACGGTGAGATCATGACCTTAGCCAAAATCAAAAGTCCAAGGCTTAACCAACTGAGCCACCCCGGCACCCCTGGTTTTATAATTTTAAAAGATCCCTCTAGGCATATCTTTTAGAGTAGCTATTATTTTATTTGTCACAACCCCCTTTCTTTCGATAATTTGTATCTTGTCCTCCCTGGATGAGCAGGGGACCCAGGCCTGGCCAATCATGGTATCTCTATCCCGGGACACAATCATTGGTTCAAGGCGATGCAAGGTGAGCCAATCAGAGTCCTTCCTTGAGATAGCTCCTGTGGAGCTAAAGAACAAGTGGCCCCACCTCTGGCATTACAGAGCTGTAAAGATGTGAAGGTCGGGCTGCCAGTGGCTAACTTTCCCCACATAGCAAAGATCTGTCTTTAGGTAGAAGAGAATGAAGTGAGGCAAAGTGAATAGACGAGAGACCAATGCGGTGGGAAAAAGAATCATGGCAAGCATAAAATCCTGGTTCTGTTCCCGGAAACTTTGGTTCCTGCAGTCCTGGGGGCTACTCCTCCTACCCAGCTCAGGGTCAGTCTGTTCCCGTTTGTGCTTACTCTTGTTGGGTTTCTGACCTGGCCAGCACAAGAGTCCTCTCTAGTTCAGCATTACTTCTACCAAGAGCTTTCTTTTTCTGTTCTACTTCTAGTTTGTAGTCCTTAGAAAATGGAAGAGAGGAGAGAAAGTGATAAGAAACTAACAAAAGAGGTCAGTGCCTTGATGTATTTCCCATGTATTTCCCTTCCCTTCCCAAAGAGAAGGACATCAGCAATTCTTCTAGCCACCGGGTCATCATTAAGAAGTCACACATGTTTAGATGTCCTGTTCTGGGCATGTGATCAGGATAGCACTTCCCCACTCAACTTCATTCAGGCAAAGCCATGTGTCTTGTTTTGACCATTAAATATCAGAAAAGATGTGGATTACACCTGGGGAGAAGCTTTATGAGCTGGCCTATAGCTCCAGTACCCTTTTCCGTGTCTCTGCAAAATTATGGAAATAGCGATGTAGGACACACACACACCCCCCCCCGCCCCCACCCCGAGCGATTTCTCTTGATGGACAGACATGATGTGTGTTTTAAGCCAAAAAAGGGGGGAATAAACAGCTCATCATAAATGCCGAATAAGTAATGATAAAACAAAGACTATCCTATGCTATTAAAAGGGACCTTGTGACTATGTGAGTCTATCCTACTTTTTTCTTCATAAACATTAACATTTTCCTCTTTACTATAGATGTAACAAAATTGGGAGAAAACAGGATATAGTACTATATCCCACTTTTTAAAACTTAATTTAATATTGTGAGCCAAGAAGTGACTTTTGCCTGTGGTTTTCTCCAAACTTCTCAAATAAATGTAATTTCCTTCATCCCTAAATCGATGTGTTTCATAGTCTACCAAGTATTATAATGACTTAAGTAACTCTACCAGATTCTGAACTACTAAAGAAACAACGTTAAATATACATCTTTGCTTAGCACTAGATTTAAATATAACAGGTCTAACAACATTTAATGAGTAAATGGAAAATGAAACTCCAGCCAAATAAACTATATATTTTTTTATTTTATTTTTAACAGTTTAGGTACAACTGACATATGACTAACTGCACATATTTAATGTGTGCAATTGGGTAAGTTTTAGATGGACATACCTTGGGCACCATGAGACAATTATGATAATGAATATAGCCATCACCCACACAGTTTCCTTGCGCCCCTCTGTAAGCCATCCCTCCCACCTTTTCATTTTTCTTAATGCCATGTTTCTGGGTAAAGAAACCGGGATGTATGGGTGCACACTGAGACATATGTCCAATACCCACAATTCCAAACGCAACCTTGAGATTTGATGTGAGCACCAAAAGATGAAATACTTCTAGCGATTGTTGTCAGACTATACACGTACCACACAAATGTATAAACAGTAAAAATATTCAGAGGAGTTGAAAAGGCTTCACGAGAAAAGATTTTCCTAGCATCTCATCAAGGAGATGAGACATTGCACTTGACCTACAGAGAACACAGGGAACGCTGAGAGACCTTGTTTTATCCCCAGGAGTGGCTCCTTGTCCCTAGGGAGGAGTCACTATAGCTGCGTATCGTCAGAACAGTGTCTATAGTAACCATTCCTGGAAAGTCAGCTCAGAGACTGAGGTAATAGCCTCTAAACTCATGGCCCAATCACCAGAAGGGATTTGTCTTTTGTTTGTGACGGGAACTTCTGTTACATTTTATCCTGAGTTTCTTTCTGCACCATTATTTTCTCTGCAGTCAGTGTTCCATGTTTTGGCTCAATGGAAAACACACTTGTTTTTGTTTTTCTTATTTAATTCCATCTCAAAATACCTACTGAGTATATTTCTGAATTAAAGCCTCTTGCTATGAGGTAAAACAATATAGCTTTTAGAAGAAGAGAGAGAACATCTATAGAATCTTGAGGTAGGTTAAGATTTCTTGAACAGGTCCTTGAAAGCACTAACCATAAAAGGGAAAATAAATAAGTTAGACTATATTAAAACTAAGACATTAGTAGGAGAGTGAAAATTCAACCCACAGGATGTGAGAAGATAGTCACAGTACGTACATCTGACGAAGGACTTGTATCCAGAATACAAAGAATTCTTCCACATCATTAATCAAGAGACCGATAAATCAATATAAACATGGGCAACCCTCCCCCCACCCAGAACTTCACAGTGGGCAGGAGATGGGCAGGAAACACATGAAAAAGTTCTCATCTTCATTCATAACAGGCAGTTGCAGAAAAAACCACAGTGTGACACTTACATGAGAGAATGGCTAATATGAAGAAAAATGAGAATATGAAGTGTTGGTGAGAACATGGGGCTGCCAGAATTAGAATATGCTGCTACTAAAAGTGTAAACTGTGTCAGCCTGTTTGGAAGATTATTTGGCAAGTGACAACCAAAGCCAAACCTATGCATATCCTGTGGCTCAGAGATTCTACTCTTTATATATGTGTATACATATCCAAAAGAAATGCACACACATGTTCACCAAGAGACAGAATTTCCACATAGCACTCTTCAAAACAGCGCAAACATGGAAACTATCTGTATGCCTAATATCAGTAGAATGATCAAATAAATTGTAATGGATTCATGAAATGAAATATTGTAGAGCAACAAGAATGGAAAGTCTGTGACTATATGCAATGAGATGGATCAATCTCATAAATGTAATGTTAAAAGAGAAAGACACAAGGAGTATCAAGTGTAGGATTCCATTTATGGAAAGTACAAAACCAGGTAAAACTAATCTTTGCCATTAGAAGTGGGATAATGGTTACCAGGAGATGTAGTAATTGCAAAGGAGCATGGGAGAACTGTCCTGGGGTGCGGATAATATTCTATTTCTTGATCTGGGTTCTGGTTACACAAGTGTGCTTATTTTGTGTACACTTACATGTACTTTTGTCTATATTTCAATTTAAGAAAACCCTTTCACTTTCAGACGGTTGTCTTACTATGTACTTTAAAGCATTTTAAAACTCAAAGCTGAGCAGAGTATTCTTTCTCAGCTGTGTCCTGCCACTCCCAGGATGAATGAATGCCATTCATTTAGTGCCTTCTTGGGGACACCTAGAAACTGGAGATCACTAGGTTCAAAGATGAGTGGGGATTTTATTTCAAGGCAGTATCCCCATGAAATTAGATTATGTAATAGTATGTACAAAAAACTGCGGAGCGCGTTTTTAGCTCAGAAGAAATTTGAGGATTTCTTTTCTCTTTTTTCTTGGAATAAAATTATAAACTTTATTGAAGAACGTAAAAAAGACCTAAAGAAACACAGATAAACCCAGTGCTTGCGATGTGAACCCAAGCACTATGACCTCAACAACCCACACAATAATTCTGGTTCACAAACACCTTGCTGGCAACCCTTATGGAGACGGTATAGGGAAATTAACTGAGGATTTCTTAATAATTTAAGATGATGTCTGATGTCAGATTATCCAGTAACCAGTGAAAAAAAGTATATTTGCTCTTAGAAAAGATGTGATATTACGGCAGCAGGTCAGTGACCCCATTGGTCCACTCAAGAAAAGAAACTCATTTTACCAACATTAGATTCGTGTGTTTACTAGATACTGAATAGCTTTCTCTAAACATTCGATGTGAAATTAAGGATGAATTATGTTAGCTACAGCCTCCAAGTCACAACTAATTGATATATGAGGATTAGAGATCTCAATAAATGGATGGAAACAGAAATTATGTAAAGAATCCAGGAAAGATGCTGCCTTATCCTCAGCTTATAACAGTGTGTGGGTCCTATTCTTACTTACCATCATTCTCTAATTACCTCGTCCTGTTGTGACTGTCAGTCATTAGCATACTTCTCAGCTACTTCAGTACTTTGTTAGAAATGTTTGGACAAACTGAAATTCCCTGATTTATTACTCCTATGTCGATCAGCTGGAATGTTTAGCCAGTTGTTTATGTGGCTGTCTGTGAGTACACTTATTGGAAAAACCTGCTGAGCTTATTGGAGAATAAAATCTTTCTGAATGATTTCACAATATTTATAAGCCTTGGAACCAAGGAAACAGCAATTTGGAGCCTGATACTTGGACAGTTAATCTCCTGAACAACGCATACGTAACAGAAGAAACAGGGCTCTCCCCAAAAACAAAGAAAGGAGCCAGAAATATGTGCCAATACAGTTTTTCTTTTTAAAGGAGAAACACGGAATGACAAGGAAAAGGAGAAAGACACTAGGGGAAGAGAAAAAGAGAAGAAAAAGGAAGACAAATATATATCAAATGATGACCGTGTGCTTCCTATAGGTTAATACAAAAGAATCAAGACATGGAAAGGAGGAAAAGTAGACAAAGATCTAAGAGTTCCAATTTTATAGGGATAAAAATAAGAAAGAAGAGGGGTGCCTGGGTGACTCAGTCGGTTAAGCGTCTGACTTCAGCTCAGGTCACGATCACTCAGTTGGTGAGTTCGAGCCCCGCATCGGGCTTTGTGCTGACAGCTCAGAGCCTGGAGCCTGCTTCGGATTCTGTGTCTCCTTCTCTCTGCCCCTTTCCTGCTCATGCTCTGTCTCTCTCTGTCTCTCAGAAAATGAATAAACGTTAAAAAAAATTAAAAACAAAAATAGGAAAGAAGAGATAGAATATGGAATTTTATGTTTTTATTAATTTTATATCTATTTCAATTAGGGCTCAGAACCAAGTTAATACATTCTAATATTTATTGTTCATAGAATGTATTACCATTAATCATAGAAGTTAGACTCTGACAACTTGTTACTGAGATTTGCTTAGACCCTTGTTTTAAAAAATTAACGTTCAAAATAATGCCAAAGAAGCTTAAAAACCCTTGCTCTAGAAGTCTGGAATTGTATTACATTGGCGTTTAATATATTATGTTCATTTCCAGTGTAACTGGAAATTGTTAAAAAGGAAATCGTGAGCCCTGCTTGTATGTAAAGTAACACTTCCCCAAATGAGTGCACTAGAAGTGGGGATCGCCACCCTAGAACTCAGTTAAAGTGCACTTACAAGAAGCATCAATTGAAAGATCACCCAAAGCTGGGCACGGCACTATGTTTCTTAAGGCCCTGTTTCTAATACCACTAGGGCATAAAAATCAAATCGCTTCAGGCCACTTGATGTGTTTGAAGAATGGACTGCTACCAAAGGAAAAAAAAGGAGAGTGGGAGGGAGAAAGGACACTAATGTGTGGACCCTAAAGCATGAAGGGATTGCTGGAGGTAATTTTCTAGTTAATACTTGTTTATTTGTCTGTCTGTTTTTTAATAGTAAAACTTTAGTTTGGAAGAGCTGAGGGTCTGCCAGAGGTAGTTGTGGAAAAATAATATTGGGAATCTGAGATTCTGCAAAAGAGCTGATTTCTCCCCAAGCCTGAAGCCATGAACTTATGACCATTATTTGAAATCCCACAACTTTTAGAAGGTTAAATACTTTTTTTTTAATGTTTCATTTATTTGTGAGAGACAGAGTAGTAGCAGGGGAGGGGCAGAGAGAGAGGGAGACACAGAATCCGAAGCAGGCTCCAGGCTCTGAGCTGTCAGCACAGAGCCCCACACAGGGCTCGAACCCACGAACCGCGAGATCGTGACCTGAGCCGAAGTCAGATGCTCAACTGACTGAGCCACCCAGGCGCCCCTAGAGGTTAAATACTTTTAAAAACTTCTGCTTATCCTTTCTTCCTTTGAGAAACTGCCCCTCTCTCAGATTCCAAGTGATGCTGGGGTCCACTGGTCACATACACCAGGGGTGGACATGTGATGCGATCTAGGACAGTCATTCTCTCTCCCCTGGGACACTGATAAGAGGTAGTCGGAGCCCAATCACTTAGGGCACAAGGCTAAAGGAAAGATCCTCGGGGTTTCTTCCAAGGGCTGCCTTTCCTGAGGTTTGGTTTGCAGCTCTTTCTTCTATCAGCTATTCAATACACTCACAACAAATCCGTCCTTCGTGCCTGAGGGAGAGTTTGTTTTGACGTTTGCTGCCAACAGACTTCGTTACGGACTTGAACGTGTCTTTGCGACCACAACACGCACCTCGGGGTGCCACAGTGGAGGAGATGCACCGTGCTCACCGGTGTTCCGACAGGACTTGCCACAAACAGATGCAGAGACCCTTGTCGGAGCCCTGGGGCACTGGGGACACTGGGATAGCAGCGTCCTGTGGGAACCATGATAGCCTAAGAGAAGATCACGGGTGCAGTAGTCCCGCCATCTTTGCCGTCTCCTGCCTTTCTGTTTTGTTCTGCCACAACCTAGTATATGAGTTGCTGTTACAACCTTCCGGTCTCTCTGTCCCCCTTGCCTCCCCCCCCCCCATCTCAGGTGTCCATAACACTGGGAGTTGCACCCCTCCTCCTCATTAACTTGCTGGCGACACTTTGTGTTCTTGTAGTAAGAGGTGACTTCAGGGACCACCCAGCATATGTGTTACTCCTGGCTTCATGGCTGCAGCTTGTCGTTTTCCCTCCATGAACCCAAGAAAAGCAGTTTAGAATCTCTGTTTCATGCCAATGCTGGATAATTTTCTAATAATGGCCATTTAATAATATCCCCTCCCTGTTGAAAACTTTTCAGGGCCTCTGCTCTCTGTAGGAAAAATCTTGCACTCCTTAGTCTGGCATTCAAAGCCCTCCATGACCAGGTCCCAGTCTGTGTTCCCAGATCTTATATCTTGGTGCTACCATATCTCAAATTCTCAGATTCTACCCAGAGACCTCTACTCGCCCTTCCCTGAGTGGGTCTTAAAAGAGCTCCTCGTTCAGGTCTTTGCTAAAGCCAACAGACTGTTCTCTGTCATCTGAAATGCTCTATCACCTTCCCCTTCCAAAATCTTACCTGGCCTTCAATGTCTAGCAAGCTTTTTCCGCCTCCATAAAGACTTCATGGAGAGCCATAGGTATAAACCAGCTCCCCCACTCTTTCTGTGTTCTGCATATTTATTATCTCTGTCACTCTTAGGACATTTCTCCTGATACCATCCTGAACTCTCAGCTTTGTACATGTGCCCAACTAGATTAGAAGCTCTTGGAAGGCAGGAACTAGAACATGACCTCTTGTGTATATCACAGAGTGCTTGGGATAATGCTCAGCACAGAGCAGACACTCAATATTAACCGTAGAATCAATGTATCATTAAGCTCTTTCCTTCGCTCCTTCTGCAAGACAACAAACAATACTTTACTCCAGACAAACAGGTGCTCGAGTCTTTGATCGAAAATCATAAATGCCCTGCAGGGGTCAACAGGCACTGGGAGGAAACAGGGCTAAGACCGAGCTTTCCCAGTTGTGTTTTGTATTTCAGGATTTCCTGTCCTGGTAGACCCTTGTTTTACAGACCTACCGTAGGCATGCAGAAGTCACATTTTTGTAACTAAAAGCAAGCGTAAGCATTTAAATTGTTCTCCTATTTCTAAATCCCACAGAAGACACAATATTAAAAAAGAGAACACAATGCTGCTTTAAATTTCAAAGACCTACTCAAACTGCAATTCTCTTTTTTTTTTTTTTTTAATATTTATTTATTTTTGAGACAGAGAGCATGAACGGGGGAGGGTCAGAGAGAGGGAGACACAGAATCTGAAACAGGCTCCAGGCTCTGAGCTGTCAGCACAGAGCCGATGCGGGGCTCGAACTCACGGACTGCGAGATCATGACCTGAGCCGAAGTCGGCTGCTTAACCGACTGAGTCACCCAGGCGCCCCTCAAACTGCAATTCTAACACAACAACACAAGTTGGTCAGGACAGTTCAAAGACTTGATTATAAAAAAATACATGAGTGTTTGTGGTTTGTTTTTTTTAACCTTTTAATCCACAATCCTTAAAACTTAACATCTACATATTACCTCCAAGTACAGCTTGCAAACTTTTCTATGATAAAAATGATCATTTAATAATGCTCTTTATGAGAAAAGCATTTTCCTCTCTAAAAAAAATACTAAATATATTCTTGCAATTTTAACTTACCCTGTACAACTATTTTCAAACTGGTTTTTATTGCCTAGTGCAAAAATAAACTCCAGCTTCCTTTATATCACATCATCATAAATTTAAAAGTAGAGACACGGGGCCTAATTAGGTTTGCATAGTGCCCTACACCCTCATGTTATTTGAATTGCAATAACAAAAGCTACTAACCTGAGTCATCTTGTGATGACAGGAAACTTACTTCTTGTCTTTGTGAATCATGGTAGTTTCTACCCTCAGAGAGTGACAATTTTTGCTCGTGACTTTCTCGGTGTGTGATGTAAAGGAAAAGTAGTAGGAGGGAAATCAAACAGCCAGGTCCTTCACGCGATGAAGCAATTCTGCATGAGTCGTTCAAGTGAACACAAGCCCTATTAGGAAAAACACAAATACTGAATGTCGTTTTACGTAACAAAAATATTGAACCAGCTACAGCCCAGGGTGACCTCTTGACCTCCACATAAACTACCCAGGGAAGATGGGATTAGAAAGAACTGTTCATACATGGAGTATGCCAGAACTGTAAGAGCAGTTTCTGAATTAATTCCTAAGCTCTCTATAAAATATACAGTACTGTCTCCCCAAATTACATGGAATGATTTCATCTGGTTCCTAGAAAAATTACCAGCCTGGAGAGTCAACTCTGAATCCCATGGCTTAATGAAATGGATACTATTTCAGACAGTATTACTAAACTGCATTAAATCATTCCAGTACTGTTTGCTCAGTATTTGTTCAGAATACCAGCTACTTCCGCATCACTTTAAGAATTACTCCTATTCTTCGTTGTTCCCATTTATTTTTCTTTTTTCATAGTATATAGTACAGTGGGTCTGTCATGAAACCCATCAGAAGACTTAGTTACTTAAAAAAAAAAAAAAGAAAAAAAAGGACCTTGTATGCCAAAAAGCATTTTGCAATGTATTAAGTCTTGGGGTATAAAATAAGGTCTGGAGAGATGCCTGGTGTGGCAGAAAAGCCAATTCTGTAATACCTCGGGCCGGATTCCTTATCTGTAAATGAAGCAAATGGACCTTAATGTAGCTCACAGTTCTCCACCATTTTCCCTAGTCTTCGTATTCTTTGTGTGAATACCTCACTACCACACGCTGCACCTCTTATATACAGTGATTCTCAGGATGGTGGGGGGTGGGGCATGCATGTGGCTTCCCCCAACCTCCCCCTGCTCTCCACTCCACCCCAATCTTGGTCCGGATCTAATTATCACTGATCGGGATGTGCTCTGGAAAGCTTCTGGGTCTTCAGAATATGCCTATACATTTAAGCCACAGTCATCTCTCAGTCATATCAGGTATATGCTCTGTGCCACCAAGAACCACAAAGCCTGACTTTTAGGAAGAACATTTAAGAAGGGTCTTGAAAGAGCTATTAATCAAAGGATCTCATCTTTTCTCATGCGGTTTTAAAGCCTACCTTTATCCTAAAGGAGATGACGTTTGTTTACCGAGCCCTCATGCGGGTCCCCAAAATAAATGCTCTCTGCTAGGATTCACCCTTCCATGTCCTGACCTAAGAACTCCATTGTCATCAGCCAACTTGGCTGGCTATGCCTTTCCTTCAGGCATTAGTGCCTAAATGAACTAACCCTCTCAGATACACCACTGAAGATGGGTCAGTAAAAGTAGCTAACGAAAGGAATTGTAGACAGTGCAGAAGGCATCTGTTAACTACTTGGGTGGGAGCAGGGGTGGGGAAGATTTCTCTATGCCCAAATCATCCTTCCAACACCTATACATATAACTGACTTTCCTCACGTTTACTAAATTATGATCCAAATCTGCTTCTGTTGAAAATGTGTGAATTATTTTATCTTCTCCAAGAAGTTGCTGGGCAAAGACAAAAGAGGTTAGTATATTCCGTTTAAAATGTTGAATTCAGATGAGTCCTTTAACTATATTAGCCATCTATCTCTAGAGTAGTTAGTATTAAAAAATGTATTATCTTCTCCTTTTTTCCTGAATAAATAGGAAACTATCTTCTAGGGCAAAGGTTTGTAACTCAAACCTTCTGAAATTTTGCAGTTAGCCATGCGTGCTCTTCCCTGGGGAAATGGCTCAGCACCTCAAAATTATGGCTTAAGGGCCAAGTCAGTTTTGAGATACATAAAAATTCATTCTTTTACACATTCACTCAGCAAATATTAGTTAAGTTTCTTGTACATATAAGGCACTAGGGATAGAGATAAAACAATCTGTCCATTCAGGAACCCAAAATTTAATATGAGAAACAATACAAAGAAATAGAAAACTAAAATATGGTAGAAACTTGACTTTGGGAATGGATATATCCTGAGAGCTTCTGAATCCCCAAACGTATGTTGTAACTTATTTAATCCTAATAGTCTTATGATGTATATAATTAACCCCACTACAAATTACTAAACATCATAGCCCTTTAGGTAACTTAAAATTCTTCAAAACCACAAATGCCTTGGTCCCATATCTGGTGTAATGAATATTATGATCCAGGTACTATAGGAGCACATAGGACAGGTAACTCGTCCAGCCTGGAGCAGGGGCAGACAGTGAGGGTTCCCTTGAAAGGCTGGCATCAGAGCAGGAGTTCAGAAGAGAGAGGGTAAGTCAGATAAAGGGGGACTGGGTGATTCTAGGCATAGAAAACAGCATATGCAAAAAAGAAACAAGACCTATTACACTCTCTTTGATGAACTTCAAGTAAATTAATAATAGCAAGACACGCACACACACACACGCATTCATAATTTACTATCATCCAGGCTGTTTTAAGCATATAACCTACGTTAACTTTTAGAATCTACCCAATAAGGAAGATGGCGGCGTAGGAGGACGCTGGGCTCACCACGTCCTGCTGGTCACTTAGATTCCACCTACACCTGCCTAAATAACCCAGAAAACTGCCAGAAGACTAGCAGAACGGAGTCTCCGGAGCCAGGCGCAGACGAGAGGCCCACGGAAGAGGGTAGGAAGGGCGGCGAGGCGGTGCACGCTCCACGGACTGGCGGCAGGGAGCCGGGGCAGAGGGGCAGCCCGCCGGCCAAGCAGAGCCCCCAAGTCTGGCTGGCAAAAGCGGAGGTGCCAGACGGAGTGTGTTCTGACAGCAAGCGGGACTTGACATCTGGAAGGTTATAAGCTAACAGCTCTGCTCAGAGAACAGGAGGGCTGGAGGACAACAGGAGGGAGAGTTGTTGAGCCCCGGACGACAGAGCTTGGCTTGGCGGGGAACAAAGGCACTCGCCAGCGCCATCTCCCTCGCCTATCCCCCAGCCCAAATCCCAAAGGGAACCAGTTCCTGCCAGGGAACTTGCTCGCACCGTGCAAACACCCAACGCTGTGCTTCTGTGGAGCCACCCCTCCGGCGGCGGGTTTGACTCCCTCCGGCCGCCACCGGGCCCCTCCTGAAGTGGATCACCTAAGGAGAAGCGAGCTAAGCCTGCCCCCCCCCCCACCTTGCACCTTGCCTACCCACCCCAGCTAGTACGCCAGATCCCCAGCACCACAAGCCTGGCAGTGTGCAAGTAGCCCAGACGGGCCACACCACCCCACAGTGAATCCTGCCCCTAGGAGAGGAGAAGAGAACGTACACACCAGTCTGTGGCCCCAGCGGTGGGCAGGGGGCAGACATCAGGTCTGACTGCGGCCCCGCCCACCAACGCAAGTTATTCAAGACAGCACAGGGGAAGTGCCCCACAGTCCCGCACCACTCCAGGGACTATCCAAAATGACCAAACGGAAGAATTCCCCTCAAAAGAATCTCCAGAAAATAACAACAGCTAATGAACTGATCAAAAAGGATTTAAACAATATAACAGAAAGTGAATTTAGAATAATAGTCATAAAATTAATCGCTGGGCTTGAAAACAGTATAGAGGACAGCACAGAATCTATTGCTACAGAGATCAAGGAACTAAGGAATAGTCAGGAGGAGCTAAAAAATGCTATAAACGAGCTGCAAAATAAAATGGAAACGACCACAGCTCGGATTGAAGAGGCAGAGGAGAGAATAGGTGAACTAGAACATAAAATTATGGAAAAAGAGGAAGCTGAGAAAAAGAGAGAAAAAAATATCCAGGAGTATGAGGGGAAAATTAGAGAACTAAGAGATGCACTACAGAGAAATAATCTATGCATAATTGGTATTCCAGAGGAGGAAGAGAGAGGGAAAGATGCTGAAGGTGTACTTGAAGAAATCATAGCTGAGAACTTCCCATATCTGGGGAAGGAAAAAGGCATTGAAATCCAAGAGGCACAGAGAACTCCCTTCAGACGTAACTTGAATCGATCTTCTGCACGACATATCATAGTGAAACTGGCAAAATACAAGGACAAAGAGAAAATTCTGAAAGCAGCGAGGGATAAACGTGCCCTAACATATAAAGGGAGACCTATAAGACTCGTGACTGATCTTTCTTCTGAAACTTGGCAGGCCAGAAAGGAATGGCAGGAGATCTTCCATGTGATGAACAGAAAAAATATGCAGCCGAGAATCCTTTATCCAGCAAGTCTGTCATTTAGAATAGAAGGAGAGATAAAGGTCTTCCCAAACAAACAAAAACTGAAGGAATTCATCACCACTAAACCAGCCCTACAAGAGATCCTAAGGGGGATCCTGTGAGACAAAGTCCCAGAGACATCGCTACAAACATAAAACATACAGACATCACAATGACTCTAAACCCGTATCTTTCAATAATAATACTGAATGTAAATGGACTAAATGCGCCAACCAAAAGACATAGGGTATCAGAATGGATAAAAGAAAACAAGACCCATCTATTTGCTGTCTACAAGAGACTCATTTTAGACCTGAGGACACCTTCAGGTTGAGAGTGAGGGGATGGAGAACTATTTATCATGCTACTGGAAGTCAAAAGAAAGCTGGAGTAGCCATACTTATATCAGACAAACTAGACTTTAAATTAAAGGCTGTAACAAGAGATGAAGAAGGGCATTATATACTAATTACAGGTCTATCCATCAGGAAGAGCTAACAATTATAAATGTCTATGCGCCGAATACGGGAGCCCCCAAATATATAAAACAATTACCCATAAACATAAGCAACCTTATTGATAAGAATGTGGTAATTGCAGGGGACTTTAACACTCCACTTACAATAATGGATAGATCATCTAGACATACGGTCAATAAAGAAACAAGGGCCCTGAATGAGACATTGGATCAGATGGACTTGACAGGTATATTTAGAACTCTGCATCCCAAAGCAACAGAATATACTTTCTTCTCAAGTGCACATGGGACATTCTCCAAGATAGATCACATACTGGGTCACAAAACAGCCTTTCATAAGTATAAAAGAATTGAAATCATACCATGCATACTTTCAGACCACAATGCTATGAAGCTTGAAATCAACCACAGGAAAAAGTCTGGAAAACCTCCAAAAGCATGGAGGTTAAAGAGCACCCTACTAAAGAATGAGTGGGTCAACCAGGCAATTAGAGAAGAAATTAAAAAATAAATGGAAACAAACGAAAATGAAAATACAACAATCCAAATGCTTTGGGATGCAGCAAAGGCAGTCCTGAGAGGAAAATACATTGCAATCCAGGCCTATCTCAAGAAACAAGAAAAATCCCAAATACAAAATCTAACAGCACACCTAAAGGAAATAGAAGCAGAACAGCAAAGACAGCCTAAACCCAGCAGAAGAAGAGAAATAATAAAGATCAGAGCAGAAATAAACAATATAGAATCTAAAAAAACTGTAGAGCAGATCAACGAAATCAAGAGTTGGTTTTTTGAAAAAATAAACAAAATTGATAAACCTCTAGCCAGGCTTCTCAAAAAGAAAAGG
Source organism: Prionailurus viverrinus (assembly GCF_022837055.1). Classification (NCBI taxonomy): domain Eukaryota; kingdom Metazoa; phylum Chordata; class Mammalia; order Carnivora; family Felidae; genus Prionailurus; species Prionailurus viverrinus. The sequence goes on from NC_062564.1 coordinate 25,563,394, forward strand.
GAGATGACCCAAATAAAATCCATGAATGAAAATGGAATTATGACAACCAATCCCTCAGAGATACAAACAATTATCAGGGAATACTATGAAAAATTATATGCCAACAAACTGGACAACCTGGAAGAAATGGACAAATTCCTAAACACACACACACTTCCAAAACTCAGGAGGAAATAGAAAGTTTGAACAGACCCATAAGCAGCGAAGAAATTGAATCGGTTATCAAAAATCTCCCAACAAATAAGAGTCCAGGACCAGATGGCTTCCCAGGGGAGTTCTACCAGACGTTTAAAGCAGAGATAATACCTATCCTTCTCAAGCTATTCCAAGAAATAGAAAGGGAAGGAAAACTTCCAGACTCATTCTATGAAGCCAGTATTTGATTCCTAAACCAGACAGAGACCCAGTGAAAAAAGAACTACAGGCCAATATCCCTGATGAATATGGATGCAAAAATTCTCAACAAGATACTAGCAAATCGAATTCAACAGCATATAAAAAGAATTATTCACCATGATCAAGTGGGATTCATTCCTGGGATGCAGGGCTGGTTCAACATTCGCGAATCAATCAACGTGATACATCACATTAATAAAAGAAAAGAACCATATGATCCTGTCAATCAATGCAGAAAAGGCATTTGACAAAATTCAGCACCCTTTCTTAATATAAAAACCCTTCAGAAAGTCGGGATAGAAGGAACATACTTAAACATCATAAAAGCCATTTATGAAAAGCCCACAGCTAACATCATCCTCAATGGGGAAAAACTGAGAGCTTTCCCCCCGAGGTCATGAACACGACAAGGATGTCCACTCTCACCGCTGTTGTTTAACATAGTGTTGGAAGTGCTAGCATCGGCAATCAGACAACAAAAGGAAATCAAAGGCATCAAAATTGGCAAAGATGAAGTTAAGCTTTCACTTTTTGCAGATGACATGATACTATACATGGAAAATCCGATAGACTCCACCAAAAGTCTGCTAGAACTGATACATGAATTCAGCAAAGTTGCAGGATACAAAATCAATGTACAGAAATCAGTGGGCATTCTTATACGCTATAATGAAGCAACAGAAAGACAAATAAAGGAACTGATCCCATTCACAATTGCACCAAGAAGCATAAAATACCTAGGGATAAATCTAACCAAAGATGTAACAGATCTGTATGCTGAAAACTATAGAAAGTTTATGAAGGAAATTGAAGAAGATATATAAAGAAATAGAAAAACATTCTGTTCTCATGGATTGGAAGAATGAATATTGTCAAAATGTCAATACTACCCAAAGCTATCTACACATTCAATGCAATCCCAATCAAAATTGCACCAGCATTCTTCTCGAAACTAGAACAAGCAATCCTAAAATTCATATGGAACCACAAAAGGCCCCGAATAGCCGAAGTAATTTTGAAGAAGACCAAAGCAGCAGGCATCACAGTCCCAGACTTTAGCCTCTACTACAAAGCTGTAATCATCAAGACACCATGGTATTTGTACAAAAACAGACATATAGACCAATGGAATAGAATAGAAACCCCAGAACTAGACCCACAAATGTATGGCCAACTAATCTTTGACAAAGCAGGAAAGAATATCCAATGGAAAAAAGACAGTCTCTTTAACAAATGGTGCTGGGAGAACTGGACAGCAACATGTAGAAGATTGAACTAGACCACTTTCTCACACCATTCACAAAAATAAACTCAAAATGGATAAAGGACCTGAATGTAAGACAGGAAACTATCAAAACCATAGAGGAGAAAGCAGGAAAAGACCACTCTGACCTCAGCCGTAGCAATCTCTTACTTGACACATCCCCAAAGGCAAGGGAATTAAAAGCAAAAATGAATTACTGGGACCTTATGAAGATAAAAAGCTTCTGCACAGCAAAGAAAACAACCAACAAAACTAAAAGGCAACCAACGGAATGGGAAAAGATATTCGCAAATGACATATCGGACAAAGGGCTAGTATCCAAAATCTATAAAGAGCTCACCAAACTCCACACCCGAAAAACAAATAATCCAGTGAAGAAATGGGCAGAAAACATGAATAGACACTTCTCTAAGGAAGACATCCGGATGGCCAACAGGCGCATGAAAAGATGCTCAACGACGCTCCTCATCAGGGAAATACAAACCAAAACCACACTCAGATATCACCTCATGCCAGTCAGAGTGGCCAAAATGAACAAATCAGAAGACTATAGATGCTGGAGAGGATGTGGAGAAACGGGAAGCCTCTTGCACTGTTGGTGGGAATGCAAATTGGTGCAGCCACTCTGGAAAACAGTGTGGAGGTTCCTCAAAAAATGAAAAGTAGACCTACCCTATGACCCAGCAATAGCACTGCTAGGAATTTACCCAAGGGATACAAGAGTACTGATGCATAGGGGCACTTGTACCCCAATGTTTATAGCAGCACTCTCAACAATAGCCAAATTATGGAAAAAGCCTAGATGTCCGTCAACTGATGAATGGCTAAAGAAATTGTGGTTTATATACACAATGGAGTACTACGTGGCAATGAGAAAGAATGAAATATGGCCCTTTGTAGCAACGTGGATGGAACTGGAGAGTGTGATGCTAAGTGAAATAAGCCATACAGAGAAAGACAGATACCATATGGTTTCACTCTTATGTGGATCCTGAGAAACTTAACAGAAACCCATGGGGGAGGGGAAGGGAAAAAAAAAAGAGGTTAGAGTGGGAGAGAGCCAAAGCATAAGAGACTCTTAAAAACTGAGAACAAACTGAGGGTTGATGGGGTGGGAGGGAGGGGAGGGTGGGTGATGGGTATTGAGGAGGGCACCTTTTGGGATGATCACTGGGTGTTGTATGGAAAACAATCTGACAATAAATTTCATATATTGAAAAAAAATAAAAATTAAAAAATTGTAAAGGGGCACCTGGGTGCCTTAGTCAGTTAAAAAAAAAAAAAGAATCTACCCAATAACTATATGAAACAGGAACTAGTATGTCCCCCATTTTACAGTAAGAAAACCAAGGCACAGAGAATATTAGTGACTTTCCAAAGTTACTGTGCCAGTAAGTGGCAGAGCCAGGATCTCAACCTAGAAAGTTAGATTCCAGAGTTCACACTCTTAACTCTCCATCTTGGGGAAAGGAGAAAGGACAGGAGGGGCTGGAAGAGTAGGTAGCAGTCAGATCTCATAGGTCTTAGTTTAGCATTCTAGGGAGTCTGGATTTTGTCCTGAACATAATGAGGAACCATTTAAGTATTTCAACAAGAGAAACGACAAAATTTTATTGGAATTTGAAAGTCTCCTTCGGAAATCTAAAGTAATGATCAGAAAGGTACTCAGTGGACTTGAGAAAAGAGTGGAAGACATTGGTGAGACCCTTCACACAGAGATTAAGAATAACACAGCAGAGAACGGGTTCAATAAACAAAACAAGAAACAGGCTTGATGGAATGAATGGCAGGCTGGAAGAAGAAGAGGAACAAATTAATGATCTGGAAGACAGGGTAATGGAAAGTAATCAAGCTGAACAAAAGAGAGAAAAAAGAATTAGCAAAACAAGAATAGACTTAGGGAATTCAGTGACTCCATCAAATGTAATAACATTCCTATTATAGGGATCCCAGAAGAAAAAGAGAAAGAGGGAGACAATGTATTTGAAAACATCATAGGTGAAAACTTCCCTCATCTGGGGAAGGAAACAGACATACAGATCCAAAGGCACAGAGAACCCCCCCCCCCACAAAAAATCAAGAAAAGCAGATACACATTAAGACACATTGTAATTAAAAAGGTAAAATGTAGTGATAAAGAAAAAAAAATAAAAGCAACAATACAAAAGAAGACATTTACAAGGGAAAACTAGCAGTTTTTTCAGCAGAAACCTGGCAGGCCAGAAGGAAGTGGCATGATATAGTCAAAGTGCGGAATAGTAAAAACCTGCAGCCAAGTACCTATCCAAAAAGGCTATCACTCAGAATAGAAGGAGAGATAAAGAGTTTCCCAGACAAACAAGACCTAAAGGAGTTCATGACTACTAAAGCAACCTTATCAGAAATATTAAAGGGAACTCTCAGTGGAAAGGGAAGACCAAAACTGACATATAAAAGGAGGAAAAGCAAAAGCAATGAAAATGTATATTTCTGTAAAAAATCAGTCAAGGAACCAGCAAAATAAAAGATGTAAAATATGAAACCATATACCTAAAATCTGGAGAGGAAAGGAGAAAAGAATGGATTCAAACTTAAACAACCATCAACTTGATGCAGACTGCTACATGCCAAAGAGGTTATATAGAAATTTAATGGTAACCACAAATCAAAAATCAGCAACCATAAAGACAAATCTATCACTAAAGACAAATCTATTACTAAAGAAAACCAGCAAAGAATAAAGACAAATCTATCACTAAAGAAAACCAGCAAACCATGAAAAAAGGGGAAGAAAGGATCAGAGAAAAACTTCAGAAATAACGACAAAACAAGTAATAAAATAATAACCTTGAATGGAAATGGACTAAATGCTCCAATCCAAAGACACAGGGTGAAAGAATGGATAAAAAATGAGACCTATCTATATGCCTCCTACAGACAACTCATTTTAGACCTAAAGACACCTGCAGATTGAAAGTGAGGGGTGGAGAAACATTTATCATACAAATGGATGTCCAAAGAAAACCAGAGTAGCAATACCTATATCAGACAAAATCGATTTTAAAACAAAGACTGAAATGAGACAAAGAACACTATATAATAATAAAGGGGACAAACCAACAAGAAGATATAACAATTGTAAATATTCATCCAACATGGGACCATCCAGATACATAAAGCAGCTAATAACACACAAGGAAGTAATCAATGGTAATGCAATAATAGTAGGGGACTTTAACACCCCCATTTATATTAATGGAACATCAAAACAGAAAATCAATAAAGAAACAGTGACTTTGATAGATTGGACCAGGTGAATGTAATAGATATATTCAGAACATTCCATTCTAAAACAGCAGAATACACATTTCAAGGGCACACGAAACATTCTCCAGAATAGTTTACATGGCAGGCCACAAAACAGTCTCAACAAATCCAAGAAGACTGAAGTCAAACCATGAATATTTTACAGCCACAACACTATGAAACTAGAAATCAACCACAAGAGAAAGTCTGGAAAGTACCCAAATACATGAAGGCTAAATAATATGCTACTAAACAATGAATTTGAATATACTGATTACCAACAAGGAGATTGAATCAATAATCAAAAAACTTCAAATGAACAAAAGTCCAGGACCAAACAGTTTCACAGGCCAACTCTACCAAACATTTAAAGAAGAGTTAATACCTATTCTTCTTAAACTATTCCAAAAAGAGAAGAGAAAGGAAAACTTCCAAATTCATTCTATGAGGCCAGCATTACCCTAATACCAAAGCCAGATAAAGACACCAGGAAAAAAGAGATTTACAGGCCAATATCTTTGATGAACATAGACAACAAAAGTCCTCAGCAAAATACTGGCAAACCATATCCAACAATACATTTTTTTTTTAATTTTTTTTTTCAACGTTTATTTATTTTTGGGACAGAGAGAGACAGAGCATGAACGGGGGAGGGGCAGAGAGAGAGGGAGACACAGAATCGGAAACAGGCTCCAGGCTCTGAGCCATCAGCCCAGAGCCTGACGCGGGGCTCGAACTCATGGACCGCGAGATCGTGACCTGGCTGAAGTCGGACGCTTAACCGACTGCGCCACCCAGGCGCCCCCAACAATACATTTTAAAAAGGCATTCACGACCAAGTGGGATTTATTCCTGGTATAAATCAATATTTGCAAATCAATCAACATGAGACATCACATCAATAAGAGAAAAGACAAAAAGCCATATGATCATTTCAATAGATGCAGAAAAAAAAATTTGAAAAAGTGCAACATCCATTCATGATAAAAGTGCTCAATAAAGTAGTTTTAGAGGGAACATATCTCAATATAAACAACCTAACCTTACACTTAAAGCATCTGGGAAAAGAACAACAAACAACCCAAAACCAGCAGAAGGATGGAAATAATAAAGATTAAGGCAGAAATAAATAATATAGAAAATAAAAACAAAACAAAAAAAACACAGAGTAGAACAGATAAAGGAAACCAGGAGCTGGTTCGTTGAAGAGATAAACTAAATTCATAAACCTCTAGCCAGACTCATCAAAAAACAGAGAAAAGATTCAAAGAAGTAAAATTATAAATGAAATAGGAGAAATAACAACCAACACCACAAAAATACAACTATAAGAGGACATAATAAAGGCCGCATATGAAAAACCCACAGCAAACATCATCCTCAAGGGGAAAAACTGATAACTTTCCCCCTAAGGTGAGGAACAAGACAAGGATGTCCATTCTCACCACTGTTATCCAACATAGTACAGGAGAGAGTCCTAGCCACAGCAATCAGACAAGAAAAAGAAATAAAAGGCATCCAAATTGGTAAAGAAGTCAAACCTCCAGTATTTGCAGATGACATGATACTCTATATAGAAAACCCTAAAGACTACACCGAATAATTTACCAAAGTTGATAAGTGAATTCAGTAAAGTCTCACGATACAAAATCAATGTGCAGAAATCTGTCGAATTTCTCTACATTAATAATGAAGCAGCAGAAAGAGAAATTAAGAAAACCGTCCCACTTACAATTGCACCAAAAGCAATAAAATACCTAGGAACAAACAGGTGAAAGACCTGTACTCTGAAAACTATAAAACACTGATGAAAGAAATTGAAGACGACACAAAGAGATGGAAAGACATTCCATGCTCATGGATTGGAAGAACAAATATTGTTAAAATATCTTTCTACAGATTTAATGCATTCTCTATCAAAATACCAATAAGCATTTTGCACAGAGCTAAAACAATCTTAAAATTTGTGTCGAACCACAAAAGACCCTGAACGGCCAAAGTAATTTTGAAAAAGAAAAGCACAGCTGGAGGTATCACAACTCCAGACTTCAAGCTCTATTACAGAGCTGTAGCAATCAAAACTGTATAGCACTGGCACAAAATAAATAGTGAAGAGAATATCCAGAAATAAACCCACAATTCTATGGCCAATTAGTCTTCAACAAAGGTGGAAAGAACAACCAATGGAAAAAGACAGTCTCTTCAACAAATGGTGGTGGGAAAACTGGACAGCTACATGCAACATAATATAACTGGAGCACTTTCTTACACCATACACAAAATTAAACTTAAAATGATTAAGGACTGAAATGTGAGACCTGAGACCATAAAACTCTGGGAACAGAGCACGGGCAGTAATTTATCTGACATCAGCCATAGCAAGATTTTTCTAGATCTATCCCCTGAGGCAAGGGAAACAAAAGTAAAAATAAACTATTGGGACTTCGTCAAAATCAAACAGCTTCTGCTCAGCAAAGGAAATGATCAACAAAACTAAAAGGCAGCCTACTGATGGGAGAAGATAATTGCAAATGACATATCAGATAAAGGGTTAGTATCCAAAATATAAAAAGGACTTATGCATTCCCACACCCTAACCCTACTGACTCTAGCCCTAACCCCACCTCCAAAAACAAATAATCCAATTTAAAAATGGGCTGAAGACCTGAACAGACACTTCTCCAAAGAAGACATACACATCACCAACAGACACATGAAAAGATGCTGAACACCCACTCATCATCAGGAAAATGCAAATCAAAACTATAATGAGCTATCACTTCATACCTGTCAGAATGGCTAAAATTAACAAAACAAGAAACAACAGGTGTTGAGGAAAATGTGGAGAAAAAGGAACTACTTTGCACTGTTGGTCGGAATGCAAACCGGTGCAGCCACTGGGGAAGGCAGTGCAGAGGTTTCTCAAAAAGTTGAAAATAGGGGTGCCTGGGTGGCTCAGTTGGGTAAGCGTCTGACTCTTGATTTGGGCTCAGGAGATGATCTCAAGGTTTGTGGGATCAGCCCTGTATTAGGCTCTGCACGGACAGCGGGGAGCCTACTTGGGATTCGCTCTTTCCCTCTCTCTCTGTCCCTTTCCAGCTCACACATGCTCTCTCTCTCTCAAAATAAACATTTTTTAAAAGTTAAAAATAGAACTACCCTACAATCTAGTAATCTGAGTAAATCTAGTAATCACATTAGTGGTATTTACCCAAAATGTACAAAAACACTAATTCAAAGGGATACATGCACCCCGATGTTTATAGCAGCATCATTTACAATAGCTAAGCTATGAAAGCAGCCAGTGTCCAGTGATTGATGAATGGAAAAAGCAGAATATACACATAATGAAATATTACTCAGCCATAAGAAGAATGAAATCTTGCCATTTGCAACAACATGGATGGAACTAGAGTGAAGTAAGTCAGAGAAAGAGAGATACTGTATGATTCATTCATATGTGGAACTTAAGAAAAAAACAAAAGACAAAGGAAAAAAAGAGACAAACTGAGATACCAACTCTTGACTATAAAGAACAAAGTTTGCCAGAGGGGAGGTGGGCTGGAGGGGATGGGTTAAATAAGTGATGGGGATTAAGGAGTGCCCTTGTGATGAGCACCAGGTGATGTATGAAATTCCTAAATTACTATATTGTACAACTGAAACTAATATAACATTGAATGTTAACTATACCGGAATTAAATTTTTAAAAATCTCCTTCGGAAATAGTGTAGGCTCGTGTTGCCTGGCCAGGTTCACCACGAAGACAGAGAAAGTTAAATATTTGGTTAATTATTTGAAGTATTATGTATGTAAGGTCAAATTCAAGAGATATTAAGAAGGAGGGATCAAATTAATAGGACTGGGGGACTGATGAAGAGTTAAGGCAAAGAGCACGGTGAAGAGGAAGCAGTAATAATAATAATGCTTACACAGGAAGATGTACCATCCCCATCCTAAAACAAAGTGGGAGAGAGAGTGAAAGGCAAACAAATTGAAACTTTGGTAATGACCATATATAAACTGATAAACAGTTCCTTTGGAACACATGTGAATATATCAAGGTTATTTAAGATTCACGTGTCTGCAGGAGCTCAGTTGGTTGTGCGTCTGGCTCTTGGTCTCAGCTCAGGTCATGATATCGTGGCTCTGTGAGTTCGAGCCCTGTGTTGGGCTCTGCACCGATGGTATAGAGTCTGCTTGGGATTCTCTCTCTCCCTCTCTCTCTGCATCTCTCTCTCTCTCTCTCAAAAATAAATAAACTTAAAAAATTTACCTGTCTGCAGGAAATAGGATAAGAAGGACTAGACATTGGTAACTGACTTTGAAATGCCATGATCAGTAACACGTTGTATTTCTTATATTGGCATGGGCTGTTTGTACATATTCCTTATGTTCTCTTACTGCAGCATTTTCTAGGTAGGGACAGTGGAGCTTATGATGGCTGAATCTTTGCCTGATATTGCAATTTACACAGTGCTGAGTAAATATCTCTTGTATAAATATGTGTAAAAAGGAATAGAAGAATAAAAAAGATGGCCCTTTAGACGGTGCTAAGGTCCACCATCATAGGGAATAATCAGAGGGAGCGTTCCGACCTGGATATATTGTTTCTGTGGTGTTTGGAAGACAACAAAGTAAGGTGGATATGAAGCTCCAGACAGAGCACAGGCTGGACTACAGATCATTTAAAAATCATTATCCTAGGTCTTGGCAGTTAGCACCAGGGGAGTGGATTAAATCAGAAGAGATTATGCAGAATTAAGAAATGGAATGAGGTTAGAACACCAAGGAGCCCCAATATTTAACCCCCACACAGGCTGGTATTAGAGGAAAGGCTAGCCATGGGCTGCTGTTAGAGCTCCACCATAATTAAATTTAATTCAAGAAATACTGACTGAGCCCCGACTAGGCAACAGTTGCTTTGGTAGCTATGAGAAGAGCAGAAGATGGGTGGTCCCTCCTCTCAAGGAGCTATAGGCTAACACGAGAGTAACACAGAACAGCTAAATGATAACAGTACGAGGCAGGCACATGCTTTACTGATAGAAAAATATAGACAGCAAGCGGTGTTAGCTTTCATGATTTGGAGTGACACTTTGAGTATTATTCCCTCTCTGTAATAAGGCAAATGAAACAGGATGCTGTTCTCATGAATATTCCCTACCCTACACAGAACCCCTTAATGATACACCAGAGAGATTACAGTAGAAATGGTAGGAAAGGGAACAACAGGCATTTCTAATTAAAATCTCATGAGCAGAACAAAGTCAGGGCTTCCAAATAACACAATGTGTAGCATTAGGAGAATATGACCCTCTCTGTAAGCCCAACAGGGTCCAAAGGTTACCCCAGAGTAAATGTATGTTGAAAGAATGTGGACATGAGGGAAATATATCTAAGAAGGGGAAAGAGGGCAAATATTCCCAAAGAATACTTTGTTTTCCTTGAAAATTTTCAAAGATTACATGTCTAAGTTGACTTCATTTAGGAGCAAGATACTATCTCCAGCATCTCAGTGAAGGAAGGGAAGGTGATATCTGGATGAGGAGCATGAGTATGCGAGGGAGAGGGGTGGTCACAGGAGGAGAATACAAAGTAGGAAATAAGAACTCACAGCACAATATTGATGATGAGATCCATTGTCGAAGATTGCTCGTCTACAGGCAATGAACGACTAGGCCAGATTCATTGAACTCCATTACAGTTCATTTTGATTTTGTAGATTAGAGACTGCCAGGAAATCAAGTGTGAGCTTTAAGAAAAAAGGAAAACACAGTACCCTGCTTCTGCCAGGCATTTGCTGCTACTGGTGGTTTGACAAAACCAGCTCTAGTCTGTGTTCAGATAAAGGTAATATAGGATCTCCAGAATGGCAGCTTGCAAGAGGATTGTTCCAGAGTTACCGAAGGCAACACCAGTGGAGAAGTGGAACATGACCCATCTTCCTTCCTCTAAGAAAAGAAGGTTTCAGCAGGTCAGGCGATGAGAAATCCCACACTCCTCTTGCTGTCAAATGACTGTGCAAGAAGGAGTTTGACATGAGGACCACAGTATCAATATAAAAGAAGACAACATCCGATGACTTTCTAAGAACAGAATTAAGGAGATAAATGTGAGGACAATTATATAGTCTTAAATATGTTTATCATATAATTGATTCAAAAGAGGTATGCATGAGGTTGTTCTGAAAAGAAATCTAATTATTTGAGGTTCAGGAAGAGAGTTACATGCATAGGAAGTATAGTAAGATCTGTAATGTCAAACATCTTATCCTGTAGATTGAACCTGAATCTCTCCTCTCATGTGCCTCCCACCTTCTCCATTGCCTCAGCTTGGAGTTCCCACTCTTGTGGATTTCACAGACAACCCCCCCCCTTCAAAAAAAATCCACAAAAACTCAGAAGGGCATCTGGAGAACAAGAGGGACCAGTTGGTTCTTTACTTGAAGACTAGGACACACACACACACACACACACACACACACACACACATTTTTAAAGCCTATTATTTACTGTCACCATAATTGCACAGAAGAATGGATAATTTCCCCCCCCCCAAAAGTTGGGAAGCCATAATTTCGAACTAAAGAAGTCCTTTAAAATTGAATAAACTTTAGTTTTGTGAAAAACTGGCTGAACGTCCTTTAATTTTTTCATTCTGCTACTACAGATTGATCGCAAACCAACACTGGAATAAAGAACTGAGTTTTGGGGATCAGATTAACACAACGGTTTCCAAACCCACCAGACCCTCAGCCTTCACAGCTCTGGGCTCTGAAATTCATCCTCAACAGTACAATCATGGTCATGTCTCACTCCTCTTCAGACTGGAAGAGAGAGTCCAAATACCTCAGCATGTCCCAAAGCCTTCTGCGATCTGACCCCAGCCCACTCACTACCCTGCTTTTCCCCCCATGATGTTCCACTCAAAGTAGCCAGTCAGCAAACTGTTACCATGAGATAGACTTTGTACCAGAACGTAGATCAATGATTGTTTCTTTCATTGAGAAACTTGCTACGATAAAGGTTAAGGGAATCGGTTCAGTGACTTAGCTTATTTGTAGTCAAGGACAAACTCCTTATTGAGTGCCACTTCTCTACCTTTAGGACCTAAGAGTCTCTGAATGCTTTAGACCTTTGATGTCTTCATGCTTTTTGTGCATCTGTTCCCTCTGCCTGGATAAACCTTGCTCCCATAGACTTCCTGAAAGACATGATTATCTTTGAAGGGTCAGCTTGTGCCATATTCTCTACGAAGCCTTTCCTGTTCCCCAGCTGGATTTACCTCCCCATGCTCCCTTGTACCTCCCCTTATTACATAGATACACATCAGCACTGGCCCCATGGTGGCCATTGTTTGGTCCACTCTGGGTGCCTCACATGGTGTTAATGAAACAAATACATGGTATTTCACACAATTTTATGGACCAAGAAATTTACCTTACAGTAAAAGAAGTAAAATAATAAATGATACCCCATCACTGATCTTACCATGGACCCAATCACCTAGAAATCCTTGGCTATTCTAATGGGAAGATGGCCTAAGAAAGACTCATTTAAGGTACAAGTGGAAAACAACATCTTCTGACCTTGAGATGTGGCTTTGTATATATTATTCTGATCTATGTGATATGTGGCACTCTTTTTCCACTGGGTCTTGGGTCCAGGAAACGTGAGGTAGGAGTGGAGTGAAAATGGAGAGCAATGCCAGTAATAATTCAATCTAATTACTTTTTAAATTTTTTCTCTCCGTTATGCCTCTGGGTTTGCGGGTTTAGAGGTTTTCACACACAAGGGATTACCATGGCAGGGGAGCCTCGTGTGGCAGAACTCTGCATCTGTGGCAGTAGGTCCCGGTCACTGGTCACGCTGACAATTGGACCTCACGGTCTTGAGTTCTGGAGCTGCCCTAAGGTGTACTTACTTTCTAAGTCTGGTTCTCTTTCTAGGACGTTCATATGCTTTCAATAAATTCCTAATCAGTGCCCGAGCCAGCTTCTATTGCTTACAGTTAGGAACCATGGGTCACATGGAACTGGAAAAACCTGGCACTCACTAGTTTATGTATTTGTTTCCTCCAACTTGACTTTCAGCTCTGTATGACCACACCTGACTTATCTCTTCATCCATAAGATCTCTTTACACATAATACTGTATCTGGCAGATCTGGTGGTGGCAGAAAATTGCCAACTGAAGGAATGAATGAGCTCCCAAAACAGCTAGAAGCGTCAGTTAAAAAGTGTTTTGTTTGATTCACACCTTTTTTCTTCTAAATTTTTTTTAACATTTATTTATTATTTAAAGACAGAGAGAGACAGAGCGTGAGCAGGGGAGGGGCAGAGAGAGAGGGAGACACAGAATCTGAAATAGGCTCCAGGCTCTGCGCTGTCAGCACAGAGCCCGACACGGGGCTCAAACGCACAAACTGCGAGATCATGACCTGAGCCGAAATCGGACGCTTAACCAACTGAGCCACCCAGGAGCCCCTGATTCACAACTTTTAAAAAGAAAGAGGCAAATAGTAAGTTATAAATTTTAAAAAAATCTTGTTATTATTTTTAGTTGTGATGGAATCATGTAAAATTTATCATCTTCACCATTTACAAGTGTACAATTCAGTAGTGTTAGTACATTCACATTGTTCTGCAACAGATCTCCAAAACATTTCATCCTACAAAACTGAAAGTCTCTACCCATTAAATAACTACCCTTTTCCCCTACCCCCAATCCCTAGCAACCACCATGCCTTCTTCTAAGAATTTGACTACTTTAGATACCTAATATAAGTAGGCGCATACAGTATCTGTCTTGTTTTTTTTTTTTAATGTTTACTTATTTTTGAAGGAGACAGAGAGACAGAGCATGAGTGTGAGAGGGGCAAAGAGAGAGGGAGACACAGAATGCAAAGCAGGCTCCAGGCTCTGAGCTGTCAGCACAGAGCCCGATTGGGGGCTCAAACTCATGAGCGTGAGATCATGACCTGGGCTGAAGTCAGACGTTTAACCAACTGAGCCACCCAGGCGCCCCTGTCTGGTAACTGGTTTGTTTCACTTGGCATGATGCTCAAGGTTCATCCATGGATTTCCTTCCTTTTTAAGGCTGAATAATATTTCATTGCATGTACATGCCACAATGTTTATCCACTCATCCCTTAACGGACATTTGAGTGACTTCCACCTTTTGGCTATTGTGAATAATTCTGCTAGAACATGGGTGTACAAAAAGCTCCTCAAGATTCTGCTTTCCATCCTTTTGGATAAATACCCAGAAATGGGTTGCTGGGTCATAGGGTAGTTCTATTTTTGACTTTTTGAGGATCCTCCATACTATTTTCCATTGTGTCTGCATCATTTTACATTCCTACTGATGGTGTGCATGGGTTCTACATCCTCCCAACAAGTTATTTTCTGTTCTTTTTTTTAAAAAAAATAGTATCTAATTGGTGTGGAGTGATACCTCATTTTTATTTGCATCTCTTAATTTGTGATGTTGACCATCTTTCACATGCACATTGACCATTTTTATATCATCTCTGGAGAAATGTCTTCAAATCTCTTGCCCATTTTCAGTCAGGCAATTGAGGTTTTTTTTTTTTTTTCTTTCTTCCTTGTTGAGTTGTAGGAGTTCTTTATATATTCTGGCTATACACCTCTTAGATATGTGCTTTCCAATAATATCTCCCATCCTACCGGTTGCCTTTTCACTCTGTTGTCTTTTTTTTTTTTAATTTTTTTTCAACGTTTATTTATTTTTGGGACAGAGAGAGACAGAGCATGAACAGGGGAGGGGCAGAGAGAGAGAGAGGGAGACACACAGAATCGGAAACAGGCTCCAGGCTCTGAGCCATCAGCCCAGAGCCCGACGCGGGGCTCGAACTCACGGACCGCGAGATCGTGACCTGGCTGAAGTCGGACGCTCAACCGACTGCGCCACCCAGGTGCCCCTGTTGATTGTGTCTTTGGATGCAGAAAGGATTGTGTCTTAAATTTGATGTAGTCCCAAATGAGTTCTAAATTTTAGACTGGGGAATACATATATTCGACAGTGGTATGTTCAACAAAATACTTGCTATCCATATGAAGTAACTTGTTTGGGTGTGCGTGTGTAACATTCCGATTTCCATGGGCTCACGGAAGTACAGCTGCTAACCTACTTGCATTTGTTCTAATAAACTCCTTCTTCCTGGAAGAGAGATAAGGGATGAGCTGTCCATACTTGCCTATAAAGCAAACCCATCAGCTGTATGCTGACAGCTCAACGCTTCCTTCCTGCAGGTCTCTCCCCTCGCTTCCCAACCATCAATTTTCCCTCTGCTATTGTATCTTTCCCATCGGTATAAAAATATGCTTCAATATCTCTTAACTTAAAAAAAAAACAAACCCTTCCAGGCATGACCACAGATCATTGCCCAGTTTAAGCCCTAATTTCGCTGCTTCCTTTTATGGCAAAGTTCTTCAAAAACACTGTGTCTGTCTGTTGGCTTCCCTCTTATTGCACAATTTTCTGCCATTGTGCTGATCATAAAACAACTGTCAATCCTGTCAATACTAGAACCAGCAAGTGGAGTGGTCAGGGGGGCTACTTTCAGGGAAAAAAAAAGCTTTGCTACTGTTGTCTCCCTTTTATGCAAGCAAGAGGTTAAATGCTTTTGTTTTACCAATAATGCAGTGGCATCGAAGTGCCATTCACTTTCCACTGACCCCAAGTCATTGCTTTGACTACAGAGCAGACAGCACTGCGGACGGCAACACTCTGCTTTGTTACGGCCACAGCCTTCGCCACCACCTGAAACATTTACTTGCAGAACTGTCGGGTGGGACATGGGGGATTTGCAGGTGACTTGATGTCCCTGGAGACCCATTCTGTGGCACTCATACTTCCGCTGCTCTCGTTCTCCAAGCCTCTTTGTTCTCAAACAGCCTTACTTCTGAAATGAAGATTCCTCGTCCAGTAGAAGATCACGGTCCACATTTCATTCCAATCTGAAGCTTCTCATGGCTGGCTCGGATCTGCTGTCGTCATGAGGCCAGTGGCAGGAAAGATGGAGCGTGGTGGCCTCTGTTTTGGAGCTCCTCTGTTACTCCCAGGTCTAGCTTGCTTCACACCTTTAGTGCTGTGGTGGCATCTCCTGGCAAGAAGATGTCAGGGAGCCAGAAAAGTTCCTTTCTGACAGGGACTGGTGTGAGCCGGTGTCTGTGATCTCCTGGCATGGTGGGAACTAACAGCTGCTTCTCTATTTCCTGGAGCATTTGATGGCCTCCATGGAACACTTCCTTGGTTCTTTGCAGACCCTCGTTGCTGCAGACCTCAGACCTGCAGTTTCCCGACACGAGTGCACCGTCCCACTGGCAGCTTATGAGGGTCCCTCGGCAGCTGGTCACCTGCTCTGCGCCTCCTGCATTTTCACCTCTGGATGAGATCATGTGCAGCCAGTGGGCCAATGCCATCTGTCTTGTGTGGCCCACATCTGGTCCAAGGAAAACACCTTTTTTAAAAAAATTTTTGAACTGTTTGTTGAATTAAAATTTTTAATGTTTATTTTTGAGAGAGAGAGAAAGAGAGAGAGCAAGCGCACACAACCAGGGGAGGAGCAGAGACAGAGAGGGAGACACAGAATCTGAAGCAGTCTACAGGCTCTGAGCTGTCAGCAGAGAGCCTGATGCCGGGCTCCAACTCACAAACCAAGAGATCATGACCGGAGCCGATGTCCCACCCTTTAGTGAGAGAGCCACTGAGGCACCCCTAAGGCAAACACCTGTGATCCACCCTCAGGGAGAGCGCTGGTACTTCCCAAACAGTCCCCCTTGGCCTGCTGCCACAGGCTGCTTCTACCAACCTTTCTATTGCTCAGGCTTACGCTCGACCCCAGACGCCGTGGCCTCGCCAAGAGATCTGTGTCCCGACTGCTCAGGGGCCTTTGTAGGACCTCTTGAGGTGTCAGCCCTAGCTGGCCAGGGCCCCCTTCTCGGAAGTCTTGGCCCCGACTCCGGGCCCCTCTGAGTTCCCACCCAGGTCTGGCCCCAGGTCCAGGGCCCTCCTCCAAGCTGCCGGGTTCCGAAAAGCCCATTCCCTTCTCTTTGTTCCCCCAACACTCGGTGGCAACTGCAGGTGCTCTTGCTGTCCTACCTCATTTGTCCCCACTGTGCATGTCAAGCTCTCTAATCTCTATTTAACCAGCTCCCTGTATCAAATTCCCTCTGTTCACGTAAGTAGTGCGGCCTCCATTTTTCCAACCTGACACCGGTACTTCTCTATTCTCACACTAGCGAAAACAAGAACATTCCATTTCCACACCCTGCTGGAGTTGTTGCTTGCCTGCCTCCCCCAACTAGTTTGTAAACACCATGGAATCCAGTGTTTTTGGTTCACTGATGGATACACACAGCACTCTGCACATGGCCAGGCGTATGGCAGGTGCCCAATCATCTTGGTTGGATAAATGAACAGGAAGTATTTCATTTAAACATAAGACATAAAGTAAATCTGATCATGAAAATAGGCTTATAATATATAAATGTTATAACTACCTGCCAATAGATTCAGGGGAAAATAAAGAGTTGACTTTTATAAAATTCTCCGCAATATCCATTTCCTCCTTCTTTCCCACCCCATTTTCTTGTTTAGTAATTTTGTAAGTGGGGGTTTCTCCAATTTTTTTTTCTTGTACGTTAGGGCATATAATCCATGAGATAGTCATTCGGTGTGATATTGTGATTTATAATAAGAAACGTGGCTCAGTCGGTTAAGCGTCCGACTTAGGCTCAGGTCATGATCTCACGGCTCCTGAGTTCGAGCTTCCATCAGGCTCTGTGCTGACAACTCAGAGCCTAGTGCCTGCCTCAGATTCTGTGTCCCTCTCTTGCTCTGCCCCTCCCCCGCTCCTGCTCTGTCTCTCTCTCTCTCTCTCTCTCTCTCTCAGAAATAAATGTTAAAAACAAAAAACAAAAACAAAAACATATACTTGGTCTTTGACTACTGTTCCTGACACATAGCTCCTAAAACCATTGTAACCTCCTATATAAGAGCCCTGCGGACATCTTTTGTTGTAGTATTTAGTTTTTTTTCCCTAGATATTCCTGCAGTGGCTCCAGAGCATAAAGGTGAAATGGGTATCTTTTGTTATTAATAAATACCAAACCCCTTTCAACCACACCTGAGTTTATGTTAACGAGGTAACCTTTGGAAAGCCCCTAAGGAAGGGCTGCTTGCCAGGGGAGGCGAGGGTTGGAACTACAGGCCCATCCCCCAGACCACCAGAGAAGAGAGAGGGAACGGAGGTTAAGTTCAAACATCAGTGGCCATCCATGTCACTGCAAAGGGCAAGACTGCATTCTTTTTGACGGCTTAGTCATTTGCATTGCACATACGCCACATCTTCTTTATCCATTCATCAGTCACCGGACACTGTGCTCTTTCCATAATTTGGGTTATTGTTGATAGTGCTACTGTAAACATTGGGGTGCATGTGCCCCTTCAAATCAGTATTTTTGTATCCTTTGTATAAATATCTAGCAGGGTGATTCCTGGGCCATTGGGTAGTTCTATCTTTAACTCTCCGAGGAACCTCCACACTCTTTTACAGAGTGGATGCACCAGTTTGCATTCCCACCAGCAGCATAAGAGGGCTCCCCTTTCTTTGCACCCTTGGCACCATCTGTTGTTTCCTGACTTGTTAATTGTAGCCATTCTGACAGGTGTGAGGTGGTATCTCATTGTTGTTTTGATTTGTATTTCCCTGATGAGTGATGTTGAGTATCTTTTCATGTGTTTGTTGGACATTTGTACGTCTTCTTTGGAGAAGTGTCTGTGTCTTCTGTCCATTTCTTTTTTTTTTCAATAATTTTTTTAATGTTTATTTTTGAGAGAGAGAGACAGTGTGAGCAGGGGAAGGACAGAGAGGGAGACACAGAATCCAAAGCAGGCTCCAGGCTCCTGTCAGCACAAAGTGGGGCTCGAACCCACAAACTGTGAGATCATGACCTGAGCTGAAGTCAGACACTTAACTGACTAAGCCACCCAGATGTCTCTCTTCTGCCCATTTCTTAACTGGATTATTTATTTTTGGGTGTTGTGTTTGGTAAGTGCTTTACAGATTTTGGATACTAGCCCTTTATCCGATATGTCATTTCCAAATATCTTCTCCCATTCTGTAGGTTGCCTTTTAGTTTTGTTGATTGTTTTCTTTCCTGTGTAGAAGCTTTTCATCTGATGAAATCCCAATAGTTCATTTTTGCTTTTGTTTCCCCTGCCTCCAGAGACATGTCTAAAAAGAAGTTGCTATGGCCGAGGTCAAAGAGGTTGCTGCCTGTGTTCTCTATGATTTTGTTGGTTTCCTGTCTAGAGTGTATTTATGCTAAGTGACATAAGTCAGCTCAGAGAAAGACAAATATCATAATGATTTCACTCATATATGGAATTTAAGAAACAAAACAGATGAACATAGGGGAAGGGAAGGAAAAATAAGATAACAAAGAGGGAGGCAAACCGTGAGACTCTTAACTATAGAGAATAAACTGAGGGCTGCTGGAGGGGCACTGGGTGGGGGGATGGGCTAGATGCATGATGGGCATTAAGGAGGGTACTTGTTGGGATGAGTACTGGGTGTTGTATGTAAGTGATGAATCACTAAATTCTACTCTGGAAACTAATACTACACTATAGGTTAACTAACTTGAATTTAAATAAAACCTTAGAAAGAAAAAAAAATACCAATGGCCAATGATTTCATCAATCGTGCCTTCAAAAAAACCTGAAGGATACAGTTCAGAGAGCTTCCATGTTGGTTGACAAGTGTCAGGAGGGCATGTGTCAGGAGGGCACGCACCTCAATCTCCAAGGGGACAGAAGTTTGGCGCCTTAGTGAGGTCTGGGCCATGCCCTCAGTCTCTCTTCTATCTGGCTCTTCCTGAGTTATATCTTTTAAAATAAACCAGTAATCTAGTAGATAAAGTGTCTTCCTGAGTTCTATGAGCTACTCCAGCAAATTAATCTAATCCAAGAAGGGGTTGTGGGAACACCTCACGTATAGCCTGTCAGAAGCACAGGTGACAAGCTGGACTTGTAATTGGCACCTGATGTGGGGGACAGGGGATCTTGTGGGACTGAACCCTTAACGTGTGGGATCTGAGGCTATCTCCAGGTAGATGTTTTTGCAGCTGAGTTAAATTGTAGGGCACCCAGCTGCTGTCACAGAATCACATCTGGGGAGGAGAAGTGAAACGGTGAAGTCATTGTACTCAGAGTAGAGAAGACTTCCAGGAGCGTGTTTTTCCTTTACATTCATTCAGTCAATAACATATGCAGCTCGAAAACTGGAATATCAATACATTAAACCTCACAAATAAAACTTCAGAAGTAGAGCTCAGGGCATTTTGGTGTGATGGAAAATACTGTACTGCGAGAATACCCAGGGCCCAGATCTGTCACTTCAGCGCGACCTTGGGCAAGTCGCTTAGCTTCTCCAGGCATGTGTTACTTTGTCTTAGGTATAAAGTGCCCTTCTCGTCTAAGACTGACTGCCATATAGAAACGTACTTTAACATCCCCAAAGTGCAACTTTCAAGCACTGACATTCTATGCCAGACTCGAATTTCTTCTTATGTCCCCAGACCTCAGAGTAGAGAACAGGTAGAGATTTGGGTAGTGAACTAGGAGCTAGAGTAGCTCTCTAGGACAAATCAATCAGAAATTTCTAAAGGATTAATGTTTGCCTGTGAGAGGAAAATTCCACAGAGCAAGCCAGTGGCTTTCTAGATTAAAGGAACCGAAATCAGGAAGGTCTGTCCACTCTGTTCCTCTTCCCAGCCTCATCTTCTGCAGGCCTTTATAGTCTTTTAGTGTGTATGTCTTTTGTGTTTGGGGTGACATCTCATTTAAAATAGAAATTCATTAGGGGTGTCCGAGTGGCTCAGTGGGTTAAGCATCTGACTCTTGGTTTTGGCTCAGGTCATGATCTCACGGTTTGTGGGTTCGTATCCTACATCAAGCCCCGCATGAGGCTCTGTGCTGGCAGTGGGGAGCCTGCCTGGGATTCTCTCTCTCTCCACCCCTCCCCTCCTCACTGTCTCTCTCTCCCCCTTTCTCTCAAAATAAATAAACTTAAAAAAATAAAATAGAAACTCATCTTTATCATTGTCTTTTTTGAGAAGCTGTATTACACGCAAGGTCCTTCAGCCTATACAATGACTTGTAACAGTGCTTCAAAACAAATTTAAAATTTGTTAGCAGCTTAGTCCCCGTTACTACGTTCATATTGACAATCATTCTATGGAATTAAGACAGTGTTCTGAAAATGTATTTAATACTCTTCTGGCATTCTGAGTGGATTCGTGATTCTAATACTATGAGAGTGACAGCTTCCCACTTAATTAACAAGAAAAGTGGAAAACTCAGGAGGCCTTGTCTTCCCGAGAAATTACCACCGGTAAAGGGCAGCTTTCTGTAGAAAGGAATACACTTAGGTGTAGTGCATTAGTGAAGAAAAGTTCAAAATAATCGAAATCGGTCAAATGTTAACATTTTAATGTCAGTTCTATCACAAGAAAAACCTCTAGGGCGAGCACGTCGTCACTGTCCTTGTCCCTATACCTTCACTGTGGTCTGATGAGCTTCAGGCTGTGTGCACATGGTAGGGGAAAGCAGGAGTCGAGCACAAGACTTTGATGCCTTAGGGTCCTGAGGCGAAGACAGAGCTGTGACAGTGCTTGGTCCCATTATGGAATCCATGTGTTCCTGAGCCTTTAGGTGGTTTTTTACATATGCTTTTGCCCAACATACCCACAATTGCCCAACATTTTAACTCGGCAAAGATTTCCGGGCACCACACATATCTCTTTAGATGACCATTTCAGAGAGAAAACAAATACAGGATATGATTTACTCAGAACCCTAGAGTGAAGCAGTTTTTTTTTTTTTTAACATGAAACACATAGAACATTCCTGCTTCTTGATCCGATTTTTCATGTACCTTAAGTTTATTTTCATGCTATCTAGAATTTTATTACGGACACCTCCCATACCTCAGGAGCATTAACCACTGGTGTCTGTACTGATGAGGAATGCTACATGATCCTAAAATGCGTTTTGTTGTATGAGGATTATATTCGCATAATGCAAAAATCGAAAGAGACACTGTAAAAGGTAAACAAGGTAATGAACATGTTGTGAACTCAATTTCTCGCTCCTGTGATCTGGAGAAAGGAGGCCCTGAGTCCTCCAGCAGGCACCTTCCCACTGTGCCCAACTCCTGAACGAACAGACTAAGCCCATCTCGGAGAGGATGATTCATCCCCCTGAAGCCAGAGTGGTGGAAGGGATTAGCATGCGCCATCCATCTCCTGTGTTAGTCTGAGAAGTCCTGTGCTAAATAAATACGGACTGAACTCCAATGTAGATCAATTAAAAGAAAAGGTTGTTTTTAATGTTTATTTACTTTTGAGAGAAAGAGAGAGAAAGACAGAGGTATGAGTGGGGGAAGGACAGAGAGAGAGAGGGAGACACAGAATCCGAAGCAGGCTCCAGGCTCCGAGTTGTCAGCACAGAGCCTGATGCGGGTCTCGAACTCACAGACCATGACCTGAGCTGACTGATCATGACCTGAGCTCACAGGTCACTCACAGATCATGACCTGAGCTGAAGTCGGAGGCTTAACCGACTGAGCCACCCAGGCACCCCCAATGTAGATCAATTTTAATAAAAACCGATATCACATAATGTAGCATTAGAAATAGCTGAGGTTCAGGTGCCCGGGTGGCTCAGTCGGCTGAACATCGGACTCTTGATTTCGGCTCCTGTCATGATTCCAGGGTCATGGGATCGCTGAGCTTGGAACCTGCTTAAGATTCTCTCTCTCCCTCTGCCCCTCCCTCCCTGTAAAATTTTAAAAAATGAAAACTAGCGGAGGTTGACAAAGATATTATTTATTTTAATCACCTTTATGTAAATCTTACTAACATGTACCACCTATTTTTATTGTCTTTCTAAATATCCTACAAATAACATTTTTTTAATTGGTCACATAGGGGCTGAGTATGAGAACTTTGCTCTCTGGGGCTTAGGAGAGTGTCTGCATCTACATTAAATGAGATTAGGTTTTGAGTACTTCTTGACCGTTTCTGGATAAGCCAATTTGGTGACATCTGTACTGACCGCTCTTCCGCCTCCTTGGTTCTGAGTCGTGACCTGGATGCTGGCAGAGGCTGGCAGCACGGGTGACCTCCTGCTGAGTCCCCGGGGCCTGGCCCTCTGAGCCTGGCCTTCTGATCGGCAGGCTTTTGCTTTGTATCCAGAGCTCCCTGACACTCTCCTTGCTGTGCCTTTGCTTCAACGCTAGCTTTGTTTCTTTGACACTGAGCTCCTAATAGCTCTGATCCTGGAGTTCCCTGTATTGTGGGCAGTGACCCACCCCTGCTTCATGCATATGAAAAGTGATGTGGTGGTAGGGTTTGGATGTTTACACCACGCACAGAGGCTCTCCGTTCTAAGTGCCGCAATTATGAAAGATGCACAGAAATAGGAGACATGCCAGCTGAAAGAATGGTCTAATTTGCAGGCAGCTTGCATTGTGTTTTGTAAGAATATGTTTGACATTTTAAGCTTTGCTGTGGCAGTAAATTGTACCTCTCCTAGCAGCAGGAGTTATTAAGTCTGTGCCCAGAATAAACCAGACTGTTCTGGAAAGTTTCATTTTTTTCCAATTTTCATCCCCCATTTTATAACTGTGTTTGTCTCTTCGGAGATAAGCCTATAAGGATACAGTCTATTATTTCTCATTTAGAATTAGAAATACCATTTTTTTTAACCTTCGCAGGGTTTTATCATAATCTCCTTAAAAAGTCAGTATGAGTTCTGATTCTAAATTTTAAAAAATTAAAAATAAATACGACAAAAGATTTAACCTGAAACTCCTATGGTGGATGGAGTTATCTCCATCTTAGTGCTGGCTGTATAGCACCTAATGGAATCTGGGATGCCATCTTCACGGCCTAAATGTTTGTGTCTCTCCCAAAATTCATATGTCGAAGTTCTAAGTCCCAATGTGGCTGTGTTTGAAGCTGGGGCTTATATATACGGAGGTAACTAAGATTAAATGAAGTCATAAGGGTGGGGCCCTAATCCAATAGGATTAATGTCCTTATATCTTTATAAGAAAACAGAGCAGAGGGGTACCTGGCTGGCTCAGTCAGTAGAGCATATGACTCTTCATCTTGGGGTCAAGAGTTCAAGCCCTATGTTGGGTGTGGAGCCTACTTAAAAAAAAAAATCCAAGAAAATACACTGAAGAACTCTCCCTTGATGTGCACATAGAGGAAAGGTCATGTGAGGACAAGCAAGAAGGTGGCCATCTACAAGCCAGGAAGAGGGCTCTTACCAGAAACCAGATTGGCTGGGACCTCAGTCTGGGACTTCCAGTCTCCAGAACTGTGAGAAATAGGTATCTGTTGTTGAGGCCACCCAGTCTTATGGTAGCCCATCCTGACTAAGACACCTTCTATTTTGTCATAGGCACAATTATTTTGCCAAGAAAGCTGATGGTACACCATCAGCTGTAACACGCACCCCCAGTTCCCATGATGTTGAAACACGAAAGGTTAAAAAAAGGTGAATTAACAATATTTTACAAAGGTGGTTTTTAAAAAGCACCAACGGTGAAAATGACAGTAATGAGTGGAGGTTTTTGGTTCTGTTTTTGTTTTTAGAGAGTGTGCTGTGCACAAGCGAGGAGCGGGGGAGGGGCAGAGGGAGAGGGAGAATCCCAAGCAGGCCTCATGCTCGGTGCAGAGCCCCATGCAGGGCTTGATCTCAAGACCCGGGGATCCTGACCTGAGCTGAAATCGGGAGTCGGACGCTTAACCGACTAAGCCACTCAGACGCCCGACTGGGGTTTTCTAATGTAGCTTTTCCTCAGAAAAAGGCCAATAGTCTGCTTCAGTCACCTGATCTTTGTTTTATGGCCTCCTAAATTGTTAGAAAATGAGATAGTGCAGAGCTCATGCACAAGAAAGTGAGGGCCCCAAATGGGTAAGTAGATATAAAACCAAAGCTTAAAGTTTTATTGTTCACATTGGGAACCTAACTCAGTTTCCCTGGAAAAACCTGAGATACTGACAAAATAGCACCTTATCAGGCTAACTCTGCTCCTACCTTGCTGAGAAAAATGCACATTTCTTCAGTTTCCCTCCTTGCCACCCCAAGTCTTGTCCATCCCGCGCCCCCCACAATTACCAGCTGCCTCTCAAAGGCCAGCATCTCTCTGTTGAGCTCCTCTTTCCTGGCCGTCAGCCAACCCTCTGTCTCTCTGCAGCCTCCCCCCCCCCCCCCCCCCCCCCCCCCCGTGGCCTCCTGTCCTCGCCCACACAGCCACCGTCTCCTCTCCTGAACCGGGAACAGAAAACCACACACCAAGACAAGCCACGCCCAACCCTGCATCCGCCTGCCAGCGTTAGACGCCCCTTCTCCTCCTTTCCAAGAGGGGTCCGCGAGCCTTGCCTACTTCCTTGGCCTTCCTTCGCCTGTCAACCCGCTGCGGCCTCCCCGTCCTGGAACACCACTCCATTTCAACAGTCTCTTGGGTTTTCCTGCCACAGGCTTCCATCACCAGGTTTTACAGCAGCATCACAGGCCTCAGAACAGCTGTGGTTGAACTGCACAGGATGATCATTCTGCTGGCACCCCCGGGACTGACCGTTAGCACACGGACCAGAATGTACTCTTTCTGAAGCCGCTGGTCATCCAGCAGGCAGGAAGCCTGGCACAGCTAATGTGCTGCCCCAGTGAAGGGCCCCGATCCTGAGCAAGACCTGGGAGGAGGGCGGGCAGGGTATAAAGGCCAACAGGGAATAGCATCGTGCTGAGGTGGGGTCGAGGAAAACGTCAGCTGCGTGTGGAAAGAGGTTTAGGCTCTATGTCATCGTAGGTGAAAACTAATGCCATTAGGGTCACTTATAAATACTTGAGACCCAACTGTTTAAGGAAAAAAAAAAAAAACATTTGTGAGTTTTTAAAGGACGCTTAGCTGACTAAGCCACCCAGGCGCCCTTGTGTTTCTCAAGGACGAAGGACTAGAATCCACATGTACTGATTCTCCAAGCCCAGCGGCCCAGCTTACCACACTGTAGTCTAGTTTAAATAAACAGATCCAGGAAAACAGGCTTTGTCCGGAGTAGTTGGTGCACAAAGTATTCAATAACCTGCATAAATGCTTTAGTGATTACTGTTTACCTATGATCAAAATTTCCACGTCAAAATAGAACAGAGTTTTCCTCCACTGCTTTATTGTTCAAGTATTCTTCGATGTCCTGTTTCAGTGGATGAATCATAACACACAGAGCACTGGGAATCATTCAAAACACCAAACTGTGTGCTTGAAAGTTTACAAGCTCACTGCTGAGTCAAGAGGGCATACCCTGCCTGCAGCACAGAGCCAGTATTACGCTGACCTGCCTTCAGCTCTACCAGTGGTGCGATTTCTAGTGGCTTCTGCCTGTCAAAGATCCACTGTCACTGTAAGGTGATACGCGCCCCATAAAACCATCAGTTTTACGCAAGGCTATATCATCTTCGTAAGAACAAAAAGCTTTTGTATGCACGCACTGCCAGTACATTTCAAGAGGCCCAAATGTGCATGAGTAGAACGAATTATCAGACAAAAGGTCACAGATTACTTTGGCTAAAAAAAATATCTTTAAACATATCCAGCTCGACCTGCTCGCTGGTTTCTATATGCTGCATACATCTGGGTGTGCGTGGGTATCTATATAGCTTTTTTAAGGTGTATGGTCTAGCCCACTTTGCCATAGTTATGTAGGAACTACAGCATGCCTCACTACAAAAGCAAGAAGAGCTCGGTCTGCATTTCTGCCAACTTGATGCAAGGCCTTAAGAGCTTCCTGTGGAAGAGAGCCAGCATGGAGAATCCAGTCAATGTCTGCAGTGGGGAAAATTAATGGCAGACAGTTGGAAGGACTAGGTGATTGGCTGTGCAGCTTCAGGACCAGCATTTCCTCTGGTTTCAGGTCCATCGATGGATTCTGTGAGCGCGGACCCAAGTCTTTTTTAAATTAAAAAAATTTTTTTAATATTTATTTATTTTTGAGAGAGAAAGAGAGAGCAGAGGAGGGGCGGGGGGGGGGGGGTTGGTGGTGGAGAGAATCCCGAGCAGACTCCATGCTGTCAGCACAGAGCCCAATGCAGGGCTTGAAACCACAAACTGTGAGATCATGACTTGAGCCGAAATCAAGAGTCAGATGCTTAACCAGCTGAGCCAGCCAGGCGCCGCACCCCCCACCCCGCCTCCACCGACCCAAGTCTTTAACCACTATGGAAAGGAAGTAGTTTGTTCAGAAGTCTCATTGCGTGCATCCTCCTCACCTGCTGAGAGCCTGGGTGAACAGCCTGCACTTCAGGTTCAGTGTAGCTGATTAGCTGTTTCAGCTGGGAACAAATGACAGAACTCTCATTTATTCATTTCAATGACTTGGAGCTATGTTCCCTACACTTGACATGCCATCACCTGGACCCCTGAAGGTAACAGTTTCAGCATCTTCTATTCTAGCAGCAGGCAAAGCGTGCATTACTTTTTTAAGACGTAGTTTATGCAATTTCTAATTTAACATCTTGCATTGCTGGGAAGCATCAGTTAAAACTCAGGAACCAATATTGATACATTATTATTAACAAATGCCCATAGTTTACATCAGGGTTCACTCTTTGTACTGTTCTGTGGGTTTTGCTGAATACAAAATGTCACGTGTCCATAATTATAGTACCACTCAGAATAGTTTGACTGCCCTAAAAATCCCCTGTGCTCCATTATTGATCTCCTCTCCCCCCTCAAAAAATCCCTGGCAATCACTGGCCTTTTCATTGTCTCAGTCCAGAATCACACACTATTCTTTCCAGAATGTCATACAGTTGGAATTATATCGTATCTAGCCTTTCCAGACTGATTTCTTTTACTTAGCAATATTTATTTAAGGTTCCACCATGTCTTTCCATGGCTTAAAAGATACTTTTATCTTTGGATATCATTCTATCATATGGATATACCACTGTTGATCTATTCACCTGCTGAAGGATGTGTTGGTTATTTGCAGTTTAAAAGTGTTTATAATACAAACGTCCGTGTGCAGGTTTTCGTGTGGACTTGCCTGTTAATATTTCAGTCCCCACTGATACAGCTGCCTTCTGGTGAGAACAGACTTGTGGGCACTGTTCATTCTGGAAAGCTGTAAGATATTCACTTTGGGTCCATTTTTCTCAAAGCTCCTTAATACCTATTGGGCTCTCAGCTACCATTTCTGAGAGATTGGCAGATTTACCTCTGCAGATGTATTTTCTGAAGCTTGGTTATTACTAATGACCAAAAGTTTATCAAGTTCCTTCAAAGTGTTACAAATGAATTCGTTTTTTTATTGACTCCAGAGAGGGCTGACATCTGCCACAGAGACTTAGGGAGAGGTGGCAATCCCTTATTCCTTCCAGACATGTCAACATTACTTTCCAGGACTATAAATCCCTAGTGGAAATAAAGGTGCTTAAATTTTCAAGTAAAAAGTTATACTTTGGGGGCGCCTGGGTGGCTCAGTCAGTTAAGTGTCTGACTTCGGCTCAGGTCATGATTTCACGGTTCGTGGGTTCGAGCCCTGCGTTGGGCTCTGTGCTGACAGCTCAGAGCCTGGAGCCTGTTTCAGATTCTGTTCTCCCTCTCTCTCTGCCCCTCTTCTGTTCACACACCCTCTCTGTCTCTCTCAAAAATAAACCAACATTAAACAAATTTTTTTAAAGTTATAAAAAGGGATTATCTAAGCTGAGATCAGATGTATCAATGTTCTTGACATTGACTTTCTGATATCTACTTCTACAGCCAAAAGAACATTTTTCTCAGTATCTGGAAGGCCCACAGTCCTGTAGCCTGTCTCCTTTCATCTCAGCTTCCAAATCAACAGATGGCTGTTGGTTGGTTCTGTTGCCTGTTTCCAGGAAGTTCATTCCCCTGTGTTACAAAGATGTTCTTGGTCACATGGAGCCTTCTGTTGTTCGGTCTCCTGCTGCTGATTTCCTGGTTCTTTGTGCCCCTGAAGGCCATTGACTTGACTCAGATTCTGATGTTCTAGATGCCAGCCCTTTTCACTTGCAAAATCCATGATCAATGCATATGGTAGTGAAGACAGAAAAACTAGCTTTCTTCCTTGTGCGGAGATGGAATTTGAACCTGTGCATGCTTTTTTTTCCAGCAGGCAGTTTCTTTAGATTATCTGCAACCGCTGATTTTTCTGCTGAGTTCTATAGAGGCATAGCGGGACTCCAGTCTGACAGAAGGATGAACAGAAAGAGCCTGTCAAGGAAAAGAATGCTCTTTTTCCCTCCATTTTTAATTTCCTCATTTACAACTCAATACTGTGAATGGAAAAGAAGGGAAAGCAAGGGCTCACAGAGATCTTTGCACAGGCTCACGAGAGCATTATTCACAATCGCCAAACTCGAGTGTTCGCCTACGAATGAATGGATCAACAAAATGTGGAAATACGTACCCTTGGAAAAATATTCCTCATTAAAAAGAAAGGAAACCCTCATACATGCTACAACACGGATAAGACCTGAGGACGTTACGCTAAGTGAAATAAGCTCGCTACACGAGGACAGGTAGTTTATTACTCCACTAATGTCAGGTCCCTGGAGTAGCCAAATTCACAGACAGGAAGTAGAATGGTGGTTGCCAGGAGCAAAGGGGAGAGGTGAGCAGGGACTTACTGCTTAATAGGTACAGTTTCAGCGCTGCACAATGATCACAATGATAAAAATTCTAGAGACGAATGAGGATACTTGCACAACAATATGAATATACTTAATGCCACTGAACTGTACATTTCAAAATGGTTTAAATGGAAAGTATTATGTATATATTTACCACAATCTCTAAGAAATCAATATTGCAGTTAATGCAATAATGTTATACAACGAGCGTCTTAATCTTGGGTGACCATGAATCCTGGTTTGCTGGCCTAAGTCCCCATTTCTGCTTCTTTGCCCAGGGCACTCGTTAATAGTACCCCTTTCACCTTTAACAGTGTCCCAGATTGAACAAGAAGTCATATAGTCCCCCTAGATCTGTTTCATAATCGCATAAATCATCGCATAGCCATTCTCATTTGCAAATGTCTGAACATTCAGAATGCACCTGCATTTTCTCAAATTACTCTATAAATTCAATGGCCTACAGAATGTTAGGGGTTCTGATCTTTGTTTTTTTTAACTTAAAACAACACCCATTTATTAGCTGACAGTTCTGTAGATCAGAAGTTTGGAACAACAGGCCTGAGTTTTCTGCTCAGGATATGACAAAGCAGAAATCAAGATATCGGCCAGGGTGAGCTGTCATCCAGAAGTTCTGGGGGAAAATCTACTTCCAAGCCCATTTTTGGAATTGAATTCAAATTCTTGTGGTCGTAGGACAGAAGTCCCTGATAGGACGGAGGTCCCCCTTTCCTTGCTGCCACCCTTAACATTTTTTAAAGATTATATATTACTTTCTTTTTTTTATTTTTAATTTTTATTTCTAATAGATTTTGCCCCCCCCCTTTTTTTTTTTTTGCGCGCGCGCGAGAGAGAGAGAGAGAGAGAGAGAGAGGGCACAAGTGAGCAAGGGGCAGAAAGAGAGAGAATCCCAGGAGGGGCAGAGGGAGAGAAAGAGGGAAAGAGAAAGAGAGAGAAGCAGGGCTCACGAGAAGCAGGGCTTGAGCTCACCCAATGTGGAACTCGAACTCAGGAACTGTGAGATCATGACCTGAGCGGAAGTCAGATGCTCCTGACTGAGCCTCCCAGGCGCTATGTAGATTACTTTCTGAACGCTGACTAAAGTACCAAAAGCAGTCC
Organism: Prionailurus viverrinus; assembly: GCF_022837055.1. Classification (NCBI taxonomy): domain Eukaryota; kingdom Metazoa; phylum Chordata; class Mammalia; order Carnivora; family Felidae; genus Prionailurus; species Prionailurus viverrinus. The sequence goes on from NC_062564.1 coordinate 25,594,213, forward strand.
TCTTTCTTTACAAACTCATAATTTCTTTAAACCAAAACCCCCTAACTTTTGACAAGCTCCTTTCAATTTCTGCAGGTTCAAGGGAGCAGACAAAAGGCCCAGTCCGAGACAGTTGCCTCTTTTGGCTGCCGTTTTGTTGTTTTGCTGTTGTTAAAGATAGCAGCAGACAGTCTTTGAAGTCAGAGATATGTCTATTTCAATTAACTCTGCTTTTCACCTTACTTTCAGAAAATACCCCACTTTTTCTTTGAGAAAGCCACAGTTCTCCATCCTCACCATAAGAGCACCATTTTACCTGCCAAAACCCTTTCTGACTGTCTCCCCCAGAGTGCGTGTCAGTCTCTCAAAGGAAGAGTTGCATATCTTTAGCACCCAGCACCAATCATGGTACAAAGGAGGTTCTTAATAGATACATCTTGAGACAGTGAGTAAACAGATCACTCAATGATGTTCAAATACTCGTCTTGCTTGATTGTACTCAAATTCTGCTTTAAAAAATACACCAAAAAACCATGCCTTCTCTACCCACTTCCTGCTTCAATTTGGTCCATTGGTGATCCAACCAGAGAGTGAGTTCAGGTTTGGATGTTCTACTTTATAATACACTTAGAAAATCAAAAGATCATTTTGATTGTTTTGTTTATTTTTGAGAGAGAGAGAGAGAGAGCGTGAGCACGCGTGAGCAAGCAGGGGAAGGGCAGAGAGGAGACAGAATCCGAAGCAGGTTCCAGGCTCTGAGCTGTCAGCACAGAGCCTGATTCGGGGTTCGAACTCAACAACCACGAGATCATGACCTGAGCTGAAGTCAGAGGTTCAACCAACTGAGCCACCCAGGTGGTCAGATCATTTTGACTTTAAAAAAAAAATTTTTTTAATGTTTATTTATTTTTGAGACAATGCGAGAGACAGAGTGCAAGCAGCAGAAGGGTAGACAGAGGGAGACACAGAATCGGAAGCAGGCTCCAGGCTCTGAGCTGTCAGCACAGAGCCCGACACGGGGCTCGAACTCACGAACCGTGAGATCATGACCTGAGCCAAAGTCAGACGCTTAACCAACTGAGCCACTCAGGTGCCCCTGATTTTCAGTCCATAAAAGGAGTTGTGTCCTACAACTTAACCTGCCACTACGCTCCACATAGCTGAAGACAAGAACTCATCCCCCTTATAACCCAGGGGGAGGGAAATCCAGATTTTTCTCTTGAATGTTTGCTCAAATAGGAAGGAAAGAGAAAAACTGTGGGAAGCGGGAAGTGGAGATCATAATGTGTTACTCTAACATAGATTAATACTACTTACTTTCCCTTATAATTAATCAAGCAATAGTGTAATATTAGATACAAACACTTCCCTCCTGAGAATACACTGTGTGTGGGGCTTCGGTGGGGGCTCAGGAGGGAGGACACTGGATTTGTCTTGAAGCTTCATTTACAGAGTAACAGCCCTGTGTTTATTTTCATAGGTTTAGTTTTGGTGGCTTGGGTGGGATGGCTAAACTTGGTGTCACCACTGGACTTGAAAGAACATATTCACATTATAGTGTGGTTTACCCCAGGCAGCATTTGTAATTCTGCATTTAAATGCTTTCACCACCTACCAGATATCTGAATGGAGTGTTGCCTGTTGAGACATAAAAATCAATTAAAAATAGATATGATAGACTGACAAATTCACTAAGTTACCCTATTTGTTTTTGCTACTCTGCTTTCATTTTCTAACTCCAAATATCAGAGGCAAATATAAAATGATTGCATTCAGTAATCAAGATTAAGTCTTAGATACGCCAATGGAATTTCTGACTGCCGATAAATGATCATTTATGACTTAGTAATAGTAGAGAGTCCATCATATTTACTTTAATGGTTTGCAAAAACAGAATCTGACAAGTAGGGTATGAAACACGTTATTACAGTCAATACTCTTATTTAATTTCCAATTAACAGGTCATTTCTATCTTTATGATCCTTAAAAAAAAAGCACATTAAAATTATAGAGGAAAGAAAGATTTAGTAGAAACACAGAGACACAGATAACTCATCTAATGAAAGAGCCAGCCTGCCAGGAGCTATAATTTCTGTTATCATGCCCTGAATTCTTCCTTTGTATTGCTATGCATTAAACATAGCCTATCTGGGACTTTGGTGGGGAGGACTTTTTTAGAAATCAATTCTCCTGGTATTTGACTTTGATTACTAAACCAGAACAAAGGAATATTATTTCGTATTCAGATAGAACCACATGCAGAGGCAGGCACTTGGTAATTTTTAGTTATTTATTTGCTTGATGCTTTTTCCAGCAATTTCAACTATAATGACTATCATATCCATCTGTTTGAAATGGAAATTGGTTAGCAACCAGATCCTTTTTGGATTCTTACAATATATCATCTACCTGCTTTGAATGAAATATGCTAGCTCAGGCTCTGATAAAATATGTTTTAGATATGTAAGACGTGATGGGGATGTCACTCGGCTTTCATTCCAGTCTCCTTCAAGTGTACGTTCCTCAATTGTGGAGGCTGGAAAGGTGTAAACTACATTTCCCAGAGTTCCTTGCAGCTAGGGTTCTGGGCACAGATCAGGTTCTGCCCATGGGATGAGCTGGATGAGAAGGGACGGAGAGGGTATATAAAAAAAAAAATATGTTTGCTAGCTTGTTTTTGTCATTAGTAGCTGTGTTCAGTCACTGGCTTCCTGTGTGGAATTGCACTTTGTAAGCAGCTAATCTGATCACTTGTGCCTTGGACTGTCAATAGCTCCAGTGGTGGCTCTGATTCCCAACTTTCATCCCTTGGCAATGACAGCAGCAGCCCTAGGTAGGGGGCGGGAGGGGGGGGGGCAGTTCCGCTGTGCTGTCTGAGTGTCACCCCTAGAGCTCAGCCTGGATCCTCTTCTCCCCTTTCAGCTGCAACCTCTTCTTCCAACCTTGTCAACACCTAACTCCCATACAAAAACCGTTTTGCTTACAGCAACTAGGATAGTTTCTATTATCTGCAGCCTCCCTCAACAGGGAAGAAGGGAGAGATGAGGGAATTCAGTGCACAAGACATTAGTTCTGATGCCTGGGAAGAACTGCCAAAGGGACAAAGTCTGTGCCCATCTGACATATACAGTTATACATTAAGAACAGGGAGGAGATCAAGGGCCATACCATCCAGAACTACCCAAGTGAGGGCCAACACTGCAGGGCCTGAGGTTAAAGCCAAAGCATAGTTATGAGGGCTGAGAAATAATTCTGGGGACCCCTGGAGAGAGAAGAAAAAAACATTAAGGAAAAAAAAATGACAGGGGAAAGAGGAAGGAAAAAGAAGGGAAATGAGAACAGGGAATAACGGTGAATAAAAGCACGCATATGGTGAAGAGAAGCCTATGCCAGATTTTTCCCTGACCTTGCCTGGATGGTGCTGGAGAGCGGTCCACCAAGGATACATGCTGCTTCCTGCCCCTGCTCTGCAGGCCTAGCTCACAGCTTCTCAGAGCTGGGCTCAGGCTTCTCACATACACACTCAGGAGGCCTTTCCCTGGGTGAAATACACGTGACTCTGTCCCTATAGCTATTGAATAGACATATAAATTCAAACTGGGTAAATATGTATAACCCATAAATTTTTGTGTATATATGCATATAGAGAGAGAATAGCTGGAAATACACAAAATGGAAATGCACAAATAAATTTGTATATAGGACACAGATGTGTGTGTAGGATAGCTGGAAATCTACAAAATGTGTATATTAAACAAAAATCTGTTAGATTTTTCAAGAGAAAATTAATCCCAGTGGTTTTCAAGTCAGACAATTAGTAATGCAAAGAGCTGACAAACTAGTCAATCATGGTACATATCGGCTTAGGCTCTGATCAGCTTCAAAAAAATGATTGTAAATATCTTTTGTATAATGCGTTAGAGTAGTCTGAGAGCCTAAGATGCTTGCTTACACAAAACAAGAGTTCTGAGACCATAATCCTCAGTATAAAAGACAAGAAAATGTGTGTCAGGGCCCAGGCCTGCTGTTCCAGCCTCATTCACAACATTGTCCCTTCCTCATAGATACCTGGCTCTCCTTGGCCCACCCCTACAGTATACATGTGCATGCAGTCTTCACAGGTGCTGTTCCTTCCGTATCAAATGCTCTTCCTTCCTCAAGGACCTTCCTTCACAACCCCACCGCCACCGCCTTAAGCAAGCACTCCTGACATCCCTCCCTTCACAAGTCAAATTCCCTGTTTCTGCCCTTGACATTCTTCCTGCCTAGCACGAGCACCGGTGTAATTACAGGTTTACGTATGTATGCCAGCAGACAGGTGTTCCCTGAAAAGTTAGGTCTCTTTTTCTTGCTATGGTATTCTGAAGGCTCAGCATAGTGCCTTAGGTGCCTAGACAGTGCTGAACAAGTGAAAAGCTAAACGAATGCTATGGCTGTTTCGCCCCCAAAGTCGAAATGCTCCATTGTAAACTATGTAACTGTCCATGGGAAAACTAGAAACTATTATCATTTTACGAGGCCCATACTTTTTTTTTTTTTAACGTTTATTTATTTTTGAGACAGAGAGAGACAGAGCATGAACGGGGGAGGGTCAGAGAGAGGGAGACACAGAATCTGAAACAGGCTCCAGGCTCTGAGCGGTCAGGACAGAGCCTGACGCGGGGCTCGAACTCACGGACCGCGAGATCATGACCTCAGCCAAAGTCGGCCGCTTAACCAACTGAGCCACCCAGGCGCCCCAGGAGGGCCATACTTCTAATGGCATTAACAGAAACTAGCCAATTTAATGTTTAAATTCTATTTTAGAATTCCAACTGGTCATCTCTCCCTCCCTGTACTGTCTCATCATCATTTCCAAACACCATGGCAGGTAATGTCTTTAACCCTAGATAAGCCAAAGGCCTGCGTAAGGTAGAAGATATGCAGGCTTGACAGGGTGAGCCTCTAGCTCCCAAAAGACTAACTACTAGGAGCCTAGCATATACTATAGTGTATACTGTGAGAGCATACAGAATATACCAGGACAGGAGAATGACCTGTTCGCCTGCACGTTCGGTTCTCCTGTCAGTTTTGCAGCAACCCCTCCATAGCCCCCCGGAGATGACATTTAGGGCAACACATTTCTCCTCCTAATACGACTGCTCACAGCGTGCTAACCGCACACTCGATATGACAAATTACTCCATGCGCTTCTCCCAACCACATCGGGAAGGCTCATTATCGCCATTTCACAGGTGAGGAAATGGCCCCGAGATGGGATTCATTCCAGGTATTCCAGTGCACGCTCTGAATTCCTTCTCTTGAGTGGTCAGAAGTTTGCCTGATTGGGAAGTGAGTAGCCAGAGAGAAAGCCGTCGACTCCTCTTGGATACCTCTTAGCTAGGGGTTCTACGCAACGTACTCTCTTACGACATCAAGAGAAGAAAATCACAAAAACCGAAGGACATTCAGTTGGCCATGTGGCACCACCACACTTGCAGACCTTCCAGGGACCAAGCTATACCACAATCAGGCTCCATTTTTATTTCCTTCAGTGTGGTCTTAAATAAATCCCTGGCATCTTAACACTTCCATACCTGTCTTCTCAGAGCGCCTTCTCACTGTCCCTACAGGTAGAAACATAAGATTGCACAGACAAGTGCTGACAGCCTCATACCAACAATGCATTATACCCAGGGCTAAATGACAATGAGAGCTTGACTCAATTCCTATCTAAAATACAAATCAGAACATCACCATGCAGTAAAGAAAGATTTAGTTGCATTTTTTTCTCCTGTATATCGCCAAGCTTGACTGGTCCTTTGTAAAGGATAGAGTGATAGAACCTTCATCATGTGTTTCAAATTTTGGATACTAGTTTTCTAAAGGTGCATATGAATTATTTATAGTGACATGCATATAAGTATTCACATATCTACCTGCCAGAAATACCTTCTTTAGAGTCCTCTTAACCTCCAGCAAGATTTGGCTTTAGAAAATACACATAAACAGAGACTTAAGATTTATTTGGGAAGCACCTCTGCCCCTCCATTTTAAAACAGAATTAACCATGCAGACATAGTATTTTCAGTTTCACATCCCGCTGGTAAGTAAAATCTTTGTTAAAACCTTGACTACCTTGGTGATTTAGCTACAGCAACACACACACACACACACACACACACACACACACACACACACACGGACAAATAATTTCCAGAGAACGTCATACAATACTTGAACCTTTCTAGAAATAGGCTTTCTTTTGAATGACAAGAAGAGCCTATAGGGAGCTCCAGTTTCAAATCTGACCAAATGCATTCACAAAGCAGTTGTCTCTGGAGTGGTCTCCTTAGTGAGGAAACACTTTCCAACTTGTCAAGGTCTCCTTTAAAAGAAGTTATGTGCAATCTGTGGCCATCAGGGAGTCGCTTTCATTCTCTGCAAACAACCCTCTCCTCTGAGATCCTCTCAAGATCCCTCACCAACACTGGAGAGTCCTTTACACTGCATGTTCAGTCAGGCATCAAGGACAGAAAAATCCACAATCTAAACTTCAAACGGAATTAACCATTCATTAGACAGTAACGCCAAGGATTCCATAGTTAATGAGCCACACGAATAGTATTACATTCAACAGCTGAAAGGAGGAGTTAAATGTCAATCATTTGCCTGTAATATTGCTAATAATCTTAACCTCAAAACGATGTAGATATCGTTCTAGCTCTCTGCCCACCGGAAACGTTCAATGTACATTTAAATCCATGCATACCAACTGATATAAAGCTTTGCACGTAGATATTTACAGCCTTACCCTCTTTCTACATAAATCGTTTCTATCCTTATGATATTTACCACCAAGAACCCAGGTAATACCACGAGATACACCTAGAGCAATATTACACAAATCCTAGCATCCCGTTTTGAAATTCCTTCTTAAACTGTGTTTTTTGTTGTCAGCTTTGACTATGTCCATAAGTTCTTTCACATCACCTAAAAAATATTCTGACCAACTTTCTGGGGTTATTAGCTGTCTCCTGCTAGTTAAAAATCAATTCCCAAGTGGTAGCTTCTAAAGGGAGAGATACACGTGTACTCCGTGAAAACAGAAATCTATTTTCACCTTTAAGACACTAAACATGTCCCCTGAAGCTCTGAGTTCTGACTTCTCCGATGTTAACATCTGAAGCACATCCCGCAATCCCCTACCGCATGGCAGGCTCGCCTGTTTTGATCACGTCTAAGTTTTCAAGGTAAACAGGTCACTCTCGGCGCCCGGAACGACAGAGGAAGAGAGCACGAACTCACCTAGGCGGTCAGACCCCGGACACAGGGGGCCCGAGCGCGCGAAGCGACCTGTCGCGCCCCCGACTCCCCGCGTGCTGGGGGAGGGCGGGCGCAGGGCGGGCAGAACTAGGGTGGGAAAGAGGCTCGCCGCCGCTCCCCTCTGCGGACCATTGTCAGCGCCACGGTCGCCGGCGCTTTCTGCACGGTATGGGGGCGGGAGACTCTACCGAACCGAATAGTTGCAACGCTCTCCCGGAGCCGGGGAGAAAAAGCTGCTTTTGCATCAGAGCCGGGGGCCGTACCAGGTGTAACTTCCACCCCTTGACCTATTTTAGAGTGTGAGAGCGAAAGCGGTAGGGAAAAATAGACGGAGCGCGCGCGGGGGGGAGGGGGGCTCCGGGACGCGCGTGCCCGAGTGGGAGCGCGCGCCCGCCCTGCCGGGGCTTCCAAAGAGAAGTTACGCCGAGGGCCCCGCGGCCTCCCGGGCCGCGGCTCGGCGGCGGAGCTCGGGGCTGGCCCCCTCCGCGAGCTCCTCCCGCCGCCGCCCGGGTCCAGGCTTCGCGCGCCCTCCTCCGCGCGCGCGCCCTGCGCGGGAAGCTCCGTTCCCGGGGCTCGGGGGCCTTCGGGCGGGCTCCGCGACAGTAGCTGGGCGACCGCCCGCGGCCCCGGGCGCGCGGTTCCCCGCCCCCGTCACCGTCCCCGCCTCCCCGACCCGCCCTCACCTCTCCGGAGGCGGCGCTTGGGCTCCGGCGGCGCCTCCAGGCCGGGAGGACTGACGGCCTCGGAGGGGCGGCGGAGCGGAGCCGGGGGAGTGTCGCCTCCCAACCCAGTGCCCTGGGGACGCCCCGCCCGAACGTTCCTGGGAAGTGAGGCTCTGCCGCTCCCGCCCGGCCCAGGGATGGGGGTGACCTTCCTGCCTCCTTCCCAGGCTCTGCGCATCAGCCTTCCCCGGCGTGGCCGATCCTACGTGGGAGAGGACGCCAAGGGGAGTACACCTGGCCGCCCCGGAGCACAGCAACGCGGTACCTGGGGGTGACAACAACGTGACTCTTTAGCGCGTCTTTTCTCCTTTGATTTTTGCAACCACCTACTTCAACGGAGATGTGCCTGTTGGGTTTCTGGGATAACCGAAGTCCGAGGTGCCAATGCTTAGTCTCCAGATCTTGTCATTGAAATGGGATGCTTAACCTGTTCAAAGAGTTTTGCAAAACTAACCCTATCAAAATAGCATCTATCAGAAGGAGGGATGGAATTTAGGTTAGAAGTTTGTGTCTAAAATTCGACACGTCTGCCCCATGCACACCCTCTTGCTTCTGTAACAATAGGGTTTAACTACTTTCTGCCAAGTCCTTGGTGTGATAATCTTCAACCCCTATTAGTAAGCAACTCACTAGTCGTCAGAAGCCTGTGCATTACAAAAAAAAAAAAAAAAAAAAAATTCTCGGGGTGGGAGGGGGCGCTACTCTAGGGCTCCCATAGACACTGGTATATTTAAGGTACTACTAAGAGGGTGGGTGGAGATCAGCATACATAGTTTGTGATTCTGAAATAATTTGCCAGTGCAGCACTATATTGGGGTAGGGGAAGGAACCTTTACTTGGGTATTTACATGCTCAGGAGAATCAAATCGACGTTTCCTTTTTCTGTAGAAGTTCCCCTTTCGCATTTAAAAGGGGGAAAAATCATGAGACTGATTTCACATGTTTTTCTTGAGCTGGATCCCTGCCCACTGAAGTGCCACTGGTGATTTTTATTTCTATTCCACGGAGATGCAACCGCAATACATCCTTGAGTGCAAGATACATATATTTGACACTGTGATGTCCCGTGCCATCTTCTAGCGGTGCACTAGGGGACAAGGCACACCTAAATGAGTATAGTGACTTAAACATAGCAGGTACCTAGTAAATACCTGTCCAGTGAATGGGGTCTCAACAGTATGTGATAAATACAAAAGTGGCCTGTTTCCAATTCTGCGGGAAAGCATGAGGGAAATCAGTTAAAAGTGACGCGGTCAGGGAAGGCGCCCTGGAGGTGGTGACAGGTGCAGGATTTTGCTATGGAGAATCGGCTAAGGGATGAAAGTAAGAAAGTCTGTTTACTATGTTTCTGAGATATGGCAGGAGAAGAGGTTCTTAACATTTTGTAGGTATTAGGCTCATCTAAGAATCTGAGAGAAGTTTTGGAACGCTCCCATATAAAAAACAAATGTAAAAATGTTTGCCTATATTTTTCTGGGATTTCACAGACTGGCTAAGGCAAATCTACAGAATCCCTAGAGTTCTGTGGACTTGAGTTACCATTTCCTCATTTGGCGGCAGGGAGAAAAATAAGGAGATTATTCTACTTGAGGCCATCATAACAGGCATTTCCATGGCCACCACCAGAATTTGGGTAATGACCAAGGGAATAGAAAGAGAATTGTGCCGTAGAGGAAATGTGTACACTTGACAAGTAGAGCCCTCTTTCTCTTGAAGCTAAAACATAGCATTTGTGTTCTTTTTGTACCTGAGAATTTCACTTTCATCCCTCAGCAAAAAGATAAAATAAAATATGGCTGTCAAACATGGCTGATGCAGGGCGGGTACATGGAAGGGAATGGCAGGCAGGGTATTGAATTGTCATCTCCTTACTTGTGATGTTTGACATTATTCGTGAACAAAGGTAAGTAATCTTTGCTCTCAAATAGACCAATTACCAATTCTATGATATTTCTTTTTATTTTAATTTTTTAAGTTTATTTATTTATGAGAGAGAGAGACACAGCATGAGTGGGGGAGGGGCAGAGACAGAGAGAAAGAGAGAGAGAGAGAGAGACAGAATCTGAAGCAGGCTCCAGGCTCTGAGTTGTCAGCACAGAGCCTGACACGGGACTCGAGTTCACAAACCATGAGATCATGACCTGAACCAAAGTCGGATGCTTAACTGACTAAGCCACCCAGGCACCCCTATGATATTTCTTAATTTGGCTGGTTAAAATAGAAATTTGATATTAAAATTTATTTTTCTTTCTTTCTTTCCTTCTTTCTCTCTTTCTTTCTTTCTTTCTTTCTTTCTTTCTTTCGAGAGAATCTTAAGTAGGCTCCACGCTGATTGATGCAGGGCTCTATCTCATGACCTGAGCCAAAATCAAGAGTCAGATGCTGAACTGACCAAGCCACCCAAGTTCCCCTGTATTAAAAAAAATTTTTTTTAAAGAAATAATACAAGTCTGGCAGTGATCCCACACAGAAGATTCCAGTAGTCCTGCTTTACCCACGTTTTCACTTTCTGTGGTCTCAGTTACCTGGCTGTCAATTGCAGTCTGGAAGCAGACGTTCCTTCTCATATATCAGAACATTAGTCGTCAACAGTCACCTAATGCTACGTCACAACACTGCGGTCACTCACCTTACTTCCTCCCCTCTCCAGGGCATTTTATCATCTCATATCTTCATAAGAAGAAGGGTGAATGCAGAACAATAAAATAGCTTGAGAGAGACAGAGACCACTTTCCCATACCTACTATTACAGTATATTTGTGGAATAATTCCATTTTATTATTAGTTATCGTTGTGAGCCTCTTACTGTGCCTACCTTATAAATTGAACTTTATCAGAGATATGTGTGATAAGAAAAAACATAGTATACCTAGGGTTCTGTCCTGTCCCCGGTTTCAGGCAACCACTGGGAGTCTTGGAAGGTGTCCCTTGTTGACAACTGTTTTATTAAAACGTAGAGTCTAGGGGCGCCTGGGTGGCTCAGTCGGTTAAGCGTCTGACTTCAGCTCAGGTCACGATCTCGCGGTCCATGAGTTTGAGCCTTGCGTCGGACTCTGGGCTGACAGCTTAGAGCCTGGAGCCTGCTTCCGATTCTGTGTCTCCCTCTCTCTCTGCCCCTCCCCCGTTCATGCTCTGTCTCTCTCTGTCTCAAAAATAAATAAACATTAAAAAAAATTTTAAAAAGTAGAGTCTATATAGAAACAATAGGTCTTCTCTTACAGTTAATTATGAAGTAAGTGTTGGTGATGGCCTCAACAGAAGTTAGATCACTGTGGAACATGTAACAAGTGTTCTCCTGTTTCTTTATAAATTTGCACTTCATTTTGTATTGCTTAGTTAACTAAATTCCTTTATTATTATATATATTTGTATATCATATACACTGTATGTAAAATAGATATGTGAATACATTATACATAATACATGTAAATATATAAAATATGTTATATTGAAAACGTAACACAAATATATAACTATATATAATATTGTCTATAGTATATATTATTATGTAACACGTTATGTACTTTGTCTTATTGTCATGTTGCTTAGTCAACTCAGTTCCTTAGTTCGTGAACTCTGGGTCTGGCACGTGCCTCTTGAGCAGATGGGAGGCCACGTTTCTCTGAGTATCTCCTCTGTGCCTTCAGAGAAAGGCAGTGACGGTGGTTCTTCACACAGAGGTACGATATTTGCCATCACGTGACTTACCCAACAAAGGGTTCGTGTCCGCCAGTCAGAGCTGTCTGGTTTGTCCTGTGGCCCACAAGGCGGTGGCTGGAAGCATGCTGCCCGATAGAGATACGCAGTACGGAGGCTGAGACCTGATGAGATCCTTTCCTAAGTGGCTTAAAGGCGAGGCTTGGATTCGAATCCGAGCAGTGAGTGCTCTAGATCCTGTGTCTTAACCTGTCTGCTCTCTGCCCCGAGAGAGGCAAAGACCGAGTTAAACTGGGCCACATACACATGGCCAAGTCACAATGTAGGAGTGATGGGTGGCTTGACGGCTGAGAACTCACCCTACTATCCTACCTGGAGCTGGGTTTCCTCGTTAACCTTCCAGGACCTTGGGCTTCCTTACTTTGTCATGTGGCTTCGTGATAAGTCTTATCGACGTAGATAACCGGCTTCTCTTCTTTATAACCTGAATGAACACAGCATACTGGTGGTCTGTAACACTGCCATGACAGGAAACAGAGACATAACCATCCCATCCGTGGCTCCATTTTTTTAGTGGTCTCCTTTCCTCCTGATAAAATCAGAAGATTCCTTCTTAGAGATGTTATCCGAAATCAACTGTCTACAAATCGAATCACGTTTTTTACCAGCAAATTTTTTTAGTGAAGTGAATCTTTTCCTACAAAAAATAGCATTTCTTTTCTCTGAACCATCATGAAAATTATATCCAGAATTTAGCAGTTGTTATTTTTAACCACTTATTTAGTGGAAATATGGGGGAAAATACAAATCAATAGTTACTAAAACCAAATTATTTCACATCCCTTCTGCTTGAGATTCAATACCAGCTCTCCTTGGCTTTTTAAATACCACACATCCCATAGAATAGGCCAGAGTGCCCCTCACGGCCTGGCCCCAAGCTACCTTTCTGGGCTCAAGGAAAATCATGAGATTTCTCCAGCTTATACAGCCCTAAATTCCAGGCCTCTAATTAAAGTTACAGCACTTACGTAGAAATTCATAGAAGCTGTTTTCCTAGAGCTTGTGACCATTTATTCAGTTTGTCCTCATTGCCTATCATAGTTCTTAGCATTTAGTTAGAGCTCAGTGCATACTTTTGAATTAATTAATTTGCCTGTATTGCGATAAGCCTCGGATTGTGCTGTATGATACTTAGAAAACTATTTCATTCGTTTCACCTTTGGCTGTCTACTACATAAAAAGCCCGTGGTCAGTACTGGCTTTAACCACTTGGGTGCTTATTTGTTATTACCACAATAGAGACAGACTTTAAAAAAAAAAAAAACATTGCTGCGTTTTTCCCTTCGTTTCTCCTCCTTTCAAAGTCATTCTGTATTTTTGAGCGATCCTAACTAGTTTAGAAAGATAGCATCTTGGTGCATAAGAAAATCAGACCTCTCAACAAATGGAATGGTAAACTGAGGTGAAGTTACCTACAGATTATAGGAAGAAACTGATAGGTGCTCCCAGAATGATCTCTGAAGGAGACCAGAGCTAAAATAGTCTGACGACAGGGATAGAAAAGGCTCAAGCTTTTTCACCTCATTAGTTTCAAAGCCTTCCCCATAATAAACCAGTCAGACTGGCCTGGGGATCAAGGAGCTCACGGCTGTTGATAATATAAATCAGCACATCCTAGGAAGAGAAGCACTAACCAAAAGCTGTCCTTGGCATCTGGGGTGTGCATGGGCTGGGGTCCGGGACGCCATCCACCTAGGTCCTAAACCCTTCTCCAGCCGCCGTGGTGCTAACAGAGGCTAGAACTGCTCTGCCTTTTTCCAAGGAACTGGCATTCTCCAGACCTGTGAAGCCTTCAAGGCCTCTTTGGGGTAAACTGAATTTCCCAGCATGAAGGAATCAATGGTTTCTTATCTGGTAGGGTTTTATGGGCTTTCTGTCTTCCTGAATTACAGAAAAAATAGCCCTGCCAAAAATTGCAATACTTCCCAAGCACCCGTCCTTGGTTCTCTGCTTTTCTCTCTCCGTAATCTTTCCCTGGACAGCTTCATCCAACTTTATAACTGCAAGCAGAATTTCTGCGTAGATGGATAAAAAAAAAAAAAAAAAAAATCTGTGTCTCTGAGTTGGTCCTCTCCTAAAATTCTGGATCCACGTTGCTAGCATTTTGCTTGCCCTCTCTGACCTCGGTACATTTGAATCAGAGATCCGATGCCCTGTTGAACTAATCCAGCTACTCTCTGCTTTCTTCTATGAATCCCTAGCACACCTGGCACATCCTTAAACTATTTGCTTCTTAGCCCTCCGGCGCCCACCAGCTGCCCGTTGTATCTTTGTAATACTTTTACTTATCTACTCCTCTCCCTGCGTACTGTTTCTACCCTCCATGTTTATGTCCCATTACTTCTCACCTGGATGATTATAATAATTGTTCAATCTGGTCTCCTGACTTCCAAGGCCATCTCTTTCCCCAAACCTTTTAGCTTTTATCTGGAATTCATCTCTCTGTCCTGAGAATTTTTTTTTTTATCTAAATCCTATTTTTCTTTCTCTATATCCTATTTGAGACACATATCACGAACTTTTACAAAAACGATTCGTTCATTTCTTTATTCAACACGTATTTACCGAACCGTTGTTATGTGCCAGATAGTGTGCTAGGAAAACACTGGTGAGCAAAACGGATAAAATGAAACAGCTCTCCTCGTGGAACCTGTGGTCTAGTGGGATCTCTGCCGTTAATCGAATTATTACAGACAGTACAAATAAAATGTGTCGTTCGCAACTGAAACGTGTATCTGGAAGGAAGATTACAGAATGTCATCAAAACTCACGCGTCCCGCCTTTCCCTAAAGGGAACACAGGGGTAGCATTCATCCTGTGCCCTCAGAGTCTGGCCCCGAGTCACGACTGTGGAGGTGTTTAATAAGTTTTTGTTGAAGGAACGGATACATCCTCTTCTTTCTGATGTGTGAGTATGTGACGCTTTCTGTATTGCACAGTATTGGATAAAATACACAGCAGGTATGTCCTCAGATGCTGATCTCAGCACACGGCCACTTAAGCTGTTTGCTTTCGCTTCTATAACCACAAATCCATGGGTCATCTAGCTCCAGATGCACCTTCTCCTTGCCTGCATAACAACGTGTAGATTCTTGTTATTCTAGCAAGAGCGTTATCAAGAACAGTCTTTGCTGTTCTTATTCTCACTAGTAATATGCTGTGCTTACCAGCACAAAGCCCATTGTTCCTTACAGTTCATAATGTTTGCCGAAGATGGAAAACAACGCTGTGTCTTTTGCCCCAAGGGGCAACAGTGTCATCCTCCACTATCGTTTGTGTCGTTTTCCTGCTTCCTCTCCACCTCTGGGGCAATTTGGGTGCTGCTTCTGTGTGCTGCTTCTCCTAACTTCTGCCCTGTTGCTCTTTCCTGAGCTTTTATTTGTCATCTTGTGATTTTTGGAGTCAGCTTTTAGCTGGAACAGTGAGTGACACATGTCTCCTGGTATATCCCCCCCCCACCTCTCTCCCCCACCCCCACCATGCTGTTATATAATTCTTTTGCAAGAAGCACTCTCAGACACAGAATCTCAGGTATGATTTTTTGTGCGTCTATGTGTTGTTTGTTTTTGGCTTAGAGTGGGCAGGGAACAGGAGAGAGGAACTTATTAGTCATGGTAGACAAAGAAAGACTGTAAAAAATAAATTCCAATAACAGAGAACGTGCTACGTTAAAAAAAATGGAATATCTATCATGCAGGGAAAACATGGAATTATGATTTTGAAGACAATGTTGTCACCTGGAAATTCAACGTAATCTTAAGTGGAAAGGCATTTTTGTCACTGTTTTGCAAATATTATATTTACATCTTTGTATGGGGAAAATGCCAAAATGTTAATAGTGGTTTCCTCTGGGTGGTGAAACTCTCATTTTTACACTCTCCTATACATTTTTTGAAGAGCAAGGGATTGTATGTAGTTTGGGGGCAAAACATACTCCTATTTGCAGCCACGACGGAGCCTATTTGCAGTCCTCATGGATTTTATTGTCACTGCATCCCTGCCATTACCGATCAAGCGTGTGAGAAGCAGGATCGACATGCGGAAAGCTGTCCTGTTCCTTTTCTTTAATATTATTTTAAATTCTCAAGGGCAGTAGTGAGAGAAAGTCCAGTTGTTTTAAATATAGATTTCCCAATTACCACAGCATTCACTTACCGACAAGCTATTCACAGCTACGTCACAGACACAGCCATATGTGCCCCATATTGTATTGTAGCTAACTTACTTGTCGTGTTCCATCCTGTTTGTGAGGTAAAACGAAATGTCAGCTCTCTGGCTAAGTGTTTTGATTGCATCTACCTATTGGTAATGGTAATCTTGAGTTTATATGAAAGTCAGTTCTGGGAAAAATGGAGTAGATCTGTGTGTACGTGTGCAAATGTGTGCACTTGTGTGTGTACGTGTGTGTGTGTAGTTCCTGGAGATTTAATAGTCTGGGGAAAAGGAAAGGTGAATTTTTATGTGGTTATTTTTCTTTTTCTTTGATGATATTTTTGGAACTTTTAGGGGTACAACTTGTTTTTAAGCTTATTTATTGTGAGAGAGAGAGAGTGAGCAGGAGAGGGAAAGGGAGAAAAAGGGAGAGAGAGAATCCCAAGCAGGCTCTACACTGTCAGCAGGGAGCT
This sequence comes from Prionailurus viverrinus, assembly GCF_022837055.1. Classification (NCBI taxonomy): domain Eukaryota; kingdom Metazoa; phylum Chordata; class Mammalia; order Carnivora; family Felidae; genus Prionailurus; species Prionailurus viverrinus. The sequence continues at coordinate 25,610,561 of NC_062564.1, forward strand.
TGATGTGAGCTTGAACCCATAAACTGTGAGACCGTGACCTGAGCCAAAACCAAGAGTCAGACGCTCAACTGACTGAGCCACCCAGGTGCCCCTGAGGGTATAGCTTCTGAAAAAAAAAAAAAAAAGTGTTTAAGATTAGGTACAAATATATGTCACCAGAAGTTAACTTGCTATAAAATCGTTTCTGAAAACTATGCAATAAGAAAATTTTGTTAGAAAACCATTTGCAGTTGTCAAAGTACAATTATTATCTTCTGAGAACAAGATAATACTACTCTACCACAATCCTAGTGAAAACCAGAGTTCTTTGACCCTGATCTGAATAAAGATCTCTAAGTCTCAGATTACTTACCTGCAAAGTGAGAGAGTTCAGTTGTAAGATCCCTGAGGGTTCCACACAGTTCTTAAAACAGAAAGCATTTTTGTTTGTTTTTAGAAAGTTTTAAGTTAAGAAGGGATTTGGTGTCTTCTTTATCTAATTCATTTATGATCAAGTCAGTTGTAGGAAAAATGGGGAAGGAGATTGGGTAGGAGAAGGCTGAGTAGGAGGTTTCTATTTTCCAAGCTGGATTTCAGAGGTTTGGAAGGGGAGTTAACAGTTGGTCATAGCTTCCATTTAACTTACGTGAAGAATTTAGGAAGGACTTGCGATAGGAAAGAGGAAAGAGACGTATTAGAGGATCCAGAGGGCAAACTTGGGGCCAGCCAAGGTGAGTAATAGGGGAGAACATTTAGACTCAAGAAGAGGAAGATATTTCTGAAGTCTGAACTGCCGGAAAGCAGGCACCCTTCAAGAGGTACAATTCTTTGTCACTGGACAGGCAGACAAGGAGGCCAGCCCACTTATGGCTGATGTTTGAAGAGGGAATCCATACATCAGATAACACGCCGTGCTTCAAAGACACCTCAGAGTCCTTTCCAGAACTGAGATTCTTTGATGTGCTGTTGACAAAGGGTGTGGAGACATGGCAGAACACAAAGTCTGTTCAGGTGTGCGGACAAAGAATGAGGCTGGTGTCTACAACACAGCCTTTGCAAATCTTTCTCTTTCCTTCTCTTTCATCTTCTCTATTACAGGAAAGACCCTGGTTATGTGTGGAAACAGCAGTCAAGCCAAGGTATAAAATAACATGGGAAGGGGTTTGCAATGATTGGTTTCAGCCCATTATTAGGAACATGGCTGAGACCAGAGCGGGAGTATGCTTTAGAGACGGTGGGGCACCTGTGCACAGGTCATCAGGGGAAACTGCGTTCTGGGTTAAGCAGAAGACTTCTCATACCGCTGATCTGGAATTTGTACTTCCTTTTTCTCACTTAACATGAAAGAAGAAAGGAAATAAAATAAGCAAATAAAGATCATCAGTAGGAAGGTGATTAAAAGCATTAAAAAAAAATCCAACTGAACAATTAAAACAACCACAAAAGGCCAAATAAGGATATTTGGGGGGGGGGGTGCTTCATTCTGTTTTGTTTTGTCTAAAAGCGAAAATAAATTGCCATCACCCAACAAGAATCAGAAACCAGGCGAAAATGCCTTTCTGAGGGGAAGATTGCATGTGAAGTGGACCAGAGGTTAAGTCACTGCCAAGGGGCAGACAGGTGTGAAAGTCCTCTGCCCATGCATTTTCTATTATTGCAGGAGAAAACTCATTCATCATTTTGGACAGTGGCTCTTTCATCCCCAGGGCAAAAGCTTTTCTGCACTATTCTGGCCGCACATAGACAAATGTAGTGTAATATAGGCAGACTTTCCTCATGAGCTCAGTTTTATCTGATCAGAAATCAAATCAGTATAGCCTAAAGAGAACAACATAAGAGGAATGTCAAACACAATTTCCTGTATCCAAACTGAATACACGTTAAGAGAATTTTCTTTACACAAGAGTTAAATTGACTGAAGAAACAAATGTTCATTCAAAAGAGAAAGCCATCTTATGTGGAGTAAAAATGAACTTTTTTTTTTCAAAATTTCATTTTATACCTGTATTCATAAATTATATGTATAACGTTGGTATATCAAAGCTCCAGCTTTGAAGAAAATCTGAAATAGCTTGGAGTTCTAGAGTTCTATATCTCTGATTGTCATGTTCAACTGTTAGTGAAATTTTATGTTAGAATTATTTAGGGGTGCATGGGGGGCTCAGTTGGTGAGTAAGCACCTGACTTCGGCCCAGGTCATGATCTCATGGTTTGTGAGTTTGAGCCCTGCATCGGGCTGTCTGCTGTCGGCACAGAGCCGGCTTTGGATCCTCTGTCCTCCTCTCTCTCTGCTCCTCTCCCTCGTGTGCGCGCTGTCTGTCTCTCAAAAATAAATAAACATGAAAAAAATTATTTGGAATTTTTCCAGCGTATATTGATCCAGGACCCCGATGCATGTAAGAGAAAGAAGGGAAACAACAAGGATTTGAAATGATATTTTAGCTCTTTACTATTGAGCTATTCCTAAGAGAGGAAAACAAAATCTAAAAGCAAACGAAACAAGACAAAATTATTTGCTTCTTAGTGAATTAATTTTTAATGTTGCTGGCCAATTATTCTAACACAAGAGTAAAGCAAAGAGTTTCCTTAGGGAGGTCTTCTTGTCTTTATGAGAAAATAACATAAAAGAATCGCATCATGTTAATAAAGCAATTATGTGTGCATACAAAGTTTAAAAACTGTAAGGGATTTTTGAGACAATAGAGAGTGTGTGAAGGAAACAAATGTTTATTCTAAAAATATCTGATAATTTAGAATTACATGAAAAGCAAAACAAAACAAAATCCGTAACTGCACCAATTAAAGACATCATTGTTAATTAACGTTTTAGGGCATTTCCTTCCTGTGTGTCCCTGTCCGTCCAATATTTTGAAAATCAAAATTAGGTTGATATTATATCTATTTTTGCTTTATATTGTATCTTTGTGCAACATATCCATGCTGTTAAGTAATCTCCAGAAACACTGATTTTAGCATCATCATCATAGGTCCTTTTTAAAAGATGTATCATGAGCCAGCTGGTAGACAAAATACGATGATGCATTAACACAGGTAATCCACAGGAGAGCCCAGGGCAACATTATTATACTTACTGATACTGTCCTTCTTTTGTTTGTTTACAAATAAGGAAACTGAGGTAAAAGAGGTTGAGTGACTCACCCAAAGCCAATGAGTGATATGGCTGTGCCTTGAAACGATTTGGTTCTAACTCTAACGCCAATACTCTTAGTGATTATGATATACCACCTCTACGTGAGAAATGTAAATGATGCAAATAAATTGGCAAAACCTTTTTTTAAACCTTGTCAAGCAATCAAATAACATCCTTCAGAGAAGCCTTGCTGAATAAATCACCGTGACAGCTACATCAACCGCATCTTCCCTCAGAGAACAGATAATTACTCTCTGGACAACATCTTCCATTTGCTTTTTCAAAGCTCTGAGTTTTATTTTTGTTTGTGTGCGTGTGTGTGTGTGTGTGTGTGTGTGTGTGTGTGACAGAGAGAGAGAAGGGGAGAGGGGAGAAGGGGGAGAGAGAGAGAGAGAGAGAGAGAGAGAGAGAGCGAGCGAGCGAGCGAATATCCCTAGCAGGCTCCCAGCTGAGTGTGGAGCGTGGAGCCCAACGCAGGGCTCCAACCCACGACTCACGACCCTGGGATCATGACCTGAGCCAAAAGAGTCAGATGCTTAGCCCACTGAGTCATCCAGGTGGCCCACAAAGCTCTGAGTTTTAAAAGGGCAATACATTTGTCTCTGTGTTTGGGGAAGACTATAAGCCTACCTTAAATTATATATGGAAACCCAGAGAATACAATACAATTTTTTATAGTAATATTACATGAATTGTAAACTAAAGTGTTCATAAAGTGCTGCTCTGTTTTTTGGTACTTACCATTCCTTACACTGTGTTATTTTTCTTATTATATGTAAGTGCTGATCTCTGCCTGAGTTGACAACCTCTTCAGTAAATTATATCACTTCTTGCATTTCAGAATCTAACACTTTATCTTGCAAAATATTCAACATTTATTTGCAATACACGTGATTGTATTCTGTTCAGTGTATCGGTTCTTAAATACTAAATATTTAAATGCTACACAGTAGTCCCCTTATATGAATTAGCCTTTATAGATAATCTTGAGTCTAGCAGAGATAATGCTAAGTGTTCAGGACAGGTCCATTTACCTCCTTGGCACATGGGGAAACTGCAGAGCCCAGCCTCCTTTTCTATTAAGTGGGACGATGTCTGTGTGACTTAATCCTGGCCAAAAGAATGTGGAAAGAAGTGATGTATGCCTTTCTAGTGTTAGTCCTTACCCCCTACGTCCTCCTCTAGATATGGTCTCTCTCTCTGTCTTTCTCTCTCTCTCTCTCTCTCTCTCTCTCTCTCTCTCTCTCTCTCTCTCTCTCACAGGTGCACACACATACACACATGCAGAATTCATATGGAAAACAACTCCTAGAATCATAGGTCCATGAATCTCCATGTGAATACTAAACTGGACTGTGATGTGAGCTCTTGAAATTTGGGGGTTGTTTGTTACAGCATCTAATATCCCATCGTGTTATCATGTCCCGAGTTTCTGTTATGCACTACGCCAGTATATACTAATGTATTTCTCTTCCCTTTGCTTCTACTCTTTCTTCAACCTGGTGTTCCCTCCTTCCACATCTTTACCTATTAAAATGCTACATATGACTCAGCACCAATATCCCCTGTTTGAAGTTTTGTTTCATATGAGAGGCAGAATAATCTTGCTAAACTGTCACACAGCTTCATTGCCTTACTGTAGGTTCTTAGCTGAGTGTTGGTCACCACTATATCCCCAGTGCTTTGTCCAATGGTTGGCATTTATTATCACCCAATAATTCTTGTCAACAAATGGATGGATGGATGGATGGATGGATGGATGGATGGATGGATGGATGGACGGACAGATGAGTGCATTTCATTTCTCCCACAGGTTTGATAAATTCTTTGTGTGTAGATCATGGTTCATTTATCTTTATACTTCCCAGTGACAGACAGAGAACTTGGCACATGGGAGGCACTCAAAAAGTTTGTGGAATAGCTAAAGTGCCATTGACAATGATAGAGGTACATTTTTTTTTCTTAGAGTACGCGTTCATCAGAGTTTTATAGTTCTTCAAATATTTAATAACTTTCACAGATGGGAAATTTATCACTAAATTTGACCCAGATTCCCCCAATTGCACTTTCAAGTCTTCCACGAGTCTCGGTTACCCTACATTCACAGCACTTTTGAGCAGGAAGAACTTCACTTCTCATAAGCTACTTCTGTCTGATTGATGTATTTACAGAAGAGATCGTAATGATTCAATTGCTCTAAATCAATACTGCTGCAAGATTTCAGGAAAGACAGGGTTTCTTTAGAGTCTTCTATCATATATTCCTTTTCCTGCGTGGTTTCTATGATTGATCACAGATTCGTGCTCATATGGAGGTGGAAAATGGAGATGTAATTGTTGGGGAGAAATTAGGAAGGTGGTAGTAGGCGATGCTGACTCCATTACCAAAGGCTCAGGAATGACTCCTACAAACAGAAAAGAAAATATAAAGCATTTTGCAACTATGAAATCAAGAAATAGGTATCTCATGAGTAAGTAAGGTGGAAATCTGTATTTCTTGCCAAATATTATACAAGGGCAGCTAACTGAGCTTTTACATTATAATGGCACAACTAATACCCAAGTGTGTTTTGGTAAAACTTCAAATAATAAGTACAGGAACAGAAAGGCTCTTGCCACAGCCTCCTTCTCAGAGTATACACTCTTCTTCCCAGAAGTAACCTTTGGCGAGAGTGTAGGTCATCCCCCTAGGCTTCTGTGCCATCACCAACACGCATTCGTCTATGCAGATGTGGTGTGTGGGATGGGGAGCAGCTCTTCCCTAAATGTCCGACTGGATGGATCAGTCTGCCTCTTGCTTTACTTGTTCTCCCACTGTGTCTTGAAAACTCCTTGAAATCCATATGCATAGCTTCACCTGTTCTTTTTAACTGCTGCTGTGACATCCACTGTGAGATTTACCACATTTCACTTAACCACGTCTCTGTTGGTAGAGATTTACATGACTTCTGAATTTATCATTATGCACAGTCATAATGGCAATCATTGCATTTGACCATCTGTGCGCACGTATGAGTTTTCCTGCAGGGTGAAATGTGAGAAGTGGAATATCTGTATCAAAGGATATTTATAGTACATTTACAATTTTGATGAATGTTCTTCAGGGCCCTTCCACAAAAACCCCACCTATTTATTGTCCCAACAGTGTATGACGGTACCGCCTTGTCAATGCTGGACACTGAAAATCTTTGTTGGGGAACCTGGGTGGCTCAGTCGGTTAAGCATCCGACTTCGGCTCCGGTCATGATCTCGCGGTTCGCGAGTTCGAGCCCCGCATCCGGCTCTGTGCTGACAGCTTGGAGCCTGGAGCCTGCTTCGGATTCTGTCTCTCTCTCTCTCTCTCTCTCTCTCTCTCTGCCCCTCCCCTGCTCGTGCTCTGTCTCTCTCTCTCAAAAATAAAATATTAAAAACAATTTTAACAAAAAAAAAATCTTTGTAATTTTTTCTGCCAACTCTGTAGATTAAAAAAATACCTCCTTGTTCCTTTATTTCGTATTTCTCTAATTGGTAAGAAGGTTGAACAACTTTTGCCATCTATAGTTCTTTTGTGAGTTACCTATTCTCGGATTTCATACTTGGATTTTTTTTTTCTTATTGATTCGCAAGAGACTTTTATGCATTCTAGATAATCCTTTGTTTGCTCTAAATGTTGCAAATATTTTCCCCCAGTCAGTTACAAGTCTTTTTAATCTTGTTTGTGTATTTTTTGTCACACAACTGCTTTACAGTTTTAGGTAGTCAAAACTGTCCATCTTCTGAGCTTCTGGGATTTGTATTTTGCTTATAAAATCTTTCTCCTTCCCAAGATTATAAAAATCCTTGCCTGTGTTTTCTTACAATGCCTTTGTTGTAGTTACCGTTGTCGCTGCTGTTACGGTGTGAGATAAGGATCGTGGTCGACACCGTGAAATGCCTCACTGGATGACCATCCCACCCTCCTTCAAGCCTTCCATATAACTGGGGTTTGGGGATGTGAGTCTGGTTCTACCAACAGGAGGCACTTACAACTGTATTTGAACTGAGTTGTTTAGAGAGAGAGAAAAAAAGTGCATGGGCGTTCTTGTGCAGGCTCGAATCATGGCAGAGGCAGCGACTTCTAGAATCAGCAGCTATGGTGGCTGCCTCTAATCGGGCAGACGGATGCCTGTTTTGGCAGCTTGCGAGATGGCAAAGGGGTGTGGTTCTGAAGCAACAGCTGTGGTACAACTTTCTGGTTTTGCAGCTTCCTCTTGTAGTTCATGCGTCAGTTCCTTGGCTGTTTAGTTCCATGGTGTGGTTTTGGTAGTCATTCCAGGAGATGCAGCCTTCGATCTTTTTCTTCGCTTATGCGCTGCAGCATTTTGTGAACTCCACATCCTCCTTGTTTAAATTCCTTTTATCGTAAGCTAGTTTGAGAAAACTTGATTGCCCAGAACTCAGAGTCTTAACCAAAGCGAGATCTAACTTTCTGCTTTTCTCCCAAATCTGTCCTGACATTTGAGCACACTTTTCTCCTTTTGTTTGAAATATCTCTGTCTTAATGACTTTCCTTGATTACATTTTAAGGGGTAGTTTCTGCAGGTTTCTTTTCTGTTCCATTCGTCTTTCTCCTCTGTACCAACTACACAGTTAGAATTGCTATAGTGTTATATTAGGTTTTAACAAAATTGGGGTGTCCCTTTTCATTGGTATACTTTTCAAAGGTTTCTTGGTTGTGCATGCACCTTTTCTTTTCCAAATGAACTTCAAAATTAACTGGTTGAGTTGCATAAAATAAATCATTAGTGTTGTGATTTCATTGCCATTAAATTTATATATCAACTTGATAAAATGCTTTAAAACAGTGGTTTTCAAACTTTTTGTTCTCTGGGGTCCCTTTATTCTCTTAAAAATTAAAGGACTTCATGGGGCGCCAGGGTGGCTCAGTCGGTTGAGTGGCCGACTTCAGCTCAGGTCATGATCTCACGGCTTGTGAGTTCGAACCCCCCCGTCGGGCTCTGTGCTGACAGCTCGGAGCCTGGAGCCTGCTTCAGATTCTGTGCCTCCCTCTCTCTCTGCACCAACCCACTCGCATTCTGTCTCTGTCTCTCTCAAAAATAAACATTAAAAAATTTTAAAAAAAAAATTAAAGGACTTCAGAGAGTTTTTGTTCCTCTGGGATTTGTCTATCAATATTTACTGTGTTAGAAATGAAAAAAATTAGAAATATTCATTAATTCATTAAAAATAACCATAAGACACATTATGTTTTAACATAGATTACAGGTTTATTGTGAAAATAACTAGATTTTTTTGATACGACTCCTGGGGGCTCCCCTCTGCTTGATAGATGGGATGCTGCCTGATTCACAAATTGTTTAATAAAGCCAGTTACATCCCCAAATTTACTCAGCTGAATTTTGTTTTTGTAACAATGCATAAGTATATGTTTTGAGCAATGACAGTTGAAATAAGGAATTAAAATTCTCCTTAATCCACTTGTGATTATATAAAAATAATGCAGGAAGCAAACCTTGTGCTTTCTCACTAGCCTAAAGGAAGGCGTGCTAACACACTGCCTAATCTCCCCCCAGTTGGTGCTGCTGGGCAAGTAAAACGGAGCTTGAGGCAGACAACAACAGATTCCCAGCCTAAAAAAGAGTGAAAAAAGTCCTCTTACATAAAATTTTTAAAAGCAAAATAAAACTATATTTTCCAAAACAAACAAAACAAGACAAAAAACAGTGAGAAGAGTGGCATTCTTTTACATTTTTAAAATGTAACGTTATGTTTCTGAAAAGCTCTTTACTGCCTGGCTTAATAAAAGAGAGTTGGATTCCCGTATCTGCTTCTGCATCCAATCTGTTGCGATAGGCTGTTTTGATTGAAATATATGAAAAAACCACTTGGCCTTACATGGATATGTAGTTGAGAAAGGAAAGTGTTGAATAACATTTTCAGATAAGTGTGGATATTTTTCCTTTGATACGACACTACAACTTGATATGTAGCAGCTTTATGAGGTTAGGAAAAATGCGGAATCTGAAACATTATCAATGAAAATTTTGTAGTCTAATTCATTAAAATCCATTCATCTGCCTTGGACTCTTAGTACATTTTTACCCATACATTTTGCAACTTGATGTATTGGACATTTGGCAAGTATTATGGAGCTATGGTGACCTTCCAAATATTAACACATTCCATTAAGCAAAATCTTAAAATTCCATTCATTAATATCACCACTGATTTCATCAGAAAAGCCATCAAGTATTGGAGAGCTGACAAGGTCACTATAGTGAATATACATTCTCCAAAATTCTAGTTTTCACGTAAAAGCTTAAATTTTATCATGAGCAATAAACACTGTCAGTTATTTTGTTTGGAGCGTTAGATCTTCATTCCATTTCCAAGAAAGTGCTTGCCGAACACCCAAGTCTGAATAACCACAATTTTCCGTAATTTGTTCTTTCAGGTAAAAATGGTTCTCCATGAACAAAGTAGATGAGTTATTTTTTTTAAATCCATCTTTGAGTTAATAGAGCATTTTGGGGTTCAGAATCGAAGATAAGGAATTGTAGATCTGAACTGCATGTACTTCATTACTGATACCCACATGTCTTAGCGCTCACGTTTCGGGGATTATCTCGATGGACTGAACCATCAGTTTATTTGACAAATATATATTGAGCACCTGCCACGTACCAGGCACTGTTGTTCTTGGTCCCAAGGATAACAAAACAAAGCTGTGAAGCTTACATTTCAATGAGGTGAGGCAGATTTAAACAGATAATTATAATCCCAAATAGTACAAGAGCTAGGAGAAAAACTGAAGCACAGTGCAGACATAGAAAACAACAGGGGTGTGACAGAGGGGCTAGGGTGAGGTGGGAGACGTGTGGATGGAGGGCGAGGGGCGGTGCTATTCAACAGGGTACTCAGAGGAGGCTGCCTTGGCCTTTGGCCAAGAGATCCGTGTGAAGTAGGGCAATAAGCAAGAGAAGTCTCTAAGAGATACTCTCTGGGCACGGTGAACAGCAGGTGATCTAGAAGCAGGCATGTTCTAGCGTGTTTGAGGAACTGTGAGGCCAGAGTGGCTGCAGGAGAAAGAGCAAGGAAGAGTTTGGAGGGAGAGTCTGCCGCCAGATTGAATCGTATAAGGACTTGGGATCCTATCCAAGCATGATGGCAAACCATTTGTGAGGGTATTGAGCAGGGGAGTGGCAAGGTGAGGTTTATGTGTAACAAAATTACTCTGGCTTTTGAGTGGTGCAGTAGGAGATTGTAATGGGTCCTGGGATCTGGTGCTCAATATCTATCCCAGCCTCCTTCTAGAGAACCCCACCCTCCCATCCTGCAGAGACTAGAGTGCTAAAAACCACATCCCCTGTGATAGACGTTCTGCCGATCGGGTACATTTGCATGAGATTTCGTCAGGTAAAGGCCCTGAGTCATTTGGTTTTCCTATTTTCTGCTGGCAGGCATCATTGCCGGGAGAAGCGGCTTCTCCTGATCATGGCAGCTTTTAGTTTGTGGTAAAGCAGCATGGTGTGGGATGCGTGTGCTTGCCTGTTGAGTGATTGGAGGAGTGGCGGCAGCTCCCTTGGTGGCCTGGTTCTACAGTGGATCACCAAAGTTTTTATTGGGAGCTCAAACTGGCATTTGTTTCTTCGGTCTTCCCACTGATTCTGCCATTAAAGTGGCTTCTAGTAAGTTTCTTTTCTGCTACACTAACCAGATTCCGGTCTCACCCCAGTAGAGGGAGCCAAGGTAGAGACTAGAAAGGGAATTAGGAGGCCACTTGTTCTTGCCAGCGAGATGACAGTGGGATGTCATAAGTGAGGCTGGTGAGAGGTGTTTGAATTCAGAATATATCTTACAAGTGGAGCTCACAGGATTTTGATGGATCGGATGCTCAGTGAGAGAGATTGAGGATTGTTAAGGGTGACTACAAGGCTTCTGGACCTGGGCAACTGAATTAACTGTGGTACCATTTTCTAGGATGGCAAACCTTGGAGGTGGGACAGATTTGAAGGGGAAAAAATCTAGAGTTAATTCTGGGCAAGTGTGAGATGCCTGTTAGATATTCACATGGATATATAGTATAGACAGGTGAACACAGGAGACCAAAGTTTATGGGAAACTGGAATACATAAATTTGGGAGTCATCAGTATGCAAATACTGTGGATGGGATTCCTATAGAGGAAGTGTGGAGAGGAGAGAAGAGAAGAGAAGCGGAGGGGAGGGGAGTGTGCAGCAAAACTGAGCTCTAGGCAGTCGGAAGAGGAAGGTGATCAACAAAGAGCAGAACAGCAGTGAGGCAGGCAGTGTCCGTGCTCTCCAGGAACATGCCTGTAACTGAGCAAAGTCGAGTTTGTTACTTGATGCGGCAAAGGGAAACATACCCTTTAGGGAACCACGGACGTCTCAATAAGAGTGTCAGAATGACTCCACTGTGAGATCTGGGTTTGTGTCCGGTGATTATGGGGAGCAATGCAGGGCTCTTTGGTTTAGACTAGATGCTGTCAGGAAGGGAGAACAATTCTATGATTGGATTTCTGAACAAGTCTATGGAGAAGAAGAGAAGACTAGAGCCAGGGTCAGGCTATAATTGATCCCAAAGCAGCGGTCCCTTGAATTAGCCAGGAGAGAGGGATGTTTGTGACTCTGTAGGTTTGGACAGTGTTCACAGGTAGGAGGACTGTGTTAAGATAGCATCAGGAAGCAGTTGTTTGTTTGTTTGTTGTTGTTTGTGGAGGTTTTTTGTTTGCTTTTGTTTGTTTGTTTGTTTTATGCCTAATGATCACAAAGTGGCCTCGTATGAGGTTGATGTTCTGTGAAAGTGTCCACATTTGAGAGAAGAACCAAGGCTCAGCTGTGAATGCAGGGTGAGCTCCTAAACAGCACCAATGCCTGACCATCGTCAGCAACAGTCTGGCTCCTGGTTTCGGAGGGAAACCAGGAGAGTGTGGTATATCAACAAAGCCAAGAGATCAAGCTGATTCAAGAAGGGAGGACTGGGGCGCCTGGGTGGCGCAGTGGGTTAAGCGTCCGACTTCAGCCAGGTCACGATCTCGCGGTCCATGAGTTCGAGCCCCGCGTCGGGCTCTGGGCTGATGGCTCGGAGCCTGGAGCCTGTTTCCGATTCTGTGTCTCCCTCTCTCTCTGCCCCTACCCCGTTCATGCTCTGTCTCTCTCTGTCCCAAAAATAAATAAAAAAATGTTGAAAAAAAATTAAAAAAAAAAAGAAGGGAGGACTGACCAACTCCTTAAAACACTGCCGAGAGTTCTGGTTAGATGGAACTGAGAAGTTCCTGTTGGACTTGGCAATATTGAGTTTTTTGGAGACTTTGACAAAAATGTGGAAAGTTCACTGGATTAAAACCTAAAAAAAAAAAAAAAAATCTGAGTCCTGGTTTCAGCTGTTATTTTTAAACTAGCCATTTGACCTTGGACAAATCAATTCACTTTTCTGAATCTCAGCTCTCTGTTCGTAGGATGAAGAGGTCAACCTTGATGGTCCCCAAATCCCTGGGGAAGACAGTGTAGGACAGAGTTGACTGTAGAACAGTGGTTCTCAAACCCGGGCACGAATCGGAATCACTTGCGGAGCTTGTTAAAATACAGGTTGCTGGGGCCCACCCCCAGAGCTGTGATTCAATAAGTCTGAGGTGGGGCCTGAGAATTTGCGTTTCTAGCAAGTTCCCACATGAGGCTGCTTCTGGGGTTGGCCCAGGGACCACTAGTGAACCACTGGCATTGACAAAAGAGAAAAGGACTCTGTGATCATACAGATGTGATATCAAATCCTGGCTCCACACCCTACATCTGATATCTCGAAGAAGTCACTAAAACTCTTGGAATCTCAACTGCCCCAGCCCTGTGAATTTCCAAAGTCGCTGCTCCCCACCCCTTGGCCTTGGCAGCCTCTGTTCCCACTCCATGCCCTCTTTGAGGCAAGATTTAACATTTGTCCACAAGGCAAATTCAGTGTCAATTTTATTAAAATAGGTTTTTTTTAAAGGGCAGTGTGTAGAAATGGAGGAAATGATTTACAATGCAGTCATTTAGCAAGTAAGTTACCATCTTAAAATCCTATAAACATTTCCTTTCCATCCTGATATCTCTCCTCAGTGGCCAGCCTCTCGGTTTCCTCCCCTTCCTCCTTGGATGGTCTCCCATGCAGCCTTTTCTTTTCCTTCTCCTCTACTCTTCTTATCCTTTCCATCTTTGTTTGTTTGTTTTTGAGAGAGGAGGGTGCAAGTGAGCAAGGGGCAGAGAGAGAGAGAAGCAGGGCTCACTCACTGTGGGACTCGAACTCAGAAACCGTGAGATCATTACCTGAGCCAAAGGCAGATGCTTAACTGACTGAGCCACCCAGGAGCCTCATCTCTGTTTTTCTTTTTTTCTTTTTTTTTTTTAATTTTTTTTTTCAACGTTTATTTATTTTTGGGACAGAGAGAGACAGAGCATGAACGGGGGAGGGGCAGAGAGAGAGGGAGACACAGAATCGGAAACAGGCTCCAGGCTCTGAGCCATCAGCCCAGAGCCTGATGCGGGGCTCGAACTCACGGACCGCGAGATCGTGACCTGGCTGAAGTCAGACGCTTAACCTACTGCGCCACCCAGCCGCCCCATCTCTGTTTTTCTTAAGCGGAGCATTTTTGTTCTAGCGTTTTCACTTTATACTATAGTATTTCCATCTCCTCACAAGATGAGCCAACATTGGACTCTCAGGTGACCAGAATTTGTGCTAAGTAACACTTGAGGGGTTTAAAAGGACATACGCATTTGGCTTGCATCCTATAAGTAAGCCTATCTACCTTTGTGGGTGTTTGGAGGTGTAAATGAGGTAGGAAATGTCATGCGCCTAGCTTCGTGCCTGACGTATAGTGTAAAAATCACTTGTCGCTCTTCCCTACAGCCAGATCTCAGTTTTTGTGATTTATGGTTTTCTTTTTTTAATGTTTTAAGAACAGTCTTAGCAAATATCTAATTCACAGTTGGGTAGCACTCCCAAATAAGCAGTCTTTCTCATCCTGGTGTCCTTTGCCCTCTCGACACGGTTGATAAGGACTCACAAGTGGGTTCTGATTACTTACACCGGTTGCCTCGGGAGCCAAGCATCAGGGAATGTGGGGACGGATCAAAGTACAGATCTGAAAGGCTCTTTGGGTATATTTTCATTTCCATCTCACTGTCCTTACCACTCAGTTCCTACCCAGTAGCTAAAAGATTGAAAAGCTTAAACTTAATGTTCTAGCTTAAATTCAATGTTCCAAGAGACTTCCAACCTGACAGCAGTAAAATATTTAAGTCTATTCGTCTTTTGGTTCCAGGAATTTCATGAAGATGCTTTTGTCAGATGATTTCCAGCAAGGACATATTTAAATGCATATATCTTATCTGTCTGTGAAGACCTTGAACTTAGAAACAGTTTGTTGGAGGGACTCAGCAGGAGGGGTCAGATGCTTCTTTTAAGCCCTCACCAGCCATCTCTTTGTTTATGACATATTAAGCACTTACTTGCCAACAGAGATGGGAGGTAACTATTGATTCAAGGTATTGACAGTACTGGCAGGACTCAGTATATGTAACCCGGACACCGAAATGGATTTTTAAATTAACCTTGTTACTCAAGCTTGTATTCAGCCCCCAGATCTGGGAAAATACTCCATTAACAGTCAGATGCTGAGACAGTATTTACACGCTGCACCTACCTATGAGGGTGCCAATATGGAATTTCTGGCTTGCTCAGTTGTATTCGGCCGCCATGCTGCATATATCTCTGCCCGCCCTCAATGACCCCAAATTACCCTCCTTGAATTTCAGATCTTCTTCTCCCACATTCCCTTTGGAGATGAAGGCCTCTGATTTTTTCATTTTTCTAGTCTCTGGAATGTACAGCATAGTGCCTTACACCTGGTAGAAAGAACTTAGCAAATATTTAAGCATAAAGAAGAAATCAAATACTTATGAGATTTAAAATTTGGAGTCCACGGAAGTTGTTTTGAAATAAGATTCTTGCACTTAGGTCTGAATATCTCAGGAAGCAAGCTGAAGCTGTTTGTGGAGGAATACTCAAACCATGCTTTCCACCACCACCCCCCACCCCCCAGATCTTCTGTCTTCTCACAGGAAACAGAGTATCCTCAGAGACTGCCTTAATAAATTGAAATATGGTCCTACATGCAGGGTTACATAGCCCAGTTCCTAAACATCGCCTTTTCAAATTTAGCACATTCCTCCCTTGAATCCAGGGTCCACAGATTTTGTATCAAGGGACATCATCTTTTGGCATTTGCTTACTAAGGAAACTCGTAGTTCAGACAACGTGTCCCTTGGGCCATCAACCAAACTTCGTATGTATAGACAGGTCCACAAGGATGCATCTGTGTGTGATCATAGAATCACACGTGGGATAGTCAAGGGACATAAAACTTCTAGGACATTACACTGCAATCCACTTTCACTAAAGGGCTGGATTGCGTGAGGCATAATTTTAGCTACATCAATCAATAGTTATGATGGCTAAGAAATATTATCTTATCTGAGTTCTTTCTTTTTCTTGATTTCCTCCCTCAGCATAGTGTCTTAGAGGGGAGAAATTTCTTCTTTCCTGACTATATTTCCAAGTTAAATTTTACAGTGAGCATATAATATTTTGTCTTGATTTGGTTTGGGAATTGATTAATTGATTGATTATTCCTTCCTTCCCTCCCTCCCTCCCTCCTTCCTTCCTTCCTTTCTTCCTTCCCTCTCTCCCTCCTTCCTTCCTTTCCTCCTTCCCTCTCTCCCTCCTTCCTTCCTTTCCTCCTTCCTCCCTTCCTCCTTCCTTCCTCCCTCCCTCCCTTCCTTCCTTCCTTCCTTCCTTCCTAAATCTGTAAAAAGGAACAAATAAGACTGTATTACTGTGCTGTACCAGGAGCTGTATACATTCAGCTGGGTCATATCTCATTATTTTGATGCAGTTTTTTTCATTAGCAAATGACATAATAGTCCTGGTTGATTCCTCTGCCCAAGATTTCTATTAAGTTAATAGAAGAGATTAAATCAAGGTAATTGAAAAGATTTGTAATCCCTTTAATGCAATCCTTCATCTCTAAATCTAATTACAGTGACAAGCCTTGGGTCTGACTCATCTTCCTTCTCTGATAGGGAAGTTGTGTCCTGGGCGGGACCCATGTCTGAAATATCATTAGTGCTTTCAGGCTTTGACTTCGGTGAAATAGACTCAGTGAGAGCAGATCCGCTGCCTACAGGTATGCAGGTACAGTAACCACTGCAGAGATCACAGAGGACGTTTGGGGGAACCTTTCCCTCCCTTTCCCCATACTCTTTGTAAATGGATAGGCAGATATACGTTGGTAAAGAGAGTCCCAGCCGATGCATGAAAAATTCCCACACAAATGACCAGCCCACCCAAGCAAGAAGGAACATCACAGAACGGATGATGTGAGTTTGAGAGGGATGAGGCTAGATTCCTCAGGGGAAGAATGTGGAAAAGCCTCAGGGAAGGGAGACTCCCTCCACTGGATGGCCTCGTGTCCACAACTTTTTAAAATATTTTTTCATTTCTATCCCTTGGAAATCATTTTGTACCGGGAGGCAACTAGATGTGGGAGTCTATAGTCATCACACGTCAGTGGGACTTACTCTACTCATTGTAATTTCTCAATATACTGGAGCACTGGAGGCAGGGAGAGGTTGTGGCAGGTCGGATAAATGCATTATATTTCTCATCTTTCATAGAGATATCAAATTGTTCATCTAGGAAGCAAATCAGTAAGTTATGAAATTATGTGAAATTATGAAGTTAACCCACCAGAAACACTGTCAGTTAGAAGCTGGCAAAGGTGGGTACCACAAGGGAATGGAACTAGGTAGGGTGGGGGTGGGGGGGTGGGATCTAACTTCCCATTTTAGGAGCTTCTGAATAATAGCTTGAATAAATTGCAGGACACATGCACCATGAAATAGTATGTGGCCATTGGAAAGTATGAGGTAAGGAAGACCTGTCTGTTCTGATGAGGAACGATTCCACCAGGTAGGGCTGATGACAAAAATAGTCCCACTACGATGTAGATAACATGATCTTACTTAGCAGGGAAAAAAAGGCCTATACATATACAGACAACCTTCTTTCTCGGTGGTCTTTGCCTGCCATTTCTCCGAGTGTAATTATTACTTGTGCTCCTCCCATGTTCGAAAGTGTCCCAGTTTGGGCAATAAATTCTGTGGTGACCTGCGCCGTCGGTTTGTGCAAGCATAGAGAGCTGTGTGTGAGGGTCCACTCCACGCTGCGCATTGGAGAAGGCAGAGGGGAAAACTTTTCTTCTTTCCTGACTGTACTTCCAAGTTAAATTTTACAGTGAGAATGCAATGTTTTCTCTTGGTTTGGTTTGGAACTTTATTTATTTATTTATGTTTGTTTATTTTTGAGAGAGAGAAAGGAAGGGGAAGGAGGGGCAGAGGGAGGGGGCGGGAGAGAGAGAATCTTAAGCAGGCTCGCACCCTCAGCACAGAGCCTAACGCGGGGCTCGAATTCACGAACCAGGAGATAGTGACCTGAACCAAAATCAAGAGTCAAATGCTTAACTGAGCCACCCAGGCACCCCTGGTTTGGGGATTTTTTTAGAGTGGGATTTGCAAATAATTCAAAAATGCATCCTCCTCATAAAAATTCAAATAATTCGTATAAAACAAAGTTGATCATCTCTCCTAGGCCAGCTTCTGCTCCTGAGGTGGAATCGATACTCTCAATAAGCAGATGCTGTTTAAGCAAATGGGATCAATCTGCCTTTGAAGCTTGACTTTTACATCTTAAAGAACTATGTCTGTACACATATTCTTTTGCTTTTTTTTTTTTAAGTTTATTTATTTATTTTGAGAGAGACAGAGAGAGGACATGTGGGGAGAGGAAGAGAGAGAGAGAGGGAGAGGGAGAAGCCCAAGCAGGCTCCACACTGCCGGCACAGAGCCTGATGCGGGGCCTGAACCCGTGAACCCGGGAGATCATGACCTGAGCCAAAACCAAGAGCCAAGGCTTAACTGACTGAGCCACCCAGGCGCCCCTGTGTTTTGCCTTTTAACTGTTGTATAGCATTCAATAGTGCTGTGAGCTTAAGTTTCTCCCCTACTCCCCCCAAATTGGTATGTGGAATTCCTTAGCTCCGGGGCCTCAGAATATCACTGTATTTGGAGATAGGGCCTTTAAAGAGGTAACTGAATTGAAATGAGGTCATTAGGGTGGGCGTGCCTATAGGCGGAAGAACACAGGGGAGAGACACATGGTGGAGACAGCCATCTGCAGGCCAAGGAAAGAGGCTTGAGAAGTTGCCCAAGCTGACATCTTGATCTTGGACTTTCTGCCTCCAGAACTATGAGAAAAATGTCTGTTGTTTAAGCTGTGCAGTACACAGGGGTATGTACTTACACAGCCTGAGCAAACTATTACACAAACTAACAAAGTACCATCGTTTATCTAACTACTGCCTTGTTGGATATTTAAGAGGTTTTTTTTTTTTCTTTCCTTTTTTTTTTTTTTTTTTGGCTATTACAAATAATGCTGCAGTGAGACTTCTCGTACACTGTTTTATGTGCACAGGTGTAAGGCTTTCTCTTTGTGCACATGTGTGAGAATTTCTCTTTGAGATGTACCAGGAGCGGAATTGCTAGGTTGAAAGAATATTCGTCTTTGAACATTTTTTTAAACCATGCTAAATGGCCCAAGAATGTCTGTAATAATTTTACTACGAGAAATACTAGAAGAGAATTTATTTCTTCGCATTCTCAGCCATGTATGATATTACCCATTTTTAAAACTTGTCAAAGTTGGAGGCAAAGAGTTTCAAGTTTAGAATATATTTTATTATATAAATTTTCCCTAAATGTTTGAGGATTATTGTGTGGGGTTTTTTTTCTTACATAGTTAGTGAGTTTTGTATTTTTTAAAATTCATAACCTGTCTGCAAGGATTGTCAGGGAGGGTTGGGTGTATCACAGGGTTCCGAATGCCTGTAGCAGGACTTCTGGACATGGGGACAGATGATACTGTGCATTCCTTGGTGCATGTGGGAGACAGGAAGTGGCTGACCGGCCTGGATGCTCTTCCTGCTGTTCCCCAACCATTACCTTGACATTTGCACCAAGGCCACCTCCAGCTCTCCCATCAACCACTTCAAGGTGCATTTCAATCCAACTTCTGCAGTGCTCTCTTACTCATATTTCATGCTGTGATCTTTCAAACATCCCATCTCTTTTTAGCGATTTTTCAAAATTTCTGTTCATTTAGAGCAAACCGACTTGTTTCCTGGGCATGTTAAAAAAAAAAACAAAACATGCACACATATATATACACACTTAATGTCGTCTCTAGGGTCTTAGAGGTGGAAAGACAGGTTGTTCCATCAGCCATCTTACCCTAACCTGCTGGTAAAGTGCAACCCTATTAGGAGTGAATTTGAGATGGATAGAAGATAGATATTGATTTAAATAATTTCAGTCACATTCTCCTCAATGAATATCTGCATAAAAATGAGAGTAAGCTAGAAATTGAAAGCCACGTGGCCTCCAGAATGAACCCCTAGAAGTGCTCAGTGTGGGTTGAATATTTAGGGTGGGTGTCTTTGGGTTTAATAAGGCCGCTGAATGTAAGCCAATCACTTCATCTGATGCTTAACTTAAGAAACAACAATCTGTTCCAATGAGGGAGCAATCATTGTGCAGGACTTACCTAATAACCATAGGCTGGTCTTCAATGTGGTATCTTCCTAAAGAATTCTCAGGGGGAATTTTGACTACGGGGTATGTTACCTTACGTGTTAACGTTAGTACCCACTGCTAACAGAAAGGTGTAGGTCCATTGTATCAACAATGATTATTGAAGATTTCTAAAAATAATAAAGTATTTTAGAAGAGCATCTAGTTGAGATGGACTGGAAGAAAATTTTCACTTGAGGGGCAGTCCGTGTAAAGAAATGAGAGAGTAAGTGATTTTGGAGCATGGAAACGATGGGGTGGAAAGCGGTGGCAGGAAGAGAAGCTGGCTGACCTCAGGGAAGCAGGAGGCAGTGTTCCCACCCAGAGCCTCACGGGAGCACCATAGAACATGACCTGGGGTAACCCGTGGCCCAGGAACTGATCAAATAGGACTTTGGGGCTATCACAATCTTTGAAATCGTATTTATTGAGAAGTATACTCTAGGTTCTGACAACAATCTTTATTTAGTCGGAGTATTGGCTAATTATTTGTGTTTTTGTTTCCAGATTCCTGCCAACAATTTAATATTGATTTTTGCCATCTGTTACTTAGTGTGTGTCTCAGATTTGTTTCAATGAAATAATTGCTAAAAATGAACTTATCCAAATCTTAGAGAAAAATGTTGAACAGGGCAGAAAGATAAGAACTTCGTGGTGCTTTACAAGAGGGCCCTTCATCCCCTGTAGTTTATAATCCTTACAGTTGTGGAGATGAAAGGATTTTTCAGAATACCTAATGCAACATTCATATTAATGAGAAACAGAGACCTGAGAAGTGGGTTCAAGGACATACAATTTGTTTTTCATGTATTCAAGATGTATGTGTGTATGTATGTGAGTGGTGTTTAATCTGTTATGTGAGCTCACTGTTACTGGAAGAGCCCAGATCCTTCCCCGACTCCTAGATGAGTGCTCTTTTTCACTGTCCTTTTGACAATGAGTCATGAATCATCACTGTTTGAGTACAGGTATTTATGCAGCTCTTAGAGCCCCTACGTTACTTTCATCTATCTGCAAGGATATCACGGAATATTCTATAACATACTTTGTTGGTATTAAGATAAATTCAACCAGGGGCGCCTGGGTGGCGCAGTCGGTTAAGCGTCCGACTTCAGCCAGGTCACGATCTCGCGGTCCATGAGTTCGAGCCCCGCGTCAGGCTCTGGGCTGATGGCTCAGAGCCTGGAGCCTGTTTCCGATTCTGTGTCTCCTTCTCTCTCTGCCCCTCCCCCGTTCATGCTCTGTCTCTCTATGTCCCAAAAATAAATAAACGTTGAAAAAAAAAATTAAAAAGAAAAAAAAAGATAAATTCAACCATAGCGTTCTCCTAAGAAGGAAATGACTTTATGGGTTTAACTTGGCATTGTTTGTACTTTAATTAACTTGTTTGTTCGTTCCATCCATAGTCCTATCCCATGGTCCTTCTATTCACCCAATTTAGGACCCCTCATCCATTGTGATGACTCCCTAATGGACATCATCAGCCCCTACATCTCTGCAAAGTTTCAACCTTTTTCTTCCCATATATACCACAGAACTCAAACAACATATTGAAAACCACTTTTTATTCTGAACTTCTATTATGTTTGAGGTAAGCACACTTACCTTAATATTCTGGGCTGAAAACCTGAAAGATTCCAATTTCCTACTTCACCTATTTGTTCATCAAGTTATACTGATTTTATCTCTAGCTTAGAGGCTCATTTTGTCTTGTTTTGATAACCACAATAGCCTCTTACCCTATTTCCATGTGTCCACACCTGTGGTGTTTAGTGTGTTTTTTTCTACACATTCATGTCTCCAATCTCTAGAGTGTTCTTTCAATACACCAATTCAGTTTTTACCAAACTCGGTGGCCATGGAACATTAATTTGCAGTATCCTAAAAGATTTTTGATGAAAAAAGTTGCTTGTTGTAGTAGGAAGAACTCTAAAGCAGATCCTCAAGTTTCCTGGCCCCTAGTTATTCATCAAATACCAATCTACTTACAGCTGTGAAGAGATTTTGCAGATGTAATCAAAGTCCCACTTTAAGATAGGCAAATTGTCCTGGTGGGTCTGACCTAAGCACATGAACCCATGGTCAGAGAAGAGAAGAGAGAAATGTGCTTTGGCTGGGCTAAAAGAAAGCAAGAATCCATTCTGTGAACTGTCTGAGGGGGAAAGGAATACCATGTGGGATGGACCTGAAAGGGACCTCTAGGAGCTCCAAGCAAGTCCCGCTCAACAACCAGCAAGGAAATGGAGACCTCAGTTTTTCAAGGGCAAAGAACTGAATTCTTCCAACAATGAGCTTGGTGGTAGATTTTGCCCCTACCCCTGAGCCTCCAGATGAGAATTTATCTTGGACAACACCCCAGTTTCAACCCTGTGATAACCTGAGCAGAGAATGGAATCATTACACATCAGACTTCTGATCTGCAGAACTGTGAGCTAGTAAATGGGTTTTGTTTTAAGTTGCTAAGCTTGTGGTCATTTTTACACAACAATAGAAGGCTAATGTACGTACTCAATTATATTTTGGAAATACTGAACCCAACGAAGTTAACAAGTTTCTTCATTTCAAGAATTTTCAAGTGTATATAACACTCATTGGAGTTCTTGTGAATCTCCAAGAAGGAAATGCCTTATGATATGTTTCCTAAACCAGAGACATTGGCGAGGAACACTGTTCTACAAACACCAGTTTGGGAAGTTTCTTGTATAATCTTTGTACTTCCTTACTTTACAACCTGTGATTGCTTGCTATCATTCACCAGATAATGTTCAAATATCTTTTTTTTTTTTTTATGAGTGGGGGAGAGGCCGAGGGAAAGGAAAAGAGAGAATATGAAGTCAATGCAGGGCTTGATCCCACGACCCTGGGATCATGGCCTGAGCAGAAATCAAGGGCTCGATGCTCAACTGACTGAGGTACCCAGGTGCCCTAATAATGTTCAGACATCTTCATTTGACTTTGGGGAACTGGCACCTTGTGATCCCAACCTATATTTCCAACACTGTCTTCTGTAATTTTCCTCCATCCAACTTGGCTCATTCTTGTAGACCAAGTGATATTAGTTCAGGCATCTTTGACTTTGCCTGTGTCTCATTTTTTGAGACACACTCAGATATCTCTTCTGTGACGAGACCCTGTACTACAAACAGACATGCTTGCTATGCTCTTTAAACTCTCATTACACTTTGTTTATAGAGCCCTTAGGTCCCACGTCACTTTACGTGATAATCACTGTTCGCCTCCTCCTATGGAATCGTGAGCTACGTGAGCAAAGGGACTATCTTTATTCAGCACATGATCTTTGATGGCAGAAGTGAACCTCAGGCTTAGTTTTCAGAGCTCTCTGGCTGTATTACTGTTTTCTTTATAAAAACTGGGGCAACATTAGCCTGTCTCAAAACTTCTACATTTTCCCCCTTGGATTAAAGTTTCAATTTTTTTTTTAATTTTTTTTATTGTGACCAGTCAGGAGAAGCAGAGAAAGTAGAGAAATGGCAGGTGGAGTACTGAGGCAATCATAAAGTATAAAAATGAGGGCAGGGGCCATGTGCGAAGCAAATTTTCTAAAACTGAAAATCTACCGACTTTTGTTCCTCCCAGAAATCTCTCCTACTTGAATAGTGTTCTCTTTTTCATACACCAACACTGCTGCCTCTTTTCCTTTGGTTTCACTCTTTACAGGGGCCACTCGTGACTTTTATTCATTTTATTTATTTATTTTTTTAAGTTTATTTATCCCAAAAAAGTCAGAGACAGTGCGAGTGGGGGAGGAGCAAAGAGAGAAAGAGCATCCCAAGCACAGTCCACACTATCAGCGCGGAGCCCGACCTGGGCCGCGAACTTAGAAACTGTGAGATCGTGGGGTGCCTGGGTGGTGCAGTCGGTTAAGCGTCCAACTTCAGCCAGGTCACGATCTTGCAGTCTGTGAGTTCTAGCCCCGCGTCGGGCTCTGGGCTGATGGCTCAGAGCCTGGAGCCTGCTTCCGATTCTGTGTCTCCCTCTCTCTCTGCCCCTCCCCCGTTCATGCTCTGTCTCTCTCTGCCCCCAAAATAAATAAAAAACGTTGAAAAAAATTTTTTAAAAAAAAAAGAAACTGTGAGATCGTGACCTGAGCCGAGACAAAGAGTCAGACCCTCAACCAACTGAGCCTCCCAGGTGCCCCAACTTTTACTTCATTTTAAACTGAACCTGTCCTCACTGCCTGTTCCACACGTAGCCACCAACTACGATTGTTTCACATATTCTAAGAATCGGTACCCCCGTCTCCTCAGTGGAGTCCAGTAAACAGTGGGGTTTTTTTGTTTGTTTTAAATTTTGTTCTAAGTTTTTCTGCACCAGCAGCACAGAGCCTGATGAGGGGCTCAGACTCAGGCACCAGAAGATCATGCCCTGAGCTGAGATCAAGAGTCAGATGCTTGGGGCGCCTGGGTGGCTCAGTCGGTTAAGCGTCCGACTTCGGCTCAGGTCATGATCTCGCGGTCCGTGAGTTCAAGCCCCGCATCGGGCTCTGTGCTGACAGCTCAGAGCCTGGAGCCTGTTTCAGAGTCTGTGTCTCCCTCTCTCTCTGACTCTCCCCGCTTCATGCTCTGTCTCTCTCTGTCTCAAAAATAAATAAACGTAAAAAAATTTAAAAAAAAAAAAAAAAAAAAAGAGTCAGATGCTTAACTGACTGTGCCACCCAGATGCCCCAGTAAACAGTGTGAAAGCAATGTCAAACAAACTAAAAAGGCACACTGTTAAGACTATCCTCTTCCAGCTCTGTTTTTCTACTTTGTGGACTTATTTTAAACACTTCTAACTAAAGTAGAAACTGATGGTGCTTCACAAGTGTCCCTCCTCTCTTTGCCCTCCACCCACTGCTGCTTCTTTTGGATTAACCAATCTCCTACAGGTGCACAGCTTCTCTTACAGTTGGGTTGGATGTGGGTTTGCCAATTAGAACCTGGAGCAAAGTGAAGCAAATCACTTGACGTCCTGGCCCATGAAAGATCCCACCCGACCCCTTTCGTGGCGTTCCTCGTCTACCACATTGACCCTGCACACCCCGTACGCCAGATGGCCCCATTCCCAAGTGGAAGACAGCCAACTGATTTACCTCACTTTGTGTGAAAGTGCCATTAAAGCCACTAGAGTTTCAGGGTTTAATTGTTCGCGTGACACAGCCAAGCCGTTACCTAGCTGAGTCTGTTAAACATTTAAAACTTGAAAATCCATACAGATTCACTGGCTGCAAATACGTAACTGAAAAATAAAAGATGAATTGGGAAGAAGTCATTCAAGAAACTGAATTTTTTTCAAGCGAAGCTTTGTTGTTAAAAATCTAAATGTTAACACAAATGCTATAGACGCACAGATTATAATTAAAGGAATCGGAAGGAAATACAGTTCCCACGCACAGATATAATTTTATCCAAGAACTGGGTTGTACCCCTTCCAGTATTCTTTCAGAACTCTTAATTATAGAGATTACTAGCTCAAGGAACAGGAGGTTAAACATCTGCTTCCTAAAATGAAGCCAAAATCTCGAAACAAATAGGCTGAATCATACTGAAAGTAAAGAATGAGAGGCTAAAATTAAATATCTCTACCAGAAGCTATACTTCTATTGAAACAGTCCTGTATTAAGGAGTCAATGGAAGGGCCACAGTTAGGTAGTGAGGGCACCAAGACGGAAGTCTTCTCATCTAGCTGCCATTTTAGTTGGGAATTGAGACCCGGAGAGGTGAACTGTGCTAGAGACATCAGAGTTATCTGTAGCTGATGCTTTCACCATCCCCAGCAGAACACAGATTAGTGGGATTTGGGAGGGACTAGGAAACAAGCAGGATGGCTCTGTGCCCATCTCTGGAATGGAGAGGAGATGGATAGATGAGAATCTGTCGGGCCTCTGGTGGTGTCCATTGTTTAGTCCTTTGTCATAAAAACACAGGACTTTAAGATTCATTCATTCTTCAGGGTGAACTGAATCCGCACCTTCCTATTTCTTTGTATAGGAAACGTATTTATTTATTAGAGTTGTACTTTAGATCTTATTTTATTTAATTATTGGATATTTTTCAATGACCGAAATTTTACATGGTTGTATGACAGGTCTGTTCTGTGTTTTTTGGTGTGTGATGATCGGTCGGTCAGGTGAGGTCGAAAGCGGGGCCACAGGATAAAACAAATAAAAACAAAGTTTATTATTCTCACAGGTCCTAGAAAGAGGAAGAACAACACCTATAGCAGGGCCACATGGGGAAGCCTCCTGGGAGGCAGGAGACAGAAAGCAGGAACAAAAGGAAAATCAAAGTCAAAGCCTATATTGGGCATTCCTCAGGAAAGGCAAGGCAGGGCAGAGGAAACAAGTTAGGACTGGTTCGTTTGAATACTTTTGGAGGGCTCTAATACTATAGGGATGCTCCCTAGATATCTGGCCTGAGGTAATTAAGGCCAATCGCCTCCTGGATGGCCTGGACCAGATAACAGGAAGTGTGGCTCTGGGTCGATTAGTTTTCACATCAAAGGCTCACTTCCTGCTGAGCCTGTTACTATCTCAGAGACTGGCTAGCCCAGGGAGGGGCAATCTCTCCCCCACCAGAAAGGTTTTTAGCATATCAAAACATAAGACACAGAAAATTTTTAAATCTAAACAATACAAAGTCAAACAATCCAGAAGTTTAAAAATGAAACATTAACAATCTCACCCATCCCCACCCCAAACCCCTGATATGCTCCCACCTTATCTGAAGTAAAGTTAGCACTTGGGTGTGTATCCTTTCACATTTTTCTCTATACAAGCATATCCAAACAAACATGTTGACTCAAATGTAGGATTTTTTTTTAAATAAACGTGGATTCACACCCTATACTTCTCTCTGCCACTTATGCTCTCACTTAACCCTCTATTCCACATTAATACTTGCAGATGTAACTCATTACTTTTAATAGATGCCTAATTTTTTATAGGATAGATATTCAAACTTGTTCATCTATTCTTTTCCTCGGGCCTATAGATAATTTTCAGTTGTTTTTCTAAAATAACTGCACAGATGTTTTAATAAATAACCTTGTCCAGGGAAGGGATTAAGATGGCGACACAGCATGGAGACCCTGAGCTTGTCTCTTCCCTGAAACGTAGCTAGATCAGCGCCACACCATTTTGAACACTTAGGAAATTGATCTGAAGATTAGCACAACAATCTGCATAACTTGAGTCACAGAATTCAACAGGTTCCTGGTGTGGAGAGAGAAAAGCTGCAGAGGGTAGGGAGTTTTTTTGGGGAGAGAGGACAAAGAGAAAGGGGGACAGTGCAGTGTATCGGGATTGTGCAAAAAAAAAGCACTCCCCCGAAAGTAGCTGGCGAGAATAAAAGAATGAAAACACTCGCAGAGGACTGAACAAGAAACCTGTTCCCCAAAACCATTGAAGGGAAGACAGGAGAAGGGAGAGGTTTCAATATCACCAGGATTCTTTAAACAGTGGAGCACAGAGTTTGAAATATCAGCCCAGGGCCTGGCAGTGCTCTGGTGAGGAAGCTTGACAAATCCCCAGGAGCAGGCAGTTGGGTCTGAGGAGTCCCCGTGCCACAGAGGGAGAAGCAGTTCCCCTGCTTGGAAGGCATTTGGTAGAGGCCATAAGGCCTCCCCGCAGGCAAAGTTCCCAGCAGACCCTGGAGAATAGCCATGTTTGCTGGTATGAGTGAAAGACGCCAGAGTGTGGTGAAACCTGGTGCTGGCTGTGTGTTGTGATTTGCCATAATCTCTGAATCATGATCGCACGAATACTTTCTTGCGCAAGCCGGCGCCTGGCTGTTGTTCCTTGAGACCCTCCCCCTGAGAGTCGGGGGTCCAAGCAGTGGGGCTCTCTGAAGTGTGGGGTTTTGAGACACAACCCCATCTGAACAGCTTGGACATGGGCAGGGTAGAGGCAGGGAGCGGGTGGAGGCCTGAGACAAAGGAAGGGTGCTCAATCGAGGGTCAGTGAGAGCACACAGTTGCTATGCCGGAGACTAGGGAGCTGGGTGAAGCCATTTCCACCTATTCATAATAGTAGGAGACTTTCAACACACCATTTACAGCAATGAACAGATCACATAAGCAGAAAATCAGCAAAGAAACAGTGGCTTTGAATGACACACTGGGCCAGATGGACTTAACAGATATATTTAGAACATTTCATCCTAAAGCGGCAGAATACACATTCTTCTCAAGTGCACATGGAACATTCTCTAGAATAGATCACATACTGGGTCACAAATCAGCCCTACACAAGTACAAAAAGATCAAGATCATACCGTGCATATTTTCAGACCAAAACGTTATGAAACTCGAAATCAACCACAAGAAAAAAATTGGAAAGATCATGACTGCTTGGAGATTAAAGAACATCCTACTAAAGAGTGAATGGGTTAACCAAGAAATTAAAGAGTAAATTAAAAAGTACACGGGAGCCAATGAAAATGAAAACACAGCAGCCCCAAACCTCTGGGATGCAGCAAAGGCAGTCATAAGAGGAAAGTATATGGCAATCCAGGCCTTCCTAAAGAAGGAAGAAAGGTCTCAAACACACAACCTAACTTTACACCTAAAAGAGCTAGAAAAAGAACAGCAAATAAAACCCAAAACCAGCAGAAGAAGTGAAACAATAAAGACTAGAGCAGAAATCAATGCTACTGAAAAACAAAACAAAACAAAATAAAACAAAACAAAACAAAAGTAGAACAGATCAATGACACCAGGAGCAGGTTCTTTGAAAAAATTAACACAATCGACAAACCCCTAGCCAGAGTCATCAAAAAAGAAAAAGGAAAGGACTCAAATAAATAAAATGATGAATGAAAGAAGATAGATCACAAACAACACTGAAGAAATGCAAACATCAATCAGAGAATATTATGAGCAATTATATGCCCACAAATTGCACAATCTGGAAGAAATGGGCAAATTCCTAGAAACATATAAACTACCAAAGCTGAAACAGGAATAAACAGATAATTTGAACAGACCCATAACCAGTAAAGAAATTGAATCAGTAATCAAAAATCTCCCAACAAACAAGAATCCAGTGTCAG
This sequence comes from Prionailurus viverrinus, assembly GCF_022837055.1. Lineage (NCBI taxonomy): Eukaryota > Metazoa > Chordata > Mammalia > Carnivora > Felidae > Prionailurus > Prionailurus viverrinus. The sequence goes on from NC_062564.1 coordinate 25,639,460, forward strand.
ATGGCTTTCAAGGGGAAGTCTACCATTTATTTGTATTTATTTTTTTAAGCTTATATATTTATTTTGAGAGATGGAGACAGTGTGAAAGGGGGAGGGGTGAGGGAAAGGGAGAGAGAAAGAATCCCAAGCAGGCTCCTCATTGTCAGTGCAGAGCCCTACACGGGGCTCAAACTCACAAAACCATGAGATTATGACCTGAACTGAAACTGAGAGTCAGACGCTTAACTGACTGAGCCACCCAGGCACCCCTCTACCAAACATTTAAAGAAGAGTTAACACCTATTCTCTTGAAGCTGTTCCAAAAAAATGGAAATGGAAGGAAAACTTCCAAACTCATTCTACGAGGCCAGCATTACCATGATTTCAAAACCAAAGACCCCACTAAAAAGGAGAACTACAGACCAGTTTCCCTGATTAACATGGATGTAAAAATTCTCAACAAGATACTAGCAAAGCGGATCCAACAATACATTAAAATAATTATTTACCTTGATCAAGTGGGATTTATTCCTGGGACGCAGGGCTGGTTCAATATTCACAAGTCAACGTGATACATGATATTAGTAAAAGAAAGGATAAGAACCACGTGATTCTCTCAATACATGCAGAAAAAGCTTTTGACAAAATACAGCATCTTGATAAAAACCCTCAAGAAAGTAGGGATAGAAGGATCATACCTCAAGACCATAAAGGCCATATATAAAAGACCCACTGTGAAAATCATCCTCAGTGGGGAAAAAACAGAGCTTTTTCCCTAGGGTCAGGAACACGACAAGGATGTCCACCTTCACCACTGTTATTCAACATAGTGTTGGAAGTCCTAACCTCAGCAATCAGATAACACAAAGAAATGAAAAGCAACCAAATCTGTAAGGAGGAAGTCAAACTTTCACTCTTTGCAGATGACATGATGCTCTGTGTGGAAAACCCAGAAGACTCCACCAAAAAACTGCTAAAACTTATCCATGAGTTCAGCCAAGTTTCAGGTTATAAAATCAACGTATAGAAATTGGTTGCATTTCTATACACCGATAACGAAGCAGGAATTGATCCCATTTACAATTGCCCCCAAAACCATAAAGTACCTTGAAATAAACCTAACAAAAGAGGTGAAAAATCTATACACTGAAAATTATAGAAGGCTTGTGAAAGAAATTGAAGAAGACACACAAAAACGTGGAAAAACAGGGGTGCCTGGGTGGCTCAGTCATTTAAGCGTCCAACTTCAGCTCAGGTCATGATCTCACAGCTCATGAGTTCGAGCCCTGCATTAGGCTCTGTGCTGACAGCTTGGAGCCTGGAACCTACTTTGGATTCTGTCACCCTCTGTCTCTAACCATCCTCCGCTTGCACTCTGTCTGTCTCTCCCAAATGTAAATAAACATTTAAAAAATTTTTTAATAAAAAAAATGGCTTGAACTCACGAATGGTGAGATCATGACCTGAGCTGAAGTCAGATGCTCAACCGACTGAGCCACCCAGGTGCCCCCCCCCAATCACCTATTTAAACCATCCCCCCACCCTCCTGCCCTCTGGTAATCAGTTTGTTCTCTAGGAGTCTGTTTCTTGGTTTGTCTCTCTTTGCTCATTTGTTTTGTTTCTTAAATTCCACACAGGAATGAAATCACATGGTATTTGTCTTTCTGTGACTGACATTTCACTTAACATTATGCTCTCTAGCTCCATCCATGTCATTGCAAATGGCAAGATTTCATTCTTTTTTATGACTCAATAATATTCCATTGTTTATATACACCACATCTTCTTTATCCATTCTTCATCCGATGGACATTTGGGCTGCTTCCAGAAAGTGGCTATTGTAAATAATGCTGCTATAAACACACGGGTGCATGTATAACTTTGAATTAGTGTTTTTGTACTTTTTGAATAAATACCCAGTAGTGCAATTGCTGGATTGTAGGGTAGTTCTTTTTGTTTCTTTTTGAGGAAACTCCATACTGTTTTCCATAGTACACGCACCAATTTTCATTCCCACGAGCAGTACATCAGGGTTCCTTCTTCCCCACATCTTCCCCAATGCTTATTTCTTGTGTTTTTGATTCTAGCCATTCTGATAGGTGTGAGGTGATATCTCATGGTAGTTTTGATTTGCATTTCTCTGATGATGAGTGCTGTTGAGCATCTTTTCATGTGTCTGTTGGCCATTCTTCTTTGGAGAAATGTCTGTTCACGTCTTCAGCCCATTTTTAATTGGATTATTTGTTTTTTTAGTGTTGAGCTACAGTTCTTTATATATTTTGGATACTCTTTATCAGATATGTCATTTGCAAATATTTTCTCCCATCCATAGATTGCCTTTTAGTTTTTTTTTTGTTTCTTTCTCTATGCAGAAGCCTTTTATTTTGATATAGTCCCAGTAGTTTATTTTTGCTTTTGTTTCCATTGCCTCCAAGACGTATCTAGAAAAATGTTGCTGTGATCAATGTCAGAGACATTACTGCCTGTGCAGTTTTATGGTTTCAGGTCTCACATTTAGGTCTTTAATCCATTTTACGTCTACTTTTATGTATGGTGTGAGAAAGTGATCCAATTTCATTCTTTTGCAAGAGGCTGATCAGTTTTCTCAACACTGTTTGTTGAAGAGACCATCTTTTTCCCATTGGATGTCCTTCCTGATTTGTCAAAAATTAATTGACCATATAACTGTGGATTTATTTCTGGGTTTTCATTTCTGTTCTATTGATCTATTTGACTAGTTTTGTGCCAGTAGCATACTGTTTTGATCTCTACAGCTTTGTAATAGAACTTGAAGTCTGGAATTGTGGTCTCCAGCTTTGCTTTGCTTTTTAAAAATTGTTGAGGCATCTGGGTGGCTCAGTCGTTTAAGCGTCCAACTTTGGCTTGGGTCATGATCTCATGGTCTGTGAGTTTGAGCCCCACATCGGGCTCTGTGCTGACAGTGCAGAGCCTAGAGCCAGTTTCAGATTCTGTGTGTGTGTGTGTGTGTGTGTGTGTGTGTTTGTGTGTGTGTCTGCTCTCCCTCCCTTGCTCGTGCTCTGTCTCTCTGAAAAATAAACATTAAAAATTTTAGGGGCGCCTGTGTGGCTCAGTCAATTAAACCTCTGACTTAGGCTCAGATCATGATCTCATGGTCCATGAGTTCGAGCCCCACGTCGGGCTCTGTGCTGACAGCTCAGAGCCTGGAGCCTGCTTTGGATTCTGTGTCTCCCTCTCTCTCTGCCCCTCCCCCACTCATGCTCTGTCTCTCTCTGTATCAAAAATAAATAAAAACATTTTAAAAAATTAAAAAAAAATTTTTTTAATTGCTTTGGCTATTTAGGGTCTTTTGTGGTTTCATATAAATTTTAGGATTTTCTATTTCTGTGAAAAATGCTGTTGGTATTTTGATAGGGATTATATTAAATCTATAGATTGCTTTGCTTAGTATAGACATTTTAACAATATTTATTCTTCCAATCAATAAGCATGGACTATCTTTCCATTTCTTTCTGTCATCTCTCATTTCTTTCATCAGTGTTTTATAGTTTTCAGAGTATAGGTCCTTCACCTCTTTGGTTAGGTTTGCTCCTAGGTATCTTATTCTTTTTGGTGCAGTTGTAAATGGGATTGTTTTCTTAACAATTTTCTTAACAATTGCTTTTTCTGGTACTTCATTATTAGTGTATAGAAATGAACAAGACTTCTACACATTGATTTTGTATTTTACGCTTTACTGAATTCATTTATCAGTTTTAGTAGGGTTTGTGTGTGTGTGTGTGTGTGTGTGTGTGTGTGTGTGTGTGAGGTCTTTGGAGTTTTCTTTTTTTTTTTTTTTTTTAATTTTTTTTTTCAACGTTTATTTATTTTTGGGACCGAGAGAGACAGAGCATGAATGGGGGAGGGGGCAGAGAGAGGGAGACACAGAATCGGAAACAGGCCCCAGGCTCTGAGCCATCAGCCCAGAGCCTGACGCGGGGCTCGAACTCACGGACCGTGAGATCGTGACCTGGCTGAAGTCTGACGCTTAACCGACTGCGCCACCCAGGCGCCCCTGGAGTTTTCTATATAGAGTAGCATGTCATCTGCAAACAGTGAAAATTTTACTTCTTCTTTACCAATTTGGATGCCTTTTATTTTTTATATTTTTGTTGTTGTTATCCGATTGCTGTGGCGAGGGCATCTAGTACTGTGTTGAATAAAATGGGTGAGAGTAGACATCCTTGCCTTGTTCCTCGTCTTAGGGGAAAAGCCCTCAGTTTTCCCACCAGGAGTATGATGTTCACTGTGGGTCTTTCCATATGTGACCTTTATTGTGTTGAGGTATGTCCCCTCTAAACCTTCTTTGTTGAGGGCTTTTATCATGAATAGCTATTGTGCTTTGTCAAGTGCTTCGTCTGCATCTATTGAAATTATCATATGGTTTTAGGTTTCATTATGTTTCTAGTTTATATTTCTTTTGACTACCAATAACACTAAGCATCTTAGACAAAAGAGTTGTTGAATTATATAAGAACACTAAAAACCACAGTTTTCTCTTGGTCTCCTAGGAAGGTTTGTTCCCCCTGAGGAAGCTGAATCTGCACACCACACGTAAGTGCAGATCCTTGCTCTTTTTTTTACATCTGTGCATTAAACATCTTCTGTCTCCCTGGAACATGATGAAATAGAACTGTAGCCATTTCCAAATTCATTTGATTCAGGCTGTGCATAAGATATTGTTAAAATTCTGTTTGTTATTATCTCATCTTGGAGGATAATGAAAACAGCTGTCAGCTACTTCCTTCTGAATGCTGTAATTCATTTTCTCTAAGGAATTAACATTATGTTGAATATACTTAGCTATTGAATATCCTTTGGTTTGCAGTCATTTTATGCTGTCACTGGGACCTGATGACACCACTCTTCTGCGGTTTGGGTGTTGTTAAAACTTGTCTTGCTCAAAGGCGTGAATTAAAGAACAATAATAATTAAGCCCTGGTTTCTCTGAGTCGAAGGTAAATAAACCTATGAGGGCTAAACCCTTACTTTTGATAGAATGGCCTCAGAGGGAGGGATATTGGTGAGGGGGCACAGGCTTTGCTTAAGAGCCAGGAGCAGAGCCTCAGATCAGTGTAAGGAGATGACACTGAAGTGGTTGTATTAGAGTTTTCCAGAGACACAGAATTAGATCAATTGACCCATCTATCTAACATCTATCTATCCCATATTAGTCTTACAGAATTAACTCCTGTGACTGGGGAGCTGACAAGTGTCACATTTGTATAATAGACCAGCAGGCTAGAAACTTATGTAACCTTTCAGTCTTGCATCTGAAGGGTGGAAACTCAGGCAAAATTTGTATGTTGCATTCTGGAGGCAGAATTCCTTCTTTTGCAGGAAACATCAGTCTTAGCTCTTAAGGCCTTCAATGGCTTAGATGTGGCCCACCCATATCACAGAGGGTAATTTTTAGAGTCAATTGATTGTAAATGTTAATCATATCTAAAAATACCATTACAGGGGTGCCTGAGTGGCTCAGTCGGTTGAGTGTCCAACTTCGACTCAGGTCATGATCTCACAGCTCGTGAGTTCGAGCCCCGCGTCGGGCTCTGTGCTGACAGCTCAGAGCCTGGAGCCTGCTTTAGATTCTGTGTCTCCCTCTCTCTCTGCCCCTAACCCACTCGCATTCTGTCTCTGTCTCTCTCAAAAATAAAAATAAACATTAAAAAAATTAAAATAATAATAGTAATAAAATAATAATAAAAAAATACCATTACAGTAACATCTGGACTAGTGCTTGACCAAACAGCTGGGTACCATATTTTGCCCAGTTGACACACAAAATTAACCATCATGGTGGTGTATGTTGTATTTGCTTCAGATGAGTTTAAGTGATATAACCACTATTTGTTTCTCTACGGAGCAAGCAGTTGAAAGTGGAGTGTAGCTATAGTCAAGCTATATATAGTCCAAGAGAGATCTCTAATGTCCCATTCATTTCCAGAAGTATCTAGCTCCATGAAAAAAACAAATGCAGGGGTACCTGGGTGGCTTATTTGGTTAAGCACCAAACTTTTGATTTCTGCTCAGGTCATGATCTCATGGTTTATGAGACTGAGTCCCACTGGGCTCTCTGCTGGCAGCGTGGAGCTTGTTTGGGATTCTCTCTCTCCCTCTCTCTGCCCTACCCCCTCTCTCTTTCTCAAATAAAAAATACATACATAAACATTTTAAAAGGAAAACAAAAACAAATGCAGACCATGAGCATATCCTCCTTTAAGAAAAGGGTAGGAAAATAAGTAGAGAATGCATGATTTACCTACTCTCCAACCTTTCTTTTCATCTTTTGTCCACTTACCCCAATAAATTGACCTCTTTTCCCTTTTCAAATATCTGGTATTAAGAGTGCTCAAATGAAATGGAATAAACCTTTTCTTTGGCACAATTTTGCCAGTTAATGGGAAAAGACATTCTGGAACCCTGGATAAATTTTAAGTAAAACTTACACCTAAGTTGTTGGCCTTGGCATCTATATTGATCAAATACATTCGAGAATTTTATTTTTTATTTTTTTAAGTTTATTTATTTTTGAGACAGAGAGAGACAGAGCATGAACAGGGGAGGGGCAGAGAGAGAGGGAGACACAGAATTCGGAAGCAGGCTCCAGGCTCTGAGCCATCAGCCCAGAGCCTGACGTGGGGCTCGAACTCATGGACCGCGAGATTGTGACCTGGCTGAAGTTGGACGCTTAACCGACTGCGCCACCCAGGCACCCCTATTGGAGAATTTTAAAACAGCCACTCCTACTTCCCTTGTGTCATTTAAAAAAAAAAAACAAACAACTTATCATGGTAAAATTCACATAACATAAAATTAATCATTTTAAACTGGACAATGCATGGACATTGAGTACATTCACGGTGTTGGGCAAGCACCATTTTCCTTCTAGTTCCAAAACATTGCCATCATCCCAAAGTAAAACCCTTACCCATTAGGCCATGTTTCCATCCAGCCTCTGGCACCACTCATCTGTGTTCTCTGGCTGTGGATTTATTTATTATGGATTTATTTATTATTTCTCGTAAACGGAATCAAACAATATGTAACATTTTGTGTCTGGCTTCTTTCCCATCACATAATTTTGGAGGCTCATTCACATTGTAGCATATATCAGTATTTCATTCTTCTTAGTAGCCAAATAATGTCCCACTTAATGTAGGTACCACAGTTTATCTCTTTATCTGTTGATGGACATTTGGGTTGTTTCTTCTGCCTTTTGGTTGTTCTAAATAACACTATGATGAACACATGAGCACATGTTTTTGTTTGAGGTCCTGTTTTCAGCTCTTTGGGGGAATAAACCTAGGAGTGGAATTGCAGGGTCGTGTGGCAACTCTGTGTTTGACTTTTTGAGGACTCGTCAAACTGTTACCCACGATGGCTGCACCATTTTACACTTTCATCAGCCATGTACAAGAGTTCTGGGTTCTCCACATCTTTGCCAGCATTTACCTTTAAAAAAAAATTTTTTTTTTTGTAGTATTCCAGCCATCTTAATGGGTGCGAAGTGGTACCTTATAGCGGTTTTGATTTGTATTTTCTTAATGACTATGTATATCTAGTCCTGGGCATTTGCGTAGTCTTAATATTTTAATTTCATCCTGCATCTTAGGTAACTGGCAGAGTTTCTCACCTGGTAGAGCATAGCACAGTCACCGATGTGCAAAAGTATCAACCCCATTCACCTGGGGGGAGACCTAGGTGGCCAGAATCCTTGAGGTCATTCATCTCAGGCCGGGAGCAGACCCGTCCACTTTCTCCACCGGGCCATGTAATTTAATCATTTTCTATGTGTGCCAGTATCTGAACAATTTGGGGAGTATGAGTTTAAGTGGGTGTGAAAAACCTAATCATCTTGATCTGTCTTAGTTAATGTAATAAAAAACTGACTCAAAGCTGTTTTATAGAAGTAGAATTTAATTTTTTCAGAAATCATAACACAGAACTTTCTATAATGGCTCACTGAGAACAACCATCCTTAGACTACGCTCTTATTTTTTTTAATGTTTATTTATTCCTGAGAGAGAGAGACAGAGTGCAAGCAGGGGAGGGGTAGAGAGAGAGAGAAGGAGAGAGGGAGACACAGAATCTGAAGCAGGCTCCAGGCTCTGAGCTGTCAGCACAGAGGCCGACGCGGGGCTCAAACTTGGGATCAGCGAGATCATGACCTGAGCCACCCAGGTGCCCCTAGACTACACTCTTAAAAAGGCTATTATATTAATCTAATTAGAAAAGTCTACTGATATATGATAGCAATCATGATAAATCATCTAACTTTGGAAATTGGAATCTTCAAAATGGCATATAATATATGAAATGCTTAAAACACTAAAATGCAAAGCACAGTGTATTTATCTTATATCATGACTTACAGGAGGCAGGTATTTTAGATAAAAATCTCAATTCTAAGTAATGTGAGGATCATGTGTCTAATAACCATTTGGCATGGTTAAAGCCAAATATTTCAATAGCTTAACTTATCAGATATTTCATATAACTGGTGCCTAATTAATAGTGATGTAGATCAGATCAGTTATGGCTGGGACCCAAAGATAAGGAAACCCTCAGGGTGGGTTAGGGGATTGGGCAATATCTGATAAGGAGGAAACCCATAGAAGTACCAGAAGATGGACAATTGGTATCAGAGAGGACTAGCGGAAAATAGGAAGAATTAGTTCATGAAAAAGACAGGACGCCAGAAAGAAGTCAAAGCAAAAACGTGGGACATCCCAACAGCCATCTTATCATTGTATCTTCACATGGAGAAAGCATAGAGAGAGATCTCATGTCTCCCATTCTTTTTATAAGAGTGTTAATCCCATTGTGAGGGCCTGTCTAACCCTAATCACAACCCAAAGTCTCCACTTCCAAATCCCATCACATTGGGGGTAATGATTTCAACATATGAATTTCAACAACTGAATGCACAAACATTCAGTCAATAATAGGCAGTATCCTCCTAATCACTGGCCACTAAAGTGACCATTGGATAAGCCGAAATGTTGGGTTGATGCTGAGCCAATAAGTTAATGACTTTAAATGGAACTGGGAATCATAACTCAAATGAGCTTGCAGCATTATACCCTATTTAGAATTCTGTAGAGGAGCATTTAGTCACATTGTGAAATCCTTGTAAAGCTTCCTCCCATAGGGTCTAGATATTATTAAGTCTGACTTCTGGGCGGTAAGCAAAAGATGTGATGCTGGACGCTGGTGGTAATGGAGAAAGCGCTCGGACAGTCCACCCCAAATCAGCGTCTCCAGCTTAGTCCAGTTCTGGAGGGTGAACAGAAAGCATTTATAAGTGTTAAATTTTGTGGCTCAGTGGAAACATCATCTAAAACAAGATTCAGACACTCATCATCAAGGGTCATATTGACCAAGGCAACCCATTATTAATACTCAGAATCCGAGTGTTAATCCAAAGTTCTTTTCCCGCCCGGGACATTTCTATGTTCAGAGACAATAGAAAATGTAGCCATTTTATGCAGTTATATCAGATTAAAATGAACCTCAAAGACAGTCTATGGTCAATGAAACCTAGAACATAAAGATTAGTAAAGAAGACAGCAGGAGGTGTCTCCAGCAGGCATTCAGCAACTTGATTGGTAAGCTGCACAAGCATTCAGTCCTTATGACAGCCTTCTTCTTTCAGCCCTGGTGGAGAGCTCTCCCGCCTTACACCCACCCACCACCCCAAATTCAGAGCCTAGGGGAATGGAAATTTTCTAGTTCTGGAACCATTCCCACCCCCCACAAAAGCGTATATTTTGGGGGAAAAGAGTCTGTGCCAATTGCAACCAGGAAGGGAAATGTATTGGATAAAATACACCTAAGATAAATATTTTCTAATTATCTGCAGGGTGACCAGCACTAAAGAATGTTTACAGGTAATTAGAAAACTACAGGGGTGCCTGGGTGGCTCAGTTGGTTAAGCATCTGACTTGGGCTCAGGTCATGATCTTGTGGTTGTTGAGTTCGAACCTTGAATCAGGCTCTGTGCTGACAGCTCAGAGCCTGGAGCCTGCTTTGGATTCCTGTGTCTCCCTCTCTCTCTGCCCCTTCCCTACTTATACCCCATCTCTCTCTCTCCCCCTCAAGAATAAATATTTTAAAAAAGAAAGAAAGAAAGAAAACTACAGCCAATCTGTGGTACCTGAGGTGGCTCCGTGGTTGAGCAACCGACTCTTGATTTCCACTCAGGTCATGATCCCAGGGTCCTGGGATGGGGCCCCAGCATCTGAGTGGGGAGCCTGCTTAAGATTCTCCCTTTGCCCCCTGCCCACCCACCGTGCGCATGCATGCTCTCTCGCTCTCTCTCTTTCTCTCTCTCAAAAAAAAAAAAAGGAAAAGAAAAAGAAAGAAAAAAGAAAAAAAAAACACTTCAAATAAAAAGCAAATCCCTACAGCCAATCTGCCCTTTCTTATGACAGCTTGCAACACACAAAAACGTCCTCAAAGGCTAAATGTGTCGTCATGCCATATCGAACACAACTTCCTTGCATTTCCTAATAATGTCTTACAGAAGAAATTAAGTTATTTGATTTCTTAGCTACATGAAAGTATGCACGAATGTGACATAAAACCTGGCTTCTGGAGAATATATGCGAATAAGTAGTAAATCCTCTCGTGAAACCAATGCTAGTGTATTATTACATACTTTTACGGCCTTTATGCCTAAAATCAAATCTCCTAAGAACCAGTTCCCAGAGGGAAACCTAGCAAAGTAAAGGGGAATAAAACAAAAGCAACAGCATCAACCACAAAAACCTGATTTGTAGCATCATTTTGCAATATCACACGAACAGTTATTTATTTAGAAAATAAATATCAGAACGGCAGGAACAATTTCACAAGTTTGCTATAAACACTTTCTACATTTCTGCAAACAATTGTTCTGTAAGTAATTTCTACAAAATGTACACTCTTCTATTAATGCAGCTTTCCTAATGAAGTTTTATTTCAGAAACTACTAAAAATATTTTTTTTTCCACGGCGCCTGGGTGGCTCAGTTGGTTTAGCATCTGACTCTTAATCTCAGCTCAGGTCTTGATCTCAGGTTGTGAGCTCAAGCCCTGTGTTGGGCTCTGCATTGCACGTGAAGCCTACTTAAAAAGAAAAATGTATAAAAAAATATTTTTTTTGCTTTGAACAGATTCAAGAAGGGTTACATAGGTAGAACCAAATACTTGATAGCATAAATAGAGGGAGCATGAGACAGGAATCCAGAAGGACTTCCTGATTTCCGTGTTGAGTCCATGAGTCTGTGATGCCATTGACTGAATTGAAGATCAGGGAGTAAAATGAAATCAAAGGTTCGGATTCAGAAGTGTTGAGTCTGAGGACGCCTGGGTGGCTCAGTCGGTTGAGCGTCTGACTTTGGCTCAGGTCATGATCTCACAGTTTGTGAGTTCGAGCCCCACATCAGGCTCTGTGCTGACAGCTAAGAGCCTGGAGCCTGCTTCGGATTCTGTGTCTCCCCCTCTCTCTGCACACCCCCCACCATGCTCACTCTCTATCTGTCTCCAAAATAAATATTAAAGTTCCCACCTTTCTTTAAAAAAAAGTGTTAAGTTTGAGGTGCTTGCTATTCAATCTCTTGAGAAGAAATAACACATTTACACCTGGATATGTGAAATGTGTGACTCTGAAAAGTGGTCCAGAGCAGAGACTGATTTTGAAATTTATGTTTGTAAGTCTTCAAATGGATGGGATCAGCTCAGAAGAGGGTGTTCAGAGAGGAGAGACCAGCTTTTGAGCTTCGGTGGATACCAACATTCGCAATTTCTTCCACTTTTTTTTCGCAGATAGATTAACTTCCATTGCCTCTATCACTAGTTATTTATTTAACCCTATTCTGAATATAAAATTATGTGTCCACACCAAATAAACCAAACATCTTTTTCATTTCAAAAGAAAATAAGTTTTTTTTTCTTTTTGTATTCATGCCCCTGAGCTAGTTATTATGTAGCTAGCGGGGTAAAGATGGGGTCTTTGCCTAAGAAGTTATTTGGGACAATCTAGGCTTCAAAGTTTATTTTTTGTCAGTTTGACTGTTTATATTGATCACGTTAATCATTTCTTTGCCAAACTCCTTCTTCATTTCACACTATTTTTTTTTAAGTGTACATGCATGGTATTTATGTGGTTTGTTTGTGGTCCATGTGTGTTGTTTTTGTGTTGGTGTATGTGAGAGGTATGTGTGGTATGTGTGTATTTTACGTGTGGTGTACATGTGTGTGAAATATATGCCTGATGTAATCATGTGTAATGTGTGGGTCTGGAATATGTGCGGTGTGTGTGTGTTTTACATGATACAGGTATGTTGTAGGTGTGGCGTATGTGTTGTGTGTGTGTTTTACATAAGTGGGTGTGGTATATGTGTGTTGTGTGTTTGTGTGGCATACGTGTGTTAAATGTGTGGTGTGTGTGTGGTATGATTGCTGTGTCTGTGGTGTATATGTGTGTATGGTTTATTTGCTGTGAGTGGGTGGTATATGAGTTGTATATGTGTGGAGTGTGTGTGTGGTATAGGTGTGTTTCCAGTAGATATGTGTTGTGTCTGCGTTTCATACCACTTAGAAGCCACAATAGTTACAAGGGGGAAAATCCAGTTTTGTTATTCATTTAAAGAGCAAGGCGACTATGATGGGAATATTTTACCTTAAAATACTAACTCCCCAATAATGCCAGAACCAGAAGATCACTAAAATTATGGTGCCATTTCTGTACTTTCTACCATTCCTTTGATAGTAAATATTTGCCTTTAGCCTACCCGATCTGGTTTAAAAGGCTTAATTAAAAAGACAACGACAGGTAGGTTTTATTTTTTCTTTTACCTAAATGTCTCTTCTCTGTCTAAAAAACAGACGATGACATTGCCAAACAGCGAAAGTTTTAACTTCACTGTCGAGAAAGCAAGTGGGTTTAGCAACAGAGAAAATAGAAGATACTGGATATTAAAATCAAGGACCATAACAATCTTAGTACTAAATACTGAATGTCCCTAACACAAAGGCTCACGGCACCAATAACGTTATTAAAATTCAAATGATTTTATTCAGCTGAGATAGGGTCCTTATAGAACTTGTTTACTGTGTGTGTGTGTGTGTGTGTGTGTGTGTGTGTGTGTGTGTGTTCACACAACCCCTGGTTGGGAAGAATGGGTGTTCCCATGATTAAATATGATGGTGAATGCGTACAGGTAAAGGTACATTCTAAAAGAAGAAACCCCCCCCCAAAAAAGGGGGCGCCTGGGTGGCTCAGTCGGTTGAGCATCCGACTTCGGCTCAGGTCATGATCTCGCACTCCATGAGTTCCAGCCCCGCATCGGGCTCTGTGCTGACCGCTCAGAGCCTGGAGTCTACTTTGGATTCTGTGTGTGTCTCTCTCTCTGGCCCTCCCCCCGTTCATGCTCTGTCTCTCTCTGTCTCAAAAATAAATAAATGTTAAAAAAAATTTTTTTACATAAAAAAAATGAAAGAAGAAAAACCGTGAATCTCAGCAGTCTAACAGAAGACTTATTTTTACTAATAGAAAGTCCATTTGGGCTTGGGCATTACTCAGACTTTGTCACTCGATGTCTTTTGTCAGTTTCAGGTTTTACCGTTTGAGGTTGAGAAGCAGTCAGCTTTGTTAACCCTGCAAGGCCTTAAGTTTCTAGACGATCCCCTGTCATTTTCTGCTTGCAACGTGGCCAATCGTGCTTTGGCTCCTCTCTTCCACAGTAAGCGATCTCAGCCGGTCAACAGCCAACACTCACTGTGAACAGTGTTTTCCAGTCTCTTTGCTGCAGTTGGTAACGAGTAGACTAACTTGCAGGTGAAATGTTTCATCCCTGCTCCGCCTGGATCTTCAGGTTGCCGGCCTCTGTTCTCAGCGTCTTCCCCTCCCGCTGACTGAATGCTAAGTCAGACTTCAGGTTTTGGTTAAAGCGGTGCTCCACTTAAACGTACCGTTTTCTGTATTAACCACGGAAGGATAATCACTACAACACGTAAATCCCCCCAAACTTGATCGCTTAAGAGAAACCTATTTCTTGCTCATGTGAAATCCACGTGGGGATTTAAGAGGGGAATTACAGCTCAGATTTAGGCGAGAATTAGGGTTTCCTTCAAAAGGAGGTGAGGGAGATTTTGAATCTTACTTTGTTGAATTTCTGAAAAGAGCCTACTTTTACCTTAAGTGCATGATTTCTTTCTTGTGATTCATACTTTATCCAAAAGCCTCAGAAGTTGAATAAAATGCCAGATCTCAAAAACAACTTCTAAATACGTTTTTGCCATACCAGCTCCCTCCCATTCTTTTAGAGCGTTAGGATGGGGCTGTTCACAGATATTAGGAGAAATCATTGATTGTGAAGTGAATAGCAAACACAGCCTTAGCAACATGAACTCATCCATGCTGATTGGAAGCAAGACAGAGACTGCATTTGTCAAAGGTTATCAAGGCTTAGTGGTTAGGAGCCTGGCTGCTGGAGTTAGAGCCTCTCTAAAATCTCAGTTCAGTTATTTACCAGCTCTGTGTCTAAGTTGCATTTTTTTAGCCTCTAGCGTTTAATATATTAGCCTCTGCGGAGCAGAGCAGGGAGGATCATAAATTTTAGGACCTTACTCTGGTATTTAAGGAAAGAAGGATAAGACAGTGGTCTTAAGAAACCACTGATCTGGGGCGCCTGGGCAGCTCAGTTGGTTAAGCATCTGACTTCGGCTCAGGTCATGTTCTCATGGTTTGTGGGTTCGAGCCCCACATCAGGGTCTGTGCTGACAACCCAGAGCCTAGAGCCTGCTTCGGGTTCTGTGTCTCCCTCTCTCTCTGCCCCTCCCCTGCTCATGCTCTGTCTCTCTCTTTCTCAAAAAATAAATAAACATTAAAAAAAAATTTAGGGGCGCCTGGGTGGCGCAGTCGGTTAAGCGTCCGACTTCAGCCAGGTCACGATCTCGCGGTCCATGAGTTCGAGCCCCGCGTCAGGCTCTGGGCTGATGGCTCAGAGCCTGGAGCCTGTTTCCGATTCTGTGTCTCCCTCTCTCTCTGCCCCTCCCCCGTTCATGCTCTGTCTCTCTCTGTCCCAAAAATAAATAAACGTTGGAAAAAAAAATTAAAAAAAGAAAAAATTTTAAAAAAAACCCACTGATCTGAGCACTAGATGTAGTTCTTCCAACTGTGGCATCATTCATTCCAGGCTTTCTCAGAAGACAGAGCTAAGACACAGATGTATGTATACACATTCAAACAGATACACATGTGTGCGTGCATGTGTACATGTGCATGAACATATGTATCTTGCACATAATTTCAGTGTTTTCACTTGCATGCACCCTTGAATTTGTTGTAGCAGAATTCCTGTTCCAATTTGGTAGACGTTTTTTGCATGACACTACAAAAAATAGTCAGATAGCAAAAGTTCAATTAGCAAGGAATTAGGAGATATCTGGTATAAAACAAGCATCAGATAAATATTTTTTTCTTATTCATTATAAACATGGGCCCACCGCAAGTGATATAGATTTGTCCTTTGCTCTTAGGCAAATAGTTGGAAGGATGAGATTAATGACAAGAAGAGTTACAAGTCACACTCACAAATGGATTCTGTGGTACCCTGTGTAACCCTCCAGCACACCTTATCATGTATGTGAAAATAAAGAAGTTTATGTCCAGGATGTGTAAACCTCAGATAGCATCCTTTAAAAAAACAAAACAAGTTGAGATTTCTATCTGGAGGCTGAAATGACATCCACTTGCTGAAGTGCCTGTCATTCCTGGAAGGAACACGAACCTGTCAATAGGCAGATTGCCCCAGGGATTATCCCTAGCTAGAGTATGGTCAGCGCTTTGCTAAATTTCTCTGAATAAGAAATTAGCTACTGCAAGGCAAAATGTCACTTTACTATATTACTTATTAAAGTAACATTTGTTATTACCTAAAGGAGATTCACGTAAAATGAGAATTACTTGCATACTGTAATTTCTCATACCCAGGCTATTGATGAACCCTGATATTCATCAGTGAGGAAGCAGCTCACAGAAATTAGCTTATTTTTATAATATCTTAAATCAACTTCATAGATTTTTACTTTATAATGAGCAGAATATTGTGCATTTCATGAGCGGTTAAATTAATCATTACCCGAGGGGTCATGAAAAATTAATTTGGAATGAGTTGACAGTTATCATGTGGGCCATTATTTCTTCATTAGAGACAAACTTGCTGATATTTTTGTCATGCTACCCTGAGATAATAGAACATATATATGCTCCCAGTTCTTGGCACAGAGCTCCTAAAACCCTTCTAGTTTCTTAAGTGATAAGAGCACCAAGAACATCGTTTGTTCTAATATTTGGTCTTTGATGCTGGATCCTGACACCGAGTTCCTAAATCCCTTGGAATTTCCTGGGTAATGGCAATGTCTTTTGTTCTAATGAGGTGACTCTTGGTGGACTTCTGAATGGGGGGTGGTCACCAGAAAGACCAAACCGCGATTAGAAGCTTGACATTTTCAGCCCCACTCCGAATCTCCAGCAAGAGGAGAGGGGCTGGAAATGGAGTTATTGATGGATCACGCCTACCTCATGAAGCCCTTCATAAAAACTCCCGCAGTGTGGCATTTGGAGAGCAGCCAGGGTGGTGAACATATGGGGTTCTGGGAGAGTGGTCCACCTGGAGAGGGCACGGAATCTCCACTTTCCCCATATCTGCTCTACACATCTCTTCCATCTGGATGATTATCCGTATTCCTTATCCTACCCTTTATAAGAAGCTGGTAAACGACAAGTAAATAATTGTCCTGAGTTTGGTGAGTCATGGTGGCAAATTCATTGAGCCCGAGGAGAGGGTCATGGGAACTTATAATTTATAGCCTAGTGGCCAGAAACACAGGTGACACCTGAACCTGCTATTGGTGTCTGAATGGGTGGGGACAGTGTTGCAGGCCGGAGCCCTCAACCTGTGGGCTCTGAAGCTATCTCTGGGTAGATAGTGGCAAATTGGAATTAAGCTGTAGAATACCCAGTGAGAGTTTGCCGATGGTCTTTGGTGGAGGGAAGCTGAAACACATTTGATGTCAGAAGTGAGGTAGCAGTGAGAATAAAGGAGAAACACGCAGAAGGGAGAGTTTGGGTTTTACCTACACACCAACCGTATTCTAGTTGTTAATGAAAGATAACACGTGCTTTATAGCCAGGGTTGTTATTATCACTTTTTGTACCTAATTACGTCGTGTTTCTGCATCTGAAAATAATTTGTATCATTGACTGAGTATTGGTATTAGAGTCTCATGGGCACAACTAACTGTATACAGTAGTTACCTTGTGGCCAGAGAGAATTAATGAAATCTTCCTAGTGTCTAACTTATTATAGGGAATTTTGGCATTGTCTCCATTTGAGATGGAATTATGTAATTTTAGAGTGTAAAAGTTACTTAGCGATGCTCTGATATCACTCTGTAATTTGACAGAGCATATTACAAATGAGAGAATTTGAGCTCAGAAAGGTGACGTTAACTAGTTCAGAATCACAATTCAGTGGAAGAACTAAATCCGGAATACAGGCATTGGATTCTGGTCCCCACATGCCTCCTGTATAGCGGACCTCTTGCATGTAGGGAACAAGTGAGTGAACTGTACAGGAATCAGATCTGTATGTCAAGTGGTATAAGGCCTGTCCGGAACATCATCAGCTGAAGCAAGAGCTCAGCATTCGCAACACTAAGAAGCTACAGATAGTAATTTTAAGGAGAGTAAGAAAAGTCTATTGACTTGGCTTTAGCAACCCTGACTTTACCTTCTCTAGAATTAGTTGCATTTATAGCCATTACATCCCTAACCATAGTATCAGAAATACGCTTCTATAGGTGGACATCTTATGTTTTAAATAGCTTCCTTTTGTAAGCTGCCGTGCATTAGCTCTAAAAAATCAATTAGAAGTATGTCTTGATCCTTTCTTGTGTTTTTGTTTGGTTGTTTGGTTGGTTGATGTCAGGCTGTGATTTATCTATTTTTGTTTGTGGCCTAATATCAGTGCTGCCTTGATTAGGGCAAGTTTGCTAATGATGCTAATCAAAGTTACACATTTAGTTTTTCTCTTTCTTTAATCATTGATTGTCCACCTTGATGTTGGACTTCTCATTATATTCCAGAGCCCAGAAATATGCTTCTTTTTGTACATCAAGCACATCCACTTAGCATTTAGAATTCGCATGGGTTTAGTTCCCTTTAGGCATTTTATGTTCAAATGTCCAAAAGGATGACTAAAATACCCAAGATTCAAAAGACTTTTTATAGAGCAGATATGATGAGCCTGATTCTCTGACTCACAGGTCACAGAGGGATCCCACTGTCAGGCTAGCTAGAAGGGAAGAAAGGTAGAAAACAACTTTTTCTTGCCTATTGGTCAGGAACAGGTAGCCTCCTTGTTTCTTCTATTTCCAGAGCCTAATGCACACCTGCGAACTGAGCTGTTCCCTAAGCCCCTTTGACTTCCTAGCTTACTCACCATTCAAAGAAGATTTTGTGATGCGGCGCAGAGGGCTACAGATGCTCAGGAGCCAAAGTCCTGGGCCAGCCATCATGTAAGGCCTGGCTTCATTCATTCTGCAGATAGGATGGGCTTCTCTGAGCTCAGGGAATCTGCAGGGTCTCTCTGACGATCATTTCAGATAAAAAAGCGAGTTTGTTTGCCAGTTCCTGTTAATCGTTTAGGGTAGGGATTGGGGTTTTAAATCAAACCAGAAGATTATGAAGAAGTGAAGGACTTTCCCAAGATCTCTAACCAGCTAATGGCAGGATTTGCATTTATTTCTCTTTCTTCCTCTGCACCTCTCCTTTCTTTTCCTCCACAGTTTCTAATCCCTACTAGTTACTTAATAATTGTTGCTGGTTTAATGTGATGCAGTTAAGTTAATCATCATATCAGTTGACTTGGTCATGAGAGTGCGCATCAATATCTTACTCCTCTTTGTGTTAGTTATTTGCAACAGGCTTCTGCATAACAGCAAGAAAATGTTCTGAAATGTTTTGCCTGGGAATGTCCTAGAAATTTTTAAGTTGTAAACTTCAAAAAGTATTTTTTTATAGGGAAGGGTAGAACGTCAAGATCTCAATTATAGGCATTGCTTAGAGTTTTCCAATAGAAACCAGGATTAGTTTTCATCCAGCTCAATGGAATAAGGGTAGATGGTACTACATTACTAATCCAAAAGTGTTATAACATAGCAAAACCATATTCCAACCTTAGAATATTTGAATGAGTAGGGAATATCAAGTGGGTCAGTTGAAGGAGAGAGGGAGAGATAGAGAGCAAGTGGGAGAGGGGCAGAAAGAGAGAGGGAGACACAGAATCTGAAGCAGGTTCCAGGCTCTGAGCTATAAGCACAGAGCCCAACACGGGGCTCGAACTCATGAACCATGAGATCATGACCTGAGCTGAAGTCTGATGCTTAACTGGCTGAGCCACTCAGGTGCCCCAGGAGAACAAATATTTTTTGCAAAGGGGGGATCTACAATCTCTTCTGACATTCATCCCACTTTAAATTATCTTGCATAAATAGTAAATTGAAATGTGATGTGGAGTTTGAAAAAGAGGTATGACTGAGACTCAGAGACCCGGCTTCTGACATTGACCATCACTAACCTGCTATGTGACCTTGGGAGAAGCACAGACTCTCTCCTGACCTAGGAAATGAAGTTTAGACAAGTGTTCTCTGCCTTTCTGCTTGCACACTGCGGGATCTTCTACACCAAGAGCACATACACTTATCAATTTTACCAAGAACTAAGGTTTGAAAAAAATTTTTTTAGGTTTATTTATTTTTGACAGACAGAAATAGACAGAGAAATGGAGAGTGAGCCAGGGGAGGGGCAAAGAGAGAGGGAGAGAAAGAGGATTCCAGGCAGTCTCCACGCTGTCAGCATGGAACCAGATGTGGGTCTTGAACTCACAAACCATGAGATCATGTCCTGAGCCAAAAGCAAGAGTTGGATGCTTAACTGACTGAGCCACCTAAACACCCCTCAAAAATCAAGATTTTTAAGGGCACCTGGGTGGCTTAGTCAGTTAAGCATCTGACTTTGGCTCAGGTCATGATCTCGCAGTCTGTGAGTGTGAGCCCTGCATGGGGCTCTGTGCTGACAGCTCACAGCCTGCTTCACATTCTGTGTCTCCCTTTCTCTCTGCCCCTCCCCCACTAACACACTGTCTCTCTCTCTCTCTCTCCCTCAAAAATAAACATTAAAAAAATTTAAACAAAAAAAATCAAGATTTTTAAAGTTTAAGTCCCATTTTTTTCCTGGTTTGTGGCCATTACTGTTGTGTTCTTCTAAGAACTGAGTATCTGATTTTAAAATTATAAAGATAGAAGAAATGAAAACCAAGGATGGGGTAATATCAGTGAAAATGACAAAGAAAGGACATCTGAAAATCCTTTACTCCATAAAAGCAGTGAGAGAACTGATAACAGTGGTCAGAATCAACTTTTTCACACTTTGGAAATTAGACAAAAGCTTTCAGAAATCTGAGTAACTTTTATTCAAGAAAAACATCAGAATCTTGGTAAAAAAAACAGTGAGCTTTGTAGCAACTCAACATACCCTATTTCCATCTCCTCTTTCTCAGCTTTGCAACAGCCTTGAGAACCAGCAGTCTTCAACCACAATGAAAACCAGCTACCTAGTGGTTATGAGAGAGGAAAGAACAGGGTTGTGCTTGCCTCAAGGCCTCATTCCCAGACAATTGCCACTATTTGATCAATCTGGCCCTGGAAGTCTCCACTTATAAGGCTTTTTTATTTGACCTGACTCAGAACTCATCTATCTCATAGCTCTGGAAGCCTTTTTTTCTAGGGGTTTTTGTTGAAAACACTCAGAGGTGATTGTTTAACTTCATGGTTCCCTGAAGTGGTATATAATAGTTGGGACAAATAACAGGCTAACCAAAAAGTTTAAAAAGAAAAGCTGGAGACTGAGATGTCCAGAGGGCCTTTGAAAAGCTTCAACAAATCCTGGGAATTTAGAATGCCATGTACATGTTTTAGGGCTGTGCACATGCTCAAGAAAGACCTGAGCTCTCACCTATGGCTGACTGTGAAGCTCCACACAAATGGGAAGCAAAGATTAAAGCAGATTTGTCAACTGTGTAGCCACTTAACTGTGTTAAGATGTAAGATAAAGTGATCCACACCAAAATACACCGTAATCAAACTCTTGAACAGCAAAGACAAAGAGAGAATCTTGAAAGCAGCACAATAAAAGTAACCTATCATGGACAAGTGATCCTTAATGAGATTAATTTTGATTTCTCATCAGAAACCATGAAGGCCAGAAGGCAGTGTGATGACCTATTTAAAGTGCTAAAAGGAAATACCATCAACCAAATATTCTATATCCAGCAAAACTAGTTTTTCAGAAACAAAGGAGAAATTAAGGCATTCCCAGATAAACAAAAACTGAGAAAATTGTTGCTAGCAAACCTACCTACAAGAAATATTAAAATAATTCTTTTAGGCTAGAATTAAAGGTCACTTGACAGTAACTTGAATCCACATTAAAAAAAAAAGAGAACATTGGCAAAATTAACTACATAGGTAAATGTAAAAACAGTATATATTTTTTGTTTGAAAACCTTCTTTTCTCCTATCTGACTTAAAATTCAACTGCACAAAGTAGTAATTATAAATTCATGTTGATGGGCACACAGTACACAACGATGTAATTTGTATAACCAGAATAGCACAAAAGGAAGAAGCAATGGAACTATGTAAGGGAGAAATTTTTATATACTATTGAAAGTTGACACTAATCCAAACTAGATTGTGATAAACTATGATGTTAATTGTGATTTCCAGACCAACCACTAAGAAAATACATAAAAATATAGTAAAAGAAATTACAAAGGAATTAAAATGGTACCTTGGAAAATATCTATTTATTGCAAAAGGCATTTATGGAGGAATAGAGAAACAGAAAGACCTAAGACATACAGAAAAAATTATCAAAATGCAGATGTAAATCTTACCTTACCATTAATTACATTAAATGTAAAGGGAGTAAACACTCAAAAGGCAGAGATGGGCAGAATGAAAAACACAGAAGTAGACTGAATTGTTTCTCTTCACTTATTATGATAGAAACAAAAGGATGGGAGCTCTACAGCTGGCACCCTCTTCAACTGTTGATAAAAACCAAGGAATTTATTATTTCAACTCTCAGCAACATATTTCACCTCCATGCAAAGGGATCACATAGAAGAGATGATCTAAGGACTATGGTTAGGTCAATAGAGACACCAAATTGCTAGTCTGCCTTAAAGTATATTCACCACAACTATTCATCTTTAGATTGTTTAATAGAGATCTAATTAAGGAATTTAAGGGATGTTGATAGCTATTAACCTCCCTGTATTTTCTTTTCAACATCATGTCTTTTCTAAGAACTGTTTATCATATTCTCATTAGACTAACTTCCATGTTTAACTGGCTTCAATGTTTAATGCCAGAATATGTACTACAATTCCCCCATTCTTTAGTTTTTTCTTCTGATTTTTCTCTCAGTCTGTTCAGGTGTATCTCTAAATACTTTTTTTAAGGAATGCATGTGGACAGCAAATATTCTTGTGTCCAGGCACCCAGGACACAAAATTTAAGGAGAGCTCCCTCTTGGATGCCGATGCTACACTTGCAGGCCCTTAAAAGTGAGCATTCCATTAAGAGTGACGTGCCCAGGATGCAAAATATGCCTTATCCTAGTCCTGATTCTGTGTCTTACATTGCCTTTCCTTATGAAGTTGATTTATCATTTTTGGGTTACAGTTTTCCCCTCAAAACTCTATTGCTTTGTTGTATTTAATACTGTACAGAAGATGTGTGAGGCTAATCTGACTTTTCACTTTATTTCTTATCTTGTTTTTTCTTCCTGGACATTTGTAGTACTTTAAATTTTATTCCAGAGCCTAAAACTCCCATGTCATTTGTAGGTGTGGCCCTGTCTTCATGAATTTGACCCAGTAATCAGTATTTAGTATCCTTTAAATATGCTAACTTAGGCTTTTTGTTCGTTTGTTTTAGCTTAGGAAAATTATTCCTTTTTAAAAACGTTTTGTTTATTTTTGAGATAGAGAGCACAAGCGGGGGAAGGGCAGAGAGAGAGGGAGACAGAGGATCCAAAGTAGGCTCCACACTGACGGCAGTAAGCCCGATGTGGGGCTCGATTTCAAGAACTATGAGATCATGACCTGAGCCAAAGTCAGACACTCAACCAACTGAGCCACTCAGGTGCCCCAAAAGTTATTCCTTTTAATGATTGTTTCTACTCTGACCTTCTGTTATCTGTTTGGATTTACTATACATTATATCCCTTGAATCTAATGTATCATTTTCCATCTCTCCAATCTGTTCCAATTCTCCTGGTCTAGCTGAAAGGACAAATAAAAATTTTGATTTGCTAACAACAGACATTTCACATTTGGAGATCCGCCATCTTGGAGAGAGATAGTGGGAAGTGCTGTGAGCAATCTCAGCAGTGAACATACATCCTGTACCATTTCTTACATATATTTTATGTGACTGCTAATGTCAATATTAAGTTCAAGTTAGTCTTACCTGGATTTCTGTAGTTCCTCCCTTTCTGCCTGGCTGGTCTATGAGCCCCTTCCATGCCAGTTTTAGTCTGCGTTTGGGTCATCTCTACTGTTTACCTGGCAGCCCCACTGATCAATTGCATTGACTCATAGAACAAAGAGTACCTCCCAGTAGTTTATCTCCCAACATCCCCCTAGGCATGCCCTTGCCTCTTATTCTCACCCTCTGAGTTACAGAGTATAAGCAGATTCTACTAGGATCTCTCAATTTAGTTCCTAGGCATGTTGCTTTTCTCTACAAGGGAGTTTCAGGCTGTCTCCAGTCTTCCAACACAATCTGATCCCACCTGTACTGTTTCTAGCTGAATTTCTTGACCTTTTTTGATATGTAGAAGACAACTTTCCTTGGTTTGCAAAATAGGCAAGGCAGGCTTTATAAGTGTCTCCCCAGGTGTGGATAAAGTCTTAGGTGTCCTAGTTGATGCTTTCTCCCCCTACATATTACTGCTGATGTAATCTCTTCCGTGAGGTTGGGCATACAAAGTGGAGTCTTCTGATTTCTCTTTGCCATATAAATGGAATGAATAAGCAGATGAATGAAAGATAAATAGGTGTTAACCAGGTGAAGAATAGAGGAAGACATTTTAGGTAGAAGAAATAGCATTTACGAAGAATCTGAGGGCAGTGTTATTTTTAGGAAACTGCAAGAAAGTCAGTATGGCTACAGCATGGTGGATGGGGTGTGATGGTTAACTTTATTTGTCAATCTAGCCAGGACATGGTACCCAGAGATGTGGTCCAACATTCTGGGTGTTTCTCTGAGAGTGTTTTGGAATGAGACCAACATTTAAATAGGTAG
Organism: Prionailurus viverrinus; assembly: GCF_022837055.1. Taxonomy (NCBI): domain Eukaryota; kingdom Metazoa; phylum Chordata; class Mammalia; order Carnivora; family Felidae; genus Prionailurus; species Prionailurus viverrinus. Next base: position 25,663,885 of record NC_062564.1, read on the forward strand.
TCTTTGAGTAAAGTAGATTTTCCTTCAATCAGTTTAAGGCTTGAATAGAACAAAAAGACTGATCTCATTTGAGTAAGAGGGAATTCTGCAGTGGATGGCCTTCAAAATTGACTGTAACATTGACTCTTTCCTGGGTCTTCAGCCTCTACGCTGAAAGTTTTGGACTTGCCAGTTTCCATAATGAGCCAACTCCTTTATATATATACATAGATATATATATATATTCTTTCTAGAGAAACAGAATATATTAATATATAATATATGCATATATATAATATATATATTATATGTAATGTATATAATATAATTATATAATATATAATGTGTATATGTATATATAATATATAATATGTATATGTATATTCCTATTCTGTTTCTCTAGAGAACTATTACAGAGAAGAAAAATGGATACTCAGAGTAGATCATTTATATACTTTATTTAAAGAGTAAGGCTAAGGGACATGATCTGATTTACATTTTAAAAGGTTATCTGGCTTCAGTGGACAAATCAGATTCAAGATATATTTTGGTAATGGACTTGATGTGCAGGATAAGGGAGACTCCAAGGTTACTGGCTTATGCAACTAGATGGATAACACCATCATTATAGATACATGGAGGCCAGGGGAAAAAGGCCTGGGGTGTTGGGGATCATGAGTTCAGTTTGGGACATGTTACTATTGAAGTGCCCATAAATGTGTGAAGAAGATAGCTGGATATACAGGTATGGGCCTAAGAGGTGAAGTATGGATGGGAGCCCTTGCTAGACCCCAAGTTTTGTATGCTGCTCTGCAGTTGAAGCCAATGATGAAATATATATAGAAAGTTTATAGAAGGTCTTCAAATTCAAGTGAGAGGTTAAAAATAAAATCTATAGGAAAGGTCATATCAGTGGTTCCCAAACTTTTAGATATCACAGACCAGTATAACTAAGATAGATGAACAAACAATTGGGAAATTGGTATAAGCTTGCCAACTTTTGCCAACTGAAGACATTTTTAAAAAATGATACCCACTGTCATCATAACATCAAAGAAGGAATAGTTCCCATTCTCCTCCCACTCAAAAAACCCTAGGAAATATATATCCCTAGACTAGGTAATTCTCTTAAAAAGGAATAAATTTAGCTTTTGGAAAAGCTTATTTTTATTATTTTTCTGCAAATTTGTGAAAACTTCATCTCCCACCAATACTCTGGATGAATGTTTGACAAGCAGTGGGGTATAGGACTTGGGGTACTTTGGCTTCATGAGAAGAGAAAGATGACAGGTGATGTAGTCACTGAGTCCTTCATGTGACCTACATGGAGCTTCTGCAGCTCCATTCCCCACGTCTCTCCATCCTCATCCTTCCCCTGCCATTTCGCTCTGCTGCAAAGCTCGTCACGCCCTGGGAGTAACTCTAGCTCAGGACACAAACCTCCTTCCTCACGTCTCTGAGGCCAGCTGGAGCTGTGGGAAAGCTCAGACTCCTACTCCTACACAGTTGAGAACTAGAGACATTAGAGCAAAGGAGAAACCCCCGAGACCAGGTGACCAACCTTTCGGGGTTTTGTTCACCTCCTCTAGGAGCTATTTATACGCTCTGGGGTGTGAAACTCAAAGCAGAAGAGTCAGCTTATTTGATGAACATTTTCAGGTCCCTCCTATGGGCTTGCTATGGTATTATGCTGGAAATACAGAGATACAAGACATGGCTCTCTTTCCTTCAAGAAGCTCAAAGGGTAGAGGGATGTGCATGCTGTGCTGGGCCAAACCTTCTGTAGACCATTGATCAGAACACAGAATTGCCTGATCTGTAGTAGGTAAAGCCTGGAGTTCCAGGCTACTACTTAAAAGGCAAGTTCATGAACTTCCCGCCAAGCTCATGACTGGTGATTTCCTTTTCCCACCCAAGACTCCTATTGGGGAACCTCTGTGAAGATTGAATGTGACTGTAGGGAGGTGAGGCCACTCACCTCGTTGTCTATACCTCTCTCTGTTACACAGCCTCTTACTTATTTGCAGGAAAACAAAAGTAAAAGCAACTGAAATCCTAATTGTCATTCTTTCCCATCTTTGATCTGGAACCAGCTCTTTTATTGCCTGGGTGCAGTTCATTTGCAGTCAGTAGAGTTGGCAAGAATATGTGCACTTTAGCAAGAAGGAAAAGAAAGGTGTAAAGGTCAGCTAGCCCAGCCTGCTTTAGCCCAGAGCTACTGGCATTTGGGGAGGAGACCTGTTGCTACAACCAAGCCCCCTTGTGGCCAGCACCAAACAGAAGCAAAATACAGAGGAGTTTGGACAAAGTTTGGGTGGAGGAGAACTTGGTTCAGTTTGTCAGGTGGGGGGAGAGGCCTATACTTACGTGCTCACGGTGACAGTGACTCTAGCTCCTTCCTGAGCACCATCCCAGCTGCTGTGCTGTCACAGCCGCTCTCTGAAGCCCCAAGGGTCCCTTTCTACCCATCCCCTGGGCGAGGAGTTGCAGCAGTGGTGGCTGTTCCCCTCCGAGGACTAGCACCCCATCTAGACTTGTAGCAGGCGACTAGTGCAGAACTGTTCCCTGGCACCGTAACCTGGGACGAGCTAGTAGGCTTAGGAGAACCTCTGCTACAGCCGGGGTGCTGTCGCGGTCAACTTGTGGAGCTGGCCGGCCCCGCGCGGAGCCCTGCACCCTGTGCTAGTGCGACAGGAGCGAGGGGTGATCATAACAATGTCTTCTAAGCTGCATTCAAACTAAAGAACTGAAGGGGGTGGTGCTGGGTGGCTCAGTGGTCCAGTAGGTTAAGTGTCTGACTCTGGATTTCAGTTCAGGTCATGAGGATTCGAGACATCGATCCTGGCCTCAGGCTCTGCCCTGATGTTGCAGAGCCTGCTTGTGATTCTCTCTCTTTCCCTCGCTCTCTGCCCCTCCCCCACTCACGCCCGCGCGCGCGTGCGCACGCTCTCTCTCTCTCTCTCAAAATAAATAGCCTTAAAAAAAATTAAAGAACTGAAGAGGTTCAAGGTTAAGGAGAGTATGTCCCTCCCTCCTGGGGGCGTGGATGGGAAGCCCTTTGTGTAAATGAGCCCGAGCTAAGGAGCACAGGGCCTGCAATTGTCCCCCTGGAAGTGAGTGGCCGGTGACAGTGTGAGCTGAGTGCCTCAACACTTGGGTGCCCACAAAAGCCCCCAGATGGAGGAGGCAGTGGCCGTGTGTGTCTTGTCTGCTACAGGGCAGCCCACTGAGCGCTGGCATAGCTCTTCCCCCGTGAGAGAGGAGAGACTGAGCCCGGGGCTCTGAGCTCCCCAACCCACAGGCTTTTTTACCCCAGGGGGACCATCGTCTCTGCTGCTTAAGATGCCCTTTGCCGTCAATGAGTGAGGCACCAGGGAGCGGCATCACTACTCAATTGTACCTTTACTCTGAATCTCTTTTGCACTTTTGCTGGCGCTCGACCCTCAGCCACAGTTTTGCATTCTGGCCGAGCACGTGGGGGAAACAGATGTATAAAACAGAAAACGTTTCAGTCTGCCCAAAGCTGGGTTTACAGACCCACACCTGCTTTCATGGAGGTGCATACCTGTGACACCTGACCCAGGCTGAGGTGACCAATCCAAGGCTGTCAACTGCGCTGAATTGTGGGGAGCGAAGAGAAGTCGGGGTGGAGGTGAGGGCAGAGGTGCAGGGGAAGAGCATCCCAGGCTGAAAGAACAGTGCGAGCAAGACTGGGGAGTTCTGGGTACCCCTGACAGCGTTTCTCAGTCTTTATTTTCCAAGTTGGTAAATGCATCTCAAGACTCTCAGCCGGATTTCTAGAGAGAATTGTCTATTAATGCGTTCAGTCATTCAGCAGACATTTATTGAATGCCCACAGAGTACAAGGCACGATGCGTTAAAAGATTAATAAGGCTCATTCTCTGTCCTCAAAGAACTCAGTTTAGCAAATATTATTTATAAAAAGACAGGTGCTATGATGGAGGTTAGAACAAACTGTTACAGGAACATGAAGAATGGGGTGATTATTTGTGATTACGCAGGTCAGGAAAACTTCGCAGGGGAAGGATTTTGAGATTATGAAATAGGGATGGGAAAGGGCCATTTCTATTGCCAAGATGTTTAAAAACGTCCGTACTTATTTTGGTTTGTCCTATTTGCAAAAATGCTTCAACTGCTGAGATGCCTATAAATTAGATGTTAATTAATGAAGTGAAAATGATGCAGGGAACAGATCCAGATTTATTTTGGATGGAAATCGAGCTTCTCGCGAAAGTCAGGTTATGCAAATAAACGAACTGCCTTCATAATTGTAAGAGAATTGGGAATGTTATTTAAATATGTTATATATATTCTAACAGTGAATATTTATAATGCCAACTCATTTTCTCTGTAAGATAATATATAACATCATGCATTTCTCGTTCTTTTTAAAAATAATTTTCTCCTCAATATTAATGTTTTCCTTGTGCATAAATATAGTATATATGCTATAGCACAGTTTCTCAAATGTGGTGGATTCTACTTTCTGTCATCCAAAAAAGATATTTTTATTGTGTTTATACATACCTGCATAAATCTTAAGTATGTGGGTTAATTAATTTTTACATATGCATATGTTTGTGTAACTACCATTCTAATTAAAGTATAAAATACTTCTAGAATCTTTGAAGACGCCTTCATTTCTTCTCCCAATTAATACCCACCCCTGCAGAGGTAACCACTGATCTGATTCTATCCCTGTAGATTAGTTTTGCCTGTTTGATTTAAGTGGAATCATCCAGAACACACCCTTTTGGGTCTGGCTGCTTTAGCTCAACATTAGTATATGCCACTAAATTAATTTCCAAAGCCAGGCAATTGAAAGTCAGAGCAATAGAATATAAGAGACTTGGTATTCTCAGCCTTTTTAATTTTAGCCATTCTGGAGAGTGCATCACAATGTATCTCACTGTGCTTTTAATTTTCATTTCTCTGATGACTAATTATGTTGAAAACCTTTCATACACTTATTAGCCATTTGGACATGCTCTTGTGAAATGTCTATTTCAATATTTTGCTGGGTTTTTTTTTTTTAAGTTGGATTACCCTTCTCCTGTGGAACTGTAGGAACCCTATTCTAAACATAGGTCCTCTGACAGATCAACGTGTTGAGAATATCTTCTCCTAGTCTTCAGCATGCCTTTTCACTCTATTTATTTTTATTTTTTATTTTTTTTAACGTTTACTTATTTTTGAGACAGAGAGAGACAGAGCATGAACGGGGGAGGGTCAGAGAGGGAGACACAGAATCCGAAACAGGCTCCAGGCTCTGAGCTGTCAGCACAGAGCCCGGCCCGACGCGGGGCTCGAACCCACGGACTGCAAGATCATGACCTGAGCCAAAGTCGGCCGCTTAACTGACTGAGCCACCCAGGCGCCCCATCCTTTTCACTCTTTAATGGTGTCTTGTTTTTGTTGTAAAGAAGTTCTTCACTTTAATGAATTTCAGACTGATCAATTTTCTCTTTTGTGGTTAGTGCATTCCATGTCCTTTTAAAGAAATATTTGCCTCCTCAAGGGAAACATTATAATGAATGGGGAAAAAAAATGTTTCACCTTTCTCAGAGAATCCTCAAACCTCCATGAATACCAATATAGATTCCCACATTGAGAGCCATACTCAAGACATTGTTATAGAACATCTTGTAGACAGATAGAGCCCCCCAAATCAACACGAAAATACCAACATGGGTATGGAGTCCTAACTTTAGAGGAGCAGTTACTAGAGAAATTTGGGGGAATATTGGGAAGAAATATTACATTTTAAATAAATATAACATATAATACATATGTTACATAAATAAATACTTTTGCTTCACTGTGTTTCAATAATATGAAAAAGTTTGGGGAGGAGAAAAAGAGCATGAGATAAGAAAATCAATTCACTTGAAAACATTGCAGCAAAATCCCGGTCCTTCCTTCCCCTCTGTGTCCAGTTTGGAATACCAGTCTCTCCCAATGGCCTACTTTTTATCACCACTTCATCACACACACACACACACACACACACACACACACACACACACACAGAAGATCCTCGTCCCAAGGGAAGAACATGACAGAGCTATTTATTGCTTCTGAAACTTGCAGAACTTGACAGTTCACAAACATAGCAGATGGTTTATAATGGTGGAACTATTGTCGGATTTGTCTACAATGGCTAATTACACACTCATTTCTGAAAATATAAATTGCACGGAGAGTCATTATTCCCACCAAAGGAATATAGTTGTATTTTCATATTTAGTGAGTCATATTATCATACAATTTCATAGACAAACAGATTTCAAATAATTAGATGTATTAAAACACAATTACCATTTGCCATATTAAACACACATTTTCTAATTTTCAAGACTGTGAAAAGCTTATAAACATCAGGGTCTTGAGTAGTAGCATGGCTTCATTAAGCAATATGCCCAAATTTCTCTCTCCAGCAATGTTCCAACTCAAAATTAAAAAAAAAAAAAGAAACATATTAAGTTTATATGCCTTACTAAAGTCAGAGCACATCACTCAAATATTTGAAACTGTGTTTTAAAATTTGGCAGAAAGATCTTCCCTCAATGCCACACTAAGACAATTCATAGCACTAAGACTCTGTTTTCTTGAGTTTGATCTTTTTCCAATTTGTCATGATTATTTTGGGGGGGGGACCTCTGTGCAAGAATATTAAGACTGAAAGTGAAGACCTCTTTTTCTTTTTTCATTTGAATTTTAATTCCTCATTTATGAAAATTTTTGTTCATGCATGACCAATGAATGCAACAAAAGGTCACATGGCTTTGGTAGAAGGGGGTATGGTGAGCCTCATATGAAGACAGCCAGTTCCACTCTGGGGTGGGAAGGGCTCTAGGAAGTGTTTATAAAGACATAAAATAACATGAAAGAGAAATAGGATTTTCTCTTCTCCTCCGTGTCTGCTCTTACTCTATTTTTTTTTCAACAGTATTCTTCATAGTTGATCTGTTTTCCAAAAATGTTTTTGTGGATATCTTGTCACCCATGTATCCAGTAGAGGTGGAAGACAATATCTGGAAGATTCCTTAGGTCTCAGTCCTATGGAATTCCTGTCTGCTCCTGAACTGATTGTCAACAGACCACATACGGATAGCAAAGTACTTAAGAGACTGCTCTGGATAGATGCTCGCAAGATTTCAGATCAGAGAGATACCTTGTATTTGTAGGAAAGCTCTGGAAGCCGCACTTGGGTGGCAAATATACAGAGAATGCAGTCATCTTTGATGACTTTGCAGTTTGCAAACTTTGCAAAGATGACATCTTTGCAGTTAGCTTTGAAATCCTAAATGAGGTTGGGTTTGTAGTAATTCATTCTTTCTGAGCTGACTGTTTCTTCATGTTCTTGAGTACATCTCATTCTGTTCTTTGTGGAGCAAGACTGTAGTCCAAACAGCAAGGAGCCTAATAATGCCATTTAAAAAAAATGTTTATTTTATTTTGAGAGAGATAGAGAGAGAGGAGTGTGCGTGTGTGTGTGTGTGTGTGTGTGTGTGTGTGTGTGTGTGTGAGCGAGCGAGCGAGGGATCAGGGGAGAGCCGAGAGAGAATCCTAAGCAGGCCCCACACTCAGCACAGAGCCCCACGTGGGGCTCCATCTCAAGACCGATCGTGAGATCACAACCTGAACCAAAATCACGAGTCAGACACTTAACCAACTGAGCCACCCGGGTGCCCCAATGCCGTTTTTGAACAATCAGATATCCTCAGAAGTTTTTGCTCAATAATTAGGATGGGCATCAAATGGAGTCCAGGTTAATTTTTTTAATGTTTATTTATTTTTGACACAGAGACAGAGAATGAGTGGGGGAGAGGTAGAGAGAGAGGGAGACACAGAATCCGAGGCAGGCTTCAGGCTCTAAGCTGTCGGCACAGAGCCTGACGCGGGACTTGAACTCACAAACTGCGAGATCATGACCCGAGCCAAAGTCAGAGGCTCAACCAACTGAGCCACCCAGGCGCCCCACAACTAATTTTTAACATACACAACAGAATGATTCTTATAACTGATTTATGTCTATTTACAAAAGAAAAATGAAGAAATATGGAGAGAGAAATCTGAGCTGAAGAAACTTTGTATTATTCATCCAGCAATAACAAATTTTCTTTATTATTTCTAGCAAAACGTGCTAGACTCATTAATCCTGCCAAGTTATTTTTATTTTTAATTCTTTCCCACAGGTTTATGCTTTTTTTTTTCACATTGTATCAGCCACATTTCCTACTTCAGGATGATTTCTCAGTAGTTTAAATTTGGAAGACATTTTTATTAAGTGGGAATGAATTTAGGGTTTTTTAAAGTCTGAGTCTCTCAGTCAGTGGAAAGAAAGGAGGTAGGGAGTGAAAGAGGAAGAGAAAGTATGTGTCTTATCTTGACAGATGCAGGGATCAAATACAGGGGAAAAAGAGGTATTTTCAAGAAAATGACAGTTATGATAGGCTTTTCCCCATTGAGTAGGTATAGTATTGCCTAGATCTGGGGTAGTACACTATTAGAAAGTGATACTTAAGGTCTCTGATCACTTCCCTGTGGGAAGGCATGTAGACTAATGTGGAAGCTTTATAGCCTTGTTACAATTACTTGGTTCAAAATGTGTCTTTACCAACTCTATTTTTACTGTCCCAGCTTTTGGCTTTATCTCTTAAGCACCTCCAATTAAAATCCCAATACTGTTATTGTTACCAGAAAATACCTTGATGTATCAACATAAAATTATAATCAAGATCCATGTACCCACTGTGAGTAGAAAGGTAAGCCCCACCCTTACCTGGCCTAATTCTCATTGTGGTATACAACCTCTGACATTTGCTCTAGTTCACAAGGTCTCTAAGGATATTACAGAACTCATGAGGAAAGGCATCTTTACCTGTACGTACGTAAAGGCAAAAGCCATCTATTCAATTCAAAGTTCAGAACGTTCCCTTCTTTTGAAAATATTTTGCATTGATTTGAGTTTTTTCTTTGCCAGAGCTGATGTTTTTGCCTCGTGGTTAACGTTTTCTCGACAGCCTTTGAGTTGGTCCATTGTTCCGTGTCCTCTATCAGATTGGTTTCCACAGTCATCAGCTCTTCTGGGTGTGGTGCTGTCCTTTCGTGATACTGAGTTTTCAGAAACGTCAGCTGCTTTTTCATTGTTTTTCCTTATTTATATCTGTTTTAAGGTGAAGGAGGTAGGAGCACATGGAAGCAAAAGACTTGTCCCTGGGTGAATGGTTGTTGGTCCTGACCTGTCCATGAGGGATTCATCACACGCTCTGCTTTTAAGATTTGCCGGGACGTGTTCCAGTAGGTCCGTTGTTCTTTATGACCAGTTTGACGTCTGTCTCACAGTGTGTGGAACTTGTCATTCTCAATAAGAAGAAAATGTTTCACTTGCAGATGAAGCTGGCTTCGATGATACGAGTTTGAGTGAATGTGACAAAGAGAGAATAAGTGAATGAAACCTAATTGATGGCACAGAGCAGGACTCCTCTTTTAAACAAAAATACTATCAACCTCTCTTTCACTATTTCTTTCTAGCAAGGCGTTTCCCTGCCTAACGCACTATGCGTTCTCTCGGGAAAATTTACAAGCCTCATTATGAAAAGATCCTAGAAGAATAGCTATAAAACAAATGCCATCACTGGTTCAAATTGCCATTTTGTATAAGGAAATGGGATGTTGCGGTATGATGCTCAAGGTAATACTGAAGACCCTTGTTTTATGTTAGGCCTATTTACTACAATATCTTTTTGAAATAATCTAGTATGTCATCTGGGACACCTAGCATCCAGAGGCCACCCAGGTTAGTTACATCTCCTTTGGCAGAAGAGTACTCCAAACGGTCTTTTGAAAATTGAAGTTGGGAAACTATGGATCTAGGGATTTCTTCCCTGTCTCTGTCGTCACACATCAGTTGACACTTCAAAGAGGGAGGGGCGCCTGGGTGGCTCAGTCTATTAAGCGTCCGACTTCTGCTCAGGTCATGATCTCACGGTGAGTTCGAGCCCCGCATCAGGCTCTGTGCTGACAGCTCCGAGCCTGGAGCCTCCTTTGGATTCTGTGTCTCCCTCTCTCTCTGCCCCTCCCCCACTTGTGCTCTGTCTCTATCAAAAATGAATAAATGTAAAAAAATTTTTTTAAATAAATAAAGTAAACCTTAAAAAAAAAACAAAGAGGGAAGTACACATTTTTATTTAATGTAGAGTTTCAAAAGGGACTTCTACAAGGGGCCAAATGATACAGAACCTTCAAGGCTAAAGTAAAAAAAAAAAAAAAAAAAAAAATATTGGATTTTATTCCAAGTATGAAAGGGACTTTTTTATATGTCTGTAGGTAAGAAAGTGGTATGATCTGCTTCAGGCCTCTTTAAGGACTTGCATCTAATTTTCCTTTTCTGAATTTGTGTTCTTTTGGTCAAAGAAGGCCTTCACATTATATATTTTAGACCTGCAAAATCCTGGATCGGCCTGGTGCAGTGGTATGTAAAAGGCTTGGCGAAGTGCTCGGCAAATATGGGGTCCTCATTAAATGGAGAGGTTCCCCATGCATCTGCCTCTGCTTCTTGAAAGTCATGTCTCACGCTGTCCTTTTACGTTGCCCAATTTCTGGCTCAGTGATTGTCACCAAGGGACATATATAAATATTTGTGGAGTTACCAACAGAAAGCGGGGCAGGGAGAAAGGCGAAGAAACTCATCGGTGTTTTCCTTCTCCTGTCAGTGGGAGGACCACATAGCTGACTTTGTGCTTACTTTAGAACTCTGGCCAATGCAAACAGGATTCTATTCATGGCAGCAGAGCTCCCTCAACATACATGACTGTGGTTCTTAATGGGCAGAAAGAGAGGTGGTAAATAGCACTTTTATGGGGGAATATCTTATTTCTGATTTTGTCGAAGTACTGGAAGGAAACAAAAGTATATTAATACATGCAGACTATTTTGTTGACTGTGAGGCTAATAAGCCGCCAAACTTCTGAGAAAGCCCTCATATCTTTTCAAAGAAGATACCTGGAAGAAATATGAGAACTCCCATTGCTATTTTTATTCTGGATAACATAGATTGTATCCCGAAATAAATAAGCTTCGGATATCTTGCAAACATCAACCAATATTCCTGGATCCTAAATAAAAACTTTAAAAGTTAAATGCTCTTCACAATGCATTCATCCAGAAACGCTGTGACCTCCATGTGGGCAGAAATACACATTATGTTCTAATTTTTTTTTTTAAGTGTCCTCTTACCTTGACTTCTGAGATCCTCACTTTTTCCTACCATTCTGACCACTCTTTCTTAATCTCCCTGACAGACTCCTATATTTTTCCCCCTTAAACTCTGACATTTTCTAAGCTTATGTCCAAGGATTCTTTTCTTCTTTTGATGTTTTCTCTGGAAAAAGTTCACCCATTTCTCTAGCTTCCTTTGCTTCCAGTGTCTCCAGATCTCTAGCTGGAGTCCCAAGCCTGATCTTAATCACACGAGCCTTACATTCAAGAGCTGCTGAGAGGCTAGGATGTAGACCACAGAGGTTCATGAAGCATGGTCAACTCATCTGGCTTAAGATCTTGGAGAAGAAGTGCTACACTCTAGTCACGGGGGCTCTGATGAAGCTGATGGTAAAGAAATGAAAGTCTGCAAAGCAAAAAGGCGCACAAAAAATTGTCTGAATGGGAATGGTGTAAAGGTGGATAATGATTTCTAAATAGTTTCTGTAACTGACTATGGTAAAATTAAAACAAGGTATCTCTGGTTTTGCTAATTCAGTTGACTGCTCCCCATTAATCTGAATGACTGTGGTTTTTATTTCCAGTATTTCCCTCCAAAATGAATTTTTGTCATGTTTTTTAACTTATATTGAAAATGTCGTACCTACAAGGCCTATGAAAATGAAGCTGAGGACACTGTGTTCCATCATAAAAATGATGTACAAACTTCAAATTAAAAGATAAGTCTTTCAAGCCAAAGCTTTGATAGAATAATGCTCAAAGAGAAGCTTGTCTGATTGAATTCAGGTCACTGAAAAAAGTTCAATACAGAACATTTTCTGTCTAGCATTTTCATTAGATTATTAGTTCAGTTGGATTTCATCCATTTTAAGCGTTGGTTCCTGTATCCTCAGACATGTTTAGATATTAGCAATCCTGAGAGCATATCGATAGCAAATTTCAGGTGGATTTATAATTAGTCATAAAGGACCATGTCCTCTACCTCCTTATAAGGTTTGTCGTTATCACATCCTCATATTCCTAACCTTCTCCAGGTCCTTCCGTGGTCAGTACCCCAATATCCACAAGGTGAGGGAAAAACTACTCACAAGTCACTTGTCTTCATCAGGAAAGAAAATTTTCTGATTTATTCAGAGACCCTTGTTTGGTTTGCTCTCTGTCTCCCTGTAAATCTCCCTTGGGTGTAATAGAAGTTTGGTTCCAACAGTGCATCGTAATGCTTCAGAGCATAAGGTCTTCAATGGGTGTCTGGATTCAAAATCAACTCCTGCTTGTTCTCTGAATGACAAATTATTTAATGCATCTGATCCATTGTCTCCTCACCTTAAAAATGAGAATGAACACATGCTGTTGTGAGAAGCCAATGAAATAATATGTATAAAGTATCAGGTGCAAGACCTGACACATGTAAGTCTGAAATAAATGGTAGCTATTAGGATTATTGCTATTATTCGAGTACACAGGAACCAGTGGTCATTATCGTTGGTAACTGCAGCCACAACTCTACCAAGTGCCCTCTCTCCAGCTTGCAGCTTTGGAGGTGGTCCACATAATCTGAACCGCCCCTTTGAAGTTCGGCCCACTTCCAAGTTAGGTCTGCATACATCACAAGAGGTCCATTAATTCCACAGATATTATTATTGAGTGTGCGTCACATTCCAGGCATTGGGCGGAGGTATGGAGGGTTCAGGAGTCAGCAAGCAGATGGTTCTGCGACTTGATTGAGGAGTTTCGCCTTCAACCATGATGGAGTGACTGGTACCAGACCGGTGTTAGTACTATCAACAACTAGAAATCTCGTCAAAATCCATGAGTAACTGGTTTTCAGATACTGGGCAACAGGCAGTGCAGAACGGTAAGAGGAGAGAACGATGAGAGAAACGAAGTGACCATAATGACGTCCCAGCTCTCTGCCTGGAGGGGAGGAACATCCAAGTCGAGCATGGCAGTCTCGTTGAGCTGAAGAGAAAGGGCCAGGGTTCAAGGAAGCTGAGGCCGTGGGAATTTGCAGACAAAGTGCTGGAGAAGAGGGAGATACACAGAGAAAGGGCTCCAGGGATTCGCAAGTGGATTCCCTGGAGTCTTTAGCTGAATACACAGTTGTACATGCATATAGGTGAGACTCCAGAAAGGAGGCCACTAGACATCTTGAAAGGAACAAATAGGGAGTTAGAAGCTAAGAAATACCGGACTTACACACGGCCAAGAGACATTTGAGTTCCAACCCGCCAGAGTGGAGATACCTCACTGAGTATCTGAGCATTCAAGAGAGACCCCAGAAAAGCCACATCTTAGAGAGGAGCTACCTTTGTCCCGAATGAAGACTATTCTAGACCCACTCTAACAAAGTTGAAATATAAGCCTCACAAAGATCAAGTTGTCCACAAACATAGTAAAGAACTCCTTTGTGATTCATTAAAAAATGAATTGAGGTGAGTTTCCCAAACTGTTTTCAATGGACACAAGAAATACCATCTCCAAGTTCAGTTTGTTTTGCCAATGGTTCTAAAAGATAATTGATACACACAATTCCCTGAGATTTGTCCCTCTATCATAGAACTGTCTTTCCAGGAACCGTAATGCAGCTGAGGAACCTATTCAGCCCTTCTAACCAAAATATGTATGAGGGATCCACCAAATTATCTCTTGGCACATCTCACATACAAACCCTTAAGAAGTATTCAGGTGAGACTCAAGATCTGAGGGCCTGATGGCTATCCTCTAAGAGGAATTGAGGCTTTTCTTCTGTGATGCATAGAGTGTATCATGAGAAAAGATAATTGGGAAAGATATACAACTGGGAAAAAAAAAAAAGACAAAAGACAAGCGTCTGCCGTTGTATTACAGAACAAAAGCAAAACAGAAGTCAAATGTAGCCTGGAGTCAGATGTTGAAGAACAATTTGTGGGGGAGAAGAAAGGGTAGTGCTGCAGAAATGATTCATTCGTTCACATCATCTGTAGACTGCTCTCGAGGGTTACTTTCTTTTCTCTTCTCTGCTGTGTAACTAAAGAAGAGGCGAGTGCCTACACAAAGAGAGGTCTGCGAAATGCTTTGTTAACTTGGGCCATTAGCCAAAGTCAGATTAGCACTTGGGAATCGCCGCAAGCCACACAAGAAAACCTTCCAGTTCAACCAAACCGGGAAAGGGCTATTCTTCTCCCTTCAGAATATCAGCTACTGAGTAGAGGGTAAAATCTGAAAACAGGCAAGGATGTGCAGGCTCATTTCCTAAAGCCCTCCATTGAAAGCCAGAATGCTAACCAAATTGAAGATGCCCATCTGGAAGAGATTGTTGAGAATAGTTTTCAAAAAAACTCATGGCTACAAATGGAATATGTATTAAAGAGTAGGAAAAGGAAATTAGATTACATCGAAAAAAGTACACTTGAAGATAAACCAATCTCATATATGACATTTTTAGGAGACCAAACAGGAACAGCGGCGGAAGGAAAGTAAGTTTTGCGTTATCAGAATAAATGAAATATATGAAAAGTTTTTTAAAAACTGCTGATGGCTTGGCCACCTTTTTTATTCTAGAGTCTTGAAATGAAACTATGTAAAATTATATCTGTTTGACTTCTCCTACTAAAGGCTTTTTTAAGAAATTTCCTCCTCCAAGCTAAAGATCTGAAGGAATTTGCAAAGTGGCTATTAACAATTACTGAAAAGTCATTAATTTTTAAAAAGTCTTCGATGACAAGGGGCATCAAGACCCAGAAGGATTGATTAAGAGAGACTGCTTCTCAGGCAGAAGGGAAAAGTTAATGAAAGGGGCAAGAAGGAGCCGCCTGTTCCCTAAATGCCCTACTTACCCCCCTGAATGGTGATGCATTTGGCACCCCTGACATCTTGGTCTATGAAGTCCTATTTTGACTGGCGTGACAAGACTGTCTTGATTTTCTTCTCACCCCCTCAAAAGCCATCTTTCAATCTCTGCCATAGGTGCTTCGACCTTGGTCCATGTGGGGAAATAGGTTCTATTTACATAAATGGGGTAGAAAAAAGGTTAGGGTGAAAGCTGCCACCACAGGAGGAAAGCACCTGAGGTTAGCTATCGAGATACTGTAATGGGTTCATGAGTAACTTATTATATTACCTGCAGGAAATTACTTTCTGTCTGATGCCGATATCCTGTTGTACTCTGATCACAAACTCCACTGGCCCCCTAGACCCTTTGCTTCTTACACACACAAGTTAATGATTACTGATTGTTTTGTTCACAGTCATCACGTGTGTAAGATCTTGTTTTCTTCATGTTCACCACGTGGGGAATATCTTGTGCTCTCCATAAATACGGAGACAAAACCCCTGTTCAGGGCTCTTGTCTCCTCCTGGACATTGGCCTCTCTTGTATGCAATTCTGCATCCACTCTCTTGATGGACAAGAGAGAGCTCCAGACTCATAGTCTGTGACAGGTCCAATGTGAAAACTCTTTCCTTCCTGGGAAATACATATTCTTCTCTTTGATCCATGCTCTAAACTCCAATGATAGAAAAAATCAAATTCCACACATATTTTTATGTTCTGGATTTTCCTCTGTAACAGTGGATTCTATAAGGTTTTGACTATGCATATACAGTGTGTAGAAGTATTGTTAATGAGTAAAAGTGGTGGAATTATAGCTTTAACCTTAAGATGCTTTGAATATTTTCATCCTGGTGAACAACTCCATCCAAGATGGCTTAAACGATTGCTCCTTTGCATTTCCTTTTAGGGTAGAACTCCACTACTCCCTTTCTAAATGAACGGTATGTAGAAGTGATTGACAGGTGTGACAGAACTTACCATGGCAACTCTTCTTAAGGGAAATTGACGGCTGAGCAAATTGAGGGTTTGTTCTAAGAGCATAATAACCCCCAGGCTGTTCTTTCAGGTTCTGTAAGTTACTCAGAATTTCAGAGAAGGGATAATGAATCAAATATTTTATTAGTTCAGAAAGTCTCATCCACAAAATATGTATTTATCACTTCAATTTGTTCTCTTGCTGCCACACAGTTTAGCATGATCAAATTTTTTTTTCTGCCTGTGGCATTTGGGTCAAGAGCTCTGATCAAAATGACATCACTCAGGGCTAGCTTCCGGTCAACACACGCCGGGTCAAGCACTGAAAGGGTCACACCCTGTCTTCAGAGTGTCTCTCAAGACTGGCTACATAATTGGAGGATCTCAGTATAAAATAAAAATGTGGAACCATTTGTTGAAAAAATTATTAAGAATTTCCAGACCGCGAGGGCAGAGCATTAAACCTTCCACCCAGCTACACAGGTTGCACACACGTGAAGGCAGCCAGGCTCCTCCTGGGTCCTTGTCGTGTCCTTTCTCATGGGGGCTGATGTTTTCCTTCTTTCCTGCTCATTAAAATAGGGTGAAAATCGATCCTTCCCCAAGAGGTAGAGTCTGCCTTAACCTAGTCCTCATATCTTCCAAGTCAGAAAAAAGCCTCACTCTGCTTGCAGATTTTATGAAAGCAATCTCCATTTCTGAGTACTGGCTACAGAAAAGTATTAGCCTAAAAAGATTCAGAAAATGGGGCACCTGGGTGGCTCAGTCAGTTCAGTGTTGGACTCTTGATTTCGGCTCAGGGTATGATCTCCCAGTTCATGAAGCTAAGCCCCATGTCGGGCTCCAGCACTGAGTGTGGAGCCTGCTTGGGGATTTTCTCTCTCTTTCCCTCTGCCCCTCTCCCCTGCTTGTGTTCTCTCTCCTTCTCTCTCCCTCTCCCTCTCTCTCTCTCTTTCACGTGTGCACATGGACATGCAAAATATAAACAAATTTTAAAAGTCAGAAAACATTTTAATGATAGTAACCCTGTCCTAATTGATGGATGAGAATGAATAGCCTTTTGGGTTTATTCCCATTTTTAAGTCTCTAGAACTCTGTAAATATGTGTGAGTGTATTATATACTTATACTAAATCTGGGCTTTTATTATTTTAATAATAGAAACCATATCTATTGTTTACAGCAAGCATTGTCTTTTTTTCTTCAAGTATATTACATAAATAAGAAAAAAAAAATGAGAAGCACTTAAAAAAAAAAGAAAACTGTGTGAGAGCCAGTCTTGTCCTAATACTGTGGAAGGGGTAGAAGAAAGGCAGTCACAGTTGAAGGATTTATTTCTCTGATGGCGTATAACTCTGTATTGCCCTAAATGTGCCTGGCAGATTGCCTCATGTTCCATGTTTGAGTATGACTTCATACTCAAATAAGACTAGGAAATGCTGCATTAGAGATCCACACGAAAGTTTCCGAGATGTCCTGCAGTTTATTTTATTTTTTGTCCTGCAGTTTAAAAAGGGAGCAATGGGGGCACCTGGGTGGCGCAGTCGGTTGAGCGTCCGACTTCAGCCAGGTCACGGTCTCGCGGTCTGTGAGTTCAAGCCCCGCGTCGGGCTCTGGGCTGATGGCTCAGAGCCTGGAGCCTGTTTCCGATTCTGTGTCTCCCTCTCTCTCTGCCCCTCCCCCGTTCATGCTCTGTCTCTGTCTCAAAAATAAAATAAATAAATAAATAAATAAAAATAAACGTTAAAAAGGAAGCAAAAACACAAAGAACATCTATAACCCACTTATTTCCTCTCTGTATAACCCAGTTTTGCCCAAACACATTTACTTAATCACAGAACCCTTTCTTTGTGTAAGAACTATTCAAATCCTGGCATTGAGAACTGGTGTGGAGCGAGCACACTTCGGGAAACGCCGATTTAATGAATCTCTGGAGATCATAGGGTGGGAATTCATTGGCTGAGCAACTTCTAGATTCCAGGCACTAGCTTACACAACCGACATACCTTAACTCAATTAACAGAACAACCGGCCCCCAGAGGTGGTTATCATGATCCCAGTTTCATAGATGAGGTGAATACGTTAAACAATGCCCGTGGACACACAACCTCCAGTGGTGTGAGATTTTGAGCCAGTGTGTCTGATTATGGAGCACAATGTACCTTCCTCTATGGCATTCAGAATTTACTAACAGCGAAAAGAAAACAACATAAAGTATTTATAGCACCTTATGAATGCCCGCTCTGAGTTCTGAAGGTCAGGTCTTGCATAAGATACGTGGAATTTTCTTAACAGATTTTTTTCACGAATGAAATGATGAAAATGCCTTTTCAAGTGGCCTGCCATCTGTCATGCAGTTAAAGAGATAAATCTTTTCACAACAAAGCGAGGCTGCATAATTGTACCAAATAACTAAGAGGCAGAATGCAGAATCCCTCTGTGGAGAACCAGAGCTGATGAGCTGGTCTGAATGCTGTTAAATTAAACAAATACCAGAAATGTTATAAATCCCACTAGGTTCATTCTAGAGATAAATGTGTTCGGAGCTTAGCCTTTAAAAGACATTTCCAAACTTTTATTAACCAGCTGCCAGAGGCGGAGTGGACTTTCAGGTTTACATTAACTTCTCAGATCCTGATTTACTCATTATTCTTAAAATTGAAACAGATTTGCCGTTGAGTTGCTTTTTCGTTCCAACTGAATAATTCAGTGTTTTATACTTGGTAGCTCCTCCAGATTTTCAGGAAACACTTAATCTTTAATTGGTGAATTACTGCACATATTAATATTAAAGGAAGGATTCCATAAATAAAGGCGCTGTGGCATTGAGGCCGTATGGGGTAGACCCTTGTGAAAGCAGACGTAGAAATAGAAACATATGGGAAGATGGGGTAAACTGGAGTCAGCCTGGACCAGAGATTACAGTGAGAGAAGACCCACTCAGAGAAAGCCCACTGGATGCCAGCACTTGAGGGATCAGCAGGGATTAATTACAGATACCTGGTGGATTGGCTGGACAGCAGTCTGCGTGAAAACACAGACGTGTAGCTATTTAGTAAGCAGTAGACCCGGGATCGTAAGAGTGACCACTGCTAGCAGCTCCTGGCCACCATATCAGGGAGCAGCATCCCTTCCCCCATGTGGGTGTTAGGGAGAAAGTAGCAGTCACCGGTGCAGGACTGTTCCCCAAGGAGCCACAATACCATGGGGCGCCACGTCAGAGGCAGCAGCAAGGGGACGAGATGAGAGGGACAACAACCAGAGAAGCTCATTCTGGAACACTCGGGAGAAGAACCCCGGAAGATTGTCAGAGGTGAGAGGATTTTTGAGAGTGGCTGATTTCTGGGCAGTCAGTGTGAGAGTGTTCTGGAAGTATAATTTGGCGTTATAGTTGCAGGCTAAGGAGGCCCAACAGAAAATGAAACACTCTGGGGCACGTGGGTGGCTCAGTCAGTTGAGTGTCTGACTTCAGCTCAGGTCATGGTCTCGCGGTTGGAGGGTTCGAGCCCCGTGTGGGGCTTTGTGCTGACAGCTCAGTTCCTGGAACCTGCTTCGAATACTGGGATACTGTGTCTCCCTCTCTCTCTGCCCCTCCCCCACTCATGTTCTATCTCTGTCTCTCTCTCCAAAATAAATTTAAAAAACTCAAAAAAATGTGGGGCGCCTGGGTGGCTCAGTCTGTTAAGCGTCCGACTTCGGCTCAGGTCATGATCTCACGGTTTGTAGGTTCGAGCCCCGCGTCAGGCTCTGTGCTGACAGCTCAGAGCCTGGAGCCTGCTTTAGATTCTGCATCTCTTTCTCTCTCTGCCCCTTCCCAACATGTGCTCTGTCTCTCTCTGTCTCTCAAAAATAAATTAAAATATAAAAACAAAAAAAATTTTTTTAATTCAAAAAACATTTTTTTTAAAAGAAAATGAGGGGCGCCTGCGTGGCGCAGTCGGTTAAGCGCCCGACTTCAGCCAGGTCACGATCTCGCGGTCCATGAGTTCGAGCCCCGCGTCGGGGCTCTGGGCTGATGGCTCAGAGCCTGGAGCCTGTTTCCGATTCTGTGTCTCCCTCTCTCTCTGCCCCTCCCCCGTTCATGCTCTGCCTCTCTCTGTCCCAAAAATAAATAAACGTTGAAAAAAAAAATCTTTAAAAAAAAATTAAAAAAAAAAAAAAGAAAATGAAACACTCTTACAAACTAGTTTGGGTTGTATTAGTCAGACTGGCTATTGTTTGTGTCTCTCCATTCCTATTTCTGTAGCAAAATCCTCTCCACCTGACCACAGGTGTGGGCACATGACCTATGCTTGGCCAGTCACAGTGTGTCATGTCCACACATCACTATGACTAGTATGAGCACATAAGCAAGACCAAGTCGATCAGAATATATCCTTGACCTTGAGTCTGAATTCATATAAATAGTAACACATTGCTTATACTATAGTTGGAGAAATTTAAATGCTGGCTGGATATTTCATGATATTAGGGGATTACATTTAATGCTTTATGTGTGATGATAGTATTCTCCTTATCTTTTAGAAGTACATACAGAAATCTTTATGGATGGAATGATTTGAAATGTGGTATTTGAATCAAAATGATCAGAATAATTCAAGGACATGAGGGTAGATGAAACAAAATTGTCCATGTTAAAGCAGGGTGATTGGAACATTGGGGGCTGTTACAGTATTTTCTCTACTTCTGAGAATGCTTGATTTTTTTTTTTCATAATTGTAAGAGAAAAGAAAGAAATTCCTAAGATTTTATCCACTGAAGCTGAGGGAGAGAAGTGCTATTTGCTCTTAGATCACTATGCTCGGAACTGACGACAGCCATGTTCTCCATCTCTGAAGAGAGCCCATCTGTGGTATGCACTGAGACCATCCTGCAGGGGGAAATAGAGCCAGTGGACAGAGAGAGAGGGTGTTGGCCACATATGGCTTCCCAGGATTTTATTCACATGGAGAGCTGATCACCAACAAAGCTCATTACGTATGATCCCTTTGCATCAAATGCTACATTTGTTTATGTCAAGAAAAGTATGTATCTGTGTACAGAATACAACATGGAGGCGATATATTTATGTACACACACACACATATATATAATATATATATTATATATATATGATAGAATATATATATATAGAGAGAGAGAATTAATTTTGGTCTCAAAATAATTATCCTAACACCATTTATTGACTAATTCACCATTTTCCCACCAATTTAATATGCTACCTTATTTTCTTTTAAGATTTTATTTTTAAGTAATCTCCACATCCAACATGGGGCTCAAACTCACAACCCCAAGATCAAGAGTCCCATGCTCCACCGACTAAGCCCGCCAGGTGCTCCTGATATGCCACTGTAATCAAATCCCAAATACTTAGGTCTGCATAATCTATGAGGTTCTTTTGATCTACATGTTTTTGCACACGTGCCACACTATTTTAACTATTATGCTATACAGTATGATGCTAAAGCTGAAAGGTCCTCTTGGAAAAGTTGTTCTCATTTTTCATTATTTTTCAGTATTTTAATCTTGTAAAGTTTTTAAAATTCCACTTAGATTTAAAGTTTATTTATTTATTTTGAGAGAGAGACAGAGAGAGCAAGCAGGGGAGGGGCAGAGAGAGGGAAGGAAAGAGAAAATCTGCAAGCAGGCTCCGTGATGTTAGCACAGAGCCTCACATGGGGCTCCAACTCACAAACCATGTGATCATCACCTGAGCCCAAACCAAGAGTCAGACACTTAACCAACTGAGTCACCCAAGTGCCTCTCCACTGAGAGTTAGACTGTATTTTTCCCCTTTCTCTTCATTTATTTATTTTTTTTAATTTACCTCCAAGTTAGTTAGCATACAGCGCAACAACGATTTCAGGAGTAGATTCCTTAATGCCCTTTACCCATTTAGCCCATCCCCCTCCCACAACCCCTCCAGTAACCCCCTGTTTGTTCTCCATATTTAAGAGTCTCTCATGTTTTGTCCCCCCTCCCTGTTTTTATATTCTTTTTGATTCCCTTCCCTTGTGTTCATCTGTTTTGTATCTTAAAGTCCTCATATGAGTGATGTCATATGATATTTGTCTTTCTCTGACTAATTTCACTTAGCATAATACCCTCTAGTTCCATCCACGTAGTTGCAAATGGCAAGATTTCATTCTTTTTGATTGTCAAGTAATACTCCATTGTGTGTGTGTGTGTGTGTGTGTGTGTGTGTGTGTGTCCATTCATCCATCGATGTACATTTGGGCTCTTTCCATACTTTGGCTATTGTTAATAGTGCTGCTATAAACATTGGAGTGCATGTGCCCCTTCAAAACAGCATACCTGTATCCCTTGGATAAATACCTACTATTGCAATTGCTGGGTCATAAGGTAGTTCTATTTCTAATTTTTTGAGGAGCCTCCATACTGTTTTCCAGAGTAGCTGCACCAGCTTGCATTCCCACCAACAATGCAAAAGAGATCCTCTTTCTCCGCATCCTCGCCAACATCTGTTGTTGCCTGAGTTGTTCATGTTAGCCATTCTGACAGGGGTAAGGTGATATCTCATGGTGGTTTTGATTTGTATTGCCCTGATGATGAGTGATGTTGAGCATTTTTACATGTGTCGGTTGGCCATCTGGATGTCTTCTTTGGAGAGTGTCTATTCATGTCTTTTGCCCATTTCTTCACTGGATTATTTGTTTTTTGGGTATTGAGTTTGATAAGTTCTCTATAGATTTTGGATACTAACCCTTTATCTGGTATGTCATTTGCAAGTATCCTCTCCCATTCCATCGGTTGTCCTTTAGTTTTGCTGATTGTTTTCTTCACTGTGCAGAAGTTTTTATTTTGATGAGGTCCCAATATTTCATTTTTGCTTTTGATTCCCTTGCCTCCAGAGATGTGTTGAATAAGAAGTTGCTGCAGCCAAGGTCAAAGAGTTTTTTGCCTGCTTTCTCCTTGAGGATTTTCATGGCTTCCTGTCTTATGTTTAAATCTTTTATCCATTTTGAGTTTATGTTTGTGTATGGTGTAAGAAGGTGGTCCGGGTTCATTCTTCTGCATGTCACTATCCAGTTTCCCCAGCACCACTTGCTGAAGAGACTGTCTTTATTCCATTGGATATTCTTTCCTGTTCGGCCAAAGATTAGTTGGCCATAGGTTTGTGGGTCCATTTCTGGGTTCTCTATTGTGTTCCATTGATCTGAGTATCTGTTTTTGTGCCAGTACCATGCTGTCTTGATGATTACAGCTTTGTAATAAAGTTTGAAGTCCCAGATTGTGATGCCTCCAGCTTTGGTTTTCTTTTTCAGGATTGCTTTGGCTACTTAGGGTCTTTTCTGATTCCAGACGAATTTTAGGATTGTTTGTTCTAGCTCTGTGAAGAATGCTGGTGTTATTTTGATAGGGATTGCATTGAATATGTAGATTGCCTTGGGTAGTATTGGCATTTTAACAATATTTGTTCTCCCTATCCAGGAGCATGGAATCTTTTTCCATTTTTTTTTTTTTTTGTGTCTTCTTCAATTTCTTTCATAAGCTTTCTTTAGTTTTAAGTTTATAGATTTTTCACCTCTTTGGTTAGATTTATTCCTAGGTATTTTATGGTTTTTGCTGCAATTGTAAACGGGATCGATTCCTTGATTTCTCTTTCTGTTGCTTCATTATTGGTGTGTAGGAATGCAACTGATTTCTGTGCATTGATTTTATATCCTGAGACTTTGCTGAATTCATGGATCAATTCTAGCAGGTTTTTGGCAGAATCTTTTGGGTTTTTCATATAGAGTATCATGTCATCTGCAAAGAGTGAAAGTTTGACCTCCTCCTGGCCGATTTGGATGCCTTTTATTTCTTTGTGTTGTCTGATTGCTGAGGCTAAGACTTCCAATCCTATGTTGAATAACACTGGTGAGAGTGGGCATCCCTGTCTTGTTCCTGACCTTAGGGGGAAAGCTCTCAGTTTTTTCCCATTGAGGATGATATTAGCGTTGAGTCTTTCATATATGGCTTTTATCATCTCGAGGTATGCTCCTTCTATCCTTACTTTCTTGAGGGTTTTTATCAAGAAAGGATGCTGTATTTTGTCAAATGCTTTCTCTGCATCTATTGAGAGGATCATGTGGTTCTTGTCCTTTCTTTTATTGATGTGATAAATCCCATTGATTGTTTTGCAGATATTAACCCAGCCCTGCATCCCTGGTATAAATCCCACTTGGTCATGGTAATTTTTTTAACGTATTGTTGGATCTGGTTAGCTAGTACCTTGTTGAGGATTTTTGCATCCATGTTCATCAGGGAAATTGGTCTATAGTTCTCCTTTTTAGTGGGGTCTTTGTCTGGTTTTTGAATCAAGGTAATGCTGGCTTCATAGAAAGAGTTTAGAAGTTTTCCTTCTATTTCTATTTTTTGGAACAGCTTCAAGAGAATAGGTGTTAACTCTTCCTTAAATGTTTGGTAGAATTCCCCTGGAAAGCCATCTGGCCCTGGACTTTTGTTTTTTGGGAGATTTTTGATTCCTAATTTGATTTCTTTACTGGTTATGGGTCTCTTCAAATATTCTATTTCTTCCTGTTTCAGTTTTGATAGTTTATATGATTCAAGGAATTTGTCTATTTCTTCCAGATTGTCTATTTTATTGGTGTATAATTGCTGGTAATATTCTCTTATTATTGTTTGTATTTCTGCTATGTTGGTTCTTTCATTCTTGATTTTACTTATTTGGGTCCTTTCCTATTTCTTTTTTATCAAACTGGCTAGGGGTTTATCAATTTTGTTAATTCTTTCAAAGAACCAGCTTCTGATTTTATTGATCTGTTCTACTGGTGTGTGTGTGTGTGTGTGTGTGTGTGTGTGTGTGTGTTTCAATAGCATTGATTTCTGCTCTAATCTTTATTATTTCCTGCCTTCTGCTGGCTTTGGGTTTTATTTGCTGTTCTTTTTCCAGCTCTTTAAGGTGTAAGGTTAGGTTGTGTGTCTGAGACCTTTCTTCCTTCTTTAGGAAGGCCTGGATTGCTGTATACTTCCCTCTATGACCACCTTTCCTGTGTCCCAGAGGTTTTGGGCTATGGTGTTATCATCTTCATTGGCTTCTATGTACTTTTTAATTTCCTCTTTAACTCCTTGGTTAGCCCATTCTTCTTTAGTAGGATGTTCTTTTGTCTCCAAGTATTTGTTATCTTTCCAAACTTTTTCTTGTGGTTGATTTTGAGTTTCATAGCATTGTGGTCTGAAAACATGCACAGTAGGATCTCGATCTTTTTGTACTTGTTGAGAGATTTAGACTGTATTATTTGGGGGGGGGGGTAAGATTTAAAGAACCTGGAATATCTTAATAAGCTGTCTGAAAATTGCACAGTCTCTGTATTCTAAAATTAGATTTGAAAATGCATAGTATTTCTGGTTTTCTTTCAGGAAAACTCATGATCCTGTAAAATTCTGAGTTCTTTATTTGATATTTCTATCAGATATTTTGTACAACGTTCTCCTTTATTTCCAGTAGCATGAGTAATGCATATTTATTCCGCCACTATAACTTTATTTGAAAAGACTATATCTCTATTTAGTTCTAATGTATATTTGAATTTCTGACAAATCTTATCAAAGTCAGAGCCTGTATTTTTCCTTTGCCTCACACTGCTGTATTCCAGAAAAGACAAATATTTGTTTGGGAATTAGGCTCCCCCTGCTGGTCGATTTAGCACCTTATAATGCATCTTCTCAGTCTTTAAAAATCCAGTTCTGTTTTATAGTATCTTCAACCTAAGAGATGGAAGTGTTTACTAAATTCTCCACTAGGTGGTCTGCGTCGATAAGATTTATTGAGGTAAAGCTTAGAAGACCCTAAAATTAATTCTAAAATGTACAAACCTGGAACTCAGAGGAGAGATCACAGTAGTTTGAGGGCAGTTATGTAGTGTATGTTTAACGATCAGTCCCCTGAAAAGCACTGACTTGTAGTATTTGCTAATTTTTGTGGTGTAAATACTTCCATGGTTCATGCCACCGCGGCTGAGGTCATCAGGTACTGATATGAAGTCATTGAATGTGGAGTTAGGTAGAGTCACTCATAGTTGGCTCCCACAAGCTAGGTCCAACACACTGGTGGTTGGAGGCCGTGGGAAGGCTGGCTCTGGGTTTTAAATTCCGTATAGGATATGTGAGAGGCAACAGCACATGGTAGAAAAAATCAAGTGCTTTCAAGTCAGATAGATTTGAACTCAAATCCCAAAACTGCTGCTTTCCAGCTCTGAGCACCATGTTCTTTGAATTAAGTGTTCTTGACTCTGAAATGATTTGATAATACCTACCTCGCAAAAGTATTGTTAAAGTTAAATAGGATAATGTATATCAATCACCTCAACAGACCATGTATCTTTAATACAAGTCAAGATAACTATTCACAAAGACACAGAGAAGGAAGGACCATCCGGGCCAGAGTACAAGATCGCCAGACACAAAGATGCTTTACCATGTGCTGGAACTGGGGCTGTCACACCCAACAGGCATTCATATTCCCTGATCACAGAGAGTTTCTAGTCTAGAAAGAGCAGGCTGCTTAGCTGGCTGGGAGGAAGTCATTCTGGTTATAATTAAAGATAATATTAAAAGAATATAGAACAGTAATAGCAGATAAATAATACCATGTTTTGGTTTTCTGCAGAAAAGGCAAGAGAAAGCAATTAAGTCTCAAGTAATGGAGAACACATTGTCTCAGGATGTCTGGTCCTGGCCCCGTGGCAGAAGGAACAAACATACTTGCCTCCTTGCTGTCTCCTGCCGCTGTGCTGGATTTACTTCTAGATCTTACTTTCAGTAAAGGAGGAATCTTTTGAAAGTTCTCACTTTGTGTAGGACTCTTGGTTCCAACTTAAACCTGACAAAGACCCAAGGCTTTGTTCATCTCCTTGTCTGTTTAGGTATTAAAGAGAGTCCCTAGGGTGCTGAGGACAGGCAAGCCATCAGTTCCCCATAGCCCAGCATCTCTGGGAATCCATCAGAGGACTCCAGGAATTGCCCCAAAGAGTGGAGAACGGCTCTCAAAACCCAAGTGCATCTTCTCTTCTGTAAATTTTATTTTTCCACAATGTTAAACTCACAGGATGTCTAAAACATTTTCTCCCCCCCCTCCCCCCCCACCCCATAACTGTTTTTGGAAGCCCGGAATGGGTTTCCCAGATCCTTTTCCCTAGGAGGATTTCTGGCTGGAAAAATTTATAGAATACTAACACAATTTTTAAGTTTTGTCTTTTTATTGTTTTTATTAAAAAATTTTTTTTAAATCTTTGTTTTTGAGAGAGAGACAGAATGCAAGTGGGGGAGGGGCAGAGAGAGAGGGAGACACAGAATCTGAAGCAGGCTCCAGGCACCGAGCTGTCAGCACAGAGCCTGACACGGGGCTTGAACTCACTACCCCAGATCATTACCTGAGCCAAAGTCCCACACTTAACCAACTGATCCACCCAGGCGCCCCTAGCTTTGTCGTTTTAACAAGAAATGAACTGTCGGTGACAAGCAGTTTTCTGAATCCACAAACAAAGGAATGGGGAGAGGAGAGAGGTCAAGGATCAGCCTAGATAAAAGGCTTATACAAGTGTCAGATTACCCCTGCCTTTCTAGGTAGGGCAGACCAGATCATAGTCCCCCTCAACCGAAGCAGGAAGGAAAGCGGTCAGACTTCAGCAAAGACTTCCGGGAGTCAGAGAGGCAGAATTGACAAAGGAAGGTGGGGGGAGTGATAGCTTGCTACAGCACCCCAGAGGCCCCTGGGAGAGGGGAGGGAGCATTGGTGTCCAAGGTGCCAGCTGTTTTCAGAGCAGGGTCTCCAGGAGTAGCATGTTATCTTAGGATTGTTTAGATGTTTGGTGTTCATTACCATAGGGTCATCAAAGACATTTTTAACGCATCCCTACGCACTCCTCCCTCCCCCCCCCCCCCCCCACTAAGCTGTTTTGAAACTATTCCAGGAAAAAGCATGAAAAATTACCTAACATTTTTGCCTAGTCAGCTCCCAATGAGAATGCCCGCAAGACCATCTGATTCAGAGAAATTCGTTCTAAACGGGATATATATATATATATATATATATATATATATATATATATATATATTTTTTTTTTTTTTTTTAATGTATTTTTCTGTCAAGCACAGATCATTTTGGAGGGGCCTGAAGAATACAGCACTATGAAGGGATTCTGCAAACTCAATCTTTTCTTCAAATCCCAGTTGTCACTCTCAGGATCCCTTGTCCTGGGGGGTTAAGGAAAAGGCGGAAGTAGGCGGAGGTCTGCGTGCGGGGAGCCACCTTCAGAGCTGCCTTTGGAAAAGCTCTGCTAGGAAGTTAGACCTCAGGAGCATGCGCACAGGGTTCCCTATAGATTCCCCTCTCTGAGCCCCTTGGTCCTGCCAAATCCTTCCGTGTTCCTTTACTTCTAAGCTGACGGAGGAGAGGGAAGCATATTTAGTGCCTCCAGTTTTAGCTCTTTGTAGTCGGGGTCCTGACCAACTATAAGATAGGTGTTTTTTATTTTTTAAAAGACGATTTTTTTTTTTTTTTGCATTTAAAAACAGTGTGTGTTTTTAAAAAACTTTGGTGAGGGGTTTCAGAAAACGTAGGGGGCAGTCTCTTTAAGAAAAAAAAAATTAGTTTCTATATTTGTATCGTCTTCTGGTTGTTTAATTGGAAACCGAGCTTGGTAGGTTTTTTAAAAGCATTTGCCAAATTTGCCCTGGGGCTTTGGGCTGCTATTTTGTGGCTTATTTTATTTGAAAACTTTATTTGTTTAAAAACTGAGGCTAGGGGACTTTAAACAAAATCCAAACAAAAGGCCCTTCCTTTTCCTTCTGTACTTCAGGTCCAGAAATGTGGTAGAAGATTTCTATAAAGAAACAGGTTTTTTGTTTTGTTTTCGTTTCGTACTTTGGTTTGTTTTTAATTGGAAACTGAGGCTGGGGATTAAATTTAAACGATTTTTTAAAGTTGTGTGTGAATTTTACAGCAGAGTGTTTCACTCATATTTTTGTTTCTTGTATCAGAGAATTTTAGTTTTCTTACCTTTTGTCTGCTACTTTGTTTTATATTGGAAACTGTGACGTGGGATTTTAAAATATCATTGCATACTGGAAACATTTTTTTATGTTTATTTTTTGTTTATTTTGGTTTTTGTTTATTTTTTATTTTGTTTGTTTTGTTACATTTTTTATGTTTATTTTGTTTTATTTTAAAATATCATCGCATACTGGAAACATTTTTTAATGTTTATTTTTTGTTTATTTTGGTTTTTGTTTATTTTTTGTTTATTTTGTTTTGTTTGTTTTGTTACATTTTTTATGTTTATTTTGTTTTACTTATTTTTAAAATATCGCATACTGGAAACATTTTTTTATGTTTATTTTTTGAGAGAGAGAGAGAGAGAGAGAGAGAGAGAGAGAGAGAGAACAAGTGGGGGAGGGGCAGAGAAAGAGGAGGACAGAGGATTCCAAGCAGGCTCTGCCCTGACTACGGCCAGCTGTGTCAACCAGGGGCTCAAACTCAAGAACCATGAGATCATGGACCTGAGCCGGAGTTGGACACTCAAACAATCAAGCCACCCAGGTGCCCCCACATACTGGAATACTTTTTAAAAACCACTTAAAAGTATG
The DNA here is from genome assembly GCF_022837055.1 of Prionailurus viverrinus. Taxonomy (NCBI): domain Eukaryota; kingdom Metazoa; phylum Chordata; class Mammalia; order Carnivora; family Felidae; genus Prionailurus; species Prionailurus viverrinus. The sequence continues at coordinate 25,693,504 of NC_062564.1, forward strand.
CAACCAAGCTTTAGGCTACATATTTCTGCTATTTTTGTTTGGCTGTAAAGCAGAAGCTTTTAACTGCACGTGGTAAATTGATAGCAGATGATACTTTCGTGTGAGTCGTGGTGAAATTCATTTATCCTTTATTTTATTCGACGTGTATTTACTGAGCTCCTCCTCCATGCCAGGCACTCCCCGGGGCTTTGGGGTACAGCAGGGAGCAAAACCAAGTCCCTGGCCTCATGATGCTTGGATTCAGGCAGATGCTTGGTAGGGCGTGCTCTTTGGAAGTAGCAACAGGGATTGTGTCTGGACAGTACATGGAGGGACAAAGGGTTTCAGAGTCAGGTTTCAGGACGAGGTGGAGTTAGAGGTGGGGTGTTAGTTATAAAGTTGGGGGAAGGAGCTGTAGCCAGGAAGAATATGCTTGAAATAGGAGGCTTACGGGGGAAAGGAAGGATTCTGGGTTTGGGTGACTGGACTGGGGGCTGATAGGATCAGAGTTTTTGGATGTCATCCAGTAGATGACGTGGTAGAATAAGTGCACCCCCATTTTTATAGGTAGTGTGTCTGCTTAGTGCTAACTAGACAGTCTAGAAAGGATCCCACTATAAACATGCAGAAATATCCCTCCCATCCAGAATACATACACACATATGGGAAGGTGGGGTAAATTCTTTCTTTCGGCAAATATTTACTGACCTGTTACTCTGTGCCAATAACGTATCCAGGCTTTGAGTTATGGCAACGAACAGTCAAAAGCCTTGGCCTAAGATACTTGATTCAGGTGGATGTATATGTTAAATACGTTTTTAACAGTGCAGAGCTGAGCTAGAATCAGGTCTAGAAATGAAGACCAAATACTAAGCTAATAGTGGTGCTTGGCTGGGATGTCAGGCTGGGTAGTGTAGGGAGTTGAGACCCGTACTTGAGAGAGGGTAGGAGCTAAGACTCTAAGTCCATGCAAGGGGAGGGCCATAACCAAAACCCCTCTGAGGAGCCATGACACTTAAGCTGGACCAGAAAAAAAAAAAAACAAATCTACACCTTAGCACACAGAGACGACAAGGACAAGAATAGAGAGAGAAAGATCATCACTGCAAATGATAGAAGGAACAATTCATTAGGAAGATGTATTTCTAAACGTGCATGAACCTAACAATAAAGACAATAGTATCGCAATTACATAAAGAAATTGTAAGAAAACACAGTCATTTGGGGAGCTCTAACATGTAAATGTAAGTTAACTAAAATTAAGTTAACTTTAACCTTTAGTTCCTCAGTCGATTAGCCACATTTCTCGTGCTCAGTAGTCACGTGTTCCAGGTAGCTACGGTCTTGGCTGGTACACGTTACAGAGTATTCCCATCATCACAGAGTGTTGTGTGGAACAGCACTGCCGTAGAATAGCTTGTTTTGAATTTCTTCCCATAATTATAACTTAAATTATGTCATGGAGTAAATGCAAAGAGAAAAAAGCAAAGCAAAGCAAATAATACATGTAAGAAACGAAAAATCAATAGAAAAGATAAATAACATCAAAGGCTTGTTCTTTTAAAAGATCAATAAAATATACAAACTGGAGGAAGACTAATAAAAAGAAGTCAGATAAAAATTATTTTAAGGAAAAAGGCAGCATAATTGTCCGTGCATTAGCAAGTTGTTAAAAGGCATAAGAAAATCCTATGAACAACTCTATGGGAAATAAATGTGATGATGTAAACAAAATGGGCTATTTCTAGAAAATCATAACTTAAATGATTCTTAAAAAGAATAGAAAGCATCAACCCTGTTTAATAGGAGAGTTCTATTTTAAGTTTTCAAGGAAAAATATAAATCCCAATATTTCATAAACCATGACATTGAGTAGAAAAAAAGAGGGAGAACCAGTCTCCAGTTATTTTCTGAGACAAAAACAACCTTACTACCAAACAAAACAAGAACATTAAAGATAGGAAAATTACCGGAAAATCTCACTTGTGAACAGAGGTGCGAATAAATTATGTCACCCAAATCCAACGTGGTACTTTTCAAAACCCATCAGAACAAAGTAAAAGTTTTCTCAAGCATGATAGATATCATATCATTAGAAAATGTAAAATTCATCACATTTTTAGTGTGAAGAAAATTAATAGATTCCAAACCCATTGTGCTAATAACTTTCAGCACCTTTTCATGACACAAACTTTAGCAAGTCAAGAACAGAGGATTCTGACAAACATCCAACTTGGTGGTAAAATTTTAAAAGTATTCGCGCTAAATTTAGGGGTAAGATAAAGTTCTAAGGCAACATGTTGCTCCATTTTGTTACCACAATAAGACAATGAAAATGTAAAATAAGGGGGATCAAGATTGAAAAGAAAGAAACAAAATTATTGTCACACACCTCCATTTAGCTACTTAGAAATTGCAAATGGCCATACCGAGAACCTATTAGAAGGAGGTCACCAACGATGATAGAAACAAAATACACAAAACACAATAGCATTCTCAAACACTAGCAGCATGCAATTACAAAATGAAACTCAAAACAGAGATATGGTTTACAATTAGGAACAAAACCAGGAGGTATAGAAAAATACATCTAACAAAGAATTGCTGATGATTTTTTAATAAACAAAACTATGTTTATTAAATGCCATTGGGGCGCCTGGGTGGCGCAGTCGGTTAAGCGTCCGACTTCAGCCAGGTCACGATCTCGCGGTCCGTGAGTTCGAGCCCCGCGTCGGGCTCTGGGCTGATGGCTCGGAGCCTGGAGCCTGTTTCCGATTCTGTGTCTCCCTCTCTCTCTGCCCCTCTCCCGTTCATGCTCTGTCTCTCTCTGTCCCAAAAATAAATAAAAAAACGTTGAAAAAAAAATGCCATAAATAAAACCACAATGAATGGAATTAAAGATGTGTTATAAAACACTATTCTCCTTACATTAAGCCAACAACACTTCATCATTTCAGTGAAATTTCCGTCAAAATCTGAACAGGATTAGTTTTGTTTATTTTATGGAATTTGGTGAGATGATCCAAAAATTCACATGGAAGGATAAAGAACGGAGAACAAGCAAGACTTTGAAGAGAAATCAGAAGAATAGGAAATTCAGACCGCAAAGATCTGGATTAACTAGAAACTTTAGTTTATTAAAATTATGGTATTGTCATAGGAATGGGCATGTAGACCAAGGAAACAGAAAAAAGAGCAGAGAAACAGAAGTATAATGCCCCCTCTGTAAATGTCTGTAATAGCAGACGGAGCATTGTATAAGTTAACAGGGAAGAGATACGGCATTGAATAAATGGTGCTAGCCGTATAGAGAAAGATAAATTAGATGCCTGCAAAGTTCCAGCCGCAAAAACAACTTCAAGATGGATCAAAGACTTGTAGATGAAAAGCAAAATCATGAAACTTTTAGAAAACATAAGAGAACATCTTGACAACATCAGGGTGTGGAAGAATTTCTTAAGACTTTTGTCAAAAGCCCAAACTACAAAAGAAAAGATTTAAGTTTAAACTTTCTGGTGACAGAGGTGCCTGGGTGGCTCACTCCATTAAACCTCCAACTCTTGGTTTTGGCTCAGGTCACAGTCTCACGGCTTCATGGGCGTGAGCCTCATATTGGGCTTTGTGCTGACAGTACGTAGCCTGCTTGGGATTCTCTCTCTCTCTCTGCCACTCCCCAACTTGAGCTGTCTCTGTCTCTCTCAAAATAAACTATATGTATATATATGTATATATGTGTGTGTGTGTGTGTGTGTGTGTGTGTGTGTGTGTGTGTGTGTATTTAAAAAAATTTTTTTCTGGTGACAAAAGATGCTGAAAAGTGAAAAGCTGAGCTGTATACCTGGAGAATCTGTGTGCAGCCCAATGAGCAACCTCAAATTAAAAAATCACAAATCACTTCCTTACTTAGCTGTGTTAAAATGTCATCTTCTCCATGAAGTCTTAACTCGCTGCCATATTTAAAATTGTGACCTCCCTACTTTGACATTCCGTCTCTTTTTCTTGCAGTATTATTCCTTATAGAAAGTAATGCCTTCCAACATGCTATACAGTTTACTTTTTTATTTTACTTCTTGTTTGTTTCTGTCTGCAAGAATATGAACTCCATGAGGACAGAAATTTTTTCTTGTTGTTTGATTCACTGCTATATTCCTGATACCTATAGGATGGTTTGGGGCCCATAGTGCATGCTCAACAGATACTTGTGGAATGAATGAATGAATGAATGAATGAATGAATGAATGAATGAATTTGTTTTTGTATTCAGTGATCACTTTTTAAGTCCTAGTAATTAATAAGAAAAAGTCAAATAACTCAATATGAGTGGGTAATATATGTGTAGAAGTTCACAGAGAAAGAAACCCAAATGGTCAATAAATATGAAATATTCAACCCCACTAGACATCAGCAATTCCACTAGTAATTAAAGCAATAAGACTTACCAAAGTGAATAAGCTAACATGAGGTGTTGCTGATGATGTTGGGCAATAAGTACCCTCTTCAGTTGATGAAGTAAGATTGGTACAACTTTAGAGAGCAGTTTGACACTAAACTGAAGTGAGCTAGAGATGTGCACACTTAGCATTTCAGTAATGCCACTCGACGTGTATACTGGAGAGCACTGGTTCTCAGAGTGGTTTTACCCCCCCCCCCCCCCCGGGGATATTTGGCAATGTCTGGAGACGTTTTGGGTTGTCACACTGAAGGGGGAGGAGTATTGGGGGGGAGGAGTCACTGGCATCTAGTGGGCAGAGGCTAAGGATGTCACTATGGACCCTACTATGCCCAGGAGGCTCTACAACAAAGAATTATCTGGACCCAAAATGTCAGTGGAAACACTGCGTCAGAGGCATGACCAAAGATGCTCACAACAATACTATTTGTAATAATAATTTTAAAAGTAGAAACAGGCACAGTTCTTAAAACGGAGTGCCATGAAACAGTTTATTTGAGAAAATTACGAATATGTTTCAACATGGGAAATCTGAAAACAATATTGGGTGGAGAAAAAGCAGATTGCTAAAGAGTATGCACAGATACAAGTTACGTAAATTTTTAAAGCGAAACACCAGTGTAGGAAATCCATACAGTAATTGGGCCCCTCATTTAATACCATTGGCACCTGCCCTCATCAGGTACCTGTCTTTGCCTTACTAACGTTATGGTAGTAAGACCTCACATTTTACATGATTCATTTTTTTGGACACAGATTGTTACATACATATATGATTAAAGCAAAAAGGAAAACTACACAGAAATGGTATGTTCCAACTTCGGGAGCATGGTGATCTCTGGGAGAAAAGGAAAGGCAAGGGAAGGCCAGAGAAGGCGAGGCCAGGGAAGGCAAGGTGAGGCTAGGCGAGGGGAGGCGAGGGGAGGGGAGGTGAGTCTAGGGGACGTGAGGGGAAGAGAGGGGAGGCGAGGGAAGGCGAGGGAAGACAAGACCTGGGTGGTACTTTGACTAAATGTGGAATGTTTTGTTTCTTTTAAGAAGGAAAAATGATAATTGAAGCAAATATAGCAAAATATTAACATTTCCTTAATTTCCATGGCCCTTATTATAAATATCTGTTCTATCTGTGTTTTAAAGTAGTTCACAATGGGGGCACCTGGGTGGCTCAGTCAGTTAAACGTCCGACTTCAGCTCAGGTCGTGATGTCCCAGCTCATGAGTTCAAGCCCCATGTCAGGCTCTGGGCTGATAGCTCAGAGCCTGGAGCCTGCTTCACATTCTGTGTCTCCCTCTCTCTCTGCCCCTCCCCCATTCATGCTTTATGTCTCTCTCCTTCAAAAAATAAATAAACATTAAAAAATTAAAAGAAGTATAAAGTAGCTCACAATGAATAACCAAGAACAAAAAGATAGAAAAAGGATGAAAGGTAGACCAGCACTGGTTTTTAGAATGAAAAGTAAATACAAATCACAGGTCTGCTGTTTTCTCTGTACAACCTTGAGGAGACAGTTCAGTGCTCCTGGGTGTTCTTTCCCTCTCTGTAAAATGGGCTGATAATCCTTAGCCTCCATCAGTATTCCTCAAACTTCAGACATTCTGTACTGCTTCACCATTTCTGCTGGTTCCTTCATTGCCTGTGCTGTTTGGGAGGTCAGCGTATAAACTAAAACCACTTTTCATCTTTCCTGTGATCCCCATGCCCTACTTTGTTGGTTTTTTTTTTTTTTACTTTTTTTTTTAATGTTTGTTTATTTTTGAGAGAGAGAGAGAGTGCAGTGAGGGGCAGAGAGAGAGAGAGAGAGACAGGGAGACAGAGAATCTGAAGCAGGCTCTACACGGCCAGCAGAGAGCCTGATGTGGGGCTCGAACTCACGAACCGTGAGATCATGACCTGAGCTGAAGTCAGTCACTCAACCAACTGAGCCACCCAGGCACCCCTTTTTTTACTTTTTTTTTTTAACATTTATTTTTGAGAGAGAGGAAGTGAGCCCAAGTAGGGGAAGGGCAGAGAGAGAGGGAGACACGGAATCCGAAGCAGGCTTGCTTGAAATCACAAGCCATGAGATCACAACCTGAGCCGGAGTCAGATGTTTAACTGACTGAGCCACCCAGATTCCCCTGTTTTTGTTTTTGTTTTAATGTTTGTTTATTTTGACAGAGAGAGAGAGGGCATGCATGTGAGCAGGGGACGGGCAGAGAGAGAGAGGGAAAGAGAGAATCCCAAGTAGGCTCCCCAGCACTGTCAGTGCAGAACCCATCACGGAGCTTGACCTCACAAACTGTGAGATCATGACCTGAGCCCAGTCAAGAGTTCGTCATTCAACCAACTGAGCCACCCAGGCCTCCCAAACATGCCCCACTTTGGAAAACATTGCTCCATTGTACGGAACTTTGTGAAAAAAATGAGGCACTAAATGTGACGACACCCAACCATGTTTATGTATATTATATACTCAGCAAATGCAGTAAATAAGTGTTGGATCTTAAGCTGTGTATTTTATGTCACGAATTACTTCTCATAACTCAAAAATATCAAATGCAGTCAGGGCGCCTGCGTGACTCAGTTCAGCGTCTGATCATGATCTCACGGCTCATGAGTTGGAGCCCCACGTCGGGCTCTGTGCTGACATCATGAAGCCTGGAGCCTGCTTCAGACTCTGTGTCTCCCCCTCTGCCCCTCTCCTGCTCGTGTTCTGTCTCTCTGTCTCTCAAAAATAAATAAACATTAAATTTTTTTTTCAAGTATCTAATGCAGTCATTCTAATTTCATATTTTAAAAAAATGTGATTTTATTTATCTAGGAAACAATGCTTTGGGGGTTTATTTCTTTTTTTTTCTCTCTTGGATATAGTAAATATTTTTCCTACAACCTTATTTATAGCATTAATTTATTACACTGATAAATTTGTTATTCAATAAAATAATGTAACTTGAGAGGTTCTAAAGGGGAGGCTTTTATTGAATAATGATCTCAGGTATTCCAGAGGGGAGAGATAGCAAAGCCGCCCCTCTCCCCACCCACTTCCTTGCTTCTGGCCCCTACTTTGGGGGGTTAGTGATGATTCTTTGGAGCGAAAGATTTGAGTGAGCTGAGAAATAAGTCAACAGTGTCACAGATGATGACTCCAGCCTTAAGTCAAAGAACCATCTTCTGAGAACAGGTTGCAAAAAAAAACAATGGGGTCCTAGGAAGACTATTTCAGCCACATTCGCATGAGTAAATGCGTCTGGCACCCGCAGGGCAGCCTGGAGTCTTGCTTACAGGATGGCCACACAGAACTATTGTTTGATGATGTCCTTCTGTTCATGGCCTTCCCTGGATAGGCTCCAAGCTAGAGCCCTATTGGACTAATATTTTCACTATGATCTCAGTGTGCTTTCAGCAAAGCCATCAGGATACAAATAATTTAAAGTCCCAAGCACAGTCTGCATTTTAAAGAAATGTACTTTAAAACCATCTACTTCTCTAAGAAGCTCTTCTTTAAAGGTTTGGTAGGAGAGGGAACAGAAGTCTGGAGAACATTGAAAGGTTGACTCATCCAGGCTATCCCTATTCATTAACGAGATGCATAAATGAAAACTTAGCACCACATACCAGGACAATCAAAAGATATTTAAAATTAAAAAAACATTTTTTAAGTTAATTTATTTATTTTGAGAGAGAGGGTGAATGTGGATAGGGCAAAGAGAGAGGGAGAGAAAATCCCAAGCAGGCTCCACACTGTCAGTATGGAGCCCAATGTAGGACTTGAACCCACAAACCAGGAGATCATGACCTTAGCTGAAACCAAGAGTCAGACATTCAAATGACTAAGCCATCCAGGTGCCCTTTAAAATACTTTAAAGGGTTAAAGACCTAACTATGAGACATGAAACCATAAAATTCCTAGAACATGGGCATTGGCTTTAGCAACATTTTTCTAGATATGTCTCCTTAGGAAAGGGAAACAAAAGCAAAAGTAAACTTTTGGGACCACACCAAAATGAAGAGCCTTTGCACAGTGAAGAGAACCGTGAAGAGAATGAAAAGGCAACCTACTGAAAGGGAGAAGATATTCACAAATGATATATTCATAAGGGATTAAAATCCAAGGTAATTAAAGAACTTCTACAACTCAACAAAAAGTAATAATCTGATTTAAAAAGTGGTCAGAGTAGCTAAATAGACATTTTTTCAAAGAAGACTTGCAATGTGGCCAACAGACACATGAAAAGATGCTCAACATCACTAATCATCAGGGAAATGCAAATCAAAACCACAGTGAGATATCCCCTTACACCTATCAGAATGGCTAGAATCAAAAAGACAGGAAATAACAAGTGTTGGTGAGGATATGGAGAAAAAGGAACACTTGTGCACTTTTGGTAGGAATTTCAATTGGTGCAGCCACTGTGGAAAACAGTATGGAGTCACTCAAGAAATTAGAAATAGAAATACCATATGATCCAGCAATTCCAATACTGGGCATTTACCCTAAGAAAACAAACATACTAATTTGAAAAGATATATGCACCCTTGTTTATTGCAGCATTATTTATAATAGCCAAGATATGGAAGCAACCTAAATGTCCATCAATAGATGAATGGATGAAAATAAGGTACATATATACAGTTGACTATTACTAAACTATAAAAAAAGGATGAGATCTCACCATTTACAACAAAAAGGATAGAAGGTATTATGCTGATATAAGACAAATACCACATGATTTCACGTATATGTAGAAAAAAATCAAATGAATAAACAAACAAAAAGCAAGAACAGACTCGTAAATACAGAGAACAAAATGATGATCGCCAGATGGGAGGGGAGTAAGCGATGGAAAAAATGGGTGAAGGGGAGTGAGAGATACAGACTTCCAGGTATGGAATGAATAAGTCACAAGAATAAAGGTACAGCATAGGGCATGTAGTCAATGGTACTGTCATAGCGTTGTATGGTCACAAATGGCAGCTACACTTGTGGGGAACACGGCATAACGTACAGACTTTTTAATTCACTATGTTATACACCTGCAACTAATGTAACATTGTGTGTCCACTACGCTTCAATATGAAAAAGTAAATTTTATTTAAAACAAAGTAAAAAAAAAAAAAAGAGTTTACTCTACAAGATATCAGACCACGAGCTTTGGGGGCATATATAGAAAACCTAGCGATGGTCCCTAAACTCACAGAGTCTACATTGTTATCAGAGAGAAATGTATTTGAGGGTAAAACACCAGTATGCACTAGAAATGATCAGAAATCCATTTCAACACTTTAAGAGATATGGTAGAATGCCTGTGTACCAGATTCACTCCTAAATAGATGGTAATGGTAATAGCCTGAGAGTGGCCAAGCTATTCTTCTTACCACTCACCGTTTGAATGCCTACCTTGTCCTAGGCATCATGTCAAGTACTTTGCACATGTAACTCGGATGCTTCTAAGTCCTTCAGGTTTCTCTGGGTCTGCTTCCTTTGAAATGCCTTGAGTTTCCATCCCTCATAATGTGCAAAATCCAACACATTCTATAATCGACAGTGTGCATGTGAGAGTGAGAGGTGGGTGTTACCTGTCTCCTCACCCAGACTCCCTCTCCCGGATTCTCGGTCACCCCCTCCCAGCTACCCCGGTGTAAGCTGATCCTCCCTCTGCCCTCTTTTACCCCCCTCATGACACACCTCCCTTCTTCTTCCTTCCTGAAAACATCACTCACACACAAGCATTGCAGCCAGAAACTGTCTGGAAGGTTGGAGGGAAACAATAAAGCGCCTTAAGAACAGAACAGGGTAGAAACAATCTAAGGTGGAATATTTTAGATCTGACACCTTCTTCTTCTCTCCAAAGATCTCTTCCACTCAGCCCCACTTCCCTCCAAATTTCAGCCTCCTCAACCTGTGCCCGTTTCCCTGGACTGGCTATAGTGACCTGGATTTCAAAAACTTTACTAAGCAGAGAAAATCAACTCCTTTGAATTCAGTCCTTCTCCGTGATCTAGACTTGGTGGGAGAAGGGGTTGCCTTTCAAAGACCAAAAGACACATCAGGATATTTTCTAAACAAAAGAACAATTCTCCCCTTAAGAAGTATTCTTCTGACTTGACCATCGATTCAAATGGAAGCAGTCTAAAAATAACATTCTTGTTCTTCCTCACTTCTTAAGCACATACATATACACCTGGAACAAGTGATTGTACTCCCATTTTACAGATGAAGAAAGTGGAGCTTAAGGAGATTAAAGTACCTAATCCCCTAGTTTGTGAGCGATGAAGTTGGAATCCACACCTGGATTTACTGACTCTAAAATGGATAACACTTGACTACTCTATTATATATCTCTGTCACAGAAAGCAAGGCTACTGGCATTCAAGAAAAGTCAGGGAGTGGAACACCTGGGTGGCTCAGTCAGTTGAATGTCTGACTCCTGATTTCGGCTCAGGTCATGATCTCACAGTTTGTAAGTTCAAGCCCCACGTCGGGCTCTGTGCTGACATCGTGGAGCCTGCTTGGGATTCTCTCTCTCCCTCTCTCTGCTCCTCTCCTTCTCGCTCTCTCTTTCTTTCTCTCTCTCTCTCTCTCTCTCTCTCTCTCTCCCTCTCTCTCTCTCTCTCTCTCAAAATAAATAAACATTAAGAAAGAAAGAGAGAGAGAAAGAGAAAGAAAGGTCAGACGGTGGCAGAAGGTAGAGGAGAGGAGATTTCAATTGGAGGAAGAGACATGTAAGTGAGAACCAGTCCAAACATGAAGCTATAATGATTTGAACTAAGGGGTGGCAAGGGGTAAAGAGTTCGGGTGGTGAAGGAGGAGCAAAAAGAATGAAAAATGGCTTCATGTTTTCTCGTTTGGGTGGCAAGCATTCATTCCTTCATTCACTCATTCAACTAACAGGTACGGATACATCAGGCGTATATATGTCAGGCATTGGGCCAAGCAAGAATAAGAAAGTCAGGGATGAGAGGATCGGGCGTCCGTGGTCAGACACAAACAGGATGCAGGAGGGCAGACTTCCCCTTGTAATGTCCAGCAGGCAGCCGGAAATACCAAACTCATTTGCCTCAAAGTTGGTGGTGCTCAGAGAACACCAGGTGGCAGCACGGACTTGGAGGTTAAAGTGAAGCCCGACCAGCTAGTATCTGTTAAGTTTCCTATTTTACATTTGAAATGGATTCAAACAAAATACCGTTATTCTTAAGAGGGTACATTTTAAAATATCATAAGCAATGTTAACTAATTAAATGCTTCTTTAAACATTTGTGAATAACCTTTCATTTGGGGAGGGAGTGGTTTGTTCTACTAAAATATGTACATTAATATTGCCTAGCTTTTCCATAACGTAATTTATCCAAAAAAAAATCTAGCAGAAATATGCATACAAGTGGGGCAACGGTCTTCCAGCTGGACACGTATTCCCAGTATTACTGAATTGTACATCACCACGTTCACAGTTTGTAAGCTAAAGTCTCCGCATACTGGCAGGGATGGAAAATACTGTAACTGAGAACCTGGAGGTTCTACTACTGCACTATGAGGTGAATGTTTGGTCGCGTAATTAGCACGTTACATTCCCGTGTGTTTCGTGTAGATCTGTTGCTATGTTCAGCATAATCCTTCTCCCCATGCTCTGTGTTCCATCCCACCCCGCCCTCCTGGAAATGAAGCGCACTGAATACCCCTTTGCTCTCAGCTTGTCTCATCCTTCTTACAATTACTCCTCCATGAGCTTCTCACTCCGTGAGCTCACAAGTCTGCCCGTAATCCAACAGTGAGCTGTTGTTAGGAAGGAGCCAGTGTGAGAGCTCGGCATGAAGCCCGCCCAGCGCACAGTGAAGGAAGACCCACGCAGAACAACAACACTACCTTCATCCTCCACACCGAGAGCTTCACAAAAGCTTTAGAGCTTTTAGAAAGACATGCGTGGCAGGGCCCCCGGCTGGCTCAGTTGGTAGAGCATATGACTCTACCGTATGATCTCAGGGTTGTAGGTTCGAGCCCCACGTTGCCTATGGAAATTACTCAAAAAAAATAAAATCTTAAAAAAAAAAAGAAGGATGCAGTTGGCAATTAACACCAGGCTCCTATGTTGGTTTCCTTGATTGGTATTTCGCTGTGTGAAGTTATTCTGTATTGTTTAGTCACTGGTGAATAGTCCGTTCCAACTGTGAATTTAGTTCTTCTCAACTGATCACTTTGTTGTCCTTCTATACGTCTAAATTACTGAAATTCTTCAGGTGTTAATCCATGGTTTTATCCAGCAAAGTGGGGGAAAAAAATAAAAGAAACTTACATTGCGAACAGTCTACCCATCAAAACACGTGTCTCTTCCTGAAACATGGTGGAGCTCCAGAGGGCAAGAAAAGAAGAGATTTCTGTAACACACGGGAAAACTGACACAGAAAAGGGGGGGGGGGGGGAGAAAGATAATGCAGACAAAAACATTATACTCCCATGGAGATGTATTTTACAAGACAACTCTCAGTATTATGAAAGGCAAAGAAAATCAGAGGAATTGTTCCAGACAAAATGGGCATGACAACTAAATGTGTTGTAGGAACATGCATTGGATCCTGTGCTAGGAAATAAAGGAAAAATATTGGGATAATGGACAAAATGAAAATATTGGTTCAATATATTGTGTAAATGCTACATTTCCTGAATTTGATCTTTGTACTGTGGTTAGGTAAATGAACATTCTTGTTTTAGGAGATGGGGGCAGAAGTGTTTAAGGAAAAAGGAGCATGGTGTTGGTAACTTGTCAGATAGCTCAGAAAAAAAAATAGAGAGGAAAAAATCAAATATCGCAAAATGTTATCAAGTGCCGAATCTAGGTGAAGTTTAAAGGTTTATGGAAGTTCCTTTCACTGTTCTTACAATTTTTTCCGTACATTTGCAATTACTTTACATTTAAAAGTAACAACGATAATGATATTAATAATAATGCTACATTCTTCTGCTTCCCATCACACTCACACAGTTGGACAGCTTTGTCTAATCATCTGTGATCACTATAGAATTAAATATGCTCAGGTCTAGGTCTAAAGGTTACATTAGATACCTTTTGTTTTGATTTATTTACATATTATTAATTACAATATTATGTAAGATAATATATTACATTATGGAAGAATATGTTACAATATTGTATATATTATTTAAATATTTTTAATAGAAAGGCCAGAGCAGAAAGAAGAGACCTTTTTTCTGAATCACTGAGAGTAAGTTACCAACCTGATAGGCCATAACTGCAGAATACTTCAGTGGGCATTTCCTACAAACAAGGCCATTCTCCTCCAGAATCATAACACAACCACCAAAATCAGAAGATTAACACCGATACATAATTACCATCTGATTCTCAGGTCCCCTCATCTCACTATTGTCCTCCCACTAATGTCCTTTACAGTGAGTGGGTCCAGTTTAGAACCACATGTTAGACACAGTTGTCTGTCTCTTTGTACCCCTTTGCTCAGGAACTGTCCCTCAGACGCGTTTGTCCATTTGAAGAGAGTAAGTCAACTATTTTGTGGAATGTCCCTTAATCTAAGTTCCGTTCCGTCACGGTTAGCGTCAGGTTATGTATCTTTGGCAGGAATATCACAGATGTGATGCTGTGTTCTCATTGCACAAGAGCCGTGGCACATTATTTCAGTTTGTCCTGTTATTGTGATGTTCACTTTGGTGACCTGATTAAGGTGTTGACTGCCAGACTTCTCCGACGTAAAGTTCCTCTTTTTATCTTCATGATTGATAAGTATATGGTGCACAGGTACTTTTAGGATAAATACCCCATCTCTCACCAGACTTGCAATTTATTCATTTGTTTCTATCAGTATAGACTCATAGTTTTCTATTTTATTCAGTAGTGTATAATCTACTAGTAATATTATTTATTTTAAAGCACAAATTGTGCCTGACTTGGCTAGTGGGACCTCCTAAAAACTGGGTGTGTGTTCTTCTGACATATCCCCATCATTCTTTGCGTACTCTCTTCATTTCAGACACAAGGAAAAGTTTTCTGTCTCATCCTGGACTTTCCTGCCCCAGCCCAGGAATCAGCAAGTTCTCCCAGGAACCCGGTTCCTTTTTCTAGAATGATATTGAGAAAACCAGATCTGGGTGCTAGGAGTTTTGTTCAGTTATTAGGGCATCATTTCACCCAGTGGACAAGATCAGACAATAAATGTATGCCTGTGTGTATACTTAAATCTACGTCTTTATCTTCTATTTAATGAAAAACTGTATATTCACACTGATACTATGAATTCCAATCCAACACTACTGGGTTCATTCTGTTTTCTTCCCCTCTCTGGCAGTGAGAAATCTATCTCCCATTACCCTTTAATACATCTATCTATTTGATCGATTCCCCAATAAATAAACAATCTCTGCAGCCACCACTCACTTCTCGTATAGAAGCGTTCTTCACTATACCTTGGCTCTAAGACATCAAGGTTTGGCTATTACTCTTCTGCACAGATACCTCCTTACTTAGTCTGGGCTCCAACACCTCATGCCAGGCCACTCCTCCCTAAGGATTTCCTTCCCACCCTACTCAAGTTCTAATATTCACTGCCCCACCCCACCCCCTGAGTGGAGGACACACCCACACAGGGATGCCCAAGGGTGGGAGCTCATTCTTCCAGCCGACTTCTTCATTTCTTACCATTCTTTATAAAGTCAGTGAAAGTAGAAAATAAAATTTACGTGGAATAATCTCCACAAGACGGCAATGTGTTTATAAGCTTAAATGAAGCAGGCTTGAAATGAATTATGTAGCTATTAAGATTATAACCCGTTAAGCTTTAAATTCTCTAAACTCAAATCATGTGAAATTTGCCCGAGTAGTGTAGACTTCTATGGAAGTCAGGATAGCAGGATCTGCTCTTCCTCTCTCTACAAGACTATGGAACAATTTCTTAGTTTCCCAGATGACATTAAGAATTCAGAGAATGTGCTTCAAAACCTGTTCCATTTTAATGAAGTCATGTGTTGATTCTGTTTCTGTTAGTAAACAAGCAATCAAATGTACTGGGTCTTTTCTTCTACTGGGTGGCTGAGTATTTACTTGAACTGTCAGGCACCCAAGACTTTCTCACACAACGGTGAGGGGAGCCACATGGGCCTCTGCTCTGTCCCTGAGTTTGAGTCTGTGTGGATGATGCCATTTGCATGGCCACTCTCTGAACTCCATTTTTGGCTCTTGATCTGTATCTAAACTTCCTGCTTTTCAACAGAGTCCACGTAGTTCACAGGAAAGAGGATGGACTTTGGAGCCAGTCAGGAACAGTTTGCAATCTCTTTAGGTAAAGTTTAGTCTTCTCATCTAGAGAATAGCTTCAAAAGCTATGCCTGTTTTGCTAAATTTCCGTGGCAATTTGGGATAGCATAAATTTATTGGGGGAAATAATTTGATAATTACATGTGTGCTCTTTTTACTTCTTAGTTTCCTAATACGTGGCCTTGGTCCTAGGACACTCAAGGAACCCCTCTGCCTGAGGGAAGGGAGATTAAGATTTCTATAAAAGGAACACAAAACAAAACTTAACAACAACAACAAAGTGACAGATAGTGTTCCGTTTCTGTCATTGAAACTGTGGTTTAGTTTAAATGAAGCAAAACATTTAAAGCTTTAAAAAAAAACATTAGAAATGTAGCTTAAATGAAGCAAAACAAAGGCCTTTCAGGGGAGGCTTTGCCACAAGAAAGGATTACCTAAATTTCATTTTATCTTTTTCTTTAGCTTTGAGTCTTGAGCAAACAGAGCAGAAGAACAGAGAAGCCTTCCTTTTTCTGTCAAGGACACAGGGAGGGAGAAGAGTGAGATGATCTGATCGATGTGCCTGGATTCTTCCCTCTGAAATTTGTTACATAAGTTGAATACATAGACTCTTATCTTGCTACTTGTCTGGGTCTTGGGGAGGAGGACACCTCATAAGCGGCCACATACCAAGCAGGGAACAGTCCGTCCCAATAAACTTGGAAGTACAATGTGGTCAGAGAAATGCCTTGAAGTGTAGCTTCCCAGGCTAGTCTCCTTCCCCCAAGGCAAGGACACCACGGAGGCCAGTGGACCTGCCATGGGGCTGCTAGGATAAGGCAAAGTGACTTGCAGCAGAGGCTAAGGGTGGACTGGCCAGGTGACCACATGAAGCATAAAACAGAGAATCAGGAGCTATAAAGGGTGGGAGATGACAAGCTAAGACAGTCTGTGAGAATTGACAGGCTCTGCCCAGAAGCCTTGCCCAAAAGGAAGACCCATGAGCTCATCAGCCCACAACAACAGGTTTGGAAGGAGTTGACGAAGTACCATCACTCTAGAGTGCCAGATAACACTCCAAATTCAACCCAAGACCAGAGGACCCCTTTCCCCCAAACCCAAGACGTTGTGTGGCCACCCTGTACTACCTTCTACACCAACCACACCATCTCCGGGAGAAGGCAGAGAGGGAGTAATCTGAGAGACAGAATGTTTTCATCCATATGAGAATTTTTGTTTAAATAGGATTGTTCTATTTTTTAGGTTGGACTAAGTTTAGTCTACATTAGAGATTTGTTTTGTCTTATCTCTGCACAGAGTGGGGAAAGGGAAAAGTCTATATAAAAGGTCTTATCTTTGGTCACAGACTCAGGCTGCTACAATGCGTACCCTGCTTATTCATATGATGCTTTTAGGCCCAACTCAGTCCTAATGACTTCCACCAAAATAAGCAGCCAAGAAACTGAAAACAGGGTCTGAACACAGCCAAGTTATCTTCCAAGAGCGGTTATTAACATCCCATCTGTCACAAACTCCCTCTGCCAACAGTGAGAGAGTGCCGCCCATGGCCAAGGATGGGAGACTATGGGAGAGCAATGGCTTCCAGCTCCTTCTTTGTTGATCCAATCAATATGCTTCTTTTCCATTTCTTTAAGGGCCTGATGTTAAGACTGTTGAATTTCATGGAAAGAGGAGAAAGTATTAAGGAAATTTGCACAAGCTAACCTAAGCAGACTTTCTGCAACTCTGCCCATGGTAGGCCACCGTCAATCATTTCATTTCTTCCTTTTTTTTTTTTTTAATTTTTTAATTTGAGAGAGAGAGAGAGAGATCATTCTTGAGTGTGGGAGAAGAAAAGAGAGGGAGGGAGAGAGAGAGAGAATATCTTAAGCAGGCTCCATCGTCAACATGGAGCCTGACATGGGGCTCGATCCCACCGTTGGATCATGACCTGAGCCAAAATCAAGAGTCAGATGCTCAACCAACTGAGCCGCCCAGGTGCCCCAGCCATTTCATTTCCATAACTTTCAGGGAATGACAACAGGGACAAGCCTATATAACACATCTAAGTAAAGACTTACTTTTTAAACAGAATCCTGTACTCAACTGAATTCTTAGGACTTGGACCAAAGGAAGAAAACACAAAAGACAAAGCAAAAGATGAAAGGAAAAGTGTCTGGGCCTAAATGTTTACTTTGTACCACCTGAAACCGTATCACAAAATATCAGCGATTCGCCTTGTGAAGCTACCTTGCCAAAACAGTACCTTTACAGGGACTTGGAACATAATTCATGTTTCATTTTACATGAAACTGATTAGAAGTATCTATGTTTTATTTACCAACAAGGCCAAATTGCTCACTACTGTGAGCTGTGTTTCTGCCCAAGCTTTGCAGGTGCTGGAGCCTATGAAAAAAAAAAAAGAAAAAAAAAGCCCTAATTCTGAAGGCAAAATAGGAATTTTCCTACTGGCAGTTCCCTTCTTGGTTAATTAGATGGTATTAGGAAGAAAAAGGTTGGCCACGTTATCTAGAAGAAAGTATTATTAGAGACGGCATTATATCCTAAAAACATTTAAAAGCCTGTGTTTCGGTCTCCAATGTGCCATCTGGAGCAGCTAGTTAGGGAAAATTAGAGCAAATTGATAGGAATATAAAAATTGCTTCAATTTATTAACAAAGATAAAACTCTCTTGATGGGAAAAAAAAAGAGCATATCAAGTGTCATTTGTGAGTCGTGACTTGACAGACAACAAATAAATAAGGAGGACGAAGAGTCAAAGACTTGTCACTTGTTAGAACACTGGCACACCTGTACTCTAAGAAGTCAAGGAACTTCTCAGAGACCCATTTCCCTTTTTATAGACTAGAGATAAGTTTTTAATTAAAATATATATATATAGAGAGAGAGAAAGTCTTTTGCAGTGAAGATTTAGGAGCTAGCTCTCAATTCCTAAGTCTCCTACTTATTTTCTGGCTTAAACAAGGATGGGTATTCTAATGAATCATTATGTTTATAAAGTCCAACATAAACACACTGTCGTTACAATGACCTTGGTTCAAAAAAGTTGTCATGCTTTCTACCACTTATGTTAGGAGGAGAAGAAAGATTGAAATACTTAAGAAATGGTTCTCAAAAAAAAAAAATAGACAATGGTGAATACGCCTACTATCTGTGTACTTCTTACCAGATGCTACAAAAAACCTGATAGAAACTGAGGAAAAATCGCTGGTCTCACAAAGATTAGTTCGTCTCCACCAGGGACCGCTAGGAAGTCAATTCCTGCAGATCATTTTGCACACAGAAGGAGAGCAATGTGGTAACTTCATGGTAAACGCTCTCCACTTTTCCTTTAGAAATGGCTTTGGATTTTTTTACAACGGGTGTGTGCAGGTTACGGGATGGAAATTTCTTGTGGCGTGATTCATTTCTGGTTTTGCTAACAGAATTACTCACCGTTTTTTGAGAAAAAGCATTCACCATGCTGAAGCCTAGAACTTGCTTAGAAAGTAGGAACAGTTCTAACCTCAGACTCATAATCTGGATGCATCAAATGTTACAGCTGTATCTGGTTACCTTTCGAACATTCTCTTATGAGTAAATAAATGAGCACTGGAATATTCAGTTGTTAAGAAAACAATAATATAAGACCAAAGCATTTTTAAGCCACCTTATTGAGGTGTGACTGACATTCAAAAGCTGTACATATTTAATGTATATACTTTGATGTCTTTGGAGATAAGTAAACACCGAAAAATCATCATCACAATCTGAGTCATAATTGCATTTATCACCTCTTTAAGTTTTCTCTCACCCTCTTATTATTATTACTTTTCGTGATGAAAAACATTTAACATAACATCCACTGTCTTTGCCAATTTTTATTTTTGGTTTAATTAAAAATTTTTTTTAATGTTTATTTATTTTTGGGAGAGAGACAGAGCGGGGGCAGAGAGAGAGGGGACACGGAATCTGAAGCTGGCTCCAGGCTCTGAGCTGGCAGCACAGAGCCTGACCTGGGGTTCAAACCCACACACCGTGAGATCATGACCTGAGCCGAAGCTGGATGCTTAACCAACTGAGCCACCCAGGCACCCTGCAAATTTTTAAATACACAATACAGTATTGTTGACTATAGGCTCTACTCTGTAGAGTAGATCTTTAAGATTTATTCATCTTGTATAATGGAAACTTTGTACCTTTTGACTAATACTCTCTCTCACCATCTCCCCCTGGTGCCTGGTAAGGACCATTGTACTCTCTGCCTGTATGAGTTTGACTATTTTAGATTCCTCGTAGAAGTAAGAGTAAAGCATTTTTCTAAGTTAGTGGTCATGTGCTAGTAAACTGGAAACACAAAATCTAAATGGAAATAAAAATAATTATAGATCCAATATATTTTGGTACAGCCAAAATGCCATGATTTAGGTGGACAATAAATGGTGCGCATCCTACCGAAAGCAAAAACTTTCCAAAGGAAGAGTGTTTCATTCAAATATTTTTAAATGTGGCTGAAACGGTTATCTGAACCCACGAGGAATGCCTCTGCTATGGACTTTGACTTTTCTGGGTCACAGTTAGGAACTGATCCCATCTAAGGGAGATTTGTAATTAAGCAGCTTCAGGCTGGAGGTCATGGTGCCCCTTTGCTCTGACATACCTGCTGGGTTCCCTTTACATCAGTCACATGCACAGTCCCCTGTCTTCCCCACTTCCAACCCTGGGCGACTTAGTCACTGACCCATGTTTGATAGATGTGATTCCACAACCAAAAGCACTTCATAGTTACACAGAGAAAGTCCTCCTTGGGGCACAGGATCCTAGTTAGTGCAAAAGGTACTTTGATATCTTCAAAGACGGAGTGCTCTCGTAGCATATCTGACTTCAAAGTTTTAAGCCATTCAAGAACTTCCACGGTCTGGTCTTACCGTTCCCTTCCAGATTGTTCGCAACGCCCTTTCCTGTTTTCCCACACTTCTGTATAGCTGGAAATGCTAAGAGTTTTGCTTGCTTGTTTTATTTAATGCCCCCACGTTTTCTTTTGTGTAATTGGCAAAAATTTCATTCTGCTTGGGGCGCCTGGGTGGCTCAGTCGGTTAAGCATCTGACTCTTGGTTTTGGCTCGGGTCATGATCTCATGGTTCCTGCGATCGAGCCCCACATCAGGCTCTGCAAGGACGGTGTGGAGCCTGCTTGGGATTTCTCTCTCTCCCCCTCTGTCTCCTCCCCCCAACTCCAGCTCATTCTCTCTCAAAATAAATAAACGTAAAAAGAATTTTAAAAAATTTCTTTGTCCTCAAGTTGTGACTATTTGCTTACATCCTACCCTGTCTTCTTGCAAGCTGCATTCAAATGACATTACCTTTGTGAAGCCTTCCCTGAATCTCCATCAACCCCTGGCTAGACGTAATCTCTCCCTCACTGCTACATTCCAATAGCAGTTAGCTAGTACATCTTTTTTTTTAATAATATATTTTATTTAATTCAATGTATCCAAAGTATTATTTCAATTTGTAATCAATACAAAAATTATGAATGATCTTTTGTTTTGTAGTGAGTCTTCAAAAAAATCCTGTGTATTTTACCACATCATTAGAGGTTTTGACAAGACGAATAGAAGATAAAAAAGTTTTTTAGAGGGAGACTTTATCACATTCTAGTTTGTGTTTGTTCTTTTTTTTTTTTTTTAATGTTCATTTCTTTTGGAGACAGAGACAGACAGAGCATGAACGGGGGAGGGTCAGAGAGAAAGGGAGACACAGAATCCGAAGCAGGCTCCAGGCTCTGAGCTGTCAGCACAGAGCCCGACGCGGGGCTCGAACTCAGGAACCGTGAGATCATGACCTGAGCCGAAGTCTGAGGCTCAACCGACTGAGCCACCCAGGTGCCCATGTGTTTGTTATTTCTATGCAACTCTCATTTTCCCTCACAATAATAATAATAATAATAATAATAGCAGCTACCACTGTTTTGAGGGCTCACTGTGCTATAAACACTGGGCACGCTAGACCTTAAATCTCACAGTAGCTCTGTAAAGTGAGCATTTCGGTCTCTATTTCAAATGAGCAACCAGGTTTAGAGAGCATGAAGCAGGATGGTCCATCATCACAGTGTCAGCAAGTGGTAACGCTGGGATTCAATAAAACCTCAGTCCAGCCCCAGAACCCATTCTCTTAGCCACTGCCCTATACCCAGATCCAGAAGTTCTTTAAAAGGGAACTGGAGGAAACTCACAACTGAACACCTAAACTGTACCTGGCACTGGAGCAGGAATTTTCATGGCGCATTATTTCATTTATCTGTGAGTTACATGGTATAATCCCCACTTTGCAGTAGGGAAAGCCAAGGTTCACTATAGATATATATATTTTTTGAAAGGGAACTGACTAGAATAAGACATCTGTAATCCATATAACTGGTGAAAGATTGAGAGCCAGAATATATAAACATGTCCTGTAAGTCAACAAGAAATATCATAACTACCCAGCAAGAAAATGGGCAAAAGCCATGAACAGGGCAAAAGCCATTGAGCACAGAAGAAACCAGAACGATCAAAAACACACGTGCTGATGTTTTGACTATTTCAGCATTACTAGAAATAAAGGGAAATACAAATTACAACGAGATGCCATTTCACAGTTATCTAATTAACAAAAATTAAAATACCTGACCACCCCAAATGTTAAGATAATAAGGGGTTTTTTAGATGAGAAATGAGAATGAAAACTGATACAGTCATTTCAGAGAGAAATTATATAATGCCTATGGGACCTAGCAATTTCACTTCTACATATATATTCCCTGGAGAAGCTTTCCTCAAAATAAATACAGGTATGTTCACCCCAGTACAGACTGGGAAATGGATAAACTCTGGTATTGTAATATAATGGAATATTTTGTTTACTGTGTTAAAAAGAATAATTCTGGGGCGCCTGGGTGGCGCAGTCGGTTAAGCGTCCGACTTCAGCCAGGTCACGATCTCGCGGTCCGTGAGTTGGAGCCCCGCGTCGGGCTCTGGGCGGATGGCTCGGAGCCTGGAGCCTGTTTCCGATTCTGTGTCTCCCTCTCTCTCTGCCCCTCCCCCGTTCATGCTCTGTCTCTCTCTGTCCCAAAAATAAATAAACGTTGGAAAATAAATAAATAAATAAATAAATAGAATAATTCTTGTATCAAAAATAGATCAATCTTGATAACATAATACTGAATTTTAAAAGTTGCAAAAGTGTACGTTTATGAAAATTTTAAAACAAATGAGGATACCAAATATTGTTTATGGGTAACAATTACCGAAGTCTGCATGAAGTATATGGAGTAAAAGCATTTTTAAAAGTATAAAAAGCATTTTTTAAGTACAAAAACAGTATTTACGTATTCACATTAAAAGTGGATTGCTAAATAGGCGTTGTAAAATCTTTCTCTGAGATGGTGGTAGCAATTTTCATTTCCTACTTCCAGTATATGAAACTTCCTATGACCAACATTTGGAGTGTTCAGGCATTTTAATTTTTGTGAATTTAAAGAGTATGGGGCACCTGGGTGGCTCAGTCAGTTAAGCCCCGACTTGGGCTCAGGTCATGATCTCACAGTTTGTGAGTTCAAGCCCCGCAGTGGGCTCTGTGCTCACAGCTCAGAGCCTGGAGCCTGCTTCCCATCCTGTGTCTCCTCTCTCTGCCCCTCCCCCACTCATGCTCTGTCTCTCTCAAAAATAAAATAAACCTTACAAAAAAATTAAAGAGTAGAAATGGCATCTCATTGGTTTAGTTGGTATTTCCCTTCATCCTAGCCATGCTGACTATAATCTCCTACGATTACCTCTGGTGAAGGAGATAAAGGACTGAGATGAGGGTTTATACTGGTTTTTGTCTCCGAATAACAATGCCGGAAATTTAATAGCTTAAACCAACACCCATTGACTGTGTCAGTTTCTGTATGTTAGAAGTCCAGGTTGTCTGATCAGGGTCCAAGGTTGAAACCGAGGAGTCCACAAGACAGTGTTCGCATTGGACTGGAAAAGAACCTACGCTCCGTCAGGTTGTTTGCAGGGTTCATTCCGTTGCAGCTGTAAAGTTATGGCGGCCTGTTTTTTCAAAGCCGGAAATGAAAGAGAGGTTCTCTGTTGTTGCAAGTCTCTGACTTCCAGATGCCCTTTCAAGGGGCTCCCCGGTTAGACTAGGCCCAAACGGAATTATCTGCCTTTCAACAAACCTAAACTCAGCTGATTAAGGTCCTATAATTAAATCTACAGAATCCCTTACCTTTTGCCATATAACATAACTTAACTAAGAGAGTGACATCTCATCATCTTTGCCATATACACCCATCTACCATTGGGTATAATCCTATGGCATGTCCCCCACAAGGCTAGAGCCTTGATTTTGTCTAGAATATGTTCTCTCTCTCCAAAAAAAATGGCAGAATTTTTTCCAAAAAAATTTTAACATGTATTCAGTCTTAATGCTGCACACACAGATACCTGTTACATTTATCATTGAAATTAGTTCAAAATGTAAGCACCGAAATATTTTTTTAATAACCAAATTCATCAAGAAAGGGCACTTCAGAAGACCAATAGAATAGAAGAGGAGGATGCAGAAGGGGTCAGGTTTGGTGATATCATCCCTTTGTCTAAACACCAGATTCTGAGAGGCTGAGGGTACTACCTTGATTATTATTTTTTTGGCCTGTTTTAAAAACCAGTGGGCCCATGGATCCACTGTCTGCCCTTCATGCCCAATAAACAAAATGCATCTGCGTTATGTTTTTATTTGATGAAACAGGAAATGAGTTCCTTTGGTTCCCAACTGCTGATGTTACTAACTGGACAGCATCTGGGTTATTGTTAGATTTGCCATCTAAGAGTTACTGCAAATCTAAGAAAACTGTGACCTGCGATCATTAAACACATTTTTGGTCACATTTCTACAAAAAGAAAATTAACCCCACCTCCAGTAACTTGTTAACCAAGGGAGAGAAATTGATCCTATCAGGGAAACATCTAGTGAAACATGGCTTAGGTCTATGGCCTAAACTCTAAAATGCATCTACTTTACTGTGAGTGAGCAAAGCATACAAGTTTCAACAAGATCTGAGCAGACTAGAGGTTTGAATTATATAAACACATTTTGGTGCCAAGAGAAAACACTGTAAAGTAGTTAAGCAACTCAAAGAATAGAGTGTCTGCGTAAACTTGTAAGCAGGGAAGGGGAAACCAGTCCTTTTCCAGAAACTTAAGGAATGGTAAAGATATTATACCTGATCTAACATTTTCAAACTCTTTCTTGACCCCTTGCTTACCGTAAACTGTTTATTTGCCATTTTATTTGCATTAAATTGTTTGTCTTACCTCTCTCTCAAAAAAAAAAAAAAAAAAAAAATCCAGCGAAAACAAGCAGAAAAATTGGGAGGCCCCTCTGGAAAGTCTTCGTCTAACCCTTCTTTTAGATCTGTCCCTGTGGAGATTCAGGGACTCAAAGTCCTCCATCTCTAGGCATAAATGGGGCCCAGAGAAAAATCATGCCATGTAGGGCTCTCTATTCATTTCTGTATGAGACAGGTTTAATTTGAACAAGGATCCTCTTGATTGGGAAAATAGGTTGCAACAGAGCATCCCCGTGGCAGGGAAAAGAGTATATGAAGGAAGTAACAGTGCAATCTGCTTAAGCTTGGTGCCGGTTCAAGGGTTTGAGCATTAATGGCATGTCTATGAGTCTCAGGTGTTTGGCTCTATGTAGTATAGGTACTTCCTCTTCTGTTGGAAGCTTTGCTGAACTATCACCTTAATGGTCCTACAGTAGTTCTGTCTTATTCTGTTAACAAATTACCTCAAAACTCAGCAGTGTAAAACCACAAATCTTTATTATCATACCTAGTTTCTGAGGCTCAGGAATCCAGAAGCAGCTTAGCTGGGTAGTTCTGGCTCAGGGTCCCTCTGGAGGCCCCACTGAAGTTGCTGGCCAAGGTTTCAGTCATCTGAAGGCTTGACTGGGGTTGGATGGTCTGCCTCCAAGATGGCTGCCTCATATGGCTGTTGGCTGGAGGCCTCAGTTCCTTGATAAGTGAGCCTCTCTGTTTCGTAGTTTTCTTGAGTGTCTTTCTGAGATAATAGTTGGCTTCCCCCAGAGGGAGGATTCAGTGAGAGTAAAGCAAGGCCACAGAGTCTGTTATAACCTAGCCTTGGAAATGACATTAGCATCCTTTCTGCAGTCTTCTGTTGATTGCACAGACCAATCCTGATACAATGGAGAGGAAGATCACACAGGGTATGACTGTTAGGAGGCAGAGATCACTGGAGGCTATCTTGTAGGCAGGCACCACAACCACCAGAAATAACGAATTCCTGATACTTGCTTCAATATTTTTCTCTCCCCATTTCAAGTGATCCCTTTTCCCTAATCCATCAAAGTTTTTATTGTCTTAGGAATTTTTTTAAAAATCTGAAAATGTATAAATGTTAGGGCTGGACTTTATATGTTGCACCTCCAGAAGGGTGTTTAAACAAGAGTTTTCTTTTGGAGGTGAGGGAAATATTCCAGAATAAGATAGTGGTGATGGTTTTACAACATTATGAATATATTAAAAAGTATCGAGGGGTACCTGGGTGGCTCAGTCAGTTAAGCCTCCGACTCTTGATTTTGGCTCAGGTCATGATCTCATAGTTCATGAGATTGAGCCCCATGTTGGGCTTTGTACTGACAGCATGGAGCCTGCTTGGGATTCTCTCTCTCTTTCTCTCTCTCTGCCCCTCCCCCACTTGCACACATGCTCTCTCTTTCTCAGAATAAATAAACTTTTTTTTAAGTATTGAATTATATACTTTAAAAACACTCAGAATATGTTATGTGACTTTTATCTGAATAAAAACAATTT
Organism: Prionailurus viverrinus; assembly: GCF_022837055.1. Taxonomy (NCBI): domain Eukaryota; kingdom Metazoa; phylum Chordata; class Mammalia; order Carnivora; family Felidae; genus Prionailurus; species Prionailurus viverrinus. The sequence continues at coordinate 25,720,036 of NC_062564.1, forward strand.
TAAAAGAGAGGGCCTGATAGCATTCATATCAAGTCTGCTGATCCAGGAAGACTTATGGTTGCTTTTAGCTCTTTCTATCCTGTTTGTCCTCTCAGCTAAAAACTGAGAGTATGATTAATCCAGAAACTATCAGGTCCTGGGAAAAATGATTTATGGAGCTAACACTCAGAGGAGTTTGGAGTCTAGTGGAAGTAACAGTAAGTACTAGTGTAATGGCAATTTTTTTCAGAGTGCCATTTACTCACATTCCTGTGATCCAACTCACACTCAATTTCCCATCAGGAAATACATACAGCATATTTTATTCTGGCCTAACAAATGTTATCAATAGATTTGTGTACCCTTTGAGCATTTGCCCCATGATCACTTTTGTCGGGGCATTTTTTTCATGATGTGTTATTTCATTTGTTTTCCATTATGCTGTATTGTGTTGTCAGTTACTTGGAGAGGCTCTAATTTTTTTTTTTTTCCTGTACTTAATACCATTTGTGGCTATGAGGCCCAAGGCTGCCACAGCTCCTTGAACGGTTTTATTGTTGTCATGCATGCACCACCCTTATCAGTAATCAGGAAAACAAAGTCATTGGGTGCCAGACCTTGCATATGCTGCATCACCTAGTATTAATCAACTGTCCCAAATAGTTGTTAGTCTTGAGCCTCAGACTGGTCATGCAATCAGTTAGCAATACATTACCTGAAATAAGACCCTCGGACAAAGAGCCTTCTGCTTTGAAGCGATTCGATAAGTTATAATTAAATTCAACGGAAACGAATGAACTTGAATTCATCTGATTGGATATGTACAAAGATTGTGTGTTAGCTGGAACTCTCCCTTCCCATTTACCAAATTCTCTAGCACCTGAGAATCTTTCTGTGATCCCGAATCACATCTGAAGATGTTTAGGAAATGGGGGTGAGCGAGCACGCGACTTTCCGACAGGTCCTGGTCTTCTCTTCTCCAGCGCCCCGCATTTCTCTTTTCCTGTCTCGCAGCGAGTCCAGAGCAGAGCTGCTGGTATAAAATCAAAGCATGACACCACTTGTACATGTTGGCCAAAGTCATAGGGTCAGCACAGCAGATCTGCTCAATGCTCTCAAAGCCCTATGAGTATTTTCTGTCTCTTGGAGGTCTCTTCCAAGTTCTGTTTTTCAGGTTTTCTGGGGCAACTGGTAAAATAGGGAAGCATTGACTCTCAAGATTGGATGGATCCATCAAAGTAAAATGCTTTGGTTATTCCTATTCTGTACTGATACCTTTTATTAACTGGAATCATAAAATATGTATAAGCATAAATTGAGTAATAATGAAACTTTCATAATCACTTAATGTTCATGCCATGGAGAGAGCCAAGGAAATTTGTCTAAGGTTGCAATGGTGCCCAACTATAGTGACATAAGGGATCTTAGGTCAACACAACTGTCACGTGAAGAGAGACAAAGAATACTTCAAAATGTCTTGCTAACTGCAATGAGATTTGCTGCCCAAATTTGAAAGCGGTAGCTAGAAAGACATTCCAGAGGTAGAGGGTCAGAGAATTTGCAGACCTCTTGTCCTGGGAAGTCTAGAAGGGAATATCCAGAACACAAAAAGCCTTGTCCTGAGGCTTGCAAGCGGAACCTTCTGATAATCCCAAAATAACCACTGCGACCTGAATCTGCTCTTTGGTACCTTTTACAGATGAATAATCCTGGGGTCCAGCACAGCCAGGTCCCAGAAATCTCTCTGAAAGGAACTCATTACATATTTCTGCATCGACAAAACCCATAATCCTTGGTAATCCCCTTTCCCCAGGACTAAAGGGGAAAGGAGGAAAGGAAAAGGACATTAAGAAATTACTCATGTTTTACCATAATAAAGAAGTAAGAGCCTGGATGTCAAGAGTGTTTGATTTCAGTGCCTTCGCAGTTTAGGGAAGAAGTCTGAAACACTCTTGCGTGCCGAAAGCAAAATATTTTCGTGGGTAATGTAGACTTTTGGCTAAGAATGCGCTTAAAAATATTTAATAGCTAGCAAAGTCACATAAATTGATTAATGTAAATTTCAAAATTTAAAAATATAACTAGAAAAAACTCTTAGGAGAAAAACTAAAAATTCCTGTGCGTTTTAAAATCACTTGCCAAATGATTGGTGGTAGAAATCCTCGAATAATTAAAATAATTTCCAAATTATTTATTGATTTTTTTAAGTTTATTTATTTTTGAGAGAGAGAGAGCGCAAAAGCAGGGGAGGGGCAGAGAGAGAAGGAGAGAGAGAATCCCAAGCAGGCTCAGTGCTGCCAGGACAGAGGCTCAACACAGGGCTCAAACCCACAAGAACCATGAGATCATTACCTGAACTGAAATCAAAATTTTAATGCTCAACCCCTGAACCACCCAGGTGCCCCCAAAATTATTTATTGAGTTTTAAAAATTGTTTAGATGATCTTTTGTTTGACACGGCTGTCACTAGCCACATGACGGCCCTGTCTGAGCTCTAATTTATTAGACACATGTTCCTTCCACATCAAACTTCTCACAACTTTCCCATTAAATTAATCATGACAGGATGGTCTGTGATGCTGGGATGTGCATGAGGGTCACTGTCTCTCTCTTTTTTTTTTTTTTAAATATAATTTATTGTCAAATTGGTTTCCATACAATACCCAGTGCTCATCCCAACAAGTGCCCTCCTCAATGTCCATCACCCATTTTCCCTTCTCCCCCACCCCCATCAGCCCTCAGTTTGTTCTCAGTATCCAGGAGTCTCTTATGGTTTGCCTCCCTCCCTCTCTGTAACTTTTTTTCCCCTTCCCCTCCCCCATGGTCTTCTGTTAAGTTTCTTGAGATCCACATATGAGTGAAAACATATGGTATCTGTCTTTCTCTGCCTGACTTATTTCACTTAACATAATACCCTCCATTCCATCCACGATGCTGCAAATGGCCAGATTTCATTCTTTCTCATTGCCAAGTAGTATTCCATTGTATATATAAACCACATCTCCTTTATCCATTCATCAGTTGATGGACATTTGGGCTCTTTCCAAAATTTGGCTCTTGTTGAAAGTGCTTCTATAAACATTGGGGTACAAGTGCCCCTATGCATCAGCACTCCTGTATCCCCTGGGCAAATTCCTAGCAGTGCTATTGCTGGGTCATAGGGTGGATCTATTTTTAATTTTTTGAGGAACCTCCACACTGTTTTCCAGAGCACCTGCAGAGGGTCACTGTCTCTCATCTCAGCTCTCAGATCTCCCCACTGTTCTCTAGGGCTTCCCTCCTTTCTGGCCATGCCCTCTGACCCTTCACAATCCAGGACAGGACTGCAGGCAGGTTGCCCACTGGGAGCCTGCCCTGGCATAAGTGAACCGGAAGGTGAGAGAAAGGTGAGAAGGAAATAGGGGGTGAGGTGGAGGAGGGCTCATCTTGGTTGCCAGGAGTCTGCCTCTTTTGTCTGCCCTCCCCACCACCGCTGCCCCCTGCCCCCCACAAGATAGTGGGAGACAGTGGCTGCAGGTCCTGTGTGGGTCAATCTGTGGTCAGTCTGTGCAGGTTTGAGCTCAGCTACTATGCAATACACAAATAAAACAGGGGTAAGAGAGAGGGAGGAGAATAAAAGAAACACATATGGCAGTTACTAACAGGTTGGGCAATGCTTTGCAGTTGCCCAGAGGCAAGAGGACCCTGGCTGAGTCTTGGTCTGCCTCAGAAGGGAGAAGGCACGAGGGCATGTTGAAGGGACACCCAGCTTCTCTGTCCAGCAGCTTGCCATTGGTGTGGGGCCAGAGGGAAATTCACATGGTTACTTACTGGTGTGCTTATCCTTTGGCTGTCAACGAGGGTCGCCAGTCGATTGCCTCCCCCGTAGTCCTCTTCACTGTGCCCAGGGGTGCCCTCTCACCCCATGGATCAAGAGAAGGTGTCAAGCAAGTTCCCCCAAACCCTCTGAGGGAACCCAAACAAATAACTGCTATGCCCAGTAGCTCCCCAGCTGCTGAGTCTATACCCGTCTTCATCCCTCGGGCAGTGTTAGGCATTGTTTTGGCGATTTCCCAGAAATATCTTCCTCAGCTCTGCTCCACGTGCACCCTCTTTCGCCCGATAATTTTAAACGTAGAAAGAATTCTCCACCACCTGAAACAGCACATCTTTGGCAAGGTCCCGAACCCTGCTCTCCAACGCTCAAACCAGAAAAATGTGTTAGGATTGTTGTGTGTGCAATTTCTGAGATGATCTATACGTGCTGGATTTGTATTATTGATTATTTTCTCTGCTTGCCATAGTTACTGCCGTACTAATAATCGATAATCAATAATATAATTCAACATTCTTACAGTCCCCAACCATGCTGGTGGGTGCCAGCGGAGTCAGCTCTGCCTGGGGCTATCAAACACAAGAACCTAAAAGTCACTTGGTTGGCCATTTCCCAAAGAATGTTCCATGGACGCAGCAAATCTATGCGGTATATTGGGAAGTAATATTTGGGGGCTGTTAAACCAAAGCATGTTTCTGTTATTTGAAATGACTAGTTTCTGAGTCCCTACATGGTTCTCCTGTCAAGTGTCACGTCTGGACAACTCAAACCTTAGAACTGCTTTCATGGTATAGAGGAGATGCCTTTACCACATGAAAGCTGAGTCGTGAGGCTAGATATCTTGAAGGAAATCGGGGCGCCTGGGTGGCTCAGTCCGTTAAGCATCCGACTTCAGCTCAGGTCATGATCTCGCGGTGCGTGAGTTCGAGCCCCGCATCGGGCTCTGTGCTGACAGCTCAGTGCCTGGAGCCTGTTTCAGATTCTGTGTCTCCCTCTCTCTGACCCTTCCCTGTTCATGCTCTGTCTCCCTCTGTCTCAAAAATAAATAAAGGTTAAAAAAATTTTTTTTAAATAAAAAAAATAAATATCTTGAAGGAAAATGTGGAAATCAGAAAGGACCCTGAAGGGAAAGCCAACTTCTTATGAGCCAGATGGACTCTGGGACAGGACAGGAGACAAAGGAAAGGAACATAGGAGGCCATCACTTTCATTTTAGCCTCTATCCCCCTGGCTTAAAAGCTTAGAAGAGATGGGATAGATATGATAACGGAAATGCCAAAATTGGAGGGACTTTTATGACCTGCACCCTTTTTGGAACTCTGAGAGAAAAGACCACAAGCAATGTGGCCTCGAAACATTGCCAGCCAAGTTTCCTGGGCCAATGTTAGCTGCGTTGCTAGCAGGGACATCTGGTTTCCATTCCACTGGTGTTAACAGTCTCTCCTGCAACATCTATGCTTCGCAGTGACAAGAGTGCTATCAGCTCCAGACCTGATCCAAGGCAGGATTTTGGCCCTTGTTTCTAGCTAAGTGACCTCTAAGTTTAGTTTTCTGGCTCTCACAGAGATTCTGTGCCCACTCAAAATACTTTCACCATATTCCTTTTCTGTGTAAACGGTACGGAGTTGGATCTCTTTATTGGTGACTGTGAACTGTGGTTAGATCCTAAAATAACACACGGATGGGATTCGATGAGGAACAGACCCGAACATGTTAAATCGATTGAGTGGAGGAGTTAGGGTTCCATTATTTAGGTTAGATGGCTCTGCACCTGTAAACCATTTAGTCAAGCTATCATATATTGTATTTTTGATCACAGGACAGAGTATAGTATTTAAAGAAATGGCAGGAATGATTTAGGACGCTTTTGAGGATGGTCTACTTCTGTAACTTTCACAAAGTTCTACAATAGAGAGATGAGTTTAGGCTGAAGGTGACCCTCTGAGAGCAGAGAGGAAGGCTGGAGACTTGGAGGAGATAAAATTGGAGAAAAAGGCAAGCCTTATCTGTTACACATGTCCCAAATATTTCCCATCAGCCATTCTCTAACCAAGAAAAGAGAATGAAGTGTAGGAAACGCTGGATCATGGCTGGTCTCTGCTCGCACAAGGCTATTATTTTGAACAAAATCAAGGCAGATGCCATTGATATAAGACCAAGGCACAGAGAATCATCAATATGGAGCATGGATTCTGAGACTCACATGCTCTGACTGTAGCCATTAGCTCATGAAATGGAAAAGAAACATATTTATATGACATTTAAAAAAATGTTTTAATGTTTATTCATTACTGAAAGATAGAGAAAGACAGATCATGAGCATGGGAGGGGCAGAGAGAGGGGGGAGACACAGAATCCACTCCAGGCTCTGAGCTGTCAGCACAGAGCCTGACGCGGGACTCCAACTCACAAACCGTGAGATTATGACCTGAGCCGAAGTCGGACGCCCAACCGACTGAGCCATCCAGGCGCCCCAATTTATATGATATTTTTAATAGAACTATTTTCTGGAGAAACCCCACTATTTGCCAACATTAACCAGAGATTGTTCAACTTCTGTGGTGACCTCCACACCCCTAAATCTCTGTTTGGGATGCTGGATCATGAGAAGCTATAGCTGAACCTGATAAGACTTCACAATATCTAGAGACACTGGAAGTGGAGTTGGACATATTAACTGACAGGGACATTGGGTTGTTTTCCTTTAAGAAATCAATGATTTTAATTCACACAGGCATGATTATCTTTGGAAATGTAGATTGAAGAATGTGTTTGGATGTTGAGTGACCAAAGGGATAGTCTGTCTGTAGCAGAAATAGTTATATGCTCACCCCACAGCTATTTTTACCACTTTGTTTTCATTCAGGTAGACACATTTATGCAAAATCATGAAAGAACTAGGAAGTGAACCAACTCAGGTGCAATCTAAGTCTATCATGGTGGCCCCATTTCATTACGAAGTGGCTGATTGGTGTAAAGATATAATTCTGGCCAATGAGGAAAGGGGAAGTCTGGTGGAGGCACCTTTTGTCCTGAGTAAGACACAAAAAAGAAACAGTGTTTATTCCTGGGATATTGTTGTTTATGGACGCATTACCCCCAAACTGAAGCTATCTCTTGGTTTGAAGTTTTCTATATTTCTATCCTGAGTCATTCTACTGATACAGTGCACAAACCTAATGTGTCATCAAATCAGAAGGGACTCTTTTCACACTGAATATACACCAACAGATCGTTATACAACATCCCCTTCCCTTTGATCCCTCTCTCAAGTTGAGAAAGGGCTGAGTATATATTTTTATGAAAATACTAAGAGCCAAGAATAACCAAGACAGTCTTGAGGATGAGTAAAAGTAGGAGGACTTATACAACCTTATATCAAGTCTTATTTTAATCGCAGTAGCCTTGGGACATGGATAGGCAAATAAACCAGTGGAACAGAACAGAGAGTCCATAAAGAGACACATACGTATACAGTTGTTTGATTTATGAACAGTTATTCTGCCCTGCAATATGGTAAGATGGTCTTTTGAACAAATGGCGTATGGATCAACATACACTATTTGGATATCTGTATAGAAAAATCAGATGGTATTTGGATACCAATAAAGAAAAAAATTAAGTTTAACTCTTTTCACACATGCATAAAAATCAATTCCAGGGGGCACTATAGAGCTAAATATGAGAAAGCAATAAAGCTTTCAGAAGGTAATAGAGGAGAACATCTTCATGACCTTGGGTAGGCAAATATTATTTTATTTCATTTTTAATTTTTTTAACATTTATTTATATTGAGAAACAGAAACAGAGCATGAGCAGGGGAGGGGCAGAGAGACGAGGAGACACAGAATGTGAAGCAGGCTTCAGGCTCCAAGCTGTCAGCACAGAGCCTGACACGGGCCTCGAACCCACAAACCATGAGATCATGACCTGAGCCGAAGTCGGACGCTCAACTGACTGAGCCACCCAGGTGCCCCAGCAAATATTATTTTAAATGGTACACCAAAACCATAAGGGGAAAGATTGATAGATGGGACTACATTAAAATTAAGATCTAAAAGACACCATTAAGGGAAGGAAAAGTCAAACTACAGATGGACAGATGTATACCTGACAAAGATATATAGAAGAAGATAGAAGACATCAGACATAAGATGCGTATCTGTAAAAGAATATATAAGGAACTCCAACAAAGCACTAAGAAAAACACAGACGACCCAATACGAAAATGCACAAAAGACATAAAAACAGCCACTTCCCGAAGGGGTGATCCTAATAGCTAATAAACACTTGACAAGATGCTCAGTATCGTTAGTCGTAAAGGAAATGCAGATAAAAACAACAATGTGATACTGCTACAGATGAATCAGAATGACTAAAATTAAGAGAAAAAAGAAGATGAAGAGTGACTAACATGAAGAGTGACTAAATACTGAACATAATTATACCTTCTGACCAGTGTTTTGCTGACAAACGGTTAGCACTCTCCAAGTTCATTTCCAACATAAACAGTGATTGGTATTTTTGTTTATGTTAACAAGTAAGATAGAAGTGAAGGCGAAAGGACGTATTTTGGAACTTCACTTGTCAATTACATGAGCAGTTCTCTGCTAAACTGGATAATAGTTTTCAAATATTCCAAAATACTTTCTCAATTTTTTATACTATTGACAACGTAATTGACAACGTATTGACAAAGATAGGGCGCGCAAATGTGCTTAATGTGCATTATTAATATTTTCCCACCTTTGTTAAGTCTGATAATCAACAAAACCAAGTCAAATCCTGATTTTTAGTGATTGCCAATTTCCATGGTGTACTTATTACCGCCAAAACCAATGTATTGCAGCCAAGAGGATGTTCTTGAACGCGGAGTTGGGAAGAGATGTGTAGCAGCACCCTATTATTTTATATTTCTACCATAAAGTTATAATATATACAAATAACCTCAGGGTAATAGCAAGATGTAGTAAAAACTAGGAAATGAGGGATTTTTGAATATCTATTACTATTGTTTTAAAATTATTTACTTTATTTAATTGTAAGTTTACATAACTTAACTTTTAATAATGGCTATGTTTAACAACTGGATTGCAAATTTCCTAAAGATTTAAAGGTTCTTCTAGTTGGGACAAGCCCGGTCCACCACACCACTGTTTATGACCCAGAAATGACACTTCTTGAGATATATTCACAAAAATATGCACAGGTGTTCTCTTAAACGCATGCACAACAATTTTTATTGCAGTGGTATTCTTAATAGTCAAATACTAGAAACTCCCCAAAGGTCAGTCCAAGATAGACCACAAAATAAATTGTTGCATTTTCAGGCCACAGAGTATAAGTCAGCAATAAAACTGAACAAATTACTGCTTCACCAGCCTCAACTAACAGAATGTCGAGCCAGGGACAAAAGAGTATATACTCTCTGATTCCATTGGCATACATTTGTAAAAAAGGCCAAAATAATCTATAGTAATAGAAGCAGAAAGATGGTTGTTTTCTGGGGTGGAGTAGGGTAGAGAGTGACTGGGAAGTGGCCTGAGAGAGGCTTCTGAAATGCTGGAAAATTTTATTTTTTTTTTTTTTAAATTTTTTTTTTAACATTTATTTATTTTTTGAGACAGAGAGAGACAGAGCATGAACAGGGGAGGGGCAGAGAGAGAGGGAGACACAGAATCGGAAGCAGGCTTCAGGCTCTGAGCCATCAGCCCAGAGCCTGACACGGGGCTCAAACTCACAGACCGCGAGATCGTGACCTGAGCTGAAGTCGGACGCTCAACCGCCTGAGCCACCCAGGCGCCCCTATTTTTTTTAATAGTTGTGGCCCCACAAGTGGGTTCACTGCATCAAATTTCACTGATCTGACCCTTGGGGCCACTATGCATGTATGTTACACTTCGTAAGACAGTTACCTTTTAAAAAGTCACTCAGGGTGTGATTTTTCTCATTGCACATGCCCTCCAAGAGAGATTAGTGAGTAGGTGATATCCCTTCCTTTCAAGGAAATGAACTGATTTTAAGACGAGTTCTTAGAAAAAGTAAACATAATTTACTGCTTGTTGTTGAGTCTCTGGATGAAAGAGAAAACACACCCTCTCCCCTACCTGGGAACAACCTTACCCAGAGAGTGAAAAATGCTTGGTTCTAAGGGCTTTTCCACTCTAAGAAAACATAAATGATAAGTAAGATAGAATTCAATTAAAATTTAGAGAAGGTGATGGAGATCACCCAACAAGGGTCAGGGGTGCAGTTTTAATTGATATTGTCAGGGATTCCAGAGAGGGTGGAGAAACCCTGTGGGATTGTCAGATCCTGAAGGAGCACAGATTGCTTCAACAAACGCAGGAGAACATTGCCGTCTCCTTATGGCAAACGTTCTGATTGAGATCTGGCAGGAATGGTGATTCTGCCCTCCCAGCTTTGTCTTACTCTAAATACTCTATCATGAAAGCATTCTTCCCTGTCTGAGGTTTTCTTGAATACATAAATTATTCTCAGGAGGGTTTTGGCTCTGTTTACTTCTAGTGCTGAGAACAAAGGCACACTATACGAAATCGTTAAAATGGTACGAGACTTCTGAAATGTTAAATCAGCCAGCCAGCTACATTTTAAACAGTGGACTAATCAGGAACTTCTAGAAGCTCACGGTTTAAAGGCATATAAATCAAATAATGGGTTTAAGTAGAAAGAGAACAACACATTTGGAAGACTGCCTTGTTTTGTCAATGTTTGTTAAAATAGAGTTGTCTGGTCAATAATCACCCTTTCCTCTACTGTTTTCTCAACATTTTAAGTACTAAGAATCCCTTTCTAAAATTTCAATCTCCTTGTATTCCCATGTTTTATAAGATTCTGTATATCCCAAAAAATTACATGTTATAAATAATTCAGTTTCATTTATTTAAAAAGCTTTATGATTGCCAAAGAGAACATCTACCTGCATGAGGGAACCAGTATAATCCAAATTACATAATAAAATCAATCTGAAGGAAAAAGAAGAACATTTCAGTTACACTGTACTAACTCAACAAAAAATGTGACTTTAGGGACTTTTGCAAAATGGAAACTAGCATGCAAATTCCTCTACCTGCTGTGCCTCTGGAGACCTAGGACACGGGTGGATGAGCCACAGTTCTGCTTTCCTTATTATTGTGTCCACGACTTTAAGAGTAGTAGTTTATATATAATGGATGCTGAGTAATTCTGGATATACTAGATATCCAGTCTTTAAAAAGTCTTCCACTGGCATTTTTCAGTCTTTTACCTTGAGTTAAAACACAGAGAATCGTTATTAAAGCAATATGGATGTTTTCCCATGACTCAGTGCTTTATATTGAATTTGTGAATTGGTTGCACTGACAAGGATCCTCCTCCCCACCTAACTTCACTTAGTTGATGGTGCAAAGGAACCAAAAAAAAAAAAAAAGTTCTTAGGGCGCCTGGGTGGCTCAGTCAGTTAAGCATCCGATTTTGGTTTGTGGGTTCGAGCCCAACATGGGGCTCTGTGCTGACACCTCGGAGCCTGGATCCTGCTTCAGATTCTGTGTCTCCCTCTCTCTGTGCCTCTCCCCTGCTTGTGCGTGCTCTCTCTCTCAAAATAAATAATAAACATTACCAAAAAAACTTGTTTTTAATCCTTATTCTTGCAGGTAGGGAGCTGAACGGGGTAGAGGTCAAAATGACTGTCTAAAGAAAGGCATGAGATGATATGCCAGATTTCAATTACCCACGTTAATCATGTTTCTCTTTAAAGACGATAGCAACACATCTATTATCACTGAAAGGCTACAAAGCAAACTCAGAGCTCTGTCCACCAAGACATGCCCACCAACAGAATTAAGCATTCTGTAGTGTTGTGATGGTTTGAATTGTATGCTCCCAAAAGATACATTGAAGCCCTAACCCCTATAAAACACAGAGGCAGAGATTGGAGTGGTACGGCTACAGGCTGGGACACCAAGGATCGACAGCCACCAGGAGAAGCCAGGAAGAGGCAAGGAGGGATTCTGTCCAGAGTCCCGGGGGCGGCATGGCTGTGCTCACACCTTGATTTCAGACTTCTGGCCTCCAGAACCGGAAGCAAGTAAATTTCTGTTGTTTAAGCCACCCAGTTTGTGGTCCTGTGTGTCAGTAACCCTAGAAGACAAATACAAGTGTGAACACTTACGTTGCAGTTAAAGGCCAGAAGCATGGGGACTAATTATTGCCCTGTAATGAAAATCTGACTCTCATAAATGAGCCGGGATACTTCTGTAAGCATTGACATAAGGAACAACAACAAAAAAAGGGTCATTTATGAAGAACCCACTTCTGATTACGGATAGTTATAGCTTTCCATACCCCACTATCTAAAAAACTCCTCCTGGGAAATAAAAACCTCAGTGTGCCCCCAGTTCCCTTGAAATCATATCCTTTAATCCACAGCTGATCTAACACTTCATACAGAATACTGCTAGCTCATATGGGAGACTCGAGAGTGGCGATCTAAAAATGACAATATTATTGGAATGAAAGCTTCCTGAGCAGTATCCAGACAGGGAGCAACTTAAAAAAAAAAAAAAAAAAAAGACAAGGAAGAAAAAATCATATTGTTCCACGAATACTAAAAACTAAAACACATAGTTTGCCCTAAGAGATGGCCCACGAATAATTCCCGCTGAGACCTGCTGAGTGTTTCCAAATCATGCTCCACAGAAAACAAGCCCATGAACCACTCATTTAGGAATGTTTAGTTATTCGATACGTTTCAGAAAGACAGTATTCTCTTTCTCTGGGAGTGTCTCTCTGTGTATTTGCGTATTAAACCCTTTCAGAGAGATTTAAAACATTGACAAATGTCTTTTAGCTAATACTGTATTGCCCCAAATCATCTCACTAGGACACTCTTTTTCCTTGTAACAGCCATTAAAATCTAGGAATATACTTAGAAGCAATGAGCGATAGCATTCCTAGATCCCACCAAGCGCACGAATGCTCCCTAATGCAAGAGAAAGCGGAACTATTTACCGCGCTACGTGGAGGGTGGGTTTCCAGAAGAAGCACTCATGAACAAATTTACTGACTTACTGAGGAGGAGGTTTGGATTCAGGGTTGGGGGGCCCGTGCAATTTGGGGAAGCCCTTTAAGGAAACAAACACAAAATGACCACGGAAGGCAACACCATTCCTTCGCTGTTCCTTGGAATAGTCCCAGGCGAGTGAGGGTTTCTGGACCTTATGCTTCGTTAGCTTCATGGAAAATCTGCCTCGGCCTCAAATGTGATTGGCTGTACGAAATAAAGTCAAAAGTCAAGTTAACCGTGGCCTAAACAAGGTAGGCTTGCGTTTCTCTCTCTCTCTGGACAGAGTCCAGAGACGGACACTGCAGGGATGCTGTCGTGGCCGCCTCGTGTGAGGTTCCTTCTGTCCTGTTACACTGTCATTCCTAGAATGTTGCCTTTGGCACCCAAGTAAGGCAGGCAGGCAGGCAGCAGGATTGGGAAAGAGCTGAAGAACGGGCATGCCTTGGACTTTAGAGACATGTTCTGCGAGGTGCTTCGAGAGCATCTTCTTGCATCCCATTGGCCAGAATTCAGTTACAGGCCTCCTTTAGCTGCCGGAGAATTGAAGAAAGGAAGTCTGTATTCCAGATGGTCGGGTATCTCAGGTAAACGTCAGGGGTTTTATCATTGCAGAAGAAGAGGAAAATCAGTACTAAGCTAGCATGTTTCTGCCCCTCTCGCTCTCGCTCTGTGTGTGTCTCATTAACTTTTTTTTTCCAGCTTTTTGGGGGTATAATTTATCTTTCCTTAACTTTTAAAGGGACAGACTCACAGCTGTATCATCTAGCATTAACGTCTTGTGCACTCAGACACTGATGTCCCTAAAACCACCAGAACAGGCGTTATACCGTTTTTAGAAAATCAAAGGATAAAGTAAACAGAAAAGAAAGTAGAAAAGACCAGACGCATTGGACCGCGGGGGTTCGCACATTCTCTGTAAGCAAAGGCTACTTTTCATCTCCCTGTGGGGCCCCACAAGACAAGACTGAGCCTGAGGTGAGGGAGATGCCAGGGAGAGAAGCAGACCCAGGAGGGGAGCCACTGCCAACCGCAGCCCTCCCCGCCCCCACCCTCGGAATCTAGGCGAGCTTGGGGGCTGGGCGGAAGGGGAGCTGACTCCAGTTGGCTTAAAGAACCTTAAAGCTTTGATTTTTTTCAGCGGAGGGAAGCAGGAAGGTACTTTACTGGAGGAAGGTTTAAAAAGGAAACTCCGTACTTGCATTGCTTGGAAGAGAGGCACGATGTGGAGGATGGTCTGAGCAATTTGAGCAGGCTGATTTCTGACTCTCTGAGCTATATCATTCCTATCAACAGCAGGGTCTTTTCTGCTCCAGAGCCTGTTGGCACTTCAGCCGGCAGGGGAAGATTCCGGGAACCGGGAATCCTCTCTGGGCTGTTGGCAGGCTCGCCCAGGGCCAACTGTGTGCCCCTGCAGCCTGTTGGGGTTGGAACCGCTCTTTGCGAAGCGCGTCCTGGAACAAAGGGGCCCTGTCTGGTATTTCCAGCTTCTGAGCAAATCTTTGCCTTTAAAGATGGTGTAGAGTTAATGTAATGCAAACTTCCTCTACTCACAACTTTTTTCAGTTTTCTTTTTTTCCAAACTGAGCTTAAGAGGCATGTGGTTGAAAGTAATAGCACTTACAAAAGGGATCTGTCTACTCCACGGAGGTGTTCAGACACCATTCCAAACCCACATGTGGCATAAACCTGCCCGGGAGAAGCAGAAAGGCACAGGATGCGGCCTATAAAGGATCATCACTACCCTCAATTATATAAGACATTTCGACAAACTCTGTTCATTTTTTAAGTCTATTAAGTTATCTTGATAAGAAGAGTGTCCTCTGATAGAAACATCAGATTAAAAGCTAAAGAAAAGAGTTCTTCACCAGGTGGAGGGAAAAACTTTTAGCAAGGTCTGAGCTTCTGGCCATGGCCAAGCACAAGCTGGGATAAATGATTAGTAAGTTATAACACCTTATTCAATAAAGCACTGTTTTTAGAAATGCATATATATATATGTTAGGTCATCTGATATTTTGAGTAAATTAATACATGTAGTGTTTTATGATATGGATTAGGTAATTTACTCGGTGCCTTCATTAGGTAATAGCAATGAATGATCTAGTATGATATGAGCTGCTAGAGAGAATCAAATCTATTTTGACACACGTGAGTTAATCCCATTTATCAGTCGTACATTGTTTGTATGTCCTGTGAAAGACACTGGGGTGGACATGGGAGGGATACAAAAATGGGCAGCCAGTTTTGCTGCCACAGCAAGTGAATTAGCCAGTGGGAGGAGATAACTCGGGTCCACAAGTAAATATGATTCACTCTATTTTATAGTCGATGGTAAAATGTCTATAAGCAGTAATAGGAGGCTGACTTCTTGGCAACTAAATCACTGTGGGCCAGGCATTATAGAATACAATTTACTTGACCCGGATTAGCATAACATGATGACGCGTTGACTGTGATAGATGAGGAAACCCAGTCAGAGAACTTGGTAGGTAACGTGCTGCGGGTCAAGGCTAAAGGTCTGGGGAGCCAGGTGTGTAGTCTCAGACTGCTAGACCTTCGCTCTTCGCACTAGAAGACATGCTTTGGGCACAGCAGTGCGGGCTTGAGTCTTTCCGGTCGGCGCATTTACAGATGGTCGTGTAGAAGTGCCATCTGAGCTGGGTCCTGAAGAATACAGACAGAAGCTTATTACAGACTGGTAGGAGGGAAGGAAGTGAGCAAAGACGTGGAGACAAGAAAGTACAGAGGCTGTTTAAGGAACTTAAAAGGAGTCTAATTTGGCCGCAGCGTGGCAAGTAGCAGGAGGGAAAATGAAGAGGCTGATGCTGGGTGGGAGTTGAGCACAGTCCACTGGGCCCAGGGCAGAATTCCAGCTCTACGGTGCGGTCTCCTCTGGAGAACCGGGATTGAATCACCTCCTAAATTTCCCTTTGGATTTTGTGTCCAATGGTAGGCTCCATGCTTCCGGCTGGGGACATTGATGAGTCCCAATGTCTTGCAGTAAGACCTTCAGATATCTTCCCAGTTGTGTTTTGCAAGTTAACTGGGTTCCCCGATCATCTTAGACTTCGGGAAATGAGGAGAAGCTTCCCTTAGATTTCCTTACTTAAACCGTATTCTACAAATCTGCCTTGCATGGGGATCATTGAGTCCTTGCCCAGCTGTTAATAAATTGACATCTTGTTTTCCCATTGGTTTTTGTTCTTTGTTTGCACAGATTGTTTGGTTAGACTCTCTATAGAAGTGGGTAAGGGGAAGTGGAGGGGAGAGAGAGGAGGAGGACAGGAGGCTGGGGAGGGCCTGGGAAGAATCTCCTTACCAGCCTCAGGAAAGGCAGATGCTTGAGCGTTGTTGCCTGGGGGGAGACCGGCAAAACTTTCTGGCTTCATGGGTTTTTTCGTTGCATATCCAAAACAAGGAAGATTTTCCAAAATTCAATTTAATTCTACAAATACTTCCTGGGTGCTTAGTACATATAAGAAACTCTCCTAGATACTGGGAGTGGGTTGGGCAAGGAGAGGAAAGAGACAAAATAGCTTCCTTTAAGGAACTAAAGAACAAAATTGAGTGGATTTAGTTTATCATTTACTGCAAACTCTACAAAATATCAAATGACAAATTGACTCATAAGAGCGCTTAGGAGTGAGAACTGGGTGTCTTCCAGGGGGTTATATAAGACAATACCATTTATAAAAATGAGCTTCTTTTGTAGTTTTTCTTTATACTGAAAGCTTCAGTTACCCTTCTCACCTCTGAGAACTTTTAAAAATCATGCAGAGATGCTACCCAACAAATGCCTATGTAAGCAAAGACAGGTTACTCCCACTGCCCATGATCCAGTCCATTCGTGCTCTTTTCAGATCTCATCGTTGGGGTGCCTGGGTGGCTCAGTCAGTTACGCATCCCTCTGCTCAGGTCATGATCTCATGGTTTGTGGGTTCGAGCCCCGCATCGGGCTCTGTACCGACAGCTCAGAGCCTGGAGCCTGCTTTGGATTCTGTGTCTCCCTCCTTCTCTTCCCCTCCCTCCCCCCCCAAATAAATAAACATTAAAAAGAATTTTTTTTAATCTCATCATAGATTACAGAAAACAAATGTTCAAAATAATCACAAACAAAGGAACAAGTAAGATATTTCCGGGATCTAACACTTTTTAAATTAGATCTGAGAAGACACTATTCCAACTGTTAGATTTATCTTCATGTTAGAACATAATCCTTAAAACAGCATGACTCTGGAAGAGTCTTTGCAATATTGTTTCTCACTATTTGATATCATCCTTGCCTCCTCCTGGGCATATTATGCCACAAGATAAAACGTAAACTTCCTTCTTCATTACAGAAAATACCTATAAACTTCTACAGCCATATCCTTAATGTGTTTTAATGCTTCTCTTATGATAATTATGAGATTGATTGGATGTTTGTCAAGCAGCTCCAGGGTTCCATGATTCAAGCCCAATGAATAGTTTCAAAAAGAAACTAAATCCTGAGAGACATGAGGGGTACTAGGGAGAATCAAGTATACGCAAGCCTATGGGAAATTGAGGAGGTTTCACTGCTGCCCTTTTGACAGTGGGTCCCCAGATACACATCCCCCAGCCATTCCTTCCCCATCGTCCTCTCCTCTCACAAGCCAAGCCCGTCCCGTCAATATAAAGAAAGAAGCTAAACCCATAAGTGTGCTTGCTGTGACTCTTCCACGTGGGAATGGGGAGACACGATAAACACCCATGGGAAGGGACTGAACGGATGCCAGTGCAAAAGCATCAAGTCCTGTGAGGTTTCCAAAGCATGCCCTTCCTTGGCAGAGATCATTGGTGACCTTCTGTTGTGCGCCGTAGGAGTGTGGCCTTTGGTGCTTCCAGATCTCCCCATCCGTGGCGCAAATACAGAAGGAACACGCCGTGGTTTTCCTGGGTACGGACTGACGGCACCTAAGACATGGTGGCATTTGCCTTCCCGGGGAAGAAAAAGGACAGTAAGACGGATGATGGCCCTTGCCGTCAGAAAACACCTGTGTTTCAGAGAGGGCCCCTACGCTGACCAGGGTGAAAAATCTCTGGTTAGTTCTGATATGTCTGTAGATGGAGGGATGGGAGGTAGAGAGATTAGGTTACTGTGCTCCTTACTGCCTGCCAAGCTAGCACTGGCCCTTCTGTGTTTATTCATGGGCAAGTAGGGGCCCTGGCGCCCTACCCTTTTGCAACCATCCACAAGAAGCGATGCCCTTGTGTTGATCCCTAAAGCCATTAGCCCTTCTCAGTAAGATTATACATCAAGCCTTCTCACGATCTTTAAAGACCCTACTGAGGCCTCCCTCGGCCCAACCGGTCACCCACGCCAACTGAGACCTCGCTGTCCCTGATTCTGAGGAACAGCTCGCTTGCTCAGCAGTGAGTCAGTCTTGTGTTTAGCTCCTTCAGCTGTATATTCAGGACTTAGCATTGGTTTCCTTTTTTAAACACTAGCTCTTCAGGAGCCAGTCTCCTCCTATCCTGTCTTATCGGTTTGGTCTGCTAGAACAAAATGCCACAGACCATGAGACTTATAAACAACAGACATGTATTTCTCACAGCTCTGGAAGCTGAAAGTCTGAGATCAGCATGGCGGTGTTCCGGTGAGAGCCCTCTTCCTGCTTCCCAGCCAGCACCTTCTCCCCATGTACTCACATGGCAGAAGGGGTGAAGGAGCTCTGTGGGCGCTCTGGTCCCATTCACGAGGCCCCGCCCTCATGACCGAAGCCCCTCCCAAAGCCACGTTCCCTGCCCTCCTAACACCATCACCTTGGGGCGTTAAGGTTTCAGTATATGAATTTGGTGGGGGACACAAACGTTCAGACCATAGCACACGCTGTCCTCTCATAGACTGTTTCTTGTCTTGTACCATAGTATCCCCAGTGTTTGGATTTTCTGATGTTGACCTCATTTCCTCCTTACCTGCAGTGACCCTTATGCAGTTAATGCCAACTGCTCACCCACTTAAGCTTTGTCCCAGTATCTGACTCAGCTTGCTATTTACCATGGGCCTTTACTTTGTATATCACTCGGTTTTCTCCTGAGGACAAACTCTTAATTTTTAGAATTCCTTTTAAGCTCACATTTCTGGGTACCATTTGTTCCTAAAATAGCTAACCCTTGACCTGACTTGCTTGTTCAAAACACTGGCTTTCTCTGGACACCGTGGCTCAAATTGGATATTTAGTTTTTTTCTTTCTTGATTCTGGCTCATTTTACTGCCATCTAAACTCTGATTCAAGAAGCCTACTTCAACAACTGAAAAGAGCACTTAAAAATTCATTACTTGGGATTCTCTTTACAACTGTGTTGTCAATTTTATGATGCTTTTCTGCCTTCTGTAAAACTAATATTGCTTGTGATGAGTTTATTTGAATACTTTTGTTTGTTTGATTTTCGTAAGTCTTACATTTTCAAATACTTAATATTTTTGCATAATGACACTGGTAGCTAAAACAAGAGAACTTCCCTGAATTAATAAATTATTAGCTTACAACTGAGAGGTAGGTAGAATTCTCATTCCTTAATTTGCTAACGCCTGTCATAAGGACATAGGGATTTGAACTGAGTCATGCCAAGGTCAACCCATCCCAGTGTTCAGGTGTGAACAGTTACCTCAAGTAACAAGCAGTGGGAATATACAGCTGTTTCACCTAACAAACTTTAAGTACCCGTATCCCAAAGTGCTAATAGCAATTTATGGGCCTTTTAGGCATGAACTTGTTCATGTCTTTTACGATTCCATTTGTGTTTCCCAAGAAAAACCACTTCCGTTGGGGATGTCAGTTGGTCTTTGTACCAAATAGAAATGGGTACAGAAAATGATGGAGTAAGAGAAAATTTCATTATTCAGGCTACTGTAATGCGGTTAAGGAATGGTTTGACCTAGAAACACATACATAGACATAATTTTTAAGTAGTTTCATATGGTTTTGTGCTGTTAGTGTGATGTAGGGGAAAGAACATAGAGTTGAAAATCAGACTAGGTTTAAATGCCAATACCATTCTTTATTATCTTCATGACCTCTCTGAACCTGTTTCTTCATCTGTTAAAAAATTCATATTTACCTTGTTCGAATTAAATAATAATAAATGTACTCAGTAGTTAACACATGCTCAATAATGTAGAAGTAGAAATAGTAACACTAAGTTGGTAAATCTCACTTGGAAATATCATCTCAATAAAAGATATGAAGAAGGAGGGAACTAAAGAATTAGAGTTCTATAAGGGGCGCCTGGGTGGCTCAGTTGGTTAAGCGTCCAACTCTTGATTTCAGCTCAGGTCATGATCTCATGGTTCCTGAGTTTGAGCCCTGAGTTGGGCTCTGCACTGATGGCATGGAGCCTGCTTAAGATTCTCTCTCTCTCTCTCTCTCTCTATCTCTCTCTGCTTCTCCCTTGATCGTTCTCTCTCTCCCCCTCCCTCTCTCAAAATAAGTAAATAAACGAAAAAAAAAAGTGATCTTGGCAATTCTCAATGGGAATTCTCAATGGGAACATGGGAGACCCGTGCTGATATCACTAGACACATGTACTTATTTATTTTTAAATTTTTAAATAAAAAAATCACGTCTCCAGTTGCCCTTACCACAGTTTAAATGCTTTGTAGCCACATGTGGCCAGTGGCTACTCTATTGGAGCAGACAGAAAATATTTCCATCGTTTCAGAAATTTCTACTGTCACTGCTTAGTCTAGACCTGGAGATTGTCTGTAAACTTCGTTGCTGCTGTCAAAAAGGAACTGTCTAGGATCAGGCATGCTCTCACAGGGCTGGGAACTAGATACTTCCTATTTTTGGTTTGCTTTCCCCACCATATCAGTTGACTTCTCAGTCCCTAATCCCTATCTCATCGCACAAAGTGCCAAGATTCATTCTTTCTTATGCCATCCAGCAGATCACTTTTGTTTCAAGGTATCTGTTCACTAAACCCAGTTCAGATGTTAACTTTGGGGAGTGTAACATATAACCCCTCTTCAGCAATATTTTAGTTTCAAATTAAAAGTGATGATTGAAATGCCTCTCATTATAGAATTTCAGGAGGAAAATTTGGGATAGGGGTTGTACCCTACACTCTTTAAAAAACATTGTATTTGGGTGGCTGCCTAGTTCTGGTTCTATTCTGGCTGCACGCATTGGCTAGGTCAAAACACGAAATATCTCCTACAGGGATCAAATTTGGGAGATGAATAGGGCAGTCATAGTCAAGCAGTACCTTGTTTGAAAAGTTGTTGTCGTCTTTTGTTTATTATTCCACACTTACTATAGGTCCCATAACCATAATGAGGCTTGTATAACAATGAGTCTGAAATGGGTAAGCAGTAAAACCTTGAAATTCTGCTGCCAGTTAGAGCACTTAATGGTCTTTGACTGAAAGTGTTGGAACAGTAGAAGGGTCATATATGCTCAGATCAGATCAGAAAAATACTCTTCCTGCTTGAAGTTGCCAAGTTTTAAATGTTTCTATTGCCATCATAAGGCAGAATACAGAAGTTGGAGTCAGAGGAAGAAGTTCAAGGTCACTAATAAAGAGGGGAGACATTCCCATTATGTAGCCAGCACTTAACAGGGATCCATGGAGGAAAGCAACCCCTTTAAATATAGCAGGTGAAGATTGCATTTAAAATCAGTACTGTGACCATTTATACTACAAGGGACTGTTTCTGCCTTTAATACATGAGAGGGACAACCCCAGTACAAAACACTGTGGGACTAGAATCCCACAGAAGATATATAAAGATACATATAGATATTAAGTTCAACAGGACCTGGAGGCTCAATGTAAGGTGAGAGTTCTGACCAGATTAGAACAGAAACAATTCTACTAGTCATATCAAGGAAGGAAGTCAACAAGTTAACACCTGCTGGGAAGAAAAGACATAAATAGGTATTAGAATTCTCACTGAAAGGGGCGCCTGGGTGGCTCAGTTGGTTAAGTGTCCAACTTCAGCTCAGGTCATGATCTCGGGGTTCCTGAGTTTGAGCCCAGAATTGGGTTCTGTGTTGACACTTCGGAGCCTGGAGCCTGCTTCGTATTCTGTGCCTCCCTCTCTCTCTACCCCTCTTCCACTCATGCTCTCTCTCTCTCTCTCTCTCAAAAATAAACAAACATTTAAAAAATTTTTTTAAAGAACTCTCACTGGGGGCGCCTGGGTGGCTCAGTCAGTTAAGCATCCGACTTCGACTCAGGTCATGATCTCTCAGTCCATGGGTTCGAGCCCCGCGTCAGGCTCTGTGCTGACAGCTCAGAGCCTGGAGCCTGTCTCAGATTCTGTGTCTCCCTCTCTCTCTGACCCTCCCCTGTTCATGCTCTCTCTCTCTCTGTCTCAAAAATAAATAAATGTTAAAAAAAAAAAAAGAATTCTCACTGTATATTAAAAATTGCTCATTTAAATTATTAAACTTTATACTTAAATGTATATAGTTCATGATGTGTGGTGTGAAATTAGTCTTTTTCAATTATTTGGGTTTCTTAAATTCTTATTAAACTTCATCTTCTCTTCATAGGTAGATGGATACATCTCATATTCGTCATCCCTATTCATAGATATTTGGACGGGACTCGTTCAGTATAATTCATAGATAATTGGCTGGACTCAGTTGATGCTTGAATTTGAGACAGTGTGCCCTCAGTGGCAATGTGAGGAAATGGGGACTGTACCCAGACACACCTTAGGTCTTTTTCCTGCTGAGCCAGCTAATACCAGTCAGACATTGCAGGGAACACAAAGTTGTAACACAGCACTTCCGAGAGGTAGCATGTGAGAGAATGTGGGGTGTCCCAATCAGATGGGGGGGGGGACTATCAAATGTGCAGTGACCTGATCCGGTGGAGGCTAGCGGTGTGGGCAGCAGAAGAATTCCCATGAGGCAGAACAAAGGAGATAGAGGTTTATTGAATATATTGTGAGGGAGCAGCAGGCAGGACAGCATGGGAGAGACTGTCTGCCAAGAGCCAGTGGTAGGGGACTGTGGTCAAGGGGAAAGGTGAGAAGGTAGGAGAACATATCACGTTTTCCTTGTTTGGTGCCTCTGTCCCAGTGTAAGTAACCCATTGGTCAGCTAGGGCTCGTGGATGTTTTGAGGCAAGTGTCCTGATGGCCTGTTTGTATTCAGCCAGGGGATAGGAGGTCACTGTGGACCCTTTCATCTTACTCAGGCTTCCACTCTTCAAGTTGGGTTTCCTAAAAGTGGTCTCTACAGAGAAGGTAGAAAGACTCACAGAAAACTGTATTCCCATTTGTCATAAGGAAAGTAACCATTACTCTAAAGCCAGTTTGTCAAGCAGCTGACTCACTAAAACACCGTTCAGCAGAAATCAATTTGCTTCCATCAGCTGTTACATTACTGATGGGTTTTTATTGTTTAATTGTCCCTTTTCCTCAGTGTCACCTCAGTATCTCACCATGAGTTCCTGGGCCCAGCTCAGTCAAATGTGAATCCCAAGTATGTTTCAAATCTTAGATACTAGAATACTTCTCTAATGGATAATGGGAGCTTGACTTCAGTACAACCTACTCTCTACTTTTGAGGACTTAGGTCCCATACCAGATCTTTCCCATACATTTGCTTCTGCTTCCCAGGGCAAAACACCAAAAGGTATTTTGTCTCTCAGCATCCATTTGCTCAATTGGTTAGATGATCATTCAGTGATGTGGCTTTTAGCAATGGGGCCATCTAGTGAAGTGACCATTAGTTAAGTAGTCGCTTAGGAAACTGAACAAAGTCAGCTTCACTTCCTTCTCATCTTGTAGACGATGTACACACGGGAGCCACCACCAAGAATAATTCAGACAACCCATGACATGTTTTAACCTGCACATTGATTTTCTCATACTGTTTAAATGAGCATTTCTAGGGGTACCCGGGTGGCTCGGTGGGTTAAGCATCTGACTCTAGATTTTGGCTCAGGTCAGGATCTCATGGTTCGTGAGATTAAACCCCACGTCGGGCTCTGCAGAGCCTACTTGGGATTCTCTCTCTCCCTCTCTCTCTCTCTCTCTCTGCCCCTCCCTCACTGCACACGCTCCCTTCTCTCTCAAAATAAATAAATATTTTTAAAAAATTAAAAACTGGGGGTGCCGAGTGGCTCAGTAGGTTAAGCGACCAACTCTTGGTTTCAGCTCAGGTCACGATCTCCTGGTTTATGGGTTCCAGGCCCGCGTGGGGCTCTGCACTGATGTGTGGAGCCTGCCTGGGATTCTCTCCCTCTCTCGCTTTCTCCTTCTGCCCTCCCCCTGCTCGTACTCTTGCTCGCTCGCTCTCTCACACACAATAAATAAACTTTACATAAATAAATAAATAAATAAATAAATAAACAAACAAACAAATAAATAAATAAATGTCTCTAATTTGGGGTCATTTTCATACCAGCTTCATGATTTCTGCAATATCCTCATTTTTAGTTTGAATTCATTTATCTTAAAGGAAACTCCCATACTGCTCTACAGAGCGAAAACATCTGTGAATTCGCAAGTTTGGCGTGCAAGTTTTACAGATTTTCAAGTACACATAAAAGGTACATAACTATTTGGATAAGAAACACTCATCTCTGAGCTACTTAAACTCCCCTCACATGTCATCAGAGATATGAATACACACTTCGAGAAAACGGTTTACACGAAAGACTGAAGAACATGATGGCATAACATCCTGACACAGCACCATCCCCCCGCCCCCTAGACGAGTAACTCTCAACCTTGGCTACCCCCCCTTGACTCCACCTCAAGCCAAGTGAATAAGTATCCCCCAGGAGAGTGGGCCCCAGGCATGATATTTTATAAAAGCTTCTGGTTGATTCTAAGTGCAGCCAGGGATGAGAACCATTGCACTGAATCATATCCTCCAAATCAATCCCATGAAGGCAGGAACCAAGAGCAGTTCATTCAGTGCCCTATTCCCTGTGACTAGAACAATGGCTGCCCTGAGGTAATGCTGGGTTAATTAATATTCTAAGAGAAATAGCTACAGAAAGCGGCTACTACCTACTCCCACGTGGGAAGCGGAAAGATCACATAATTCTGCATTAGTGGGGTAAACCAGTGAGACCAAGATTCAGACGGCCATCCTAGAAGTCTGAGCTCTAAATGAAGAGTTTAGGAGTTTCCTTGAATTTTGTCTTTTGTTTTCCTCTTCATGTTCCCTCTCTGCTACCCTCTGCTCTCATGGTCCAAACCGGATCTCTGAGACCTAATCTGTCCTCTTTGTTCTTGAGCAGAGTCAGGGACTTCCAGCTGCCTCCCTCCCTCTTCACTTGCAGAATAAGAAAAATCAAATTCCCAAGCTAGTTAACAAAAGCTGCCAGCCTGTGTGCTGGAGTTAACGTCCTACAAAAGGCCTGACGAATAACGATAGCGTGTTTTAAAAATGTCTTCAGTTATGGTATATGTTTCTACAAAAGATGAAGGAAGGAGTGCTAATCATCCCAAACCTTTCTCGTCCTTTCTCCGTCCCCGCCCAGGCTCGGCATACTTGAACAAACACAATATGAGCTTTCACTGTGTTGGCAAGGATGTTTATAAATGTGTGTGTGTGTGTTTACCCAACTGATCTAAAAATAACCTAAGTGAACTAAGTAAAGTAAGTGTATGCCACACTTACCAGGAATATTAGGAAGCAAAAGCCCTTCAATATCTGAATCAGCTCTGGCACTGTTTCAGGAAAGAACTGGCTCACATCTCTTGCATAAGACTTATGTAAGAGATTAGATGTGATGCCTGAACTATTCCAGTTATCGACAGCTTGGGGAAAAAGAAAAGTGTGCTACCCTGTTGTTACTTGCTAAGCTCTCTCAATTTTCATGGATTCTCGTCTCTAGGAGTAAAGCATTTCTAATTCTTGAGAAAAAAAAAAAAAGAGAGAAAAGCTTAGTTTTTTTAGTCTTCTCTAGCTTTTTCTAGTCACACAAGCTTATGTAGAAGGAAACCAAGAAGTCAAAGCTGTGGTACAGGCAATACGTAATTTAGGAATTGGGGAGATCCTTAAATTGGTCCTTATAGGAACAGTCACGAGAACAGGCGGTTGGACAATTAAACTTGAAACTCCAGGCCACATTCCACACACAGCTATGACATACCTCTGAAGAAATGACTAATTTCCCCACATCTCATAACATAGCTCCTCAAAATTTAGAGCTCCCCATTCATTGTCATAATCATTACATTCTGAAAAAGATTTAGATCAAAGCTGACTTCCAGATATTTTGACCAAAATAAAAATGAAGGTCAGACATGACTCAGACAGCCTTCTCTGTACTCTAAGGTTGTGCTTGGTTCTCATTTATAGCATCTACTTTTTCTCATGGAGCTGTGTGAGAAAACAAGTTGAATTGAAGAGTCCGATCCACCAGCTGAGGTACAAATATAAGCACCATTTCTTACTTGCTGTGTGACCCAAGAAAATTGCTTAACGACTCTGGAACTTATTTCCTCAATTGTAAATGAGAATAACAATATGTGCCTGTCAGGGCTGTTGCGAGGACCCAGATGAAAATAACCAAAATATGTCGAGTGCTTCTGTGATAATGTGATTTATAAGAAATGTATACCTGGTCTTTCATCCTGTCCCTGGCACAGATTTCCCCAAACCCTTGGAATTTCCTAAGTGATAAGAGTGGTAAAGGTGTCTTTTGTGATTCATAACAACCCCCTTTCTACTGCAACAGAGTTTATGTTAATGAGGTAACTTTTGGAAAGTCCCTAAAGATGGCTGCTGGTTTCTAGCAGAACCAACCAAGAGAATATAGCCTGGGAACTGTCAACACCAACCCCTGACCTCCAGGGAGGACAGGGGGACTGGAGGTTAAGTTGATCACTAACGGCCAATGATATAATCAACTATCCTACATTGTGAAGCCTCCATAAAAACCCAGGAGGGCGGGGTTCAGGCAGCTCCCAGGTTGGTGAATGCGTGGAGTTCTCTGGGAGGGTGGCGCACCAAGAGAGGTCACGGAAAGTTCAGCCCCTTCCCACATACCTTGCCCTATGCATCTCTTCCATCTGGCTGTTCCCGAGTTACATCTTTTTATAATAAACTGGTAATCTAGTGAGCAACCTGTTTTTCTGAGTTCTGTGAGCCACTCTGGCAAATTAATCAAACCCACAAAGGTGGTCATAGGAGCCTCTGATTTATAGCTGATTGGCCAGAAGCACAGCGGACCCCTGGGACTTGAGATTAGTGCCTATGGTGGGCGGGTAGGGAAGACAGTCTTGTGGGACTGAGTCCTTGACCTGTGTGATCTGATTCCAACCTCAGGTAGACAATGTCAGAACTGGATTGTAGGATACCCAGCTAGTGTGGCAGAACAACCATATTTGGTGACCAGAGTACAGGGGTATAGAGTGCCAGGTTACAGGAGAAATGCCAGAGTGTTCTATCTAGAGAGTTTACTGTGTAACCGACATTATCTAGAAAAAGCAAGTCGTTCAATCATCATAGCAATCCGGTGAAGTAAGTATTATTACCATCCTTCCTTTGTTGAGGAGGAAACTGAGGCCCAAGTCCTCTAGCTTGTAAGTAGGTTGATGGGGTTTGAACTGAGGTTATGTGACTCTAGAGCCTGCAATTGTGTGAAGTAACAAACATATTAGCACTTAGCAAACCACAGGGCCCATATTAAATTCTCCTGAATGGCCGTTATTACGCTTAACTCTGCTTTTTCCAGAGAAGGTGTGGCAGGGAGGTAACATGTGTTCCATGCATCTCTGGTGTCCCTACTGAGCCAGGATGTAGCCTTGGATGGCAATTGCCACTTGCTTTGGGCTGCGTTTCTGCAATCCCACCAAGTTCAGACACAGAATTACTACAGACCTCACACCATCCCTGGGCTTAGCTTCAACAGAGGGACGGTGGTGCTGGCGAAAAGCTTGAGGTAGGAGGAATTGAAAGCAGATCTAGGGATCTATTACAAGCTAGAATAATTGAAACAAGCCTAAAATATCTGCACAGAGAAAACTCATGCTCCATAGTGGTTATCAGGGAAAAGAAGGTCTTTGCATGCATTGGGTTTATGAGCATTAAGGCATCAAGTCATGGTTGTTTTAAAATGAAGTGTGGGGGCACCTGAGTGGCTCAGTCGGTTGAGTGTCCGACTTTGGCTCAGGTCATGATCTCGCGGTTCGTGGGTTCGAGCCCCGCGTCGGGCTCTGTGCTGACAGCTCGGAGCCTGGAGCCTGTTTTGGATTCTGTGTCTCCCTCTCTCTGACTCTCCCCTGTTCATGCTCTGTCTCTCTCTGTCTCAAAAATAAATAAACGTTTAAAAAGTAATAAAATAAAATAAAATAAAATAAAATAAAATAAAATAAAGTGTGGTCAGTGTCCTAAAGCTTCTTTTGAAACAGCGTACAATGAGAAATAGATAATGTGTGTAAACTAACCACAGTGCCATACATAGAGCAAATATCAGGTAATTTATAATGGTTTTATCATTACCTTCTGTCTTCCAGTATATAAATGTTGGAGAACCTATGGTTGGAATGAAAAATGTGCCTTTTCCCAAGTATTCCTAGGCGAGAGGGAGGTTTTAAGTAAACTGTGCCAATTTCAGTGTCTCACCCAAAGTGAAAAACCAAAAGCTGCTTGGTGCAACTGAGACAAGATTGAGGGTGACCAAGGCAGATGGCCCAGCCTCATGCTGTTCCCAAGGCGGTGGCTTCCCTGAAACCTCTTTCAACAAGAAACACAATTTCAGGACTCACATCATTTCATGAATCAGCTGCTTCAGTAGAACGGACTCTCACTTGGTCCTTATAATTAGTTATCATGGCTACACGTCTCCAATATAGAAATGTGTCCAAGTGTCGTGAAACATGTACACTTCAAAACTATTATAACCAAAAAGATTACCGCTCTGCTTGCTGATGAGCAAAATAAATGTTACTCAGCCCCATTGAGAGCTAGTTCTCCCACCTTAGATTTCTTTAGATCTGAATGGTTCAAAAGGGACACCTACCAAGGATTCACGGCTCAGTACAGTATGGGTGTAGGAAGTCATTTTCCATTTGGTTGAGTATTAACCCTCTCTTTATTTTTATTGTTATTTTTTTAATGTTTATTTTTAAGAGAGAGAGAGAGATACAGAGCACGAGCTGGGAAGGGGCAGAAGAGAGAGGGAGAATCCAAAAATAGGCTCCAGGCTCTGAGCTGTCAGCACAGAGCCCAACATGGGGCTCAAACCCACAAACTGCGAGATCATGACCTGAGCTGAAGTCGGACGCTTAACCAACTGAGCCACCCAGCAGCCCCTAACCCTCTCTTTTTTTTAAGTTTATTTATTTATTTTAGGAAAGAGAGAGCATGCAAGCAGGGTAAGGGCAGAGAGAGAAAGGGGAAAGAGAGAATCCCAAGCAGTCCCCATGCTGTCATCATGCAGAGCCCAATGGGGGACTTGATCTCATGAACCAGGAGATCATGACCTGAGCCAGAATCAAGAGTCAGATGCTTGACTGACTGAGCCACCCAGGTGCCCCTTAACTCTCTTTCAAAATGCCCATGTAACACATCAATTGGTAATGCATGACCCAACTTAAGTGGGTCAAGCAGAACAGCATCATATCCAAATAGACTGAAAGCTGAAGAAGGCTCATGTCAGCATGAATATGATGAAACCCCCCCTCCCACTCTTCCCTTGGCTTCTGCTTGGTATGCAGCAGGCCACAAGTGAACAGTTGATGTCTAGATGGGTGGATGGTGCCAGTGTGAACCTGTGGATTCAATATTAATAAATCTTCCCATCTTTTTTTTAGATAAAAGGCAAACAGAAATAGAAGTTCCACAGTGAATCTTCTCATGCACCCCCACTCCAGACACCACCATTCCCTTAAGGCATAATTAAAGAGTTACAGAATGTTAAAACTAGAGCTCCTCCAAGCTGATTATTTTAAGGATTGATGTGTACAAAGCACTGGTCCTTGAAAGTTTTTCACAGAGTTGTTTATTCTGAACAAACTCTCCCTGGAAGTTACAATTTCATGCAATATTGCTTTTCAGCTATTGTCTCCTCCTACATGGTTTGATTGTCTCACTCCGCAAGATTGCAGTGCTGGCTGTTCCCTCTGAGAGTTTGTGGCATGCCCATGATGGATGGACCAATTCTAACATATAATAGCAATACATTTCAGTTTGCTAAATACTGTCACTGAAGTGGACCTCCAGTCCCCAGGGAGCAGTGGGATGTGTGGCCACAAAAACAGTGCAGTTGTAGGTCACGTATTTTTTTTATACAGAAAGATCAGTCATCTTGTGTTATGTTTAAATATGGTATGATTGAAGTATTTAGGTATGGTTAGGTAATTTTGTATATATTTTATAATAAGAGTAGAAACATTAAAAATCACTTTTCTTGTTTGTGCAAAAGTAACATTATTTACCATAAGAGCTTTTTACTGTCTGGCTTTAGCAACAGTGGACATTTTCTCTGAATATGAGCTCAGAGAAGACTTGCTGATTTGAGGACATCACTAACGTTCCGTGAGAATCAATGAAGCTTCTCTGCGATTCCTGCTACCGTGGAGACGTTTCATAGCCGAGAAGGCAGATGGATACAAGTCCATGGATACAAGACACGATCTAACATTAACCATTTCTGCAGACTTTTCTCGAGACAGATGTGTATTAATAAGCATAGAGACTAAGGAGGAGTTCGATTATCCCTTAATATGTGAATAATGGCAACTCTTAGACCGTAAGTAGTAAGTACAGCTGGATGTTTCATTGCTGGTTTCAGCATATCAATCAGCCCGGTCCTCTACTTTGGGCCAAGTAGTACCCATCACCTGGGGAAGTCTAGGGCAGAACCCCCTGCCACTTTTCCTTATTTTCTGAACTCATTGCCTACCCACAAAGCAAGTCATTGGGCAGCCCTCGGGAATTGCTCTCTCTCTCTCTTTTTTTTTTTTTAAGATTTTATTTTTAAGTAATCTCTGTACCCGACATAGAACTCAAACTCACAACCCAAGGCCAAGAGTCACATGCTCCACTGACTGAGACAGCCAGGTACCCCAGGAATTAATTCTTTTGTTAAATTCAGCAGCCAACAGAAAATCCCCTCCATTATGTGTATTTTGTGGTTGAGGATGTAAGCAGAGTAATAAATGTGTCTCTTAATGACTTGATGGGATAGACGATCTCCTCTAGGACTGAGTTTCTATAACTCTAGTGAAACATCAAGTGGCACTGGTATTGGAGAAGCTTTTTCGTATATTTGCGTGTTTTTCAAACATACAAAGAAGTTGAAGGAATAATACAGAGAATATCTGTGCACCCATGTCATGGATTTAATATCAGTATCATTAACATTTTACTGTCTTTATCTTTCTGTTTATATATTTATACACACACACACTTTTCCCAGTATGCATTAATGATCCTTGCATAACTGATTATTTCATTCGTATTTGTGGTGCCGTAGCTTGGATCGCTAGGTAAAGGGATCTCTTTTCTTATACATTGTGGCCTGCAGGAGGGCCCCTCAATCAATTCTCTATCTGTCCTCACTACCTCTTCTTGGCCGAGCAGATCCCTTGCTTCCAGGACTCTACTCTCCTTCTGGTCACTCATAGGCTAATCACCAATCTTGCTGATCCATCTCAGTAAGTTTTCCCCCAGATTTCCACTAGAAAGGGATTCCTATATGTGCCAAATGGCCGCCAGCCTCCGTGGGTCCTTCAGTTGGGTACCAGTAGAAGACGTCCTCCCCAACTCCTCTTTTGGTGCTGAGCCATAAGCTGGACCATGAATTATGCCCCTGGGAACCCTGGGCTCTCTAATTCCATGCTGTTTTCTAGATGGGGAAATCAACAATCTATCCCAGAGGGAATGCCTCTGAGCTGCATCTTAAAAAAAAACTGGCCACGGTTTAACCCCACAAGTCTTTGGAAAAGAAAATTAGTGTTCTGTTACAACACAGCATGGCCACAATACCATCTCCCCAACTGGGAAATGTGGCCCCTTAATGGATCACTAAATTCTAACACTATTCTTCAGTTAGACCTATACCACAAAGACTAGGCAAATGAACAGAAATCCCTTATGTTCAGGCGTTCTTTCTCCTAAGGGACAGTAAGGACCAAGTGGAGAACTGTAAGATTACTGTTGCCAGCCTCCAATTAGGACGACCTCACCCATCTCCTATGTCTCCTTCGGCTCCTGCCGAGGCATCCTCATCTCAACGATCCCATTATAGTCCCCTGCCATACCAGGGACCTGCCTTACTCTCACCATCAAAAATCCATCCCCTTGTGGAGGTAGCAGGTGGCGAATTTGGGATTCAATGGGTGCATAAGCCTTTCTCCCTAATGGAACTAAAACAAATCAAAGCCAAACTAGGGAGTATCTTTGATAACCCTGATGGATATATTGAAGGCTTTCGATGCATTACCCTCACATTTGAAATGACTTGGAAAGACATGGTTAGCCTGGGACAAACACTTTCTGACACCGAATTAGAAAGGGTTAAAAAGGAAGCAAGAAAGTTTGCAGATAGTCTGCACCTCTCCAATCCTAAGCATCCTATTGGAGAGACTGTAGTCCTACCTGTGGACCCTGGGTGGGACTATAACAATGAAGCCACCAGTGGGAAAGAAATCACTTCTTTATTTGTATTAAGGCAGGGCTCAAAGGGGCCCACTATAAAGTCATTAACTATCATTCAGACCCAGAAGAAAATCCATCCACCTTTATAAATAGGTGAAAAGTGAGGCACCTGGGTGGCTCAGTTGGTTGAGCATCCAACCCTTGATTTCGACTCAGGTCATGATCCCAGGGTCATGGGGTCAAGCTCCACCTTGGACTCTTGTTCTGAGCGTGGAGCCTGCTAAGATTCTCTCTCCCTCTGCCCCTCTCCCCTGCTCACTCACATACACACACACACTCTCTCTCTCTAAAATTAAAAAAAAAACTTAAATAGGCTAAAAGAGGTCTGCACAAAATACACCAATCTCAATTTAGACTCCTATGAGGGATGAATACTTTTCTAACCCTATCGGCCCTGACATCAGATGTAAACTACAAAAACTGGCTCAGGAACTGAGAGCTACCTTAGATGAAATGGTGACCATGGCCTCCACAGTCCTCTATAACCATAATCAGGAAGCAAAAGGAAGGAAAAAAGAAAGGAAGTCAGGCATGCCCAAATGCTAGCAATGTTACAGGGCCAGGCCACCTCCAAAGGCACCCCTGCAAATAAGGAAAAAGGCAAAAATAAATACCATATTTGCTGACAACAGGGCACTGGGCACTTCCTGTTACAAATGCGGGCAACAGGGGCACTGGGCTGCTCTCTGTCCCTCGACCTGAAGGAGGCAAGGGCCAGCAACAGCATCCCAGATGATCGCCCAAGAGTGAGGAAGCCCTCTCCAGTTGGCCCCACCTTCAAGGATCCACATGAGTGGACTGGAACCAAGGGTGCAAATGGATGTGACAAGTAGGCCAACTGTTTTCCTACTTGATACTGGGGCCACCTATTCCGCCTTGATTTCCTTCTCTGGACCCTCCTCCTCCTCTAAAACCTGTACCATCGTGGGAGTGTCTGGCTGACCAGCCATCAAACATTTCACCAATCCCCTGTTCTGTGTTTGGGAGGGACAAGCCTTTGCCCATAGTTTTCTAATTTTGCCTGAATGTCTCAGCCCATTATCAGGCAGGGACCTCCTACAAAAATGGAGAACCGAAGTCATCTTTGGGCCTCGTACTGAAAACCATCTGTGGAACATGCTGGGGGCTCTCTTAACATCACCTTCACCAATTCCAACATAGATGTGAAAAGACTGGGATTCCCTAGTCAACCCTGATGTCTTGGATCATGGAATTGTACTAGAAGGGCAATATCAACCACACCCATTATAATTCAACTTAGGGACCCCCATTACTACCCTCATAAAAACAATACCCTCTCAGACCTGAAGCAACCCTGGGGCTACTGCCCATAATTATCATTTTTTTAAATTTTTTTTAATGTTTATTCATTTTTGAGAGAAAAGGAGAGAGCACGCAGGGGAGGGGCAGAGCAAGAGGGAGACACAGAATCCAAAGCAGGCTCCAGGCTCAGAACTGTCAGGACAGAGCCCAACATAGGGCTCAAACTCACAGACTGAGTGATCATGACCTGAGCTGAAGTCAGATGCTTATTTTATTTTTTTTTAAGTTTTATTATTTATTTTGAGAAAGAGAGAGTGAGAGAGTGCAAGCAGAGGAAGAGAAGGGAGAGAGGAAGAGAGAGAATCCCAAGCAGGCCCTGTGCTGTCACCAGGGAGCTAGATGTGGGGCTTGGGGCTCAATCTCATGAGCTGAAATCAAGAGTCAGATGCTTAACCAACTGAGCCACCCAGGTGCCCCTATTACCAAGTTTTTAAAACATGGGCTTCTTATCCCCACAATTTTACCCCGCAATACTCCCATCCTAGTAGTTAAGAAAAAGGACAACAGCTATTGCCTAGTCTAGGACTTACAAGCTTTAATGAGGCTGTTATACCCCTTCACACAATAGTGCCAAATCCATATCTTATACTGATCAACCTCCCCCAAACAGCCTCTGGTTTATGGTCCTGGACCTCAGAGATGCTTTCTTTTGCATTCCATTGGCCCAACAATCCCACTTTCTGTTTTCATTCAAATGGGAACGCCCCTGTGGGCCCACCAACAACTTACTTGGACAGTACTTCTGCAGGGATTCAGAGAGAGCCCCCATGTGTTTGGCCAAGCCCTCTCTAAGAATTTACAACACTTACAACTTGATGGGGGAACTATCCTCCAATATGTGGATGATTTGCTCATTTGCTCCCACACTCAAGTGTTGGCCATCCAACATACTGTCCAAATGCTAAACTTTTTGACAAATCTAAAGCTCAATTGGTACAGCAACAGGTGTCCTACCTGGGAGTTATCATAACCCCTGGGAGACACCAGTCTTTCCCCAGAACTAATCCAAGCCATAATTAACTTATCCATGCCTACCACCCGTAAGCAAATGAGGGTCTTCCTGGGCTTTACAGGATACTGCAGAATCTGGATTCCCAAATATGGACATATTGCCCAACCTCTCTATGAGGCCCTGAAAGGCAAATCAGACTCCACTCCTCTTAATTGGGGATCTTGGCAACAGTTGGCTCTTAAGCAAGACACCTGCAATAGGTCTGCCCAACCCAGCCAAGACTATCCAACTTTATACCCATGAAAAAGAGGGCATCACTCTAGGAGTTTTAACAAAAAACTTGGGATCACTCCGCATCCCATGGCTTATGTTTCTAAATGGCTTGACCCCATAGCCAGAGGATGGCCACCCTGTCTCTGAGCCCTCAGGGCCCTACCCTTACTAACAGAAGAAGCTCTCAAAGTAACATTGGGAACACCCATATAAATCTTCACCACTCATCAAATTCCAGACCTCATAACTAATCAGGCATCAAATTGGCTCTCTGACAGCACACTTCTAAAATACCAAATTATACTAAAAAACCCTCAGCGTGCCTGGGTGGTTCAGTCAGTTAAGCGTCAAACTCTTGATTGCAGCTCAAGTCATGATCCCATGGTCGTGAGATGGAACCTGGTGTGGGGATCTGCACTGAGTATGGAGCCTGCTTAAGATTCTCTCTCCCCCTCCCTGTCTCTACCCCTTCCCCGCTTACATTTTCACTCTCTCTCTCCCTCTCAAAATAAATATTAAAAAAAAAAACCCTCAAATGTCAGTCTGCAATTGCAGGGTTGTCAACTCCACGACCTTATTACCAATCTGAAAGCATGACACAAAAGCCTTCCGTTCAGGCACAAAGATCCTTTCCACGTCCACAAAGCCTCGGCCTGACCTCACCAACAACCTTTACAAAATCCTGATGAAATATGGTTCAGTGATTGTAGTAGCTTCATGGAAGAGGGCAAGAGAAAAGCTGGTTATGCCATAGTGCCTATTCTACCATAGAGGCATAAGCCCTCCCAAACAGCTCATCAGCTCAACTAACTGAACTCATTGCTCTTACTAGAGCACTAGAGCTGGCTAGGGATAAGAGGGTTACCACCTACACTGACTCCAAATATGCCTTCTTAGTCTTCCATGTCCACACAGCCATTTGGGCAGAAAAAGGATCCCTCACATCCAAAAATATGCCCACCAAACATGCAACCCTCATAACCCACATGCTTGAGACTGTACACTAAGCCAAGGACGTGGCAGTGGTCCACTGCAAGGGTCATCCAAAAGGGGACTCAGAAATAATTCAGGGCAACCAGGCCACAGACTGGGCTGCCAAGGAGGCAGCCCAACAAGAGCCTCCCCTACAGGGGCCTTCATACCCAGCCCTCTGCCACTGCCACTGACCAAATACACAGAAAAGGACAGAGTCTGGACAAACAAAAAGGGATTTTTCCCAGATGACAGCAGATGGTATTCGTTAGATGGCATCTTGGCCGTTCCTTAAAATCTTCAGTGGAAACTAGTTAAAGCCCTTCATGACCCCACTGACTTAGGGGGAGATGCTTTATAAACTCTCATTTCTAGAACATTCCCAGGTAAAGGACTCTCCCAGATGGCTCAACAAATAACCTCCTCTTGTCCCACCTGCACATATAACAACCCCCAGGGCACCCGTCAGCCTCAACTAATCCAGCCTATAGAGAGGCATGGATCCCACCCTAGGGAAGCCTGGCAGATGGAGTTCACTCAGATGCCACCCTGCAGAGGAAACAAACACCTCCTCAGGCTTGTTGGCACTTCCATAGGGTTGATAGAGGCATTCCCTACATCGGCTGAAAGAGCAATTGAAGTAGTCAACAAACTTCTCCATGAAAGCATCCCTCGATTTGATCTCCCAAAGTCACTTCAGAGCAACAGCGGGCCCTCCTTTGTGGCCATCATGGTTCAATCCGTCTCCAAAGCACTGAGTATCAAATACCACCTCCACTGTGCTTAGAGGCCACAGTCCTCTGGGAAGTAGAAAGGGCCAACCAATACCTAAAAGATATTATTAAAAAACTCACACAAGATACACCACCAAACTGGAAAGAAGCCTTGCCAATCACCCTTCTCTATCATCGCATACTCCCAAGGAGGCCCTGGGTCTGAGTCCTTTTGAGGCCCTCTATGGATGACCTTTCCTACCTACAGACTTCCTGGTGGATCTAGAGACTCTAGGGATACAAACTCATGTTATCTCTCTATCCAAAGACCAACGGACTTTAAAGGAATATGGCCTAACAGTTTCCCCACCAAACAAAAGGCACCTCCTCTATATGAACCTGGTGACCAGGTTCTAATCAAGGTCTGGAAAGGTGGCTCTCTTGCACAGTTGTTCTCCAAAACAGACATGCCCTCGATCTGCTAACAGCGGCACAAGGAGGAACCTGTCCATTCTTGCAAGAGGAATGTTGCTTTTATGTCAATAAACCCCTCGAGGTCCAACAAGACATACGGGAACTTGTAACCGGGGCCACCAAACTTGAAAACAAATACACACAAACCCCCTGGTGGAATCCCTCCTCTTCCACATGGCAATGGGTTATATGTACCTTTTATTCCCCTCCTTCTGGGGCCTCTCTTGATATTACTCTTTGGACCCAGACTAATCAATGTATTAGTATCCTTTGTCTCCTCCAGATTACAAGCCATCAATATTCAATTGGTCCTCAATCAAGGATGTCAACCTTTAGATGCCTGCAACTCTTTCCCTTTCAGAAGTGCCTTGGATGGACACGGCCAGACACCATTGCCTTCTCTCCTCGACAGTCTGCAAGTGATGGACTCACTAAATCTACCCAACTCCTCCTAACAGTTCAAAGAAGTCACAGTGGTAATCTTCCCAATGCCCAATGATATGGGGTCCAGTCATTTGATGGGGGGCGGGGAACGTTAGGCAGTCAGCTGTGAGTGAGAAGGGATAAAGCAGGTGCTGGCCACACCCTCCGAGCCATCCTGTAGGGTTAACCGAACAGGAGAGGCCTAACCACAGAGCCTCGGTGCAACAGCCTCAAGGGGACTTCCAAAGAGCTGAACATGTGCACAAAAAGTGCGACTCGCCCTTAGGTAACTCTGAACCACAACAAAGCTTATTAGAAACTCATAAATATGCAATACACAAATAAATACAATTATAACAGAATGCATCATGGGTAGGCACATACACAGAAGCCAGTGTGTATAACCACCAGCTGTCCATCAAAAATGTCAAAGCCAAATTTACATACGCAAAACGCTAGGGCTTCTTGGGGCCATTGTCACCCGCGCTGTGACATTGGCCCGCTTTCTCTTTTGCAAGTGCACTATACTTATTTATTCAATAAACTCTAACTCCCTGTTACGGTCTCAGGTCCCCAGTTCTCTGGTGCATCAGGGACAAGAACTGAGCGACCCAGTAACAGTTGTTAAATGGTGATTTTTGGTCTATCATTCCTTCAATATATATGAGCCGGCATTCTTCTGAAAAAAACCTTTCTATCACCAGCAACTGATGATAATTACAATTCCTCTCAAAAAGACATGGTAAAGGGTTATTTATTTTTTTCACTAAAAAATGTCAGAGTAAGATGTTTGCATAACAATAGGCTCTAGTGGTGGTAAGCACTTCGTTTTTCTCCCTCCCTCCCCTCCTCCCTTCCTTCCTTTCTTCCTTCCTTTCTTCTTTCCTTCCTCCTCCCTCCCTCTCCCCTCCCTCCCTTCCTTCCTATTATTGTAGACTCATGGATTCTTATTTATTCATTGAGTTACTATTAAAGTCACAATTTTCTTGAACTTCAAAGAAGTCTAAAATTTGGCCAGTCGCAGGCCCTTCAAACTGTGTCTCTTGTATTTGTTTACTTTTTATTTGAAATAATTTCAAACTTACAGAAAAGTTACAAGAACAACACAAAAAGCTTTTTCATTTGTCACCTAGTCATTAACATTTTACATTTGATCTCTCATTCTCTCTCTCTTTCTGCTGTTTTTTTCCCTGAGCCATTTGAGTAAATTGTAGTCATGATACCCATTAACTATAAACACTTTAGTGTGCATTACCCTAAAACAAGGCACTGTCCTAGGTCTCTGCAGGACAGCTACCAAATCTGGAAATCAACAGTAATACAAGATTACCGTCATCCCTAACTGCTTCAGTGGCCTCCTCACTCAGAAAGAAGTTTAGTGCCCAGTTCTTGGTAGATGGGAGGCGTTTAGAATGTTACAATATGCGATCTAAAAACGAAATATCTGTTTCCTATGTAGTGTTTGCACTTCTGGTAACTGTCTCTAGAAATGGAACATTATTTCACTGAAAATTCTTGGATTAAGGTCTGGTGGAAGAAGATAATTGAGAGAAGTTAGCCATAAATCCAGTTCATTACTGTTGTTCTTCTCCAGCAAAATACATTCTTTTTCCATATAAGGACATAAACAACCACAAATAGTTACAGATTTACTTAAGACCCAGGCTTAAAAAGAAGATTCCCAAGCATATGTGGGGCCTTGCTGACTTTAAAACTGCTTTTACTGTACTTGATCTTTTGAGATGCAAACTTAGTTAGAAGGCGCGTTAAAGTTTTTGGATATTGTAAATGGGTTCCAGGTCTTGGTCTGTGCATAGCAAAAGTGACTTCTTGAGATAAGGGTGTGAGATTTTCAAAACAGTCTCGAGCTCTCAAGGGTCTGTAAAATATGAATACTGGTGCTTGCTCCCCCCGCCTTCATGCTAATGGGATTTTTATTATTTTTTTCTGTCTCCCACATGCTGCTTTAAAAAAGGGTTATTTTCTATTTAGTTTTTGGAAGTAACTTTTTAACAATGAGACCCAGTCTAAATAAACTGTGAGGTGGCTTAATTACTTATTAATATAATCTTATGAGATTCTTAAGTTACAACTGATATATGTAGTGAAAGATACATACATATATTATGGACATGTATCACTATATGCAGTTATACTATATGTGGCATAGATAACTAATATAGATATGTAAGTGATATATACACATATAGTTATACCGTATGTGACACATTATGATGATCACTTTCAAATCAAAACATATCACATATCACTCATGGATAAAATCGTTACATGCTGTAGATTCTAGGGCCATTCTATTTTAAACCCCTCCCATGATTTGTTACCTTCGGAGCTGGTATGTTACCTTTGGAGCTGGAATAGACTTCAGGTTTAAGGATTTGTGGCTTTCGTGGTCTTCTGTTTCTAGTGGCCATAGCAGGGTTATACCAGAAGCTTGGACTATCCTCTCTTCCTTCATCCCTTCCTTTCCTTCATGTGCTTACCCAAAGATCATAAACATGTCAATTCTTGACATGTAAGAGGCAACTGTCTTGCTGGCTTCCCTCATGGGCTTCTCTCTTCAGGAGTTTGCATTCCAATGCATTCCTTCCATGAATAATTAGGTCCCCAAACCTCCCGTCCCTGCACTCCCAATCAGGATCTGAGAAACAGCCTTCTTTTGGTGGCTTACTGGTTGCACTGCTTTCCATGTGAGTTTGACCTTAGTCCTTTCCTTCTGGTCTTCGGGTCATTAAGTATTTTATGATCGTTTCCCATTCTCAGGCCTGCCCACTCTTTTTTCCCAGTGTATCTGAGGTGCGAGATAAGCCACATGATTTTTTCCTTTTGTAAACACTTAGAAATATGTTCTGAACATGCACAGGGTAAGCAATACCTTTGATAGAAAGTATAAATATTTTCTCAATATATGTTTACATACCTATTGCTTAGCCATATGATTTATTTGCACTCGACGAATGAGGAAGCCAGTGTGCATCTCTGTTTAAAAAGCCTCGTGAATTTTTTCTCCTGGAAATCCTACTCTTTATAAGGGACACAGGCCCATTATGAAAATGTGCTGTAAAAACCCTAACCAGTGATCTCCGGTCATTGCCAAAGCGAAGGGACAGCTCCCATTTCGTGAAATGAATTTGTTTTGATAGCAGCCTCTTGGATTACATGCTGTTTACAACCCTTTGTTAGACGGAGAAGAGGGCCATATGCGAGCAGTGTGACCCACGTGACCACAGAAGAGCGTCAGTCCTTTCCATGTGCATAAATATGTCCAGCCAGTCTGCCTGGCAGGCATGCGAACTCGCGCTTCCCCACTTCCGGACCAACCAACGACTATTTTTACTTATTTATGACAGCCTATCTCCAAAAAGAATGTGAGGCAGCTTGCAAAATTGATTAATAGCCATCAGAAAAACAGACTTCAGGGCCAAAGTCGGATTTTTTATCTGGAAGAAAGTTTCACCACACTCAGCATCACAGTTGATCAATGCCAGGAGCGAGCTAAAAATTGCATGGGAAGACTCATTAATGCTCATTATGTACTTTCTGAGCTCCGGAAATACAAATGCACTTCAAATATTACATAATATCTCAGGTTACATCAACCTAGACCACTTGCCATCATGGAAATGTTGTTGACAGCTTCAGAAAATAAAGGACATCTGTGTAACAAAACATACAGCGCTTGTCTTTAATGAGGGCCACTCCTTGCCCGAATAAAAATCCGGTCCAGCTACAAACACACTTTTCTTATAAAAGAAAATAGGAGGTTCGGTGATTTGCTTTTTGCCAACCTGAAGAACTACCATACCCAGGAAGAGTTTTTTTTTTTTTAAACACATACAAAGATTTCCCCTAAATAAGACCTAGAACTTTGGGATGATATTGTATTTCCCAGTATGAATCTTTCAGTGTGGGGATCTTGAGCTGTTTTGGATTTTCCAAAAATGCATGTTGTAAAATATGTCCCAAATCTGAATACCCGTGTCCAGCCCTCGCCATTTCTTGCTTGGACTATTACAGTGGCCTTCCAATAGGTCTCCTTTTTTCTAAGCTCATCGAACTAAGGTCTGGTCTCTACAAGGCAGACACCGTAATCTCTGAAGATGGAAATCACATCACAAGTGCCTCTGTTCAGACTTTTCAAAGGCTTGCCATCTCACCCAGTTTTGTGATTTTGTTACATCCCCGACCTCTCCCTCTTAGCTGCTACTCTGATTCTAGCTCCTGCTCATTCCTTTTGCTCACTCTGTTGCTATTTATTATACTTCCAACATGCTGAGCCACTCCTCCCTCAGGTTCTTTGTACTTCTGTTCTCTCTACCTAGAACATTCTTCTTCCAGTTATCCCAAAAGTTTCTGCCTCAACGCCTTCAGGATTCTACTCAAATGTCATCTCACCAAAGGGAACCTTCTCTGGTCACCTTATATGAAACAGCACACCCTTTCTCTCTGTCAATATCTTGCTTTATTTTTCCTCTAATACTTTATCATCGGTTGATATATTATAAATATTTTTATTAGTTTGTTTGCTGTCTCTCTCTCTCCCAACTAGAATGCAAGCTCTATAGAGGCAGGATTAAGTTTTTATCTTTCTATATTCTGAGCGTTTTGTATTCTAGAAAGTTGCCTGGCAAAGTGCTCACTGTTTAATGAACAATTACATTTACCCACAAGCTAAGATATGGCATTTATTTGCTTTTGATTGAAATTCCAACTGAATGTGATAACACTGGTAAGGTCACACAGATCAAAAGTTCTGATCAGAAGTCATTTGGGGCGCTTGGCTGGCTCAGTTGGAAGAGCATACGACTCTTGATCTTGGGGTCGTGAGTCCAAGCCCTATGTTGGGGTAGAGACTACTTACAAAAATAAATAAACTTTTTAAAGAAAGTCATTTATAGCAGAACATCATTACCATTTTTTTTTATTGTCATCTCCCTAAGGGTATTTTTCGACATTTTTTCCCTAGTTACCCCTCATGAAATTTTAATACCACAGATATATTGAATGTTCTTATGTGCTGTATATATACCCACATATCTATATATCTGTGCTTTATGATTAAGAGTAA
Source organism: Prionailurus viverrinus (assembly GCF_022837055.1). NCBI lineage: Eukaryota > Metazoa > Chordata > Mammalia > Carnivora > Felidae > Prionailurus > Prionailurus viverrinus. The sequence goes on from NC_062564.1 coordinate 25,762,713, forward strand.
GATATTTTCACTCAGTCCATAAGAACTAATTTTTGCCCCTATTGTGAATGCATGATCCATATCTACATTGCCTAAAATTGGGAAAGCCATTACTTAGTATACTGCAGTTAGCCTGGTGGATAAAATCATCTTAAATATGGGGTCCAGGGGTGCCTGGCTGATTCAGTCAGTAGAGCATGTGACTCTTAATCTCAGAGTATGAGTTCAATTTCCGCATAGAGCTCCCTTTAAAAAAAAAGGGGGGAGGGTCCATAGAAGAACAAACAGTGGTCCTACTTGACTCTTTAAAAAAGTAGAGAAACATGTGAATAGGTGCTAACTTCCACAGTTACCTCGCTGGGCTATGTCTTCTATGTGCCAATTCTATTCCTTCTTCCAAGTAATTGACAAACTGTGGAAAACACAGGAAATACACTGCACACAGAGCCCCTGCCTTTGGTTTCCTGACTAGCTTGCAGGCTATATTGATTTTGATTGTATGCCTACTCTGTGTGCACTCTTTGTATTATTCAGTGCTTTAAGATATTTTCTCCTGCCACATTCATGAGTGAACTCAGACCACAAGCATGCAAGAATCAAACAAAAAGCAATAATAAAATAATACACATGAAACTATGAGAAGTCTGATATAATAAGGATTGTATATTTGCTCTTTATCAATGGTTCCTGACAGAGCCTCTAAAACCCTTGGAATATTCTGAGTGATAGGAGTGTTTCTGTTATTCATAACAAGCCCCTTTCAACCACAGGGGTTTATGTTGATCAAGTGGCTCTTGGTAGGTGCCTAGCTAGCTATGGGATGGGGGCTGGTTGCCCGGAACCGTGTGATTGGACGGTTGGAACTCTCATCCTCAGCCCCAGGACATGCAGAGAGAAGAGAGGGGCTGGAGATTGAGTTCAATGATTTCATCCTATGTAGTGAAATCTCCACACAAATTCCTAAATGGCATGATCCGCAGAACTTCCGGGTTGGGGGATGTGTCAAGATAACGTGAGGGTGGCACCCCGAGAGCCGGCGTGGAAGCCCCACCCCCACGGTTATACGTCGCCCCATGAATCTCTTCCATCTGGCTTTTCCTGAGTTGTCTCCTTTATGCTCAACTGGTAAGTGTAGGGAAAGGGTTTCCTCGCATTCTCTGTAGCAAATTCACGGGAATCCCTGATTTATAGCCAGTCGGTTGGATGTGCAAGTGGCACCCTGGAACTTGCACCTGGCATTTAAATGAGGGCAGCCTTATGGGACTGAACTTTTACCCTGTGCAGTCTAATACTACCTCCAGGCAGTATCAGAACTGAGTTGAATTGTAGGACACCCAGTTGGTGTCCAGAGACTTGGAGAACTGGTTGTTGGTGTGGGAAAAAGCCCACACATTTGGTGTCAGGATTGTTGTGAGGAAAAACACCCCAGAAGAAGATCTGGTGTCATCTTGGACAAGGACAAGGCAGTACATAATTAAGTACCAGATGACTGGTCTAAGAGCCCGTGATCTTCAGTGTCACCTGAGAACCTCCAGAGAGGTGCCCGAGAGGCTGCTGCAGGGATAGAGAAGGGGCAGGGTGTATATTAAATAAATGAGAGGATTTTAACCCTACCTACTTTGTCTTCCAAGAAACATTCTGATAAAATTTCATTTGCAGCAGGATTTAGGAGAGCATTAAGATTTATAAAAAACTAAAAAATACGTAAAAAAAGGGGGCACCTGGGTGGCTCAGTCGGTTAAGCGTCCGACTCTTGATTTCAGCTCAGGTCAGGATCTCACGGTTTGTGTGTTTGAGCCCTGCATGGAGCTCCGTGCTGACAGCGGGGAGCCTGGTTGGGATTCTCTCTCTTCCTCTCTCTCTCTGCCTCTCCCCTGCTTACTTTCTCTCTCTCTCACTCGCAGAATAAAGAAGTAAACTTTAAACAATAATAAAAAAAATAAGATGATTTAATGCGACATGAAACCACTTTTGGTGCTCACCCCAAGCGCTCCTGCACCTTCGTTTCCCCCGTCCCTGAGTTCTTGATTTTGCTTCATTATTAGTCAGTTTGATTGTATTGTCGAGGAATGTTTTTTTTCCAAAACAGGACGTGAATGATACATTTTTGAAGTTGCTGCATTTCTGAATATATCTTTATGTTCACTACAGTTTATGTACAATACAGTTTGGCTGACTACGACAAGCTGGATCTCAAATGATTTTGTCTTCATAGGATATAGGAGTTTCTTCTCATTGCCAGCTGTCCGCAGGTGAAGAGGCAGGTGAATCTTACCTGCTTTCCCTTTGTTTTGTAGGTGGCTTGTCTTTTGACCTGGGTAGGACTTATATTTTTTTCTATCCTTATAATTCAAAATATGTGCCAGGATGTGTCTCTTTGTATCTTTTACTTCACGTTTACCTGGAATTAAATGGCTCTTAATCGCCACTTACAGCTATGCAATCGCCTTCGACAAGTATTTTTTTCAGGCCTTTTTTCCAAAACCAACTCACCTGCGTGACGAGCTCAGTTCTCTTTCTTGACATCTTTTCACATCTATCCACCTTATTTTTATTCTGTGATAATGCAAGTGTGTTTCCATGGGCCTAATTCATTGTCTTCCACTCCAGTTGTGCCCTCCGCACTTCCAAAGATGATTTTCATTTTCCTGTTGCGTTCTTAGTGCCCTTTCAGTCCTTCCCTGTGCCATTAATGACCCTCTCCCCCTTTCCTCTATGTTACAGTTCTCTCATCTTGGGCTATTTATTTCTTCCACAACTTTCATTTCCTAGAAGCTTTGCTGTCTCTCATGCAACTAAGGGTGTTTTACTCCTAGTTTCTATAATAAATCGTGTTCAGAAGTTTGTCTTTCATTTGTCTTCCTGTGATATTTCCTTTCATTTTTTTTCTTTTCTTCTTTTTTTTTTTTAACATTTGTTCATTTTTGAGAGACAGACAGAGAGAGAGAGAGAGAGAGCACGGGTGGGGGAGGGGCAGAGAGAGAAGGAGGCACAGAATCCAAAGCAGGCTCCAGGCTCTGAACTGTCAGCACAGAGCCCGATGTAGGGCTCAAACTCATAAACTGTAAGATCATAACCTGGGTCGAGGTCAGAGGCTTAACCGACTGAGCCACTGGGGTGCCCTTCCTTTCATTTTTTGCAGGAAAAATTTTTATAAGCCCCATTTAGTTTTTGACTTTACTTGTAACAGTAGAGACTCATTCAGTGTTTGCCAATAGAAACATACCATAGATGAATCGCTGTTGTTCCCTGACCCTGAATGTAGATAATGAATGAATTCCCTGCTTAGATTATTAGGGGAGATAAGTTGATAGCTATTTCAGATTTCTAACTGCTATTCATCTACTGCAAAATAAAAAATTATTTTTTCCATCCCCAATTTCTCATTCTCTGTGTGAGAAAATGACTACATAAAACAGTTTCCAGGGTTGCACTTTCTGCTCCTACCCTTTGAGCTCTTTATGCACAAGAACCATAGCCTTCTCAAAGTGACGGAGGTGGCCGGTCTCCTCTTCTCCCTGGACACAGGCCAGTCTACCTATCTCAGTTCCCTTGCAGTTTGGATTCTAGCCAGAGGAATGAGTGGAAGTGATGTCTAGTGCTCCTAGGTCTGACCGAGCAACAGCTTCCCTGTGCAGCCCACTCTCCCTTCCCACATCTGCTCACTGGCTGTTGGGAAACAATAGAAGCCACATGTTTTTATTGAGGTATAATTGATATTCAAAAGACTGCCTATGATGGATGTGTACAATTTGATAAGCATGGGCTTACACACACATCTGTGATACCAACACAATATATAATAAACATATCCTTCAAAAAAAATCCCAAAGCATATCCATCACCTCAGAAGGTTTCCATGTGTCCTTTTGCTTGTGTGTTTGTGTGTGTGTGTGTGTGTGTGTGTGTGTGTGTGATAAGAACACTTCACATGTGGGGTGCCTGGGTGGCTCAGTCGGTTAAGCGTCCAACTCTTGGTTTCAGCCCAGGTCGTGACTCACGGTTCATGAGTTCAAGCCCCATGTGGGGCTCTGCATAGCTGGTCTGGAGCCTGCTTGGGATTCTCTCTGTCTCTCTCTATGCCCTTCCCCCGCTCTCTTTCTCCCTCTGAAAATAAGTAAATAAACTTTAAAAACAAAACAAAACACTTCACGTGAGATCTACCCTCTTAATACATTTCAAGGTGCACAATACCACATTGTTGACTCGAGGCTGTACGATGGAGCCCTAGAATTTATACATCTTGTATAACTGTTCACTTTACACCCTCTGAACTGCTTCCCATTCCCCCTACCTTTCTCCTCAAGAAGCCACATATTTCAGAAGGCAGAGCCTGTGGCACCTTGGATCCCTGAATCGCTGTGCACAGACCTTGCCTCACCTCCTCATCACCATCTTGCAACTCAATTTTGACTACTTTGCGAGGGAGGGAAAAGCTCTACTGTATCAACTGAAATGTCAGCGTTTATTTGTTTCAGCAGTGAACATACTTAAACCAATATACATTCTCCTCCTTCTCTTCCTTCCCATCGCAGTTATTTCCTGTGAGTGGCTGGATCTGGAGAGACATAGGCTTGGAGAAGAGGGTGGGACTCCCGTAGGTAGGATGACAGTGCGTAGGCTACCTGCCACACCACAAGGCTGCGGATAGGGACACAAGTCCTGTTTTCTGCTGTGTACAGCCTGCGGGTTTTGAGTCCTGTTCCATCATGAGGTATTTTCTTATACTTTAGGTGATTTTTGCTCTTTGAAGTGAAGACTGAAGAGGGAGTGAGGGAAACAGTGCCACCTGCATCTTCTCAATGCACCTTCATTTTCACTATTGGTCATGGGAGTTCGGTCCTCATTCCATGTGTGTTTTCCACCAGGCCTTGGTTTTGGTGATTCCGGTATTAAATTTTTATTTATTTGTTTGTTTTTTTGTTTGTTTGTTTTTAGTATTGAAGCGGACACCTCTTGGAGTACGTGGCCTGTTCCAGAGACGTGCTGTTTCTTCACGAACCTCCAATTTGATGCTCATCAGCCAGGGAAGAATTGGATGTTTCAAATAAGATGAAAGGGAAGACAACATTGACCTCGGATGGTAAGACAAGAATCAGTACTTTAGAACATGTTTTGAGCCAGTGAAATATTGTTTAGAGTGTTCTTACCATGATAATTAAATAACCACAATAGTGACACATTACCTATGAGTCATGTTAGACGGCCTATAGGTTATAGCTTTACCATAAATGACCTCTTTGGTCAAAAAACATCCCCTAAAAATTCAGGAAAAATACAAGAGAAAGCAAGTTAAAGAGTAGCAGAATAGAAAAAGCAAGAAAAAAAATCAGATGCATATAGTGAAACAATTATCAGTGGATGTACATTGCATTTATTTTACCTGAAACATTTAATGCCCTTTGTGTTTTAAAGGACAATTTAGGGGGCGCCTGGGTGGCTCAGTCGGTTAAGCGTCCGACTTCGGCTCAGGTCATGATCTCGCGGTCCGTGAGTTTGAGCCCCGCGTCGGGCTCTGTGCTGACAGCTCAGAGCCTGGAGCCTGTTTCAGATTCTGTGTCTCCTTCTCTCTCTGACCCTCCCCCGTTTATGCTCTGTCTCTCCCTGTCTCAAAAATAAATAAACGTTAAAAAAATAAAATAAAATAAAATAAAATAAAATAAAATAAAATAAAAATAAAGGACAATTTAGGGGCACTTGGGTGGTTCAGTCGGTTAAGGATCTGACTCCTGGTTTTGGCTCAGGTCATGATCTCACAGTTCATGAGATCGAGCCCCACATCGGGCTCCACTCTGACAGCGTAGAGCCTGCTTGGGATTCTCTCTTTCCCTCTCTCTCTCTCTGCCCCTCCTTGTTCACACTCTCTCTCAAAATAAATAAATAAACTTTAAAAATAAATAGATAAATAAATAAATAAAGGCAAATTATATTTTTAGACTCAAATAGTTCCTCATTTATTGTTTCTACTTTCCCTCTTTGACGCATTATCTTTACTACAGTCGGGATTGGTTTTTTTTTGTTGTTGTTGTTGTTTTCTATAAATAAGATCACATCAGTCCCCAACTTAAAACCTTTTGGTGGCTTTCCTTTCACTTGGAATAAACTCCAAATCCCTCTTACCTGCAAGATCTGGATTCTGACTCCTTTCCAATTTCTTATCATTTCACATTTTTCTCCACCCCTGCATTTCTTCAGCCACACTGGCCTTTTGTCAGTTGCTCAAATACACTGAATTCTTTCCCACCTTAGATCCTTTGCCCACGCCAATCCCTTGATGGTGCAGCCCTTCCCTGCACGCTTCCGATGGCTACACACATCTCATGTTAATGTCCCTCCTGATGTCAGGCCTCCTCTGAGCCCCTGTGTGTAAATTAGGTCTCCACTGCTAGATATTTGATTGTAGCAATGTATGTTTCAGAGCACAAGGCCACATTTGTTGCATTACTTGGTCAGTGCACTAGACAATCCCACTAGAGCAGAAGGGCCACGTGGTCAGTGAAGAGAACTCAATGCCATGGCCATGGCATTTAGTACCATGCAAGCACGCCGTAACTCCATAATATATATTTTTTAATTGTGGTGCAATACACCGAAAATGACCATCTCAGTCACTTTTAAGTGCACGGTTCAGTGGCAGTAAGTACTTTCACATTGTCGTGTTGTCATTCGGAGAACTCTTTCTATCTCACAGATGGGCTCAATACCTGGTCCCTTTAGTAAAGAGAAAAATCCTTTGTAATGTAAAAAAAAAAAAATCCCTCCCAATTTAACCATTAGAGAAGTTCAGACTTTAATATACCTGATTTTATTTTTTGGGTTTTTTTTTAGTCAAATTCTTTTTTTTTTTTAATGTTTATTTTTGAGAGAGAGCGAGAGGGGGAGGGGCAGAGAGAAGGGAGAGACAAAAAATTCCAAGCAGGCTCCATGCTGTCAGCACAGAGTGCAATGTGGGGTTTGATCTTACAACCTTGAGATCATGACCTGAGCCTTAATCAAGAGTTGGATGCTAAGCCAACCGAGCCACCCAGGCGCCCCCTATATATCTGATTTTCTTAACTAAGAAACACCTGTCAGGTAACCAATGCATACAAAAGAGCTCTAGGAATATTTATAGGGATAGACTGGGAAAATCAAATGTCACAGATAGCTCTGAGCAAAAAGGCTGAGAAAAATAATGTAAATAGGAAACTAGGTACATTAGTAGGTAAATAACATAGAAGCAGCATATACATTTAAACTATCTTTGGCCTGTAGATGCAGGAAGATCTTTTACAAATGAATCCTTGTTTAGATGCTGAATTTCCTTCTAATGTGGGTTCTCCGAGGAGCATGTGGCCATTTGATTACATAAACAAGTAATTGGAAGTGTTTTTACTCTAAGACAAGAAACTACCCAAGAGATCACTTGTATCTGGGAAGAGTCAGTTTGGTTCGATTCCTATGAGAGGCTTGCAAAGCTGCGAGATCGTTGATTGCTTTGGAACTCGTACTGCCAGACGAAATCCTGTAGTGTGCGTCCACAATGCTCAGAATATTCAACTAGGACTTTTGAGACTTGGAGAGGAGGGAGACATAAATGCATCCGAAAAAATTTTTTTTCAATGTAATAAAAAGGGATCAAAGCAAATTAGAGGCCATAGAGCAGATATGTACAAACAATTATATATTTATATAGTGTGCATAAATACTAATTAAAGTAAGTGGTGAGGGAGTGAGGGGAACTAACCTAATCTGGTTGGAAGAGAGTGTCCCCAAAAACAGTGATTTCATGGCCATGTAAATACTTTTCGGAACTAACACAATTATCAGGCATGTAGCTCAGATTACATACTTGACAAGGGAATCCTTCAGACCCGCCAGTAAGCTCTGTAAATGCCCTTATAAATCATTATGTCTAAAATATGTCATCGCAATGAATTTTTATAAGAGATCTTCACGAAGGTCACCACATATTCAGCCAGGTCAGTTCTTTTAAGCTCCAGGGGATTTTATCGTGGTTTAAATCAAACCCTAACTAATCAATGGGAATTAAAGACAGGCTCTCTTTTACAAGAGAGGCAGTAAAAGTAAATGAACTGAGTGCACATCTCCAGGAGGTATGTTCTCCAGGTGGAGAGTTTCTCATTACTAGATACCATCGGAAGGCAGCGCTGTCCTAAAGTGCTGAGCTCTGCAGTACTTTTCTGTTCCCATCAGTTAGCATAACATCATCTGGCTGCTGCTCTGGGTATTGATGTTATGTAAACATGCTTACGTAAGGAAAGGAGAAATAAACACGCAACCAACGCGGCCCGGGTTGCTGATCGATGCCAGAGCACGCATGTTTTGAATTGTGCTTTATACGCAACACAAAGCACTACTCTGATAAATTGGTACAATAAGTTGCAAGCTGTTTAGAAAATGGCATCAAAATACACAGCGTGGTTATGCATCTATTCCGTCTTAACTGGCTTGTCACTTCCTACGTAGATCCATCTGTATTCCAACTAGGCCCTAATGGTTTATGCTTATGGGACACCTGGTTGATTTCTTTCTCTAATGCAAAATTGTGTCTGTAGTAAAGCCATGTCTCTTTGTTAACCTTGTACTTGGAGATGATTGTCCTAGAGAGCCACTCCATCTCTCTAGTTCCTTCTCCCCAGAAATGCCCAGACGCATCCTGGTTGCTATGAAGAACCGTGGCTCCGGGTTTGAATCTAGACTCCACCTCTTGTTAGCTGTGCAACACTGAAGAAATTACTTAACTGCGGTTTCCTCATGGATAAAATGTGGGATAGTACCTATCTCAAAAGAGTGGTTAGCAGATTAAAGGAGATAAGGTAGCAGGGCCTGGCACACAGTAGCTAATAAGTGGTAGCTACTTTGATAATAGAACACCCCGCTGCATTTGATGATGTGCACACCAGCCTTCATGGTCCACTCCAGGGGGGCACTGTGAAGGAGCTCTCTCGCAAACATGAGCAGAGGAAGCCCCTCAGCCACAGCGCTGCCTTTGGTAGGTCCAAGGCCGCTTTCCCGTTCTTGCTGGCCTCACCTCCCAGGCCATCCTTTTTCTTTTTTTTTTAAGTTTATTTATTTTGAGAGAGACGGGGGGGGGGGGGGAAGGGCAGAGAGAGAGAGGGAGAGAGAGAATCCCAAGCAGGCTCCACACTGTCAGCACGGAGCCCGACATAGGACTTGAGCCTACAAACCATAAGATCATGACCCGAGCCAAAATCAAGAGTTGGACGCTTAACCACAGGAGCCACCCAGGCGCCCCAGGCCATTCTTCATATAACATAAGCCTGAGTGGACCTTCATTGCTTTGCCACCAGTCACTTACGGGTGGAAACCATCCCTGGGCAGAAATCACGAAGAGCCCCTGTGCTCCTACTGGGCATGTGCAGTTGGGTCAGAACACTGACTCAGTGACACACCCCCTCCCTCTTCCCTTCTTTCCCACTCACACCTTCTTCTGGAGCCCTGATGTCTGCTGTGCTGCCCGCCCCTTGGGAGCTTAGCTCTTATGTGTGGTGAAGGAAGCAACAGCTATGAATCATACTCCTAACCTACACATAAATTTGGGGAGGCTTGTTTCTTGTATTTGCTTAGCTTGCTTCCTGAGAAATGATGTCTCCCTCCTTTATCCCATATTGACTAATTTCTGGGCTCGCTGTGGCCATGATAACCTCTGGCCCTTGCAGACACTGTATAATTGGCCAGTTCTGTTCTTACTGCCGATCTATCACAAGGACAGTCTATGATGAAAAGAAAGTATCCGAGTTGGTCACTTTTTTTGACCTTGGTCTTGTTGTTGGTGAAAAAAGACTTGAGTTCCAATGCCTTCTAAAATTACTCCCAGGCATATTTTATTTAGACGTATAGAGGTTTGTTTTGTTTTAACAAAGATCCTAGTCAGTGAATGAAACATGTTTTAATTTACCTCCTACGCCCTAGGGTTATAGGGATGGCCAAACATAGGACATGGATACTGGACAGATGAGACCCGCAGAAGAATCGTGAGTCACATATACTCACGGCCTAGAGGAGGACACTGATGTCATGCGGGACCACACAGGAACAGAATGAGTAGCTAAAGGCTGTGGCAGGCAGACTTCGTAGTGTTGAGAGAGTGGGATGGCACCTGGTTCCCTCGGTGGCTTGTTTGAATAATTCTGCCAGTTGACAGATGACTGAAACCCATTCCTTCCAGATAAGCAAGAACTGCCTCTGGTTTCCTTGATAAGGATGGTTATTTGGCTGGGGACCTTATCCATGAGGTCCACTAGGACAGTCAAGCCCCCTCCCCCAATTTTACCAGATGGCAAGGTGGTCCATAATATAGGACCTTCATTTTAGGTCTTATACCAGACCTGTCAACATTGTGAACCTCTCATTCTGTTGGTGAAGAACACCAGAGCAAATGGATTTCCCAATGGTGACCATAATTTGCTACAGGACCTTATTTTTTTCCTACATGTGACCCAAGACTATGACGAGGTAATATTGTGAGAAAGCAGCAATCATTTGGTATCTTAAGGCAATAAGGCATATTATTTCATTTCCTTAAATATGTATGTTGTTCTATTCCTTCGATCTGGTTCCCAGTCATTAAGAGGGGAGGAAGAGAAGTTTAGGTTTCCCAATTTGGATGCCTTCTCAAAACAACAGAAAGGTATGTCATTTTCTTTTGTATTGTGTATCCTCTGCTTCACAACCTCCCCCCAACCAACCCAGTGCTGGTAAACAATTGTCTTTTCTTACATATTTCATGGCATATTTGTATTTCTATTTTTGGCAAAATTATAAAGCCATGGAGGCTCAGTGCATGCCCTATATTTTGCAAAGGTAATTATCAGAAGGATAAGAACAAGGGGCCATTGTCTCTCTTCTCTGTGCCTTAGGTTATACAGCACTCTCCATGCAATACAGCCTCAAAGAATAAAGTAGACTGTATATAGCATTATAAAAAACATCTTTAAAAAATCAAAAGGTTCGGGGCACCTGAGTGGATCAGTCAGTTAAATGTCCAACTCTTGATTTTGGCTCAGGTCATGATCTCACCGTTTGTGCGTTTGAGCCCCACATTGGGCCCCCGGCCTGCTTGGGTTTCTCTCTCTCCCTCTCTCTCTGCCCCTCCCCGTTTGTGTCCTCTGTCTCTCAAAAATAAATAAACTTAAAATTAAAAAAAAATAGTAAAATTTTTTAAATGAATAAGAAAAAGTTTCAACTGGTAGACACCTAAAACAGTTCCTGGCATACAGTAGCTCTTATTCCAACATTTGTTAATAAGTGAATGTCTACAGTAGGTATGATTGAAATGAACCAGCACAGAGTTCAAAAATATGAGCGCATCTCCGTGAAAAACCTACAGGGCTTACTTGCTGACTCTCAAGGTCAATTCTTTTCATGTGTGTTTGGTTGGTTTTTTTGATTTTTGAAAGAGAGACAGAGCACCAGCGGGGGAGGGGCAGAAGGGGGAGACATAGAACCCGAAGCAGGCTCCAGGCTCCGAGCTGTCAGCACACAGCTCCGTGTGGGGCTCAAACTCACAAGCCAGGAGGTCATGACACCAGCCGAAGTTGGAGGCTTAGTTAATGGAGTCGTCTAAGCGCCTGTAGGTCATTTCTTAAATTGGACCACATACCAGTGTTCTTCTGAGTGAAGATCGTGAATCATCTCCATCAGAATAACTTAAGATGGTTCTAGCTCAGTTTGTCTAAGGCCAAGAATCAGCATTTCAAGGAGCACCCCTGGGGATTCTTAAGTCCACTGCAGTTTGAGAATCTCTAGGCTACACTAGTAATTAAACATGTGCATCATGGAGAAAAGGAAGGACTGCACTAGAGATTTTTTTCTGCTTGTGTCCCTTGAACATTCTTAATGTTGAAATCCTACCCTACAAAGTGACAAAGATACTCGGAGATGAGGTCTTTGAGAGGTGATGAGGCCCTCATGAATGTATTTAGTGCCCTTATAAAAGACTCCCCAGAGTGACCCCTTGTCCTTTCTGCCATGGGAGGTTCCAATGTGAAGACAGCCATAAATGAGGAAGGGGACTCTCAACAGACACTGAATCTGCTGGTGCCAGTGATCTTGGATTTCTGAGCCTCCAGAACTGTGAAAAATAATGTATATTTATAAGCCAGTCAGTTTATGATATTTTTGTTACAGCAGTCCAAACAGTAAGAAAGGAGGTAAGAGATTCCTCTTCTGACCAGCATAGGCCCACGGAATCACTGTTTCAGTCTCAGTGTGAATATAAGTATTTTCAGATTCTTTCATCACCTACCAGACTCTTCTCACCAACACACATATACATGAATTTCATGATGAAAACAGATGTGCCTTTGAAGTGTGCTTTATGGTGGTGGTGTTTTTCTAATTCTTAGGATTAGAAATTCTCAGGGGGCGCCTGGGTGACTCAGTTGGTTAAGCGTCTGACTCTTAATTGTGGCTCAGCTCGTGATCTCGCGGTTGTGGGACCAAGCCCCGTGTCGGACTCTGCACGGAGTGTGGAGCCTGCTTGGGATTTTCTCTCTCTCCCTCTCTCTGCCCCTCCTCGGCTTGTGCATGCTCTCTCTTTCTCAAAAAATAAACATTTTTCTTAAAAACAGAAATTCTTAGAATGTGTCTTATTCACTGTTTTAAGTTATTTACTTAAATCTAAGGCAAGCTAAACTGGAGACACCTAGGTCTCCATGCTCTAACTCATTTGTCTTTTATCATTTGGATACAGATAATTTTTTAATAACACTATACATTTCCTGTTTCCTCAAGTAGTGTGTGCCACATCTAATTTGACTCCCGCTTTGAAAATTCAAATATTGTACAGGACAGTAGGGTACTGTTGACTTCAAAGCCTTTTGAGGCATTCTTTGCCCCTAGACAAACGGCCCCAGAATGATGAGTATCTGTAGGTCTTACGCCCGTGTCTTGTGCGGTTTAGGCCACTTCTGTTGTCAGACTTTCAGCTCTCACTTTTTCCTGTGGGCCAGTCTCTTATCTCCTCCAAATGTGTCGAAATGAGGAAATGTGTTAGACGCATTAATTCAAGTTTTGTGAAAAATGAGGATAAAGAGAGGCAGAATTGGGGACAAAAAGGTCCTGCTTCTCACCTGGGCTTTGGAATCTGGCCTTGGGCACTCCTGCTTTTTGTGTTCTTGGTCTCAGATACGGTTGCAGGGGTCCCCAGCCCCTGCCACACTGAGATGGCAGTGGCTGCCGTGCTGTCTCCTCTGCCATGTTGGATTTGGTGTCCACCTCTCTACTCTGTCCAGTAAGGCAGGCTTTGAAGTTCACCAAGAACCATTTCTGCATGAAGACCCCGAACTAGTTGGTGGTTCAGCTCCTCCCAGTTTGGGGGATAACCTGGACACCTTTGTGGTAGGGCTGAGACTGGTGTTTTCATGGGGGAGGAGCCTCCCGAGCTGTTGGGGCTTTTTCCTTTTCTTCACTCCTACTGTTAGGGAGCTAAAGAGCAGAAGAGGCTGATACTAGGGTTGTCTTGTCCTCCCCTATGGTGCTGAGGCTGACTTCCGGTGGAATTCTGTCCTTTTCCTTTCTCTCCCTCCAGGCTTCAGCCCTGGGCTGGGGGACTCCCTGGCTTCTGTCCCATTCATTGCGAAGCCTTTAACTTCTGCCACAGGCTTGCTGGTCGTCTCTGCCCTGTAGTCACCATGCATGTGCTGCCCGCAGGTGAGGGACCTGCGGCTCTTGGTCACAGGCTGCAATTATGCACTGGGATCAAGCACTTGCTCTACGTGAAGACCTCTGAGGCCACATCAGAAGCACTTGCATTGGCCGTGCAGGTTCCACTTCCTGCTGGATCTATGAAAGCCATTCCTGCTGTATGAATGTGCCCAGCCTGTGCTCAGATGCCCCCCTGTCTACAGCACCGACCATGGTGCCTGTCATGACCGCTGCTGCCCCTTTGTCAGGCACTGTAGACGCTCTGATTAGGAAAGACAGTGTGCTTTCATGAACATGGTATGTGCAGGAGGCATGTCGGATTCCTTCCCCCTCCGAATAATGAAAGGAGGTAGCCCCAAACACCTCAGGGATGATGGGGGAGGCTCCTGATGTGGACCTGATGGTGACCCTCTTGTCCACGTGGCTCCATAAGCACTGGGCTCTGCCTCAAACACAGGTATGTTCACTGTGACCTCTGCCGGCATGGCCTGGGTACAGCTGTAAGCCTCCACTGGTGGTCTTGAGGGGATAAACAAAGTTTTCCTAAGGGAAAAAAAGAAGAAAAGATCACTTTCACCTGAAGGGGACACAGCTAAAAGTTCAAAATGTAGCCACAATGGCAAGCTCCAGGGGGGCTGTTGTTTGTCAAGACTGACGTTGAGGGAAGCTGCCTGGTTAGCTCAAAGGTCTGTGTAGGTCTGTGACCTCTTCCCTGGGTGTCTCCACATCTGGCCTGCTTCTCATAGCTCGCAGCTGCTGGGGCCAGCAGATAGTATCAGGTGTTGCTGGGCTGGTGGATACGAGGCTCAAGGTCACCACTAACACACTGTGTATACATCGATCCTTTCTCTTCTGCTGATCTGGATAAAGTCTCTCTCAAAGATCGGTGGCTACTTGAATGAAGCACATTCTCCCTTGTGTGGTTGTCACCGCAGGGTCCCCGTGGAGGTGATAAAAATCCTCACTGAACACTCTTTCTGCTTTGTCATATCGGAGCACAGATTCGCGGCTCCTGGCTATCTTTCATCACGACAGCGCTCCGTGGCTCCTCCACACCCCCCTCACCACCCTGGCAAGCAGCCCACCCGTGCTCCCCAGGCCTCGAAGACAGGTGGCCGGGTCTGGTCTGCGCAGATTCCGTTTTGCTCCAGAACACCTCGAGGGGAGCAGCCAGGAAGCTCTGGGGGTGCTTTGCAGCCTGCTGGGGACGAGCCTGACATGCTCTGCCAGAGCAGGAGATGTAGGGCATGCTCAAGAGGGGCCTCCCCCAGCTGGCCCCCCAGGTCACCTCCACTTCTGCTTTGAAGCTGAAACCAAATGCCTGCTTCCTGAACCTCCCATTCAACCAACCCACCTTTAACCCGCTCCTGCCCATTGTGACCTACCACTGTCACATCTGCCCATTGTGACCTAACACCGTCACACCGCCCTCGCCCTCGGTCCTCCACCTGCAACTGTGGGCCGCTCAGGGTAGGGACTCCACCCCCCAAACTCAGAGACCCGCCCAGGAGGAAGCACATTGCACATGCGTAGACACCGACGCCCCAGGAACTGGGAAACCTTAGTGGCAGGGGAGGTTCTAAGTAGAAAATTAAAGATTTCACATGTGGGCCCAAACGGCGTGGTTTTCCGCTGGAAAATTATCAAAGGGCAGGAGATGTATTTGTTCAGCAATTACAGCCTCCCTGAGCTGGAAGGGACTTCAGAAACTAGGCATTACAACCGCTCATCGCACACAGAGTTGGAAGAACTTTCCCCGTAGGTACACAGAATCCGGGCGGCTTAGCCTCTGGGTGAGATGGGTTTTGGCATCACTGTGTTTATCACCGTGTACAATACAGTGCCCTTCAATTCGCACCGTCCCCGCGCTCGCAGACTTTTCTTGTACATATAAGTGACTCTTATATGTCACTTACATGACTCTTACATGTCAGGGAGAAGTGCTGACTCCTGCCTGGTGAAAAATCCGAGTATAACTTTTGACTCCCTCAACGCTTAACTACTGAGAGCCTACTGATAATGCAGTCTGTTAACACACATTTTGTATGTTATCTGTATTATATACTGTGTTCTTACAATAATGTAAGTAGAGAAAAAATGTTATTTAGGTTTGTTTTTTTGTTTTTTGTTTTTGTTTTTTGAGAGCGAGAGACAGAACATGAGCAGGGGAGGGGCAAAGAAAGAGGGAGACATAGAATCCGAGGCAGGCTCCAGGCTCTGAGCTGACAGCCTGGAGCCGGATGCCAGGCTCAAACCCACAAACCTTGAGATCATGACTTGAGCTGAAGTCAATACTTAACTGACTGAGCCACCCAGGCGCCCCAGAAAAGAAAATGTTATGAAGAAAATTGTCAGGAAGAGAAAATACATTTACAATACCGTACTGAATCTGTGGAAAAGAAGCTTCCTGTATGTGGAACTTCACAGTCCAAACCTGTGTTATTCAAGGGTCAACTGTAGATGGGAGCTTAGTAAAAGCAGCTCTTGCTAGCTGCATTGAGCTGTCTAGTTACATTTGGAGCCGAATAACTTGGCTACATCAAATTCAGGAGAAACAAAAATGGAGCTGTTCTATTACTCAAAATGCCTCTTCTGGTCAGAAAGGTTTGATCTAAATCTGGAGAAGCACTTTCTATGGGATAGGCCTAATTCTTTTAGGCCTGAGTTGATGTAATAGGGAGAATGATAAAGTGATACCTGGACAAATAAATCCTCTAAAGCCAAAGGCACTTGTAGCAAAGTTACCCTGGTAATAAATGCCTTTTCGGGAAGCTTTGGTTCCCTCCACGCTGGATCAGAAGCACTGTCACCTAACAAATGAGTCAGAGTCAGAGATCTCAGGTTCTGAATTTTATAGAGATCGGGGTCAGAATCAGATTAAATTAGTGGCCAGAATTCTCGGAGTTCATTTGAGCTAGTCAGGAATGAGAAGAAATTAACATCAACCAATACATGTGCTGATAAATATGAACATATTCCTATATTTTACAATCTGCTAACAGCTCAAGTCAAGACATTTTTGATTGCAAGGCATTTTATTCGAAGCTATTATGTGTTTGTGATTTGGTTTGCTAAGGGTGTTGATGGGACTTATTAGAACAACACATAAGAATGCAGGAACCAGGGGCACCTGGGTGGCTCAGTCGGTGAAGACTCTGACTTCGGCTCAGGTCAGGATCTCGTGGTTCATGAGTTCGAGCCCCACATAGGGGCTCTGTGCTGACAGCTCAGAGCCTGGAGCGTGTTTTGGATTCTGTGTCTTCCTCTCTCTCTCTGCCCCTCCCCTGTTCATGCTCTGTCTCTCTCTGTCTCTCAATAATAAATAAATGTTAAAAAAAAAAAAGAAAAGAAAGAAAAAGAATGTAGGAACCAACTTACCAGATTAGGTCCTCGGACCCTCCAGCCCAGTATTCTCTTATTGACAAAAGCACCAAAGGATGCATCATGGGAAAGCATCACTGTCTTTCTTGCTAACCTAAAGCTCCACTTGAGTCTGACTTCCCTCAGTAGTATTTTAATGTATCCATCATTCTTAAATTTGTTCAAAACCCTTTATTTTTGTGACAGTTTTCCATGCTGGGTGACAAGAGTCTATGTTGTCATAGACTCAATTTATTTCACTTAAGGTTGAAAGAATGTGACTTCATCTAGCTATTTCAGAATTGGAAAAGGGATAGAAAGAGATCCTTCCCCATTGTCCAAGGCCCCAAGCCAGCCTGGCCTAAAGCATGCACTTCACCCTGAATAAAGATGGTTTGTAATGCACACCCACCTGAGCATTCCATATCTTCCTCTTCCTCTGGTTTTCTCTTAACCCGAACCCTCCAACCTGTTGCTCATTCCACCATTACGTCCTTGCTCTGACTCTCTCGTCTGTACATTTTCATCTCCTGGTTATGAACTCTTCCGTCATCTGAGGTCCTTCTCTCTCCTTCTTTGGAGAACGTGTGGACCAAATTGGGACACAGATCATCTGGCCTAATCTAGTCACATGTATTTTCCTACCTAATCTGGCGGATCTCCTTCACCAGCTTAAATGCCCACCCCACCCAGATAACTTCCTCCAGCATTTCCCTTGATACACATCAGCCATTCTTTTACGAATTACAATCTTGAATTTTTGCAATTTAATAACTCAGATTCTGAAACAGTCACACAGGAGCTGAAAATGAGCCAGGGAAAAGTGCGTTGCACTTCTGGCTACATTCTGAAGGTAGAAGCAAAGGATTTGTGAGCCTAGTGTATGTGAAATATGAAAGAAAGAGCAGAGCTGAGGGTGGCTCCAGGATCTTTTGGCCCATACAGGCTTCCCACCGTGCCTTCTCAAATCTTCAAAGGCTTTCTACTATTCCCACTTTAGCAAGCATTTCTAAATAATAACAGTAGTAATAATGCTAGATTCAGTCCAGATTATTAGTGCTTTTCAAATTATTAAAGCTTCATTTGCTATGTTAGGTGGGTACACAGTTGCCTCCTGAACAATGCAGGGGACAGAGGCACTGACACCCGCCCCCCATGCCGTCCAAAACCCACGTGTAACTTTTGACTCCCCCAAAACGTAATTACTGAGGGCCTACTGTTGACCAGAAGCCTTACCGTTAACATAAACATTTGCTTAACATATATACTGTATGTTATATGTATTATATACTATATTATTACAATAAAGTAAGCTAGAGAAAATAGTATGAAGAAAACCATAAGAAAAAACACCTTTAGAGTACTGTATTGTATTTATTGGGAAAAAAATCCACGTGGAAATGGACGTGCACAGTTCAAATTTGTGTTGTTCGACTATATATTTCTTTGATTTCTTGATTTGTGTATACGTATATATAGTTGAACATAATTTTCTTTTTATCTGTTTCCATTTGCAAAACTATTTCTCTTATTCTAAAGAATACCACAACTCAGGGCACCTGGGTGGCTCAGTCGGTTAAGTGGCCCACTCTGGATTTAGGCTCAGGTCCTGATCTCATGGTTTGTGGGGTTGAGCCCTGCGTTGGGCTCTGTACTGACAGCATGGAGTCTGCTTGGGATTCTCTCTTTTTCCTTTTTTCATCTTCCCTGCTTGCTAGCTCTGATCTCTCCCTCTCAAATAAATAAATAAATAAACACTTTTTTAAAAATACCCAAACTGGTTACTTTAGGAGGAGAAATGTTGATAGCCTGGGCCAGGGTGACTGCGGGGAGTGTGGAGGGGGTGTGGGAGGGAGCAAAAGGTTAGGGAGCAGAGTGAGCAGTGAGGAGGGGTCAGATTGTCAATACAATCTGCAGGCAGAACCCAAAAACTTTTCTGGCAGACCAGGTGGGAGGTATGAGAGAAGGAGAGGAGAAATGAAGAAAATAAATTGTCCTAGTGTCTTAGTGGTAAATGTGTGTCCATCACTAACAAGAATGAAGAATATTAGGTGGCATCATAATTTGTCAGTGACTCATTCAACAGTGACTAGCTAGGGTCTTTTCAGTGCCCTAGGTGTTAGAGACACATCAGTGAACAGGATGGGCAGAAAATCCTAGCTCTTGAGGAGTTTACATTCTCCAGGATAGAGACAAATAATATAGATCTCTATATAAATATAACATGTCAGATGATGGTAAGTGCTAAGTGCGTGGGGGCAGGGTGCGGACAAGGGAGGAGGAGAGAAAGTACCGGAGGAATTCATATGTGGTTAATTCTTAGAACTTGTTGAATAATACATGGCATTTATTCCTGCATCTATTTCTTTTTTAACAGCTTGATACTGGGAAATACATTCATTTTATCAATTTGACTACCATGAAATGGAATATGGGTTACATACTTAGTATTTCTAGATTCTTTTGAGTATTGGAAAGAAGAATTAATGGTGCCCGTGGTAAGGGTGGTGCCCCTTTGGCACACTGACAGTGTTCCCCATGAGGATAGCAGAATATTTTAATAATCAGTAGTAAACTGCACTTGGTTAAGACAGTAGTCATTGCAGACGATTGGGTTTCGGCATCTACTTAGCATCACCTCTATTTAACCTACTCAGGTTGTCCTCATTAGGGCTTTTCACTTAGAACACCATTATAGCAATCATATACTGTATTTTTAGCATCTTATATAAACTTCCCCACAAATGCCCAAGTTATATAACCACCCCCCCCCCCCAGACTTTCCTCCAGCCTCTCACGGAATTACAGTAGGGGCGAGGAAGTGCGTGTGGTGGGGGGATCCCGGTCCTGTGACAAAAAGTGTTCATGTCCCAGAGACTGGTTCCCCCTCCCCTGGCCAGGGCTGGGCGTGTATCAACAAAGTGTGCTTCCTGATACCTTCCTCTTCTATTCTCAGCCTTCCCTCTGCTATTACATTTTCATCAGGTGTCACGTTGCTGTGTTCCTGAGCTTGGAAGGCTCTCTGCCTCCTCTCATTGTGTTCAAACAAACCCCTGGGGCTCAGCTCCAGAAGTAGAGGCACCCAAGAGATCGTTCCATTCCCTCATTTTACGGATGGCAAATGAGGCTCTCTCGGGGCAGCCAGACGACTTCCTCCCAGACACAGAGGGACAAATACGGTCAGCACCAGGTCTCTGCATTGCCTCTCCATTATGACTTCCATTAAACCAGGAGCTTCTCAGATCTCAGTGTTCTCATCCACATAAAAATAAGGGGTAGGAGAGGTGATGTCTGAAGACCTTTTCTTCTGTGCATTATGTACAGATATGCTATTAGGTGTGTACTGATTTTATTGGACTTTAGAGTTTACGGTTTCCAATGCATTGACTAGGATGTAACCAGATGAAATAAATCAGGAAGAGGACATCATTTTGCTTGGCTCTTTAAAGCTCAAATTCAGTCTTTTTTAATGGTAAGAATGTGAAGAAACAAATGGTAAATTCACCCACGGCAAAAAAAAAAAAAAAAAAAAGGCTCAAATACACATCTTCAGCTGACTCGTGTCCAGGAAAAGCACTATGTTACGTTATTCTTAAATAGGAGTTTACCTAACTATATCAGGAAAAGTCTCCTTCTGGTGTGGCGGGGGGAGGGCAGGGATATGAACGGAATGATGGTGATAAGCATTTTCCAAATTAGGAAACAGATATGCTTTTCTTCTTACTCTCTTACATAACTGATCTATTTTAGAAGACAACACTAAAAAACTGAAATGAAATACAAATCTCATGATTTTACTACTTGGTTAGCTGAGACAGAAGCAAGTAATGCTCGGAGGAAGAGAGAGGAGAGCTTCACCCTTAGTGTTCTCCTCCTGGCCCCCGGGGGGGGGGGGGGGCGTATTTCGCCGGCTCCCTCTTCTCCAACTGCAGCCTGCCGGGTGAGCCAGAGACCAAAGTCCGAATTTTAGAACGTGAATGAAGAAAGGTACTAATTTTCCTCTCCTCTTAATCTAAAAAGCAGTCACATCAAAGTGCATATCCTCTTGTGGTGGCACGGAATGATGGAAGAAGGACCTGTCTCGAGCCGGTGATTGTCTTGCCCCAGACTTCCTGTTTCAGAGGGAAACTGTGCAGCACACAAAGGCCACAGAGGCAGTACAGCCTCTTACATAAATAAGTTACATAAATGAGAACCAGTTATGTAAATGTATAAACCAGCAAACATGAATTATAACCATTCACAAATGCCAAGGAGATCACGGCAAGATTCCTCCCACAGTCCCATTTTTTTTTTCCCCTCTCACATTATCGTAATTGTACCACTTCATTTCACACCAGAATCAGATGTGGTTATCTGTCACATTTATTAGGGAGAGAAGCTCCAAAGGACAAATGATACTTCACACTATTTTCTGAACCATACATTTTACTTTTGGGGGAAATTCCCTAATAAAACCAGATTTGAACTGTATGTGATAAGAAATATAAGCATATTTATGAATTTGTTATACTTTGTGTATAATCATGAACTTATGTATGAAGTATTTACTATTGTACATTTTGCAAGCTGTTGTTAAGGACCGGAATGTATCACAAAAACTCAATATCCACCTACATATGGATATTTGTTTAACCACTTAGGGTTTCAAGTCTTAAATGAGTATGTGAGCATCTGTGTGAAGTCATTCTTCTGCTTATCGAAGGGGGGTAGTACCATGGTAGGGAGGTTAGCATTAAATTCAAGGTTATGCTTATGAATTAATCCCAATATTCCCCACCTCAAATGATGAGGAGTTGCTCCTGTATCTTGGCCACAGTTTGTTTCAGGTGCCATGTGGATGGTACATGAACCTGTTTGCTTCTGTGTCCTGTTGGAACAGAAGCCTCAATTTTTCCTCAGCTAGCTTTTTCCTTGTTCCTTTTAGGGCAATAGATCTACATCTTTTCTGAAGTTACAGGATTTGCTCATTGTGTAGTAAAAACATATGTAACTCAAAGCAGTTTTGAGCCCAACTGCCTGTTCCATATAAAGAAGGCTGTTAATTAAACGTTAGCCAATTTCAGGCATAGCATGCTCAGGTTAACATTCCATTTACCAACTTCCTTTATTTTGAAAATCTCATGTAATATATTTCTAAGATCTAACATAGTGACCCAACAGTGAAATGAGAGGAGAGAGCAGGGCCTCTGTATATTATTAGCTGTGTGATTTGAGACAGGTAACCTTCCCTCTCTGGGCCATTGTTTCTAACCGTTTGAAAAAGGACTAAAAGTTCTAAGTCACTTCCAGCATTAACACTCTAGTAGCCTATAATTAAATCTGTATTTTCAGCTGAGAGCTTTACACTCGCTGACATCAAGTTTAAAGGAAATTTAATCCATTATACAAAACCCAGATTGTCTTTTTTCTTCCGTTGGCAATACTTGGGTTGTAGTGGTATTGTGACCGCCGTAGGAAAACTATTCATCCTGGTGTCTTCTCTTAAAAATGCCAAACATAGGACTTAGCCAGCTGTGGAGCCCCGAATGAGATGTAAAGAGTACGTCTGATACCTTGGGAACCTGTGGGCTTTCTTCCTCGAGGTAGGGGTGGGTTTTAAAGTGGAAAAGCAGCAGTAACTTGCCACCATAGAAAACTGTCTTGCCCTCTGGAGGGAGTCGGCTCAGAAACATGGGTGGGGTTATTTTGTTTCTAAAGTTGACCTAGTCTAGACGTGAGGAGTCACAAAGTCATCAGACTGACTTTGCGCATTCCTAGGCCCTCTGCCTCTACATGTCCATCTGTAACTTGGGCATAAAAAAATGCAGACGTGCACCTGACTACTACTCCGGGAGGCTCCCGCCGGCCAGGAAAAGGCGAGTCGCCACTCAGGAAGCCCGGTGTGTCAGGAGACTGTTGGTGATCTGGGCTTTAGTCCCGGGAGGCCAGACGCCTGGCAGAAAAACCGCCCACCAAGCAAGCATCAGGAGAGAAGCCTTGGCAGGTGAGGGTAGTTGTCCCGCGGATTGGCGACAGGGGCGGAGGCCTGGGTTCCAAGAGGCTTTGTTCAATTACAAGCCAGGCCCCAGTTTCGGGAGAAGCCAATTAGATCCCCGCTGGGGGATCATCTGACCTCGCGTTCCTCCCCAGGAGGGGCTTCGTAGGGGGCGGGGCCAGGCGCGAGGCTCCTCCGGGACCAGGGCGCCGGCCGTGCGGGGGAGTCCCGGGCGCTTTAGCGAAGCCCCGCCCCGCCTCGCGCCCGCCAGGCCCCGCCCCCGGGGCTTCCCGGGCGCGCGCCGCCCCGCTGTGTCCGCGCGCCACGCCCCCCAGCTCGCGGGCCGCGTGCGGAGCCGCGCGCCCCGGAGGCTCCGCGACCGTGGCGGCGGGCGGCGGCGGAGGAGCAGCCCTCCGCGGGCCATGTCTTCTCCGGTCGTGGCGAGGAGCTCCCCCGGAGGGAGCCAGGAGATGGCCCCCACGCCGCGGAGCCGGGGCCGGTTCTGGGAAGTGGGCGGCGGCAGCGGCGACCGGCTGGAGCGCGCGGCGGCGGAGTCGGAGCGCTGGGAGCTGCTGCTCCGCCGCGGCGAGCTGCTGGCGTTGGGCGGCCACCTGAAGGGAGCGCTGGAGGCGTACGCGGCGGCGCTGCGCCGCGGGGCCCCGGTCAGGCCCGAGTGCCTCGGCACCTTGGTGGACTGCCTGGTGCTCAACTACCGGCTTCGCCACGGGCTGGGCTGGAGCGCGACCCTCGGAGCGAGCGCGGACCCCGGCGCAGGCGGGCTGCTCAGCTGCCTGGGCTGCCGGGGCTTCCTGAACGAGCCGGTGACCGTGCCCTGCGGCCACAGCTACTGCCGTCGCTGCCTGCGGAGAGAGCTCCGCGCCCGCTGCCGCCTCTGCCGGGACCGGCTGCCGCCCGCCGCCGCCACAGATGCTGAGGGCACCACCCCGCGGCCGCCGCCTCTGGCCGCCGCCATCGCCGCCTCGGGCTTCAGAACCAGCGTCGTCCTCAACCACCTGGCCGAGAAGTGGTTCCCGGGCCAGCGGGAGCGAGCCCGCGCGGCCGGCCGGCTCGGGGAGCTGCTGCACCAGGGGCGCTACCGGGAGGCCCTGGCCGCCGCCTGCGAGGCGCTTCGAGCAGGTGACCGCGCGGGGATGCGGCGTGGGCCCGGGCGACCCCACCCTCCTTTCCCCGACGGGCTGGCTGCCCGGCGTCTCTGCCTCCCCGAGGCTGCCTGACTCCCGTGCGTGGGGTTTCGGGGTCCTCGAGGGTGTGGGAGGGGGCGGCGCCCCAGGGTGCTTCGGTCACAATGGGGATCGCCTTCGGAGCCGACTGTGACGCGGCGCGGGGAGGGGCGCGCAGGCTCGGGGTTCCCTTGGCCGCGGCCCTGCGGTCTGAAGCGGGCGTCCCGAGCGGAGCGGGGGGCCCGGTGGAGGCCGCCGGAGCGCGGGATGGGGTGGAAGTTGGGCGAGCCCGAGCGGCCGCTCGCTTCCTGCCGCGCTCTTTCCGGTAATTAGCCGGCCGGGCCGGGCCGGGCCCGCCGCCGGCAAACGACAGCCGGGGCGGGGAGAGGATCTCCCCACCGGAGGATAGGCGTGCAACGTTTACCGTCGTCTCGCACGAAAGTCATTGGGGCAATTGAAGCCGCGGGAGGGCAGAATTGCATAAGCTGGTGGGGGGGGGGGGTTGTGTAACGGGTGACGTCCGGTGGGCGTGGCGGGAGCTCGGCGCCCGCACCCAGCTCCGGGAGGCCCCGCCGGCCCCTTGGCTTGGGGCGGGTGTCGGAGCTGCCCGGGGGTGTTAGGTCTTACCTGAAACGTCTGCAACCTTGGTTGCTCTTGATGGTTTACCTGCCTATTTCAAATAATACTTATTTCATAAACACACGTGTGCTTACTTTCAGAGCACTCCTAGTTCTCGGTAAAGAAAAAGAGGTAGTCTCTGATCGAGTTCTTTGACACGCTTTTGTTTGCCTTTCCACTCTTGATCAAGCTGTGGGGAAAAGCCTTTTAGGTTTTTTGTTTGTTTCTTTGCCTCCAAGAAGCAGCATTGGCTTCCTAACCTAGGTTAGCACTCTTAAGGTGGTTTCGGGCTGCCAAAGGGGACCCTGCCGGACTTACCTAGGTGAAATGAAGATTACTTTAAGTCAATCGGTGGTTCTCTACCAGAGGTATTTTAGCAGCCCCCCCGCCCCGGGGGACATTATCTAGAGCAATATCTGGTGATAACTGGAGACACCCCTTGTGGGTGTAGTGCTGGTACATGTGTTGGGTAGAGGCTAGGGATGCTAACATCCTACAGCGCGCAGGACAGCCTCCCACACAGTTGTCAGGCCCCAAATGTCAATAGTGTCACTGTTAAACCTTGTGTTAAATAAGTATATTGCAAGAGTAGTGTCTTTATTGGCATGAAATAATGCTTGAGGGAATTATCCCCGAGAAAACAGACGTCTAAAATATAAACCGGTATTAGGTAAATTTATAAACTGTGTCACCAAAACGATCTTTTTGCAGGTCTTTTATCCTAAGTGCTTAGTCATTTTGAACTAGTGACAATACATTGAGTTACTTAATACCTTTGGAGTTCAAAGCATAAACTTGGCACATGTTCATAGTCTTTCAGTATCTTTATGGGAAGTGTAGGCAGTTATAAAATGGAATAGAATGATAGAAAGAAAGAGAACAACAGTATTTGGAATACAGAATTCAAATACAGACAGCTCTGCCTCTCTGGGTAAATGGAGCATGAGTAAGGAAGCACAAACCATCTAGGCCATGGGCCTCGTTTCAACGATGAAGCAGAAGCTAGGGCAGTGAAATGACTTGTCCAAAGTCACACAGCTAGCTGGTTTTAGAGGCAACATCATATTCTCCATTTCTCCTAAATGTTGCACCAGGGCCCATTCTGCCCTTATAGCTCACCCAATGAAAAGTGTTTGATACAAATTTCCAGGGAAGTTTTTCTCTTTCTTTCTTTCTTTCTTTCTTTCTTTTCTCTTTCCTTCCTTCCTTCCTTCCTTCCTTCCTTCCTTCCTTCCTTCCTTCCTTCCTTCCTGTCACTCGTATAAAACAAAGGATGAAACTTATGGACAGCACTATGCAGTATTAATTACTAATTTGACCTCTTAAATTAGACACTTCATAAAAATTTATATCCTAATCTACAGAACAGTGAGCACATTTACTAATTAAGGTCTGGCTTAATATTCTCTAACCAGTAATCTTTTAATTAAGGAAGACTCTGGGCCTTGGGTTAAAGACATTTTTTTTTAACAGAAAAAAAAAAAAAAAAGACCTTTTCTCTCCTTTTTCCAATTTGCATGGACTGCCCACGGGGATTTTGCCTATTTAGCTACTTAAGTCTTACTTTGGCAGAACTAGAACTCAAGTCTTTTGACTTTCACCTCATTAGCTTCTTTTCCCTTATTCTCTGAGGTCTTTCAAAAGTCATGAATTCCATACTGAAAAGTGTGTCTGAATGTTACTAATGAAGAAAAATTTTTTTCATCCCTTAAATTTTTAGTGCAAAGTGGGAAGGAAAAAAAAAAAACCTTACAGCTAACAAATTGTAGTTGGTCAACTATAGATACCAAGTGTTTAACAATATATGGGGTAAATAAAAATGTTTAGTAGAATTATACATCTGTATTATTAGGCTTTGACTTTTCAGAGTCAGCTAGTTCGCTAGATAGGCATTTGAAATGTGTTTATATAATTGTACAGTTCTGTGGTTACTAATGATAGATACTTTTCATTATTGCTGATGAGAAGAAAGACCACTATAATTTCTTCATAGAATTCTTATGATGAAAGAACTAAATACTATTAACTAGAAAAAGATAATCTAGTCTACAGTTAGCCCACACCCGTCCAAATTTATCCCTGTTGACAAGAAAGGCAAGCTTGAAAACCTTTGCCAAAATCAGAAGTTTCCCATTGAGATTACATAAGTTTCTGTTGAATTGAAATATATTTAGATAACATTTAATCTATTGATCTTTTGGTATTAACTCTCAGATGTTTCATAACTTTCTGTCTGTTTAGTATTCAGGAATATTATGTAAAAGTCTTTTCTACATGGAATCTTTATACATAAGAGCCTATTGAAGTGATCTCACTTTGCTATGCTATTTTCCTTTTATTTTTAATAAATTTGTATGCTGGCTTGCCTCTTCCCTGTGTACACCCCTCTCACCCAAAGAACCATATAAGTAACAGTTTGAACTGATTAAAAGAAAAAAATAAAGGTCATAAGGGGGAGAATAGTGTATTTAAAATACTTGTAAATTTTTGTCTTTAAAATTAATTATGTAGTTCTTACCTGTTAAGCATTTAAAAAAAATTTTTGTATCATTTGGTCTTCACAAAGAATCCTCAGAAGGAAACTGAGGCATCTAGAAGTGGAGGTGCAGTGTGGCCTAGTGGTTAAAGCTAGCTGACTGCCTCGGTTTGAATCCCAGGGCAACCTTCCACTTACTCTCTGACCTTGGGCCTGTTGTCTAACCTGTCTGTTTTGGTTTCCTTATCTGAAAAAGCGAGAATGGTATCTGCAAGATAGATACCAGTAGTAACAGCTACCTAGAGCTGTTGGGAGAATAAATGCCTAGTAAATAGTAACAAAAATGTTTTTAAAATATGAAAGTTGTGCTACAGCCAGAAGGCGATTTGGCTAAAATTAAAATCTAAACTTTGTAATGTCAAGTCCTGTTCTTTTCTGTCTACCACATTAATAATATTACCCGAGTGAGGGTTGAATCTTGATTCTAGCCTGTATATGTGAATTAGTAACATTTTTAGCATACATTGATAAAATACAGATACTACAAGGCTTTAGTTATAAAAAGAATAGTCAGATTATAGGTATCTACTGAATACATTTAAAGAAGATATGAAGGTGTTTAATATCTTAACTAGGTTAATGTGAAGAAATTTCAATTTATTTTATCAGTAAACTTCTGCGTGTCCTAACTTACTCTGTAAGACACTTGAAACTGTAAACACTTGGACGTTTATATGATGTTTCCTAGTTGACAAAATATTTTCATTTC
The DNA here is from genome assembly GCF_022837055.1 of Prionailurus viverrinus. NCBI lineage: Eukaryota > Metazoa > Chordata > Mammalia > Carnivora > Felidae > Prionailurus > Prionailurus viverrinus. Next base: position 25,790,744 of record NC_062564.1, read on the forward strand.
CATTATCTTAACTGGTCCTTAGGAAAGCTCATGTGATTTAGGAGGGCAGCTTTCGCATTGCTAATTCACAGACTGAAGATGGGAGCTCCAAGACTTTTCAGTGACTTTCTTGAGGCAAGTAAATAACCAAGTTGGAACTGAAAGGTAGAAGCAGTGGATATTGCTTCTAAGACTAAAATTGATATAAAAAATGAGCATATAGGGGCCCCTGGGTGGGTCAGTTGGTTGAACATCTAACTCTTGATTTCAGCTCAGGTCACGATCCCGGGGCCCTGGGATCCAGCCCTGGGTCGGACACCCTTGGGCTCCGCACTTAGTGTGGAGCCTGCTTAAGATTCTCTCTCCCTCTGTCCCTCTCCCTCTTTCAAAAAAAATTAGCATAAAATCAGATCTCAAGTATCCATACTGTCTTTTCAGCAGATACTTACTGAGTACTTAGTACATAAACGGCATTGTTTTAGGTGCTGGAAATATAGAAGTGAACAAAATAAAATATCTGTCCTTACAGAATGTGTATTTTTTTGTGTGTTTCCTTTAAAATTGTAGCAAATTGGTATTTATTGAAAATCACTACAACAGGGGTTTATATTGCTAAATTGACTTCTAACAAACAGACCCTATAACATGGTAGATCTTTGATTCATCCTTTCTTTAAGGATGTTACTTTAACTTAAGTTTGAGGATTTTTACAGTGCCTCAGCATCACTACAAGGATCAGTTAAATGGCATACTCTTATTGATACAGAAGATGGGAAAAGGGGTTATGTAAATATTATATTTTCTGTTTTAAATAATGCCATTTTTTATCTTTTTTGATTCATCAGACAATGAAAAATTTACCAAAACTCCATTGTCTTAGATTTCTAGTTATTTGTACATTAACCTTTGGTATATTCAGAATTGTTTTTCTGTTTAGTGGAATATTTCTAAGAGGCTTAGATATATTCGTGTGAAATTTTAAATGAATTTATATAGTATTCTACCACTCGCATTGGAGAGATATTTTTCAAAATCGTACTGTGTTTTACTGTACAAGATGAATGACTTAGACTCTAAAATGCAATACGGAAACTTCTGTTCAGATTTCCCCCACTTTGGTAGAATAGGATCAGTCTTTTTTTTTTCTTCTCCTCCCTCTCTTTTTTTTTTTCCTTCACCTTCCTCTCTCTCTCTTTTTTTTTAATGTTTATTTATTTTTGAGAGAGAGCACGAGTCGGGGAGGGGCAGAGAGAGAGGGTCTCACAGAATCTGAAACAGGCCCCAGGCTCTGAGCTGTCAGCACAGAGCCCGACACAGGGCTCGAACTCACCAACCGTGAGATCATGACCTGAGCTGAAGTTGGACTCTTAACCGAGTGAGCCACCCAGGCGTCCCTCTTTTTGTTTAACTTATTTATTTTGAGAGAGTGTGTGTGCGCATGCCACGTACATACATTAGGGTTTGGGGCAGAGAGAGACAGAATCCCAAGCAGGTTCCATGCTGCCAGTGCAGAGCCAGATGCGGGCCGAACTCCCAGACCCAGAGATCATGACCTGAGCCAAGATCAAGGGTCTGGCGCTTAACTGACCGAGCCACCCAGGCGCCCCTCTTCTCCTTTTGTTCAGTCTGCACTACTGATCCCTAAAGATGTTGCTCACTGGCAAAGATCTATTTGGATAAAAGAAAGTACTTTTCCTAATGCCTTGTATCAAGAGCAAATCTCACTGCTATCCAACTTATTTAGAAATGTTTTGTAATACTAACGTTTATTGAGCATTTGTGTGGCGGGCATTGTGTTGTCAACATGCGTGGTCTTACGTAGTCTTCACGACAGTCAGAAGATGTGTCACCAGCATTCTCTAGGTCCTCAAAGAGACTGAGGTTTAAAGAGTAAGATACTGTCCAAAGTGGATCTCAACCAGATGTTCTGAATCCAGTGGTTATGATCTTAAGTGTGCCAGTTACTATTCCTGGAATTTATTAATCACTCCCTAATAACTTGTCAATTGGCAGCTTTTAGTTTATGATAACAAAGTCCTACCATACTGAACTTGAAAAAGTAATCGAAGCAAAGAAATTTGGCATTTTGGTTAGCTGCTGAAATTGTTGAAATAGCTCAATACAGAAATCCAAGAAAAAAACACTCCGAAGAACAAGTAAAAGATTATGAACATGGAAGGTTTATTCTTATGCATACACAATCTAAGTAATCAATAAATATATATTGTAAAGGTCAAACTTATTAAAGTTTAAGCACATTAAAATAAATTTTTTTGTATTTTTCCAGGAAACAAAAATACATAGCTTGTGGGAATATAAAATAAGTTTTTATAAAAGGAGGGTTAGCAGAATGTATTGAAAACTTTGCCATTCATCTTTGTAGACTGTGACTAAGGAAATAAGCAGATAATGTAAAGGCATACAGATAGATGTTCATGATAGTACTTTTTATATTAGCAAACATTGGAAGTAAATGCTGAGTTGGACATTTTTAAATTGTGAGCATGGTAGAATACTTTGCGACCATTAAAAATCATGTGAATTTAATGACATTGGCAAAAAAGCAGGTTATAAACTGTATATATGGTAGATTTCATAAAACTATAAAATTACAAATATAATCTACACACAGAGGAGAAAGGTGTGTTTTATGCCAATATTAGTTATTTCTTTATGATGGGGAGAAAGGTTTTTATTTCTTAATATTGTATATTTTTCAAATTTTTATAAGTAAACATTTTATAACTTTTATAATCTGAAACAAAGTTTCTTGAAGATGAACTAAGGAAACAACCCATAGACCCATTACTGACCATTTACCCCTAAGGATTAGAACAAAGATGAGGAATTGGAACTCCGGAGAACGTTCCTCAGCCCATGAAATTCCTCAGATTGCTAAAGACCTGATTTCCTCAGATGTGTAGCAGAATTTTATTTCATTTTTTTAATTTGCCTGATGACTCACGATATTACTAGGTCTAAGAGAAAATGGGAGCAATGAATTAAGGAGCATAAGGGGACAGATTTTAATGAATTTCCCCTTGTTCGGCAAACATTTAGCAAAGCCGGGATTTGAGAACACAAAGACAGGAAATAATGGAGGGAGTTCAAAAATAGATTTTAAAATGAATGCAGTGCACGTAGAGTGAAGGAACATGATCATACAGCGAACACTTGCAAGGTACCAAGTCTGTTGTGTTTTGTATACATTAACTTGCACTGGAGTAGTCCTGGGAGGTAAATGCTGTTATCTGCATAGAAGTGCAAGCGAGTACCCCGGAGCCAGACTGCCTGAGAGAATCTTGAATCCTCCACTTCTCAGTTTTTATATCATGGGCCAGGTACTTAAATTCTGTGCTTGGTTTCCTTATCTATGAGAATGTGGATAATGCTAGACCCAACTAGGATTGTTCTGAAGGTGTAAGTCATCTAGAATATTATACACCAAGTGGTGTTTCTTAAACACAAATAATTTTTTTTAAAAATCCTCAATTTTATAGCTGAGGAAACAGTACAGAGGTGTTTGGCAGTTTGTCCCAGTCATGCCGAGCAAGTGGAGGAGCCTGGAGTTGAACCCAGGCAGTGTGACCTCAGGGCTGCTGCTCCTGATCCTTGCAATGTGCCAAGTGAAGGCGGGCTCAGGCCAAAGCATCTTGGGAAGAGACTGCTGAGCGGAGTCATGCTGGATGAGAAACCGTTCCCCAGACCATGGGGCAGCAGGGCGGCACTGAAGCAGAGCTGTGACAAGGAGGGACTTCTGTGAGCAAAGGAAGGAGGCATGAAATAGAATGGCACGTGTGGGGCAGGGTGAGCTTAGGTATTACTGGAGCCCAAAGGGGGAGGTTGACCATGCAGGAAGAAAGGCTGGAGGGATGGGCAGATGCCGGGTGTGTAGGGATTGGTCTGTTGTACGAAATACCCATCTGATCTTGTGGATGGTGAGGATATAGTAGGGTAAAACTGGATGGAGGCAGTGAGAGCAGTTAGCAAGCTGTTGAAAAAATCATAGAGATGCGGGTTTGGACCCTTAACAAAAGCTGTTAACAGTAAGATTGGAAAAGACCAGGGTCAGATTGAAGAAATGAAGGATGTAAAGTTGGCAAAGTCAAGGATTTGCAACAGTGAACTCCCTCTCTCTGAGGTGCTGGAGCAGAGGAGGGGGTCTTAAGGAGGCTACTGGAAGCACCCCAGCTCTGGGTGAGCAGTCCTTTGCGGCTCAGGGTTTTAGATGCTTTTGCGTTGACTACTCATTCTTGGACTATTTTGGCACGCTGCTCTCCGTTTTCTGAACTCCAGTTGTGTTTGTCAAATGAGGATTACATGATCCCATTTCACAATAAAATAAACATTTCTAATTAGATTGTAAGCTCTTCAAGGGATAAAATGGGGATAAAACAAAATCTTTTGAACACCTACAGGGTCAAGCTTTGTGCCAGGACTCTTCATTCTTGCCTGATGATGAATCATACTGAGCTTTCACTTTCCATGTGCTTTTGTTCAGAGATAATGGTTTCCAATTATATTACTTTAAGAAACAAAAGACAAAATATTCTAGACATGTCTTTTTTATTTGGGAAGCATGAAATATTTTCCTGAGATACTTAGTTCCAATTCTTAAGCATCAGCTGAAAAAGGCCAATTTCATTGTTGAGACTTACCTGTAGGAAAGCAGTCCTTTAAAAACTAGAGTAAACCAGGGAGCTCTTGGGGAGTTTTATTAGTGGGTTTTTTTTTTCTTTTTAATGAGGCATTATGGGTCTTTATGCCCTTTTCATGATGAAAGCTTTAGTTGGTAAGCATACATTTTTGAAGGCTTCAAAGATGAATAGCTTTATTTATTTATTTATTTTAATTTTTTTTTCAACGTTTTTTTATTTATTTTTGGGACAGAGAGAGACAGAGCATGAACGGGGGAGGGGCAGAGAGAGAGGGAGACACAGACTCGGAAACAGGCTCCAGGCTCTGAGCCATCAGCCCAGAGCCCGACGGGGGGCTCGAACTCCCGGACCGCAAGATCATGACCTGGCTGAAGTCGGACGCTTAACCGACTGCGCCACCCAGGCGCCCCAAGATGAATAGCTTTAAAAGAAAAGTCAGATTAATTTTGTCTAGATGCACTGAAAATTAGTTTCTGGCTCAGACTTCAGTTTTACGATCTGGGTACCTACAGTAATTGATTATAGTATCATATAGGTGAACCAGCTAACCAAAATTCTGAATGCTATTGAATACTACTTTGGTTTCTCAGGTAAAGATGTAGAGGGTAGTAGTGAAATTATCGACAAAGCTTTTTTCCTCAGAAATACTTGAAATTAAATCTGTTTTGGGATGATCCAATACCAGTGTTTTCAAATGGCAGGAATTCAAATTTTGACCTCTTAAATTCTCACCCCATTTCCTCCAGAATCAGGACCATTGTATACCCTCCTAAGTTTGAGCCTTGGTTAGTCTTTGTTACTAGTTTGAGCCTAAGACAGTCTTGGTCAGTCTTTGTACACTGTTCACTAGTTACATATATGGTTGTTTATAAGTAAGGACTTAGAATTTAAGGTATAAAAAATTAAGATTTATCATAGCATAAGATTTATCATTGAAAGATAAATCTTTAAACATCTAAGACCCGTTTTTCAAATTTGTATAGAATGCCCTATTTTAAGAAAACATTCATTTTCTTTAAGGTGATTATTCATATTATAAAATATTTCCAGTACTTAAAAACCATCATTTCCTGTGCTCACATTATCTACTTAATAGTCATGTGATAAAACTTCTAGATAAAACTCAACATGTAAGTGGGTTGCACCTGTATTGTACTTTGGTGGTTATTGGCTGGAATCACTAAGTCAGTTCTTAATCTGGTATGTATTTTGTAGATTATACAGTAATATTTTTAAAATAAACCTTTATAAAACATGTGTTTCAGAGCCCAGCGATGTGACTCTCAAAATTTACCGAGCGGAATCATATGCTGGTCTCCAAGAGTTTAAAGCAGCCATAGAAGATTTAAATGCAGTTCTCTTGGAACTGCCAAATTGGCCTGAGGTAAAGTTACTGTTTCACATTTGCATACGTTTCAAGTTTAACCTGTAGGGAGCATGCATTAAGTTATGGTTATAAGTTTTAACAGAATAGATTGATTGACTCTTAAAGTATATGGAGCTCTAGAAATCTAGGGTTAATATTTTGAGTGGATGGCTATCTAACAATTTTTTTAATTATAAGAGACCTCTATTTCCTAACTAAAGAACAGCCTGAATTCAGGCACAGAGGGAAAAAAAAAATAAGAGATCTTATTATACAGAATTTCGTCACATAAAACTGGTCACATTGTAAAGGTGGAGCCAAACTGAAAACTGATGAAGGAAGTTTATTGATGGAAAGAGAAGAGGTCCTTCAGGCTGTAAATTGAGGCACAACGATGGGGATCAGATTAGGCAGTGATTTAATGCAGTAAATGGGAACAATGGAGGTTGCCTTGCCCATATGGTTTTAAAAAAGACTTGAGGCAAGTATATTATAAGTAATCAGTTTATTAATTCTCCTTTTTATTAAGTTGCCAAGGCAAATCAGTTCATGTCTCATATATGTCCTTTTAAGCCAGAAGTTACTATTTTATATGATTTCTTCCTGTTCAAAACCATGCTTTTGAGGACACAATAGTAAGGATGTTGTAAAAATTCTAAATTAATAAGGAAAATGATACAGAATCCCATGATGCCCAAGGCAAATATATATTAACAAGGGAAATAATCTGTATGCACAACTTTAAAACTGTTAAAAAAAGAAAGAATCTCTAGATTTATTACTGAAGTGATATAATTAGAAATTTGATTTTGAAGTCATTTTCCCAGAAGTGCTTCTCCAGGGAAGTGTGTAAATATACCTTTGAAATGCTTCGGACTCTCAGAGTCATTTAGAGTTTCAAAATGCACATTTCCAAGCAGACCATTTTTATTTTCCTTGATATGGATTTCTAAGAAATAATTCTGTTAGTAAAGGTTGTGTATGTGTGCTTTCATTGAAGGTCTACTTCAGGAAAGGAAAAGTACTCCATGATGCTGGTTTTTTAGGTGATGCCTTACAACTCTTTCTTCAATGCTTAGCCCTTGATGAAGATTTTGCACCTGCAAAGCTAGAAGTAGAAAAGGTAACTGGTTTACCAACTATAATAGTTCAAGGCACGTCTAAGACATAGGTCTTTTTAAAAATGCTTTTTTGGAATCTTGGGAAAGAGCATAAGGAGTCCATGAGTCAACTTTAGTAGCAGTTTGACAAGTGGTTTTAAGGTTCATATACTTAGTATATTGAGTTTTTACTGAAATCAAGCTATTTCATTCACAGATATTTAAAAGCATTATTTTTGCTTAAATTTAGGTGTTTTTAATAGTTTGTTTGCAGCCAGACTAACCATCCTTAATTAAATATTGTTATCATGATATTCCTGCTCAGAAATTTTTTTTAATTGAAACAAAATGGGTATATAACATATATAAGTTTCAGTGTACAGCATTATAATCCAACATTAGTATACAAAGAGATCACCACTAAAAGTCTGTTTACCATTCATCACCATACAGTGCCTCCTTCCCTCATTTTATCCAGACCCCTTCCTCTCTGGTAACCACCAATCTGTTCTCCATATCTGGGAATTTGTTTTCCTTTTGTTTTGTGTGTTCATGTCTATCTGTTTTTTGTTTTTTTGTTTTTTGTTTTTTTGAGATTCCACATTTGAGTGAAGTCATACAATGTTTGCATTTCTCCATCTGACTTATTTCACTTACCATAATACCTTCATGGTCCATTGATGTCACAAATGGCAAGATATCATTTTTTTTTGGCTAAGTGGTAGTCCATCGCATATGTATACTGTTATCTTCATTCATCTATTAATGGACATTTAAGTTGTTTCCGTTTCTCAGCTATTGTAAATAATGCTACATGTACATAGGAATGCATATGTACATAGGATGCTATGTAAAGAATGCTATGTAAAGAATGCTACATGTACATAGGAATGCATAACAATGTACATAGGAATGCAAATCTTTTCAAATCAGTGTTTTTGCATTCTAAAGATACATACCCAGAAGTAGAATAGCTGCATGATGTGGTATTCTGTTCTTAATTTGTCAAGGAATCTCCATACTGTTTTCCATAGCGGCTTTACCACCAACAGTTCACTTTTCTTTACATCCTCTCTAACACTTGTTATTTTGTGTCTTTTTGATAGTAGCCATTCTAACCATTGTGAGATGATACGTCATTGTGGTTTTGATTTATATCTCCCTGATTAGTGATACTGAGCACCTTTTTATGTTCCTGTTGGCCATCTGTATATCTTTGGAAAAATGTCTATTCAGATCCTCTGCCCATTTTCTAATTAGGTTTTTTTGTTGTTGAGTTGTAGGAGTTCTTTATATATCTTGGATATTAATCCCTTGTCAGATACATGATTTGCAAAAATCTCCCATTCGGTAGGTTGCCTTTTTGTTTTGATGATTCCTTATACTGTGCAGAAGCTCTTTAGTTTGATGCAATCCCATTTGTTTATTATTGCTCTTTTTCTTGCTTTTGGAGTCAGATCCACGAAAATACTGCTAAAACCTGTGTTGAGGAGTTAACCATCTATGTTTTCTCTTAGGAATTTGCGATTTCAGGTCTTAAATTCACATTTTTAATCCATTTTGAGTTAATTTCTATGTATGGTGAAAGATACTGGTCTAGTTTCATTCTTTTGCCTGTGTCTATCCAGCTTTCCCAGCACCATTTATTAAAGAGACTCATTCATTCTCCATTGCATGTTCTTGGCTCCTTTGTTGTAAATTAATTGTCCGTATATGTATGGGTTTGATTCATTTCTGGTCCATCAGTGTGTGTGTGTCCGTTTTTATGCTGCCATTGTACTGTTTTGATTACTGTAGTTTTGTCCTATAGTTTGAAATCGGGGAGCATGCTCCAGCATTTTTCTCCTTTCTTAAGATTGCTTTGGCTATTTGGGATCTTTTGTGGTTTTCTACAATTTTAGGATTACTTGGTCTAATTGGATGGAAAAATGCCATTGGGATTTTGATAGGGATTACATTGAATCTGTAGATTGCTTTGGGGAGTATGGATATTTTAATAATATTATTCTTCCAATCCATGATCATGGTATATCTTCCCATTTATTTGTTTCTTTCTTTTATCAGGGTCTTAGAGTGTATAGATCTTTCACCTCCTTCATTAAATTTATTCCCCAATATTTTATTTTTGATGCAATTGTAAATTGGATTATTGTCTTATTTTCTCTTTCTGATAAATCCTAATTAATTTATAGAAATGCCACAAATTTCTATATGTTGGTTTTGTATCTTGCTAAGTTACTGAATTCTTTTGTTAGTTCTAACAGGTCTTTTGTGGAATCTTTAGTTTTTTGTATGTAGTACCATGTCATCTACAAATAGTGACATTTTATTTCTTTCTTTCCAATTTGGATGCCTTTTGTTTCTTTTTCTTGCCTAATAGCTGTGACTAGGATTTCCGGTACTATGATCAGTAAAGTGGTGAGAATGGGCATCCTTATCTTATTCCTGATCATAGAGGAAATGCTCTCAGGTTTTTGCCACTGAGTATGATGCTAGCTACAGGTCTGTCATATGTGGCCTCTTTATGTTTAAGTGCATTCCCTCCGTATCTACTTTAACAGTTTTTGTCATACATGGATGTTGACTTTTGTCAAACCCATATCTAATGAAATTATCATACGATTTTGATCCTGTTTTGTTAATGTGGTGTATCATGTTGATTGGATTGATTGGTTGTTTAATCATCCCTGCATCCCTGGAATAAATCCCATTTGATCATCATGCATGAACCTTTTACTGTATTGTTGAATTCAGTTAAATAATATTTTGTTGAGGATTTTTGCATTAATTTTAATCACTGATAATGGCCTGTAATTTTCTTTTTCTGTGGTGTTCTTGTCAGCTTGGTGGCATCATAAAATTATTTTGGAAGTGTTCCTTCTTCAAGTTTTTGGAAGAGTTGAGAAGGATAAGTATTAAATCTTCTTTAAATGTTTGGTAGAATTCACCAGTAAGCCATCTGGTCCTAGACTTTTGTTTGTTGGGAGGTTCTGATTACTGATTCAATCTTCTTACTAGTGATTGATCTATTCAAATTTTCTGTTTCTTCATGACTCAGTCTTGGAGGAATGTATATGTCTACAAAGTTATTCATTTCTTCTAGGTTGTCCAATTTGTTGGCATATAATTGTTTGTAGTAGTGTCTTATAATTTGGTGTGTCATTTGTAACGTCTCATTTCTCATTTTGTTTCTCTGAGCCCTCTTTTTTTGGATTTGACAGATTTTTTTTTTTTTTTACTGTTTTTTATTCTAGTAAAATTGACACACACATATATTAGTTTCATGTGTACACTATAGTGATTTAACAATTCTATACATTATTTAGAGCTCATCATGATAATGTATTCTTAACCCCTTTATCTGTTTCACCTCTACCCCACCAGCCTCACCTCTGGCAATCACCAGTTCTCTATATTTAAGAATCTGTGTTTTGTTTCTTTTTTTCTTTGTTCATTTGTTTTGTTTCTTAAATTCCACGTATGAGTAAAATCATATGGTATTTGTCTTTCTGTGACTGATTTATTTCCCTTAGCATTATAACTTGTAGATCCATGTTATTGCAAATGGCATGATATCATTCTTTTTTATGGCCAAGTGATATTCCATTATATATGTGTGTGTATACACACATCTTTATCCACTCATCTGTTGTTTCCATAGCTTGCCTATTACGAATACTGCAGTAAACATAGGGGTGCATCTGTCTTTTCAAATTACTGTTTTCATTTTGGGTAAATAACCAGTAGTGGAATTACTAGATCATATGGTATTTCTATTTTAATTTTTTGAGTGACCTACACAGTTTTCACAGTAGTTGCACCGGCTTGTATTCCTACCAACAATGCCTAAGGGTTCTTTTTTTCTCCACATCCTTGCCAACACCTGTTATTTCTTGTGTTTTTTATTTAGCCATTTGACAGGTGTGAGGCAATATCTGATTATGGTTTTGATTTTCATTTCCCTGATGATTAGTGATGTTGAGCACCTTTTCATGTATCTGTCGGCCAGGTGTATGTCTTCTTTGGAAAAATGTCTATTCATGTACTTGCTCATTTTTAATTGGATTACATTTTAGGGGGTGGTGAACTGTAGAAATTCTGTATATGTTTTGGATATTAACCCCTTATTGGATATGTTATTTGCAAATATCTTCTCTCATTCAGGAGGTTGTCTTTTTGTTTTGTTGATGGCTTCCTTCGCTGTGCAGAAGCTACTTATTTAGATGTAGTCTCAATAGTTTATTTTTGCTTGTGTTTCCCTTACCTCAGGAGACATATCTAGAAAAATGTTGCTATGACCAGTGTCAGAGATGTTATTGCCTGTGCTGTCTTCTAGGATTTTTATGGCTTCAGGTCTCACATTTAGGTCTTGAATCCATTTGGAATTTATTTTTGTGTATGGTGTAAGAAAGTGGTCCAGTTTTCCCAACACCATTTGTTGAAGAGACTGTCTTTTTTCCAACTGGATATTCTTTCCTGCTTTGTTGAAGATTAATTGACCAAGTAATCATGTATTTATTTTTGAGTATTCTATTGTGCTCCATTAATCTGTTGTCTGTTTTTGTGCCAGTACCATACTGCTTTGATTACTACAGCTTTGTAATGGATCTTGAAGTCTAGAATTGTGATTCCTCTAGCTTGCTTTTCTTTTTCAAAATTGCTTTGGCTGTTCGAGGTCTTGTGTGGTTGCTTACAAATTTTTGAATTGTTTGTCCCAGTTCTGTGAAAATAGCTGTTGGTATTTTGATAAGGATTGTATTAAATCTGTAGATCGCTTTGAGTCGTATAGACATTTTAATAATACTTGTTCGCCAGCCTATGAGCATGGAATGTCTTTCCATTTGTGTTGTCTTCAGTTTCTTTCCTCCATGTTTTATAGTTTATAGAGTACGGGTCTTTCACCTCTTTGGTTAGGTTTATTCCTGGTATCTTATTATTTATTTTTTTTTTTTTCAACATTTTTTTATTTATTTTTGGGACAGAGAGAGACAGAGCATGAACGGGGGAGGGGCAGAGAGAGAGGGAGACACAGACTCGGAAACAGGCTCCAGGCTCCGAGCCATCAGCCCAGAGCCTGACGCGGGGCTCGAACTCACGGACCGCGAGATCGTGACCTGGCTGAAGTCGGACGCTCAACCGACTGCGCCACCCAGGCGCCCCTGGTATCTTATTATTTTAATAAGATTATCAATTATCAGTAAATAATTTATTTGTAAGTGGGATTGTTTTCCTGATTTCTTTCTGCTGCTTATTAGTATATAGAAGTGCAACAGAATTCTGCACATTGATTTTGTATCCTATGACTCTACTGAATTCATTTGTCTGTTCTAGTAGTTTTTTGGTGGAGTCTTTAGGGTTTTCTATATAGAGTATCATGTCATCTGCAAATAGTGAAAGTTTTACTTCTTCCTTACCAATTTGGATACTTTTTATTCCTTTTTCTTGTCGGTTACGTGGCTAGGAATTCCAATACTATGTCAAAAGTGTTGAGAGTGGATATCCTTGCCTATCCCCTGACCTTAGGGGAAAAGCTCTCAATTTTTCATTACTGAGTATGTTGTTAGCTCTGGTTTCATATATGGGCTTTATTATGTTGAAGTATATTTCCTCTAAACCTACTTTTTTTGAGGGTTTTCATCATGAATTGTCAATTGTTTTTACTGCCTCTATTGAAATGGTTCTGTGGCTTTTATCCTTTCTCTTATTGATGTGATGTATCACGTTGATTGATTTGTGAATATTGAACCACCCTTGTATCCCAGGAATAAATCCCACATGATTGTGATGAATGATTTTTTTTAATGTGCTATTGGATTCTGTTTGCTAATATTTTATTGAGGATTTGTGCATCTGTATTCATCAGAGATATTTGCCTGTAGTTTTCTTTTTTGGTATTGTCTTCATCTGGTTTTGGTATCAAAATAATGTTGGCCTCATAGAATGAATTTGGAATCTTTCCTTCCTTTTGATTTTTTGGAATAGTTTGAGAATAGACGTTAACTCTTATTTAAATATTTGGTTAGAATTCCTCTATGTAGCCATCTGCTCCTGGACTTTCGTTTGTTGGGATGTTTTTGTTTACTCATTCAATTTTTTTAAACAACCTTATACAATGTTTTATTTATTTTCAGAGAACGTGCCACAAGTAGGGGAGAGGCAGAGAGAGAGAGGGAGAGAGAATTCCAAGCAGGCTCTGCACTGATAGATGTGGGGCTTTAACTCAGGAACCATGAGATCATGACCTGAACCAAAATCAGGAGTTGGACACTTAACTGAGCCCCCCAGGCGCTCCTACTGATTTAATTTCATTGCCAGGAATTGGGCTGTCCAAATTTTCTATTTCTTTCTAAGTCAAGAGCCCTCCCTCTCTCTCTCTCTCTTTTTTTTTTTTTTTTTTTTTTTTGGTTAGTCTAGCTAAACATTTGCCCATCTTATTTATTTGTTCAGAGATCCAGCTCTTAATTTTTTGACCTTCCCTCTTTTTGTCTCTATTTCATTTATTTTTGCTATGATCTTTATTATTTCCTTTCTTCTATGACTTTGGGCTTTGTTCCTCTTTTTTAGCTTCTTTAGGTATAAAATTAGATTGTTTATTTGAGATTTTTCTTGTTTCTTGAGGTATACTTCTTAGAACATCTTTTCCTGCATCCCAAAGATATAAAATTAGATTGTTTGAGATTTTTCTTGTTTCTTGAGGTATACTTCTTAGAACATCTTTTCCTGCATCCTAAAGATTTCAGTACGTTGTATTTCTATTTTCATTTGTCTCTAACTGTTTTTTTTTTTTATTTGATTTCTTTGATGAGTAATTTGTTGTTTAATAGCATGATGTTTAATCTCCACATTTTGGGTTGTTTTTATTCAGTTTTATTTCCCCCTTGTAATGGCTAGTGTAATACCATTGTGGTTCTAGAAGATGCTTGATAGGATTTCAGTATTCTTGAATTTGAGACTTGTTTCAACATGATCTGTTCTGCAGAATGTTTCATGTGCTCTTGAGAAGAATGTGTATTCTGCTGCTTTGGGATGCAACGTTCTATATATACCTGTTAAGTCCATCTGGTCTAATGTGTCATTTGAGACCAATTGCTCCTTATTAGTTTTCTATCAGGATGATCTGTCCATTGATGTAAATGAGGTGTTAAAGTCCCTCATTATTATTGCTGTCAGTTTCTCCCTTTAGGTTCATTTTATTTGCTGCATATTTTGGTACTCCTGTGTTGCATGTACATATGCTTATAAATGTTGTTTCCTTGTTGAATCTTGTTTATTATTATGTGCTGCCCTTCTTTTAAAGTCTTCGTTTTAAAGTCTCTTGTCTGCTATGAGTACAGCGTGTAACTTTCTTTTCATTTCCATTTGCTTGGAACGTCTATCCTTTCACTTTCACAATGTGTGTATCCTGAAGTAAGTGTCTCGTAGGCAGCATGTAGATGGATCTGGGTTTTTCATCTGTTTAGCCACCCTTTGTCTTTAGATTAGAAAGTATAGTCTGTTTTCACTTAAATATTGATAGTTATGTGCCTGTTGCCATTTTGTTAATTATTGTTTGCCTGTTTTCATCATTCCTCTCTCTTCTCCTTTTTCTCTCCTCGTAGTTTGATGGTTTCCTTTAGTGTTATGCTTCGATTCTTTTCTCATTTTCTTTTGCATATTTACTGTCAGTTTTTGTGCGGTCACTGTAAGGCTCACATATAACTTACTTTGTAATGGTCTGTTTTGAGTTGATGGCAACTTAAGTTTGAACACATTCCAAAACTACATTTTTCTCCCCCTTCACCTTTTACATTTTTGATGTCACCTTATACATCTCTTTATTTTAGACATCTCTTAACCAATTATTGTAATTTCAGTTAATTTTACTATTTCTTTTAACCTTCATATTTGCTTTATTTATAAGTGGTTGCTCTACTCACCTTTACTGTATATTTATGTTTCCCCCTGAGATTTTTCCTTTGATATGTTTTCTTGTTACTATTAGTGCCACTTCTTTTCAGTTTAGAGAAGTCCCTTTAACATGTCTTGTAGAGCCAGTTTAGTGGTGATGAATTCCATTAGCTTTTGCTTGCCTGGAACACTCTTAATCTTTTTTTTTTTTTTTTTTTTTCTAATTCTGAATGATAATCTTTCTGGGTAGAGAACTCTTGGTGGACGGTTTTTCCTTTCAGCTTCAGCATTTTGAATATGTCATGCCATTTTCCTTCTGGCCTGCAAAAGTTCTGGTAGTAAATCTGCTAATGGCCATATGGGGTTTCCCTTTTGTGTAATAAGTTTTTTCTTTTGCTGCTCTTAGGATTCTCTCTTTAAACTGTCCCGTTTGAGCTATAATGTGTCTTGGTTTGGATCTCTTTAGGTTCATCTGATTTGCAACTCTGTGCTTCCTGAATCTGGAAATTCTGTTTTCTTTCCCAGGTTAGAGAAGTTTTCAGCCACTACTTCTTCAAATAAGTTTTCCTACTCTTTCTTTTCTCACTTTGGGACTCCTATTCAGGAATTTTTGTTGACTTGCTTTTTTCGTTTAATTTCCAGTCTAAGTTTTGCTTATTTTCCATGGTTGCCCATAGTATTGCCCGGTTCGTTCTTCCTTAATTTTTTCAGTAATCCATCTATCACTTTCCAGAGTTTGTTTTGTGGTGTGTTAGTTGGTGTTAAGAAAAAAGGGAGGAGGTTCTCTGATTAAATGACTTCGGGAAACATTGGGTTAAACAGGTTTGTTCAGAAATTCTCAGTTTTTGCTGTACTAACATGACGGTAGCATTCAACTTTTGTCAAACTTATTTAGAGTATCTGGAAAGACTAGAGTCTTTGAAAAGTGTTTTTGGAAAATCTACCCTGATACAATTGCAGTGCCCAATCACGATGTTCTCCTCAATATCTTTAAAACATGCCGTGTTATTTATCACCTCTATAGTGTTTTTTACATTGTGGCTCAATTTAGAATCACCTTAGGGGCATGGTAAGTATAAAGATTCCTGGACTTCACCACAGACCTTTGGAATTAGAATCTCTGGAATTCAGGCATAGTTTTACAAACACCTAGGAAAATTCTTGTGCAGTTTGAAGTATGAGAATTTTGAAAATTTTCTCAGGTCCCGGATGCCTCATACATACAGCTAACCTCTGTGTATCTTCTCTGAGGCTTGCTTGCATATACCTTCCAGCCCATCGATTTAACAAAAAATCGTTTACTCCCATGTGTTTTCCAACTGTTTTATATTTGTTAGTGGTATCTCCCTGGGGACACTGCAGACCTTTTTAAGGGCTTATAATTTTGCATTTTCTATGCTACTAGATATCCTTATATTTCTGTAAACGTTTGTTGTTTAATAAGGTCAGGTAAATGCAAAACAAGTGATACTTTGAAATATTTGGTTTTCTCCCAGTACGCTTTTTGTAAATTGTGGTATGATTTACATATAATAAACTGCATGGATTTTACAGTCTGGTGAATTTTGAGAAATTAAGCATCCATGTAACAGCACGATATAGACTATTGTCACCATGCTGGAAAGTCCAGTCATTCCCTTTTCAGCAAATCGCCTCTATCCCTGATCCCAGAGACAACTACTGTTTAGATCTTTATTACCACAGAGTAGTTTTGCCTATTTTAGAACTTCGTACAAGTGAAACCACACAGTGTGTGCTCTTTTGTGGCTGGTTTTTTTTGCAGAACATCATAGTTTTGGGATCTATCCAACAATTTTTTCTTGTTCACTAAGTATTCCATCGTAGGAACATACCACAATTTGTGGTATTCACAGTTAATAGTGATTTTCATTTGGATTGTTACCAGCTGCTGCTATGAATTAACATTCTTGAACAAGTTGTTTTGTGAACATAAGTTTTATATCTCTTTGGTAAATACTTAGTGGAGAGTTGCTGGGTTCTAGAGTAGTTGAGTGTTTAATGCATTTTTTTAAGCCAGGAGAAAAGTAAAAACATACAAATTTTAAAGGGAATATTGTTTGTTCATTAAAGGAGATATTGCTTGAGCTCCTACCAGATAAGCACTTTTATATACATTGAATATATCTCCTGTTTATCTACCTTATAGCAATGATTCAGGAGTAATCTGATTTTTGTGAGTTTGAGAGGTAATGCAACTGAAAAACTAAACATCCACGTTTAGACTTTAAGAAATGCTCTGCTGTTCATTTAATATAGTTTATTCGACAATAACAATCATTTGGGTCCTACTCATTTCCTTCTAGCCAGGTTCTTCCCTCGCTTAACCTACCATGGTTTTGTTTAAGATGTATTCCTGATAGAAGCACCCAGAAATTCTGATGGGACAGCTGCCTCCCAGGTTAACTCACAGCTGTTAAGGGACAGCTGCCATATGGTGCTCCCAACCGAGAGAGCTGGGCAATGGTGGCTACCCGTGTAGGTTACTCAGTGAGAAGCTAAATTCAGGGTAAATAAGTGGAATTTTAAGAGTTTTGTAATTAGAATTACAAGTTCTTTAATTCGCTTAAACACTCTAAGTCCAGTCTTAAAGTATACTTTGGGGTGAACTGTGAACTTGATAGGCTGGGACTCACTAATGTTGAGAGGTAAATATTTTCTACTTCTCTTGAGATCTCTTCTTTTTACAGGGCACCTGGGTGGCTCAGTCGGTTAAGTGTCTGACTCTTGGTTTCAGCTCCGGTCACGATCTCATGGTTCATGAGTTCAAGCTTGTGCTGGGCTCTGCTCTGACAGCGCGGAGGCTGCTTGGGATTCTCTCTCTCCCTGTGTCTGCCCTTCCCATAGTCCTTCTCTCTCTCTCTCTCTCTCATTCAAAAATCTCTTTATAATCCTCCATTAAAAAGTCAGTTTTAGGGGCGCCTGGGTGGCGCAGTCGGTTAAGCGTCCGACTTCAGCCAGGTCACGATCTCGCGGTCCGTGAGTTCGAGCCCCGCATCGGGCTCTGGGTTGATGGCTCAGAGCCTGGAGCCTGTTTCCGATTCTGTGACTCCCTCTCTCTCTGCCCCTCCCCCGTTCATGCTCTGTCTCTCTCTGTCCCAAAAATAAATAAACGTTGAAAAAAAAAAAAAAATTAAAAAAAAAAAAAAAAGTCAGTTTTAATATTGGGTAACTTCTAGGCTGGTAGTCTAGCCACTCCAATGCTTTTCTTTTGAATTATTTCTTTGACGTGATCTGACCCCATTCAGGCACACCGTGGTTTTACAAGACTTTTGAATGGTTTGGCATTTCTGTTTATTGCTTAATCTCTTCCTCCTCTGCTCATTAAAAACAATGTCTGCTGTGAATTTTCTAAAATTTCTTAGATAGCTTTATATTAAATTATCCCTAATCATACATTTTCCATTACCTTTACATTTCTCTTACAGATTTTATGTGATTTATTGTCACCTGAAAACTTAAAAGAAGGCCTGAAGGACTCTTCCTGGAGTTCATTGCCATGTATTAAAAACAAACCTTTTGGTTTTCCTGTAGTGATGGAAGAGTCTCACTCTGCCACAGAGCTTAGCCCAGAGCAGGTAAGGGGTGAGAAAAGATTTTCATGGGTTGAGTGCATCTGTTTTTTTACAGGTTAAGATTTTCACTTTCTGGGTTTCAAGAAATAGAATCTATTAAGCATGGTCTGAATTAGATTTTTTTGTCTGTAGCCTTTTATTTTACACTGAACTTTTATGTAAAATATGTGTTCATTAATCACAATTTTAGGTCACCTGAATATCAGAAGACTTTAGTCTCATGGGAAATGTAGAACATGGTATTTATTTTAGTTTCTTCAGGGTTGTAACAACTATATTAGCATAACTGCATCGACCTCATTATAACATGTCAGCTTGATGTCTAAGGTTATATTATAATTACTAGTAAAATGATTTATTTATCAGGGTTTTAGAATTAAAAGTTGGTGCTTTTAAATGAATGGTAAAAAGAACATTCTCAGACAGTGGAATTTCATTTCAGTTTGGTTCGTGGTGAGAGCCGCAATATAGTTACCCTTGTTTATTGTACTTTTGTAGAACGAAGAAATACCAGAGGTCACTTCAGAGCTTATCAAAGGAAGCTTAAACCGTGCATGGTCAGCACAGGCTATAAATTCAACAGAAATGCCTGCCAGAGAGGACTGTTTAAAAAGAGTGTCCTCGGAACCTCTACTCTCTGTTCAAGAAAAAGGTGCTCTGCTGAAAAGAAAGTTGTCTCTTTTAGACCAGGATGTGATTGTAGACGAAGACGGAAGAAATAAGCTTAAAAAACAAGGAGGTAAAAATGTGACTACACTCATTTAGAACACATTTATTTATTTAGAATGGTCTTTAAACTTTTTCCTAAAGATGATAACCCTCTTTGTTTTAATAGAAACTCGCAATGAAGTCTGTACGTTTTCATTAACTTACGGTGACATCCCAGAAGAATTAATAGATGTTGCAGATTTTGAGTGTTCTCTCTGCATGAGGTAAGTGTATAAAATTTTATAAAGATGCATATTTTATATTACCAAATAAAATACAGAGTACATAAAGGTAATCTACTCTAAAGTGACAGAATACTGGACTAAAAATCAAAAGATATGAATTTTAGTTCTCGGCTTACCTTTCACAACTTGGGCAGGTAATCTCTGAACATTATTTGGATTTTCGTTACTTACAAAGTGGGGTAGTTCCATAGCCTATACAGGTGTTGTAAGAATCTAATGACTTACATATTGTAAAGGACTATAAAAGTTATACATATTATTGAAACTTAGACACATACATGGTTTTAGATTTGGGTAAAAATGCTAACAACGTGTTGTATATATATGATTCTCTCTTGTTGTAACTATAAAGTCCTTTTTAAGTAAAGTTGGATAAAGGTTTCCGTTGTGTGGAAATGCAAGCTGGCGCAGCCACTCTGGAAAACAGTATGGAGGTTCCTCAAAAAACTAAAAATAGAACCACCCTACCACCCAGCAATTGCACTACTAGGCATTTATCCAGGGGATACAGGTGTGCTGTTTCGAAGGGACACACGCACCCCCATGTTTATAGCAGCACTATCAGCAATAGCCAAAGTATGGAAAGAGCCCAAATGTCCATCGATGGATGAATGGATAAAGAAGATGTGGTGTGTGTGTATACACACACACACACACACACACACAATGGAGTATTACTCGGCAATCAAAAAGAATGAAATCTTGCCATTTACAACTACTTGGATGGAGCTGGAGGGATTATGCTGAGTGAAATTAGAAAGACAAAAATCATCTGACTTCACTCACATGAGGACTTTAAGAAACCAAAGAGATGAACATAAGGGAAGAGAAACAAAAAGAATATAAAAACAGGGAAGGGGACAAAACAGAAGAGACTCCTAAATATGGAGAACAAACTGAGGTTACTGAAGGGGTTGTGGGAGGGGGGATGGGCTAAATGGATAAGAGGCACTAAGGAACCTACTCCTGAAATCATTGCTGCACTAGATGCTAACTAATTTGGATGTAAATTTAAAACAAATTAAAAAAATAATAAAAATAAATGAAAAAAGATTTCCATTGTGTAGAATGCTTGTAATTCTAGAAGACTAATAGTTTTGAAAGACATGTTCCATTTACTTGAGTTGTGGTGGAGTCAGAGGAACAGTGCACGGAGACCCGGAGACCTGGTGGCTGGCCACATCAGGCTGGTAGGAACGAGCTGTGTTCTGAGCAGGTCCCTTATCTCTGAGCCTAGACTGCTTCATCCACCTGTGAGGTGAGGGCATTAGGCCAGATGATTTCTCAAGTACCTTTTTATCTAGGAAATTCCGAAGTATCATGTTTCAGGAAATAATTACCATGTAAGTAAAATTAGTATTTCTATATTATTCATTACTTACTGGTATTAAGCCTAATATTTCTTTACGAATTAACTGTGAAGTTTATTGGGTTATTCTTTTTCATGGATTTTATATAGTAAGGCTTTTATAGGCTTATTAAGAAATAATCTAGTCAACAATAATTACATATTTCATATTGTTTATTTTACACACCAAGTTTCAGAGACTATGTGCATTTTACATTTATTGCACTTCTCAGTTTGGACCAGCCAGATTTCAAATGTGTAGTAGCTCCCGTGTGGGCTGTTCCATTGGTCAGTATAGCTTTCACCCCTTGGCAGAGTAGTACCTCTGTTGATGGAGAACTTTTAAAAGGTTCAGGAGGGGATAATTGTATGTATCACTGCCCCTTCCTTCCTCTCCTGCCCACTAGACCCTTCTTCTTCCTCAAATAGAGATTAGTCTTATGGTTCCATTATTTCTTCACTTTTTCCCATGGATAGTTTAATGTGAAAACATGTATTTTGGTTGATTTCAGGTTGTTTTTTGAGCCAGTAACAACCCCTTGTGGACACTCCTTCTGTAAGAATTGCCTTGAGCGCTGTTTAGATCATACACCGTATTGTCCTCTCTGCAAAGAAAGCTTAAAAGAGGTAAACATTTGCATATTTATCTGTTTATTGATCTTAAGCTTGGCAATACTGATTTGTATTTAGCCCATAGAAATAGAGTGATTATCATGTTCAGAATAAATTACATTATATATGCTGACTGACCAAGAAGGAAAACATTACATTACCCAAAATGCTAGTGCTGGAGAAATGTGAATTTGGAGAGCATAGGGGAAAGGAGGGCCATTCTGGAGGCCAAGCCCCATGTATTTTTTTTTTTTTTTTTTTTTTTTTTAAACAAAGGGGGGTATGGTCAAGTACCTGGCCGAGACTTGGTTCAGTTTTAATGATGACAGACAGTATTGGGAAAACCCAACTGCCTTGCCTTCCACCCTCAATAATACCCTGGATTTCAGCCCTAGTCTTGCCTTCTTAACATCTGGAACAACTAATAGGATTTTTTGCATTGATGGAAATTCTCCATAACTATGCTGTCCAACATGGTAGTCACATGTGGCAATTGAGCACTTGAAATGTGGCTAGTGTGGCTGAAGACGTGTATTTTAAATTTTCATTTTCATTTAAGTGGACACGTGACTGGTGGCTACCATTTGGGCAGCACAGCTCTAGAAAGTGGTGTACTTACTGGAGGCACAGCTTCCCACACCCCTTGTACAGTCATGATCAATGCTATTCATAACCTGTGTTAGGGAAATAGCTGGATCTCAGGTACATATCTTTTGTAACCAATGGGAAGACAGCATTTTCCCAGTCCTGCTTGGGTGTCCTTAGCCATCAGGTGAGGCCCCAGTGTTATAATTCTAGGTCCCAATTACGACTGTAGCATTGATCACGAGAATGATCCTATCTCTGGGGGGTGACAGCATTGCTTAAAAAAAGTCTTCCAAATATGAATAAAAAATTAAGCCATTTTGCATTTGAACGTACATAGTTAATTCCGATGCAGAAAAAAACTCTGTACAGATATTATAATAGCATATGTGTATTAAATACATGGATAGGAGTCTTACATAACAAGCCAATATGTCAAACAGAAAACCATATATAGAATTTTCACAAAGTCCAAAAACCTAAGACAAACTCGTTCTTAAGTTTATTAATTACATTTCTGCCTATATACTTCATGTTTTCAGGTGAAGTACTCTAATCATGTTTTTTTTCTGTGTTTCCAGAGTTTTTAAATATTCTGTAGTATATTGTTTTTTTTTTTTCAAATTAACAATTAGATACGTGGCTTTAAATTTAGAGCTACCTCACCTTAAGAAATGTCTGGAGTTTGAAGGAAAACAAGCATTATTTAAAAATACAGCCAGCATACTGTTTGAAAATAACTTTATCCTGTGTCCTAAAGGTATCCTGTATTAATAGGTAAAATCTAAGTATGTATTTAAAAAAACAAATTGATACGCTCTATCATTTTATGCTTTTCTTGTCATTTTCTTTTGTTCTTCTTTCATCGGAATGTATTTAAGATTTTTTTATAGCAGAATAATCCATTGATTTAACATTTCCCTATTGTTGGGTATGTAAGTTGTTTTGTTCTTTTTTTTTTGTATACCATGATTTGCGTCTTGACTATTTCCCTAGGATAAATTTCTGGAAGGTGAATGGCTGATCCAAAACCATGTATTTATAAGACTCTTAAAACCAAATGCTGGGTTACCTACATCCCCCAGAAATATTGTACAATTTAGATTCCTTTTCCCCCCAAATTAATACACGAGTATTATATCTACTATTTAGCCCATTGGTTTTCAAAATGTGTTCCCCTGAAGAGCAGCATCTGTATTACCTGAGATCTTGTTACAAATTCTCAGACCCCACCTCAGAGCCACGACATCACGAACTCTGGGGTGGGGCTCAGCCATCTGCTTTTCAACAAGCCTGATTTCATGCTAAAGTTTGAAAACCACTCCTGTTACCCTTTCCCAACCTCTCCCCCTTCCTCCTCCTCCATTCTTCCTTGGATAATGACAAACCCTTATTTTTGCTGCAACTGCAGATTAAAAGTATGTGGCTTCTCTTTATCTTCTGATTGTCTCCCAAGAGTCGTTCCTAACTTTATTATATGGGTTATTGTTCCAAAATTCTGTACCCACGTCCTGACCTGGTCCCAGCCTTATGCAGTTTTTTAACTTACCTACAGAAACATGTCTTTTTGTCCATGGAATACAGTGCGGTGTGTGGTAACTGCCTTTTATGGGATAAAGGCAGTAAAATTGGGCTTCTCGGGAGACAGAAAAATTAAGGCAGACTTCATGAAAAAGGTAAAGTTGGAGCCAGACCTTGCAGGCTAGGCAGGCTTACAGGCTGGAAGGAGAGGGATGGCTTTTAGCAGTTGGAATAATGACGCAGAAATGTGAGTGGCTGTTTTCCGGAGTGTTAAGGGAGTGGTACAAATGTACCATTTTATATAGAGTTGGGGGGTGGATCGTGTAGGAAAAGCAACCTCTTGATAAGGGTCTGAGTGACAGTGGGTGACATGGGAAGGAAAATCGTCAAGAAAAATGATCTGGAGACTCGGCCACCAAAACTGGGACAAAAAGAATAGTTTCACTTTTCCTAAATAAGGCAAGTGTATTATTTTCTTTATTCCTTAGCTTATGTTTTTGGTTCTCAGTTAAAATGCTAGTCTGAAGTACCCACGAGCTGTCAGATAGAAATTGGCCTTTGGTGTGGGAGAGGGCAGGGCGTCCTGCTGCCCAGAAAGGATTTGAGGTCGTAGCAGGACAAGGGTCTTCTGGACGGTGGTAGTCTCCACCGCAGCCACGTGTCTTGTCACGTTCTTCCTCACAAATTAATTCAGAATCGACTGTATAAATATGTAATAAAGGCTTTACTATGAACTGTTTTGCCTGTTTTCTGCTGTAGGAAAAGTACTGGAGTGTGAAATAACACTGTCTTTTAGTATCTAGCAGATAGGAGGTACTGTGTGACACAGCTGTTGGAAGAATTGATAGTGAAGTATCTGCCTGATGAGCTGTCTGAGAGAAAACAAATATATGATGAAGAAACTGCTGAGCTGTCACAGTAAGTTTCTTCTCATAAAGCTAATGTGATCAAGCCCCGAGCCACCACCCTTTAACACAGTAAGGAGAGACCTTCTCGCAGCCAGCTGGATCCTGTCTTGAGTTCAACCTAGTGTAGCCCCAGGCAATTTTCAACAAACACGGGTCAGGTTCCCCTCTCCTCTACAGACAGAAGTTTTTAAAAGTTCATTTGGTAACTTCCAGATGTTCCACTGGGGGTTGTTGACTCAAGCCCTTTGCACCGCAGTGGCAGTTTCGGTGGAGGAGGAATTTCCTACGGGACCTCAGGCAGTGGAGTTGGGAACTGAACCCTCAGGAACCAGGCAGGGTTAGCAGGAAGGTGGAACATAAACGGCCTGGACTGGCAGCTGCTTTAGCCAATGAGAGGTCGGGAAGTGGGTGGGACCTTGAGGCTGAAATTGGTAGGAGTGGCTTAGGGGCCAAAGTCTCAATTAGTCAAGATTACCGGTAGCAGATTTAGTGTCGGGAGATAATTTAGGGATAGAGTGGTACAGACCACTACTGAGAGCGAGCGAGCACGCACGGGCTAGTTGGGGCTGGGTAGGTTGGACCTGGTTTTGGTGCTTTGTATTTTCTTCCTTGTCCTTTTCTGACGTTCTTTTCCCTTCCTGTCTTTCCCTCTTGCTCGAGTCACAGGAGTCTCTTTAAATTTCTTTCCTGCGTAATTTCTTAACTTTCTCTTTCTCTTTCACTGGACACACCCAAAGTTTTTTTTTTTCTTACTTTCTAAGAAAAAATTATGCTTGCAAACTTAGTATGTGTCCACCAAATGTCTTCACTGGGCCAGTGCCCTTTGATAGAAGAACGGTGTCCATTCTTCTAAGTTGGTACTGATTCGTCTTCCATGATACTGATATTTCATTGTGATTTTGATAGAAAATGTCCTGATATGAGGATTATGAACTTTCTTGATCAACACTGCCAAAAGCTGGTTACAGGAAAGCCGCAGATATGCTTTTGAAATCTTAAGTATAGTGACTGCAACCAGACTCCCGGCAGACGAGTGGAATCGGCAAATGACAGATGAAGTCATCACATGAGGGGGGCTCAGTGTGATGCAGAGAAGCTTGAGGGAGTCTTGGTTACTTACTACCAGGGCTGTTTTATGGGGTGCTCATCTTAAGTACTCATCCCCTGGTACTTCAGAGTTTTGCTGATTAATATTTGTCAGCAGAACTGAAAAAGACCAAATGGAATGCTTAGTCATGGTAGATTACACATTTTTTAAAAGAGGAGCTAATACTTGTATTACTTTCACATAATTATGTCATTTTGAAGAAAAGCTAGAAGATCCTGTAAATAAGCAGGGGTGGCAAAGGTCATCTATAACCCAAAAGGAATCACCGTTGGCATTTCGGCATGTATCCTTCCAGATTTTAAGATGTGTAAATACATTTTGAACAAAAGTGGGATCTTTTTTTCCATATCACCGTGTGTATGTGCACACACACACATACGTATATCTTCATTTTATGGTTATGTCAGTTTATTTTACTAGTCCCCTCTTCTAAGTTTTGGTTACTGTACACAATGTTACAGTGAGCTTTCCTTTCAAGTACTTGTACAAGTTTTTCTAGGAGTTTAAAGGATATGAACTTTTTAAAGGGTCGGCCAGATTCTTCTTCAGTTTGGTTGTACTGTTTGAAACTGCCCTCAGCCCTGCCAGTTTTTCCCATGCCCGTGCCAGAACTGGGCGGTACTGTTGTCCTCCTTCTTTCCTGCCAATCTGGCAGTGAAAAATATTCTATAATTTTAATTACCTAGAAAAAATGTTACCGAGTTATGTTTTTGATTGTGAATTTGAAAATATTTTAATGCACTAGGAATTTTAATGATTTGCCTTTTGTGGACTGTGGGAGCCCATTTTTTTCTTATTATCTATAAGGAAGAGTATCTGATGGATAAAAGACTAACTGTTCTAAATATTTTAAACAGATTAATGCAAAATATAAACAAAAGTTTGTATTAATACTAACTGTACTCCTGATTCATAAAGATACTTAGCTCTGTATGACAAGCTGGTATCTTAAATTCAGATTTAGTTTTATAAATAGATGCTGATGAGTGTTGCAAGCTTCAGTCATTTTTGTGGTACGTTCTGATGGATGATAATGAGACTTTTTTCCTCTTCAGCTTGACCAAGAATGTTCCAATATTTGTTTGCACTATGGCCTACCCTACTGTGCCTTGCCCTCTTCATGTATTTGAGCCAAGATACAGACTGATGATTCGAAGAAGTATACAAACTGGAACTAAACAGTTTGGGATGTGTGTTAGTGATACCCAGAATAGGTATGTTTTTGTACAGAAACATTTTTGTTTACATTGGAACTTGCATTCTTGTTACTTGAACTTTGATATTAATCAGAAGTTTTCTTTTAGTTTTGCAGATTATGGGTGTATGCTACAAATTCGGAATGTACATTTCTTACCTGACGGGAGGTCTGTGGTTGACACAATTGGAGGAAAGCGGTTTAGGGTCTTAAAGAGAGGAATGAAAGATGGATATTGCACTGCAGACATTGAATATCTGGAAGATGTTAAGGTATTAAATGCTTCTTGACCACACCTCGGGGTACTCTGTCCTTGGCATTGCACAGGCTGGTAGTCTAGCCGCATACAACAGTTCTTTGTCCCAGAGACTCTGGTCGATACTTACACAAGTTAGCTCCCAGTTAGCTTTTGCTTATCTTGCTCTTACGGTGTGTCAACTTGGAAGAGTCCAGAGCACAGATCCTCTTCATTTCTGCAGGCTCCCCAACCAACGTGGTGTCTAGAGTGTACGTGGGCATGGTGGGCACTTAACACCAGCAATGGACTGAATTGAACTTAGAACCCATCTAGGTTATGAAAGCTGCTAATCCCTGCCCTTTTTAATCGAATCTATTACTAGGCAAACACATGAAAGCCTTTAAAAACTGTTCTGTATGTATCTGACATAGCCTTAATGACAACATGGACACAGTGAGAGGAGAGGTGTTCAAACTCTAGGGCATCACAGAGAAAGTACTGTCACTAGCCTCACTGGTGAGATCTTTCCTGGAGTGCATTACTGTGATAACCTTCTTGCAAAGGGTTAATGTGGGCCTTTTGATGATTCCAGTAATTCACCATCTGCAGTTAGTTTAGGTACCAAAAAAATGATTTGTGATGCTATGAGTATCAGATGAAAGGCAGTTTCTTTTGGAAGGGCATTATAAAACCATTGATCATGTGCTCTCCCTGTTCATTCATTTGGGCCCTTCATTTTAATCGTTTATTGAACGCTGGCATTACAAACATTAGCTCTTTGAATTTTCAGAACTCTGAGATCCTTAGATGAGGAAAGTCAGATCCAAAAGTGGTAATAAATATACCTTAGAGTCATAGAAATGATTTAAAGCTAGCTCTCTGGCCCCAAGTGCTGTGCTTCATCATTATGCCATATTGCCTCTCTGATCAACTTGATTGGGCTGATATTTCCTGTCCTATGATTAAGATGCTATGGGGAGACTTTTTTGTGCAGTAGGCCAAAAGTGTTGTGGAAGTTGAAATTTTGAGCTGATTGATAGTTTCTGTGCCTTAGGCATGCTTAGTTAATGGAATCATTTGCTAAAGGCAATATTCTTTGTAAGTTTACATCTTCACATTTGGATTAGATGACACAATCCCTTGAGTATATGGCCAACCATATGCCTAGATAGAAATATAGGACAATAGAATAGCATCTTGAAAGCATTATGAGTTTGGTGTTTAGAAACTGTTTGCTGTCTTTGCAGTCTTAGGAATGTCTAAATAATTTTTCCTCATCTTCATGTCTCATCTTTGTAATGATTTCTTGTCCCTTCCTTCTGGAAAAGCTTCTCAAATTTTCTTTATAAGCAGTCTTTTTTTCCCTTAAAGTTCTGCCTGCTTTTTAGCCAGCTCCTTTTTCCACGTCAGACACTTGTCATTTGTGTCGTTCCTTGTTTTCTACAGCCCATGGTTTGTTTCCTTGAATTCTGTAAGGGTGCAACGTAGAGGTTTTCTTTAATAGTTTTAACAAGTCACAAGTTTATTTCCAGCTCATGTCAAGACCAACGTGTGTTAGCAGGGGACTGAATCTTGTATAGTCATTGCAAGAGCAGAAGTCTTCAACTGGCTCCTCTACCTTTTCATTAACCCAATTTACCAGTTTAATCATAGCTAAGTATTTAGCTCAGTGGTATTAAGTACATTCACAGTATTGTGCAAAAGGCAGGTGCTTTCTAGTTTTTTCATTTCACATCTTTCAGAAATAAAAAGTATGTGTTCAGAGTCCCTTTTATAGTGAGTCATTCTTGAAGTATGAAAGGCTGAGTCAGGCCTGGTATTTGTTCAGATGAGTTAATGTATGTGAACTAGAGCCCTCCACCGGCACATAGCGAGTGGGCTAGAAGAGCGTGCTACAGAAATCAATAGAAGATGGAGGAGTTAATGCTCTATTTCATCTCCTGTGTCCTGTGAGACTACTTCTTCTGGATCTGAGGCTGCAAAGCTGATGCATTTAATTTTATGTTTGTAGTTTGGTGATCTGAAGGGTGCAAGGAGGAATGATGGAGGTAGCCACAGCCTTGCCTTTAGAGAACTTCCTCCTTGCATAATTTCTTCTCTTATCTTTTGATATACGGGTTTTCTATGCTAAGATTCTTGTTGTGTTTTGACTCTCAGTTCCCTGGTAAAAGGTGTACTTATGCTTATTGTCCCTCCTGTTACCTGCTTTCTGCCATGTTCTCTCTGCCTGAAACCTCTCCCAATCTTCCCTCTTATTGTAGTGACGATATTCCTTTCTTATCCCACTGCTTTCAAAAACCATCAATGCAGAGAGACAAAAAAATTCCCAACTCACTGTCAGTTGTACCCCTCCCAGCTGGAGGCCGGCAGTAGGGTTCCGCCGTATTGCATTGCTTTGGTGACGAGGCCAGGTGGCGGTCACACCTTGTGGTGTCTCTTTAGTCTGGCCATTGGCGCTCTGTGAGGCAGAAGCACAGGATATGTATTGCATAAGAATACTCTGATCCAGCACTGAAATTGGGATTGCCTCTTCTTACATTTTTATTTTTGCATTTCTGTTGGGTTAGTGATCTGGACCAGGGGGACTAGATGCAAGTCTTACTGTTTTGTTTCTAGGTTGAGAATGACGAGGAGATCAAGAATCTCAGACAGCTTCATGACTTGGTATACTCACAAGCCTGCAGCTGGTTTCAGAATTTAAGAGACAGATTTCGAAGCCAAATTCTTCAGCACTTTGGCTCAATGCCCGGGAGGGAGGAAAACCTTCAGGTATGATGGCTTTGATGTTGTTTCCAAAAGTCTCACTTTTTTTTTTTTAGCAATGGGTTTTTAAGTTTTTTTGTTTTCCTTTTTGCACAGCCTTTCCATTGTCCCCACTGTCTTTACAGTGATGACCGTATTTCCAGAGCAGTGCTGTCTGCTGCTATCTGTAGGGGAAGGGGATGGACAGAGCTGGGAGCTGAGGGGTCCATAGCTGTGACTGCACAGAAGGAGAAAGCCCTTCACTGAGGATTTGCTCAAAGGCGGGATGAGGAAATTAACAATGGGACATTACAGTAAATTATTGGGAGATCTTTTTTTCACCTCTCCTTTTCTCTCCAGGTTTTTCCCTTGTGTCTCTTCATGTTTAATGCTTCACTCCTCATGAAATTATTGTTCTGATGGTCTTGTTCAAGTGCTTAGGGGTGACGCTTAACTTTCTGTGCAAGCAGATCGGTGTGGTAGGCACTGTAAGACGCACAGAAAGACGACTCTGGAAAATCTGATAGACTGATCAAAGCGCTAACTTTTAGACAAGCATTTTGAATTGAATAAAATGGTTATGGTCAGAAGGTAGATTACATAATGGAATGGCTATAAATATACGGAGATGGAGAGAAAACAGCCCACTGTGATGGACACTGCCTCTCATTCTGGTTTTCAAAGGTTGGCCTCAGTCTGTCTGAATCCCAATTGAGTCCTTCACCTGAACTTGAAATTATAACATCAGATCATCTCTAAACTGAGCACTCATTCGGTGTCATACATATTATCAGTTGCTCATGTTTGTTTTATTCTGGCTTCCTAAATCTGATTAAACTTGATAGAAATAGCCTTTGCTAAGCATAAAATTGAGTAAGTACATCTTAAATGTAAAAACTTTCACCACTCTTGCCTTTTATGATTCAGCCCTCTACCACTGCTTTGTTGGTAGTATTGTGAGTCAGGACTTGGTCAGTGAAACAAAAGCAGCCACTCTTGCATAATCCAGGCACGGAGGGTGTGCTGTGGGATGGAGGGCTGACGCAGCTGTCTGCAGAGCTGGAGGAGTGAAGATGAGGGTCATCACGGAAGGAGGATGGGGGTACCTGACACAGGGGAGCACTGTGCTTTTCAAGAACTTGCAGGGAAAATTTCGTATTTCTTAGGAGTACGAGGGAGGTACCCACCAGTATCTCTCAGTCTGGAGCAGTGTAGCAGGTGGTTAAGAATCCTCTGGAAGGCTCCTGCAAATCTGCCGACACTTGGCAACAGTCTCCAGTGAACAATGGCTTCTTCTCTTCCAGCTTCCACATTTCACGGGATTATGCCTCTCCTAGGCCAAGTCTAACCCAGAACCATGTGAGGGAGAGGATTCTGGGAAATGTTTCTGACCTCTCTGAAATGCAAGAAGGATGGCATAGTGATGCTGAGTGGACAACAGATAGTACACAACTACAGAAATCTAGTGTGATTCTAGAGGGAGCTTACGGAGATCAGGAGCTCCTTTTGTCATTCTGAAACTTCAGGTTCCAGGTTCAATAAAAAGCAATTCGGTGTGCAACAGAGATGGCTTAAAAATTCTTTAGTATAAATTCCAAGTTCTTTCAATGGCCACTAGTCAGCCTTTGCAACATCAGAAGGACTTCTTTGCTGGAAAAGTTTATTTTTCAAACAAAACTAGAGGCTGAGACCTTTTCTTGTGTCTTGCCTAGGATCTTACATCTTGCCATAGTTCCTTGGAGACATTTTTAAATATTAATTAACTTAATGCTTTAAATATGTGTTTTCAGAAAGTAGCTCTGAATTAGGGCAGTTTTGCCCCCCTGGCATATTTGGCAGTGTCTTGTTCTTTGACAGTGGGGAGATGCATCATTTCCTATACTTTTAGCAAGTCTTTTCTAACTTTTTTCCCTTGCTGCTTCAACTTATTTGTGGCTCTATCAATGTTTCACTCCTCATGAAATTGAAGATATTTTGCACTGTCACAACTGGGAGGTGCCATTGGCATCTTATTGGATAGAGGTCAGAGATACTGCTCAACATGCTTCAGGAGCACAGGACAGTTCCCGCATCGAAGAATTATCCCGCCCCAAATGTGAGCAGCCTGAAGTCGAGAAACCCTGCATTCAGGCAGTGCAGGGGACAGAGTGTTAGTCATGGAAGTCAGGTCTGGATTTCAGTCTTGGACAATTCACATTTCTGGTCTTTAGTTTCCCCATTTTATAGGGACATAATAGCCTTGCTTCCATGATCGCTGAGAGTTTGAGATAGGATCAGATATATGAGCACTGTTTTTGTTACATAGACATATATTGTATTAATACTGTAAACTGTTGTTTATTTTTAGGCGACCCCTAATGGGCCCGCGTGGTGTTGGTGGCTTCTTGCAGTTCTTCCCGTAGATCCCCGATACCAGCTATCAGTTTTGTCAATGAAGTCTTTGAAAGAACGGTTGACAAAGATACAGCATATACTGACCTATTTTTCTAGAGACCAATCTAAGTAACTAACTGCTTGGATCTTCCTTTAAAGTTACCCTAATCTGGCTGTGTTGACAGCCAGATTGTCTGCTGCCTTTTGCACATCCAGTGCTGGTTTAAGAAATGTAACGAAACTTTTTTTTCCTTCAACCTCCTGAATCATGTGGTTCTGCAAATGATTACCTTCAACTAGGACTTAGACCACTAAGAACTTGCACAGAAAAACACGCACTGAATGTGTGTTAAACCTCTACATTGTGATGAAGTTGCACTATGTACCATATTCTAAAACGAAATGAGAACTGTGTGTATGTGGGGTGTGTGTGTGTGTGTGCGCGCGCGTGCATTTTCTCTGGCTTTAAAATTTTAAAAGAAAAAAAAAAGCCATAGAGAGCAGAACTTGCTGAGGGTTTTTTTGCCCAAGTTTACAACAATAGCGATACAAGTTTTTGCAAGTTGAATTTGCCTCAGATTTATCTGTCCTAATGCTTATATTTGCACAAGTATGTAAACTATGGTATTGACTATCACTCTTTGTTGGAAATACTGCTCTTGCTGAACTGTCTTGACCATTGACTATGACACAGTTTCTTATTTATGTAAATACTTGCATCCTAGCGGCCAACAGGCTTTGGATGCAGAACCTAGAGCCAGTTTTCAGGAACAATTGCAAACCTGCCATGGTACTGTGCATCTATTCATAAAACACTTAAAACTGTGAAAATATGGTTTACATTTAATTGTACATAAAGGTAAATGGATAACTCAATTCAGTACCAGTTAGTTTGTGCATTTTAGGGGGCTTTTCACATCAACTGCCCATCAATATAATTTATAGTTTGACATGATGTGTTTAAAAAAAAAAAAATATTACGTAGTATAAACCCATTAAGGATCTGGGGGAAGAGAAGAAGCTTAATGTAGAAGTAAGCTTTTAAAGTATGTTTTATTTTTTAATTCTAGTCTTGGTGCAGATGTTAGTTATGCCTTATTCATATCACAATTAGATCACCATGCTGTGACATGGTTTATATTCATGCTGCCCTAGATACTTTTGTAATTATTTGTTGCAAACTTGTGACTGTCCCGATTAACTTTCTTTTATGTAAGTACTTTGTAAAAGTTTCTTAAACTTTTGCTTTTGCTTATTTAATTTTGAATAAAAGCTAAATTCATAATTTTTTTCTTAAATTTTAGGTCAGTATGAAAGATGAGTTTTGCTTACTGTTTACTTTTTTTTCTTGGCAGTATCTTAAGGAGACTTCGGGCCCTAGAACAATCCTTTAAAGTACTATTGGTTCAACATTTAGAAAAAAGCCATGTCCCTTTAGGATAAAGATGACATTTTTCATGTTACCCTTATTTGACACCATTAAACAGAACTGACCATTTCAGGCCCCCATTTCCCAGCTAGGATTTTCCAGTTATAAAGAAATCATTTTTTAATAGTGAATCTTTTTATGAAAATATATTAAGAAATGACTACCTGGAAGACCACCCTTTGCCCCCACAATTACACTATTGAAAAATCTCCAGAAAACGTGGTCTCAAGAGTGGGCCATTCCCCCCAAAGTTACCTTACCCATAGTCCTGCTGAAGTGTTCAACATTCTTATAACCAACTATTCAATGCCTGTTAAGTAGTGTTTGGGTAGTAGCATACGTGCAAAGTTTACCTATAGTTCTCAAAGCATGTATGAGAAGGAAGTAGGATTTACCTGGTGCCCAATCTACATCTGTGGTATGCGCGTGCACCCACAAATGGGCATTAAATGATCTCTGTAGAGAGGCTATCTCTGTAGATAGGCTACTAATGGGAATTCATGACTTTTATCATTTGACCCTAATTTTCTGATGAATGTTCAGTTATTCTGTGTATAGATTTTCACATCTCCGAATGATTTTTTCCAACTGCACCTTACATACCATGTAACTAGAAAGATACGTATCTGACAGAGTCTTACCCTTATCGCTTTAAGTGACTAAGTTCTCAGCATTTCAAGCCAGAGTCAAAGTAGCCAGTTGTTGCTTTTCTCATCTTAATACACCTGTCTCAACATGTCCAGATCTTCCTGTTAGAGGTCCAGTTCTGATGCCTTCACTTAGCTAGAACTCCGAACTCCACAGCTTCCTTGTACTTTGCACTTACAGGAGATAAGTGGCACTTACTTTGTACTTTGGCACTTATAGGAGATAAATGAATCATGCATGAGCCAACCCTCTTGTGAATATTGTGACTGGTGTCTAGCACTTTCGACAGATTTAATAGGCTGACCACTGAACAGAACCGAAATAAATGCCAATTAAGAAGGGAGACTGGATAAAGATGGTTAGACTGAGAAATAACCTTTGCCTTCTCTTCCTTCCCCAAATCCAACAAAAATGACAGTGAAGTGAATGAAGTCTAATGACATTGTGAAGACAAAAACCCACCCATTGACAAATGCTTATGAGGAATTTTCTGAGATCTGTGTCAAATGCTGTTCCCCTAAGACTGAGGAGACCACAGCTTTGCAGAAGTGGAGGAATATACCCCACGCTAGGGGAAGGTCTTGGAAAACCCCAGAGGATTTCTTGGGGAGACTATACCTGACCTAGGTGGATCATCTGGCTTCTTCCCTACTTGGGCCAAGCAGTAGGCAGAAACAGCAATTGTTCTCAGACCAAATCACAGAATGTGGACATTGGGCCAGAGAAGACCCTGAACCATTAGTTACAGATGCCCAATAGGATGGAGAACCCTCAAAGGACCACGAACTACTGACCTACCTCATGCAGCAGTGTGTTCCAGGGTTCTCCCACAATCAACAGAGGCAGACTACCTGTGATTGAAACAGCAACCCCAAAAGAATGAACAGGGATCCCAAATGACAAAGAGAAGTAGACAACCAAATCCTAGAAATTTGAGGAGAAACGAAACGAGACAAACCTCAGTATCCTTAGAATTGAGGATGTGCAATCCCAAAAAAGATCTAGAGATCTAAAAAATGTCCCAGTCTCTGGTACCACAAGCAGTCAACACAAGTTTGTCAGATTGGTGAATGAGTCATAAGAATAAGTAGATGAAATAAATAGAAGAATGAATGCCAAGAATGAGTTAATAA
Organism: Prionailurus viverrinus; assembly: GCF_022837055.1. Taxonomy (NCBI): domain Eukaryota; kingdom Metazoa; phylum Chordata; class Mammalia; order Carnivora; family Felidae; genus Prionailurus; species Prionailurus viverrinus. The sequence continues at coordinate 25,826,120 of NC_062564.1, forward strand.
GGTAGAAGGTTGAATTACGGCCCTTTCCAGAACACAGTGAGAGACCAGTTAAGCCAAAGTATGAGAGAAAAATTGAGACATGGAAGGTATATTCAAAATTTTGACATCTATCTAATAGAAATTTCTTTTTTATTATTTTTTAAATGTTTATTCATTCTTGAGACAGAGACAGAGCATGAATGGGGGAAGGTCAGAGAGAGAGGGAAACACAGAATCTGAAGCAGGCTCCAGGCTCTGAGCTGTCAGCACAGAGCCTGACACGGGGCTCGAACTCACGGACCGTGAGACCATGACCTGAGCCGAAGTCAGACACCCAACCGACTGAGCCACCCAGGCACCCCTCTAATAGAAGTTTCTTAAGGAAAGTGGAAAAGAATATCATTGTCTCCAACCTGAAGACAATAACCTACTTGCTTTCCCAGGGACCAAATTCATCCATTTAAAGGGAAACAAGGCAAACTTAGGGGACAAACGCAGGTAGAGGACAAACAACAGTAATAACTCAGCTGTCTGGCATTGATCTACAACACAAGGAATGGCCCAATGATACGAGTTTGATGATTTTTCTTCATAAACCAATGTTTAAATGCCAACATTTTAAAAATGTTAAACATTTCTGATAGATAAAACATTTATAATTCAACTTAATAAATGAGCTCTTTTGCCGACCTGCCTTTGGCTGTTCACCCAATAGCTTTTGGCTGTTCACCAAAATTAAATATATCCTTAAAGATTTGGGGGTGGGGGGTCACAATTTAGGGTACGGAAAAGAATATAGGCTTACTTTCAAAATGTAAGCGTTAAGCCACAGGGGGGAAAAAACTGAAGCAGGCAGTCTCCTTGTACAGATGAGAAAAAGGGAAAGACTGATTTGTCAAAGGATTTACACTGCTAATGTGTGGTGAAAATGCCATGTCAAGTTACAGAAAACAGATCTAAGAAGGTCACTGTGTAAAGAAGAGAAGAGTCTGGAAATGAGTCACTCGACTTTCTGACATAGCAGACTTTACATGTGGCAGTGAGTGCATTTTACACCTCTGGAATTAGAACTAGTTCGTAAGCACCTCCCCGAGATCTTGAGATGGCCAAACCAGGTTTAGCCATGTGCTTTGTGGCTAACAAATGGCTAACAATCTTTTTAGTAAGTTATGTTGCAATGTATGTATCAAGGATTATTAAAATGGTCATATTCTTTGAACGAATCTTATGTTAGAGGAAGTAACTTCATAATTCAAGAAAATAGAATCCACATGAATGAGGATATTCTTTTAATGCCTCTAGAACAGCAAACACTCAAAAACCGGTGCCTACGACTGGCAACAAATGGACTGTGTGAAAATGTACAATTCAACAAAAGTATAAATTATACCACCATTACCATGTATATTAAGAAGTAGAAGATATTATGTAAAAATGAAATCAGTAAGATCAGCAGGTAATATATTTTTCTTTGGAAATCCTTGATGTCCTTCTTGTAGGGATGGCCAGCCATCTAGTTCAACCCACAACTACATTACTCTTCGGTTTTACTATTTGAGATTGTGACCACGTGAACCTTTATGAACATCATGATTATACTGATCAACTTTTGTTTCAAGTACACGAAAGTTTGAAGGCCTGAAACTAGAAACAGTAATAGCAGTAAAGAATGATTATATAGGCATGCACCTTTTAAAAAAACTCAGGGTACTTGGCATTGTTCTTTCACTGTTCAGTATTAGGAAATACAAAGAGAAGTAAATGTGGAAAACTATTTTAGTAGTAAAACTGTTAAGCCATGGTAGCCAGAGGACTTCCAGTGAAGATGGTGGAGTAGGAGGATGTTAAAGTCACTTTGTCCCATGAATATACCTAGACAACACCCAGTCGGCAAATAATCCAGAAAATGACCCAAAGGCTGGCAGAACAAACTCCAAAGCTCAACATGAAGATGCCACATTGGAAGCAGTAGTAAGGGCAGAGACCAGGTCGGGAAACAAGCTGACCTGTGAGACTGTCCACAGGAGGGAGGGCCACTGCAAGCACAGGAAAGGGAGCAGCACAGACCCCACACCAAGCACCCTAGGCATGGGGGACCCACACTGGGAGGAGGAATCCCCCTAACACTGGTCTTTGAAAACCAGAGGGGCCTAACATGACAAGTTCGTACGATCAGTGAGGTGACACCTGGAAAGTTAAAAATCAGTGGGCTCTACTTTGGGAGGGCAGGAGTACAACAGGAAACTGAGTCCCCACCCGTAAAGAGACAGCACAGCACATATCGACACCGAGATACAACCTAGAAGCAGCAGTTTGAAAGAAGACTGGTATATACAGGAAGAAGGTTGACTTACTCATCTCAGAACACGCACTCTAGGGGCAGGGATCTTTAAGAGACTTCTCCAAGAACAAAAGAGCTGGAGGGTACCTTTTCCTTCCCCTGCCCCCCAGCCTAGACACAGACACCTGCCGAAACCTGTGCAGCTCCAACACTCTCCACCTAGGTCGCTCACAGTGAAACCAGCCCCCATGTTCTCCTACAGACCCACCCCCTCTAACCCACCCTCAGCAGACCACCCAAAATGGTGCCACAAGCCTGGCAGTGTGCAAATGGCCCAACAGGATCAAAACCACTCCAAAGTGACTGGAGTCACATGGAGAGAGGAAAATAACCACACATCAGTTTGACATTGGTCAAATGGGTTGGGGGCAGACATCTGGTTTGACTGCAGACCCCACCCACCCAAAGCCTTGGGGTACAACACAGGGAGAGGGCTCTGCAGTTTAGTGCCGCCACAGCTCTGGCAAACATCTGTTCTGACTCAAATTAAGCCCAGGGCAGCCCAATACTGGCACATGAACAACACAGGCACCAAACCCTGCCCACTACAGACAAAGCCATTGCAGACGACTGAAGTCAAATGCAGCTCAGGCACAACAGTAGGGCACGTGCAACACACACAGACACCCAAGAAGCACCAAGTTCTAGCAAACGGGACACGGCACTGCAAGGCCACCGTTTGCAAGAGCATGGCACATAGCAGACTTTCTTAAAACACAGAGACACACAGACAAAATGAGTAGGCAGAAGAAGATGTCCCGAAATAAGGAACAGGACAAAATCACAAGACCTGAAATGGAGATAATATGACTGATAGAGAATTTAAACTAATAGTCATAAAGATAACTCACTGAACTTGAGGAAAGAGTGGAAGACCTCAGTGAGACCCTCAACAAAGAGAGAAAACATAAAAAAGAACCAATCAGAGATGAATACTCAATAATTGAAATTAAAATTACACTAGACAAAAAAATATATACTAGAGGAAGCAGAACAGATCAGCAACCTGGAGAATCAAGTAATGGGGAGGAATCAAACTGAACAGGAGAAGAAAAAATTTTTAATTAAAAAAAAAATGACATGGGTGTCTGGGTGGCTCAGTCAGTTGAGTGTTCAACTCTTGATTTTGGCTCAGGTCATGATCCCAGGGTCATGGAATCAAGCCCCATGTGAGGTTCCATGGAGCCTAAGTCTCACTCTCCCTTTGCCCCTCTCCCCAACTCACACTCTATAAAAATAAAAAAATAAAATAAAAAATGAAAGAAGATTCTCTTTCTCCCTCTTCCTCTGCCCCTCCCTTGCTAGGGTGTCTAGAGTGTATGAGTGCTCTCTCAAAAAAAAAACAAAAAGAAAAGAATAGAATAAGGGAACTCAGTGACTCATCAAGCCTAAAAGCATTCGCATTGTAGGGATCCCAGAAGGAGAAGACAGAGTAAAAAAGGGGCAGAAAATTTATTTGAAAAAGTAATAGCTGAAAACTTCCCTAATCTGGGGAAGGAAATAGATTTATGGATCCAGAAAGCACAGAAAGCCCCCAATAAAATCAAAGAGGTCACACCAAGACACATAGTAATTAAAATGGCAAAAAGTTGTGATAAAGACAGCATTGTAAAAGAATTTTAAAAGAAAACTATTACAAAGAAGGGAAACCCCATAAAGTTATCAGTGGCTTTTTCAGTAGAAACTACAAGCCAGAAGGGAGTGGTATATTCAAAGTACTAAAAGAGAAAAACCTGCAACAAAGAATAGTCCATCCAGCAGGGCTATCATTCAGAATAGAAAGAGAGATAAAGAGTTTCCCAGGGCGGGGGGGGGGGGGGGGGGGGGGGAGCCACAAAAAAACTTAAAGGAATTCATCACCACTAAACCAGCCTTACAAAAAAATATTAAAAGGCAATCTTTGAGTATAAAGGAAAATCAATAACCAAGAATAAGGAAAGTAGGAAACATGAAAACAATAAAAAGTATATTGCTAAAAATCAAAGATTTCACAAAATAAAGGATGTGAAGTATGTCTCTATATATAAAATGGAGGGTTGGGAGGAAAGGAGTAAAGGTTTAGTGCTTCTAGAATGTGTTCAAAATTAAATGACCATTAACCTAACATAGACTGCTATATGCACGAGATGTTGTACAGAAACCTAATGATAACCATTAAAAAAGAAAATGGTAATAGGCATGCAAGAAAATTAAGAAAATGAACAGAAGCATATCACTAAAGAAAGCCAACTATAAAAGAAAAAAAAATAAAGGGACAGAGAAAAAAATAATCATAAAACAAGTAACAAAATGGCAACAAGAGACCTATCAATAATTGCCTTGAATGTAAATGGACTACATGTTCCATCACAAGACACATGGTGATGGAATGGATAAAAAAGCAAAACTAATCCATATGCTGCCTACAAGAAACTCCTTTCAGACCTAAAGACACGTGCACGTTGAAAGTGAAGGGTTGGAATAGCAGTTATCATGCAAACGGCAGTGAAAAGAAAGCCAAGGTAGCAATATTTATATGGGTCAAAATCTACCTTAACACAAAGACTGTAACAAGAAACAAAGAAGAACACTACATAATCATGAAGGGAACAATCCAAGAAGATAGAACTATTATAAATATTTGTGCACTCAAAATGGGAGCGTCTAAATACATAAAGCACCTATTAACAAAGTAATTGATAGTAATAAAATAGTAAAGCACTTTAATACCCCACCTACATCAATGGATAGATCCCCCAAACAGAAAAACGAGGTAACAATGACTTCAAATGATACATTGGACCAGACATATCTAATAGATACATTCAGTACATTCCAGCCTCAAAGAGGGGAATACACATTCTTTGCAAGTGCACATGGGACATTCTCCACAAAACAAGTGTAAACAAATTCAGCAAGACTGAAGACATACCATGCATCTTTCCCCGACCACAATGATATAAGCAACTAGAACTAAACCACAAGAAAAACTTGAGTGAACACAACTACATGTAGGTTCAATACCATGCTACTCAACAATACATGGGTCAACCAAGAAATCAAAGAGTATTTCAAAAAATACTTGGAGACAAGTGAAAATGAAAACACAATGGTCCAAAATTTGGGGGAGCAGCAAAAGTTATTCTAAGAGGGAAGTTGATAGTAATACAGGCCTGACTCAAAAACAAGAAAAATCTCAATCAACCTAACCTTACACCTAAAGGAACTAAAGAAGGATAACAAAACCCAAAGGCAGCAGAAGGAAGGAAATAATAAAGATTAGAGCAGAAATAAGTGAAATAGAAACTAAAAAACAAACAAAAACAATAGATCAAATTAATGAAGCCAGGAGCTGATTCATTAAAAGATAAACAAAATTGAGAAGAGAAAGGATTTGAAATAATAAATCAAGGAGAAATAAGTACCAACACCACAGAAGGACAAAGAATTATAAGAGAATATTATGAAAAATTATATAACAAAATGGGCAATCTTGAAGAAATGGATAAATTCCTATAAACCTATAACCTCCCAAAACTGAAGCAGGAAGAAATAGGAAATATGAGCAAACCAATTACTGGCAATGAAATTAAATTAAAAAAAACAAAGAAAAGTTCAGGACCACATGGCTTCACAGGCAAATTCTGCCAGATATTTAATGAAGAGTTAATCCCTATTATATTCAAACTATTCCAAAAAAAAAAAAAATAGAAGACAGAAAGCTTTCAAATTCATTTGAAGATGTCACAATTGTCCTCATACCAAAAGCAAATGAAGATACAAAAAAAGGAAAACTACAGGCCAATATCTCTGATGAACATGGATGTCAAAATCTTCAGAAAAGGATTAGTAAACCAAATCCAACAATACATTTAAAAAAATCATTCATCATGACCAATGGGATTTATTCCCGGGATGTATGTGTGGTTCAATATTCACAAATCAACATGATACATCCTATCAATAGGGAAAGGATTAAAAACATATGATCATTTTAAAAGACACAGAAGAAGCATTTGACAGAATATAACATTCACTCATGATACCTCAGCATAATAAAGGCCATATATGAAAAACCTACAGCTTAACATCATACTCAGCAGTGAAAACCTGAGAGCTTTTTCCCTAAGATTGGAAACAAGAATGTCCACTCTCACCACTTTTATTCAAAACAATATTGGAAGTCCTAGGCACAGCAATCAGGAAAGGGAATAAAAGGTATCTAAATTGGTAACGAAGAAGTAATACTTTCACTATGTGCAGAGGACATGATACTATATATGGAATACCTTAAAGATTCCACCAAAACCCTACTAGAACTGATAAATGAATTCAGTAAGATTGCAGGTTACATAACATATAGCAATCTATACACTATACACTAATAATGTATTAATCTAATAATGTAATAATCTATTTCTATACAATAATGAAGCAGCAGAAACAGAAATTAAGAAAACAATCCCAACTGCAAAAAGAATAAAATATCTAATAAACTTCACCAAGATGTGAAAGACCTATACTGTGAAAACTGTAAAACGTGGATGAAAGAAATTGAAGAGGACACAAATGGGAAGATATTTCACGTTCATGGATTAGAAAAACAAATATTGTTAAAATGTCCATACTACCAAAAGCAATCTATAGATTTAATGCAATCCTTATCAAAATAACAGCAGCATTTTTCAAAGAATAATCCTAAAATTTGTATGGAACCAGAAAAAAAAAATCCTTGAGTAGCCAAAACAGTCTTGAAATAGAAAAACACAAGTGACGGTATCACAATCCCAGATTTCAAGTTATACTACAAATCTGTGGTAATCAAAACAGTATGATACTGGCGCAAAAACAGACACATAGATCAGAATTGAAAGCATGGAAATAAGCACATGCTTTATGGTCAATGAATCCACGACAAAGGAGTCAGGAATATCCAATGGGAAAAAGACAGTCTGTTAGATAAATGTTGGGAAAATTTGACACCTACATGCGATAGAATGTAACTAGACCACTTTCTTACACCACACACAAAAATAAACTCCAAATGGGTTAAAGAGCTAAATGTGAAACTGAAACCACAACAATGCTAGAAGACATCACAGGTAGTAATATCTCTGATTGGTCATAGCAACATTTTCCTAAATATGTCTCCTGAGGCAAGGGAAAGAGAAGCAAAATGAAACTATTGGGAATACATCAAAATAAAAAGCCTTTGCACAGCAAAGAAAACAATCAACAAAACTGAAAAACAACCTCCTGAATGGGAGAAGATATTTGCAAATAACATATCCAATAAGGGGTTAGTATCCAAAACATATAAAGAATGTACACAACTCGACACTCACACACACCAAAAGAAGATATGAACAGCCATTTCTCCAAATAAGACATTCAGATAGTCAACAGACTCATGAAAAGATGTTTACCATCACTTATTATCAGGGAAATGCAAATCAAAACTATGATGAGACATCACCTCACACCTGTCAGAATGGCTAAAATACATGGTTGGGGAAGATGTGAAGAAAAAAGGAACCCCCATGTACTGTTGATGGGAATACAAACTGGTGTCGTCACTATGGAAAACAGTATGGAGATTCCCCAAAAAGAAAAACAGGATTGTCATATGATGCAGTAATTCCACTACTGGGTATTTATCCAAAGGATAAAAAACACTAATTTGAAAAGATAGGTGCACTCTTTTTTTATTGCTGTATTTACAATAGCTAAAATATGGAAGCAACCCTATTGGCTTTTGATTGATAAATGGATAAAGAAGCTGTGTATTGTATTGTGTATATGTATGTATGTACACACACACACACACAATGGAGTATTGCTCAGCCATGAAGAAGAATGAAATTTGAGCATTTGCCAAAATGTTATACTCTCTGGATGGGTGGAACTAGGGAGTATCATGCTAAGTGAAATAAGTCAGTCAGAGAAAGGCAAAATACCTTATGATTTCACTCCTATGTGGAATTTAAGAAACAAAAGGTGAAAATAGAGACAGAGAAATCAAGAAGCAAATTGATGGTTACCAGAGGAGAGGTGGGTAGAGGGGTGGGCCTCTGGGTATTATATGTAAGTGACGAATCACTAAATTCTACTCCTGAAACCATGGTTATGCTATATGTTAACTAAGTTGGATTTAAATAAAAAAAAAAAAAAAACTATTTCAAGGAGGTAGCTCAATTTTTAACTTCCAGCTTCAAGGGATTTGGGTCTAGCATGTATATATGTATATAGACATGCATATATACATATACACACACCTGTGTTTTGTTGCAAAAAATATTTATCATGATTAATGAAAGACTTTCAAGTATAAAATGTTATATAACCATAACATTCTTAGAGGGTTAGTGGAATGGAAATATAAGCTAAAGAACTAAAGGATTAAAGAAATTGTATATGTAAAAGAAAAATGGTTATCAGTAAACATCATATCATATTTACTCCATTAGATACATTTAAAAATAGTCTTAGGGAGCCTGGGTGGCTCAGTCGGTGAAGCGTCTGACTTCAGCTCAGGTCATGATCTCACAGCTCGTGAGTTCAAGCCCCGCGTCAGCACAGAGCCTGGAGCCTCCTTTGGATTCTGTCTCTCCCTCTCTCTCTGCCCCTCCCCCACTCAGGCTTTCCCCTCCCCCCCAACCTCCCCCCAAAAATAAATAAAAACATTAAAAAAATAAAAAGTCTTAAACTATTTTATTTTATAATATTGTTATAATAAGTTGAAAATTGCACTTTGTCATTATTCAAATTTATGATAAAAATGTATACTTCAAGTTAAAATATGTGAAGAGGAACATCGTTTTTCAAATTTTTTTTAGGGACTTCATGAGCGAAAATGTTTCAGGACTACTTGTGTAGATCACCTCCTTTCATGAATTATTCTGATAGTCTCTCCATCATTTACCTCCTTCATCGCTTCAAGGAAAATATTTCTAAAATTCCGATCCCCTAGCTTGAAAACCTTTGATGGTCTCTTTTAGAGGAAGGAGAAACCTAATTAGCCTCTTTCACTCTGGCTTCAGCCTGTGAAGCCTCTGCTTCCCAGCCTCTTATTGAATTTGTGTCACATCTGTCCTAAAACAGAGTCTCAAAGAACTCTCCGCTAATACCCCTGTACATTGGTTCCTGGCTTTAGAAGCCACATTCCTTTATACTATATACTGAAATTCTACTTATCTTCCGAGGCTGAACTAAAAAAAAGCACTTTCCTGTCAAATGCCCAACCTCTCAAGCAGCATGAATGGTCCTTCTGCTTTGCCCGTGTTACTTGCTGCCTGTTCGGATTAGAACATCCATCAGGCATTGTACTTTTTACATGTTTTGTATTGTTTACTCGGATTTCATGCAGGATATTCTTATCCCTTCATGTAGTTTCAACTAGCAGAGATCCAAATGAAAACAAAATGAACAAAAATAGAACAATGCTATGAAACATTTAAATCAGGAAAATCTTGTTTGCTTTTGTGCCCCATACTTAAAATAGCTTCTCTATTCTTTGAAATGCCTTTATTGCTGAATACTCAGTGAATAATTACCAAACTTTGATCCACTTGATTTCTTTATAAACCAATGCCACTGACATTAGTCAAGATACTCCAAGGAAGCAACAATAGATCAGATACTTTCAAAAGGCAAAGAAAGGAGGATCAGATACTTTCAAAAGGCAAAGAAAGGAGGGAAGAAGGGAGGGAAGGAAAAAGATGTGTGTATGTGGGGTATGGAATGAATTTTACGGTCACCAACAACCGGTCACCAACAACTTGTGTCTGTGGTAAAGAAACAATGATGCACCAGCACACAGAATAAATCATTGTTGGACAGAACATGCTAGAACATGTCTAAGCGAGGACAAAAGGAAACAAAATGGCAAGGTGAAAGGTTTAAGAACTCCTTATGCAACATGGGGAGTGAAAGAAAAACATACCTTTAGTTCCAAGAATATTTCCACATCAGTGGAATTAGAACAGACCTGTGGTTTCCCTCTTGTACTCAAATGCTCAACTCCTAGACTCCGCAGTAAGTGGCAAGTGAAATAGTTGCAATAGTTACTATTAGAGCAAACGCGCGAGCGCTACTCAAAGTATCACACCACACTGATTTCTGTTTTTTTGTTAAATGATCTAGATTTTTAGCTGGAGCCTCCAACTTAAAAAGTCATTCAAGTCTAGTAGTTTGTTAAGGCTAGGACTCAAACTTGAACACTGTAAGTTCAGTTTTCTTAGGTACATGGTGGACTCTTAATGTGTAGATTCAGACCTTTTATAAAAAGTTCTCTTGAATATAATTAAAAAATAATTTGCTGGTTTTCTTCATTGACTGTTCTTTCCTTATCTTCTCTCTTACTTTCTCTCCTAGCCTTCTTACCTCTTTGTTTCCAATTCTCTAGGCTGTTTTCATTACCCTCTTCAAAGTCAGTTAAGATGCTCACTTACATCTGTTCTTATTTGATCACCATGTAACTAAGTCTTCATTTCTAAGGTAATTTTCTTTTACTTTTTATCATAATTCAGGTTAACTCAAAATTTTAATATCTTGATTTGAAATGTTCTCTCATCTTTTCAAATACTACTTTAACGATACAAAATTCACTCTCGAGGATTGTGTTACAGTTTCTGTTTCATAGGTTTCTTAAAAATCAGCTTTATTCCTGGCTACGACAAAGATACAAGAAAACTATAGAACAATATTCCTGATGCATAGAGATGCCTTTGTTTTGCAGAACTGAACCAATCCTAAAATTAATGGAAACGCTAAATCATACAAAAAAAAGTTGAAGGACTCACACTTCCTGATTTCAAGCTTTACTACAAAGCTGTAGTAAGTAAAGTGGTGCACTTGGCTATGGCAGACTCAGGACATTAATACAACCTTCATTTCAGATTGACAAGGATTATGATGCAAAAGCCATGAGAAAGCCGGGCTGCAACTGGTTGAAAATTTCCCTTCTCAGATTATAACTTAGTCTAGTAACTGGAGGTAGAGAATTTGTAGATAGAGATAAAAATGCCAAACTTGAGTAAAGGAAGGGACCTAGAGACAAATTAGCAGACCAGACTCACAATAATCATCCCTTTGGATCCAGAAACCTCTATTTATAAATCCACTCAGACTAGCAAGTATATGTGAGACACATAGACAGGAAAATCCATCCTTCCATCCCAAGTCAAATTATCTGGATGGTTCTAGCACCTTGTATATATACTACTTAATAAATGTGTACTGAATGACCATATATCTGGATATACACGAACAAATGATTTCATGTTATCATCAAATTGATGTGATTTTCAAATTAAGATGGCAGAGGAGGATGATTCTAGGCTCACCTCGTCACTTGGATACACCTAGATAATAGTCAGTGTAAATGATTACCCAAGGATTGGCATAACAGATCCTCCAAAGCAAAATGTAGAGAAGAGGCCACATTGAGCAGGGTGGAAGGGCAGAGACGTGGTCAGGAGCCAAACCAACCTGCAGGAAGGTCCCTGTGAGGAAGGGGTGCTACAGGCACACAGAAGAGAGAGGCACAGACTCAACACCAGGCATCCCAGGCACAGGGGATCCACACTGAGAAGACAAATCCCTGATAACATTTGGCGTTGAAAACCAAAGGGGGCTAAACTTCATGAGTTATTACAATCAGTGGGGCTTACCACCTGGAACTTTAAACACCAGCAGGCTTGGTTCTGGAGAGCCAGGAGGGCAATAGGAAACCGAGCCCCTGCCATTAAAGACACAGCACAACAAACAGATCCTCTGAGATACAGCAGCGAAGCAGCAATTTGAAAGATGCCTGGAGTATACACAGAGATTTATTTACTCATCTCATAGTGTGTGCTGGAAGGGCAGGGAACTTTGGACGACTTCTCTAAGAACAAAAGAGCTGGCGGGTACTCTTTCCCTCGCCTGCCCCCTGGCCTACATACAGGGATACCCGTGGGAACGAGCGCAGTTCCAATACTCTCCACCTAGCTTGCTAACGGCATGCCTCACCCCCAAGTTCTCCTGCAGACTCACCCCCTCCAACACACCTTCCAGAGGAGTACATCCAAACTGGCACCACCGGCGTGGCATTGTACAAGCAGCTGTGACAGGGGCCAGCACCACCCCAAAGTGGCTCGGGCCCCAGGGAGAGGGGAAAGACAACCACACACACCAGTTCAACTACTGTCCCAGCAGTGGGCTGGGAGCGGTCAAATGGTCTGACTACGGGCCCCACCCACCAGCAAAAGCTTCTCCAGGGACAACACAGGGAAAGACCTGTAGTTGGGTACTATTGCATCTGTGGCAACCACGTGATGTGACTCAACTCAAGCCCAAAGCAGCCCAGACTGGCCAAACCAAACAGGCACCTGACCCTGCCCACAGCAGGCAAAGAGAGCCATTTCAGATGACTGAAGCTTGGCCACAACAGTATGGCATAAGCAACACACACAGGAGACACCCCTGAAGTGCCAGGTTATGGTGGACAGGGGACACTGCACTGCCGGGCACCACAGGATCTCTTCTTCATACGGCCATATTTTTAAGAGCAGGAGACTTGGCTGGCTTTCCCAACACACAGAATGGACACAGAGGGTTAGACAAAAATGAGGCAACAGAAGATGTCCCAAATGAAAGAACAGGACAAAAATCACAGTAAGAGAGCTAAATGGAATAGAGATAATATGTCTGATAGAGAATTTAAAGTAATGGTCTTAAAGATACTCAATGGAATTAAGAGTGGAGGACCTCAGTGAGTCCCTCAACAAAGATACAGAAAACAAAGAAAGACCCATCAGAGAGGAAGAACTCAGTAACTGAAATTAAAAAATACACTAGAGGAAGTAAATAGTAGACTAGAAGAAGCAGAATAATGGATCAGTGACCTGGAGCACAGAGTAATGGAAAGCAATCAAGCTGAACAGAACAGAGAACAAAAGTAAAAAAATGAGAATAGACTAAGGGAACACAGCAACACCATCAAGTGTAGCAATATTCACATTATAGGATCCCAGAAGGAGAAGAGAGAGAATAAAGGGGCAGAAAATTTACTTGATGAAATAATAGCTGAAAACTTTCTGAACTTGGAAACAGAAACCTAGATCCAGGAGACACACAGACCCCCAACAAAATCAACCCAAGAGAGTTCACACCAAGACATATAGTAATTAAAATGGCAAAAAGTAGTGATAGAGACAGTTTTAAGAGCAGCTGGGGGTGAAGGGGGGGGGAGAACATTTACATACAAGGGAAACCCCATAAGGTTATCAGCAGACTTTTCAGCAAAAACTCTGAAGACAAGAAGGAAGTGACACGGTATTTTCAAAGTGCTGAAAGAGAAAAATCTGCAACCAAGAATACTCTATCCAGCCAGGCTACCATTCAGTATAGAAAGAGAGATAAAGAGTTTCCCAGTCAAACAAAAGTTAAAGGAATTCATGGCCACTAAACCAGCCCTACAAGTAATGTTAAAGGGGATTCTTTAAGTGGAATGGCAAGACCATAAGCAGGAGTAAGAAAAGTAGGAAACACAAAATCAGTGAAATTAAGTGTATTTATAAAAATCAGTCAAGAGATTCACGAAATAAAAGGATGTAAACTATGATACTATATACGTACATACACACACACACGTGTGTGTGGATATATATATGTATATATAATAACAATGTGGGGGAGTAGAGAGTAAAAATTCAATGCTTTTAGAATGGGTTTAAACATAAGTGACCATGGAGGCACATGAGTGGCTCAGTCAGTTGAGCATCCAACTAAATTTCTATTAGGTCATGATCCTAGGGTTGTGAGATTGAGCTCCACATCAGGCATGGAGCCTGCTTAAGATATTTTATTTTTCTCTCTCTCCCTTTTCCCCAACTCATGCTCTCTAAAATAATTTTTTTTCTAAATAAAAACGTAAGTAATGATCAACTTAATATAGATGGCTATATGCATAAAATGTTATATATAAATCTAATGGTAACCACAAATGAAAAACCAGTAATATGCAAAAAATGAAGACAAGTACAAGTGTATCACTAAAGAAGGCCGCAAACCATGGGAAAAGAGAGCAAGAGAAGAAAAATATTATCAGAAAAGAACTACAAAAACAACTGTAAAACAATTAACAAAATGGTAATACGTATCTACCAATAATTACCTTTGCATATAAATGTACTGAATGCTCCAATCAAGACATAGGGTGACAGAATTGATAAAAAAGGAAGACCCATTTATATGCTTCCTACAAGAGACTCATTCAACACTAAAGACAACTGCAGATTGAAAGTGAAGGGAATGGAAAAGTAGTTATTATGCAAATGGAAGTGAAAAGAAAGCCAGGGTAGCAATACTTATATTAGACAAATTAGAATTTAGAACAAAGACTGTAACAAGAGACAAAGAATAACCCCACATATCATAAAAGGAACAATCCTACAGAAGATAGAACAATTGTAAGTATTTATGTACCCAGCATGAGAGTACCCAAAACAAAGCAGCTAATAACATAAAGTAATCAATAGTAATACAATAAGAGAAGGGGACTTTAACACACCACTTACATCAATGGATAGATTACCCAAATAGAAAATCAACAAGGAAGCAGTGTCTTTGAATGAACATTGCACCAGATGGATCTGATATATTCAGAACATTCCACCCTAAAACAACAGAATACACATTCTTTTCAAGTGTACATGGAACATTCTCCAGAACAGAGCACATGTTAGACTACAAAAGAAGTGTCAACTAATTCAAAAAGTTTGATATCCTACCAAGCCTTTATTTCGACCATGCTATGAATGTAGAAATTAACCCCAAGGAAAAAAATCTAGAAAATAACACAAGTATATGGATGTTAAATAATATGCCACTAAACAATGACTGGGGCAACCAAGGAATCAAAAAAGAAATAAAAAATACATGTAGACAGATGAAAATGAAAACATAATAGCCCTAAATCTTTGGGGTATAGCAAAAGCTGTTCTAAAAAGGGACGTTTAGGGGCACCTGGGTGGCTCAGTTGGTTAGGCGTTTGACTCTTGATTTCAGCTCAGGTCATGATCTCACAGTTCATGAGTTTGAGCCCCACATCGGGCTTTGTGCTGACAGTGTAGAGCCTGCTTGGGATGCTCTCTCCCCATCTCTCTGTGCCCCTCCCCCATTCGCTCTCTCTCAAAAATAAACATTTTAAAAAAATAAATAAAAGGGAAGTTTATAGCAATACAGGTCTGCCTCAAGAAGCAAGAAAAATCTCGAACAACCTAACCTTACACCTTAAAGGAGCTGGAAAAAGAACAAATAAAACCCAAAACCAGTACAAGGAAGGAAATGATAGTGATTAGAGCAGAAATAAATGATATGGCAACGAAAAATCCCAACAGAAGAATGAAACCAGGAGTTGGTTCTTTGAAAATATAAGAAAATAGATAAAACTTTAGCCAGACTCATTGAGAGATAGAGACAGAGACAGAGAGAGAAAGAGAACTCAAACAAGATGAGAAAGGAAAGAGGAGAAATGACAACCAGCATCACAGAAAGACAAAGGGTTATAAGAGAATATTATGAGAAATTACATGCTAACAAACTGAGTAACTTAGGAGAATAGATAAATTCTGAGAAACATATAAAGCTCCCAAAACTGAATCAGGAAAAAAATAGAAAATTTGAAAAGCTCAATTACCAGTAATGAAATTGTATCAGTAATCAGAAAACTCCCAACAAACAGAAGTCCAGGACCAGATGGCTTCACAGGTAACTCTAACAAACACTTAAAAAACAGTTAATACCTATTCTTCTGAAGCTATTTCAAAAAAATAGAGGAAATAAAGCTTCCATATTCATCCTATGAGGCCAGGATTACCCTGTTACCAAAACTAGATAAGACACTACAAAAGAAAAAAGGAGAACTTCAGGCCCAGATCTCTGATAAGCATAGATGCCAAAATTATCAAAGGAGTATTAGCAAACCGAATCCAACAACACATGACCAAAAAAAAAAAAAAAGAAAAAAGAAAATCTTTCACCACGATCAAGTGGGATTTATCCCTGGGATGCAAGGGTGATTCAATATTCTCAAATCAATCAGCATGATACATCACATAAACAAGAGACAGGATAAAAAAGAAAGATCATTTTAATAGATGCAGAGAAAGCATTTGACAAGGCACAACATCCATTCATGATAAAAACCCTCAACAAAGTAGGTCTAGAGGGAACATACCTAAACATAATAAAGGCCATATATGAAAAACCCATAGCTAACATCACACACAGTGGAGAAAAACGGAGAGCTTTCCCCCTAAGATCAGGAAAAAGATAAGGATGTCCACAGTCAACATTTTTATTCAACATAGTACTGAAAATCCTAGCCATAGCAATCAGACAAGAAATAAAAGGCATACCAATTGGTAAGGAAGTAGTAAAACTTTTGCTACTACATACAGAAAACTCTGAAGACTCCACCAAAAACCTACTAGAACTGATAAGTAAATTCAGCAAGTTTACAAAAATCAATGTATGGAAACCTCTCACATTTCTATACACTGGTAATGAAGCAGTGCAAAGAGATATTAAGAAAACAGTCCCATTTATAATTGCATCAAAAAGAATATAATCTCTAGGAATAAACAGGAATAAACTTAACCAATGAGGTGAAACAGCTGTACTGTGCAAACAGTAAAATATGGATGAAAGGAATTTGTAGATAACAAATGGAAAGATATACCATGCTCATGGATTGGAAGAACAAATATTTTTTAAATGTCCATACTACATAAAACAATCCATAGATTCAACACAATCTCTATCAAAATACCAACATTTTTCACAGAGCTGAAACAAAATCATCCTAAGACAAACAAAAAGCAAAAACAAAAAAACCAAAATACCCTAATTTCCTATTTGCATGGAACCACAAAAGACCCCAAACAGAAAAAAGAATCTCAAAGAGGAACAAAACTGGACACACCATAAACCCAGATTTCAAGTTATACTACAAAGCAGTTGGCACTGGCACAAAAATAGATCCATAAGTCAATAGAACAGATTTGAGAGCCCAGAAGTAAACCCATGCTTATATGTTCAATTAATCTTTGACAAAGCAGGAAAGAATATCCAATGAGAAGAGGGCAGTCTAACAAATGGTGTTGCAAAAACTGGACAGCTACTTGCAAAAGAAGGAAACTGGTCCACTTTCATACAAAATACACAAAAATTAACTCCAAGTGGATTAAAGCCATAAATGTGAGACCTGAAACCATAAAAATCTTAGAAGGGAGAGCAGGCAGTAGTTTCTCTGACACTGGCCATAGCAACGATCTTCTAGCTCTGT
Organism: Prionailurus viverrinus; assembly: GCF_022837055.1. NCBI lineage: Eukaryota > Metazoa > Chordata > Mammalia > Carnivora > Felidae > Prionailurus > Prionailurus viverrinus. The sequence continues at coordinate 25,843,750 of NC_062564.1, forward strand.
CTCCTAAGGGAAAGAAAAGCAAAAATAAACTACTGGAACTAAATCAAAACAAAAACTTTGGCACGGCAAAGGAAACAAGCAACAAGACTAAAAGACAACCTTCTGAATGGGAGAAAATATTTGCAAAGGACGGGTCCCATAAAACGTTAGTATCCAAAACATATGAAGAACTTCTATAACTCCACGCCAAAAATTCAAACAGTCCAATTTAAAAATGGGCATAAGACATGAACAGATACTTATCCAAAGACACCCAGATGGCCAACAGGTACATGAAAAGATGCTCACCATCACTAATCAGGGAAATGCAAATCCAAACCACAAGGAGATCACCTCACACCCGTCAGAATTGCTATCAAAAATATAAGAAAGAAGTGTTGACAAAGGTATGAAGAAAAAGGAACCTCCGTGCACTGCTGGTGGGAATGCAAACTGGTGCAGCTGCTGTATGGAGATTCCTCAAAAAATTAAAAATAGAACTATTATTCAGTAATTTCACTACTATTTACCCAAAAGGATATAAAGACACCAATTTCAAGAGCTACATGCATCTCTCTGTATATTGCAGGATTATTTCAATAGCCAATTTATGGAAGCAGCCCAAGTGTTCATTGGTGGATGAATGGATAAAGTGGTACACACACACACGCAATGGAATATTAGTCATAAAAAAAAGAATGAAATCTTGCCATCTGGATGGATATAGAGAATATAGTGCTAAATGAAATAACTAAGAGACAAATACCATGATTTTGCTCAAAGAAAAAAGACAAGCAAAAAACCAAAACAAACAAAAACCCAAAAAACAAAAACAAAAACAAAACAGACTCTTAGGGGCACCTGGGTGGCTCAGTAGGTTAAGCATCCGACTTCGGCTCAGGTCATAATCTCACGGTTCATGGATTTGAGCCCCACGTCGGGCTCTGTGCTGACAGCTTAGAGCCTGGAGCCTGCTTTGATTCTGTGTCTCCCTCTCTGTCTCTTCTCCAGTTCGTGCTCGTGCTCTCTCTCACTCTCAAAAATAAAAAAATAAAATAAAATAAAAACAGACTCTGAAATATAGAGAACAATGTGATGGTTACCAGAGTGGGGCACAGGGGGTGTTGGGTAAAACAGGTGAAGGGGATTAAGAGTACACTTATGATGAGCATGGAATAATAATGTATAGAACTGTTGAATCACTATGTTGTACACCTAAAACTAATATAACACTGTATGTTAATTATACTGGAATTAAAATTAAAAATGTTTTAAAGATGGGGAACCTGGGTGGCTCAGTTGGTTAAGGGTCCAACTCGATCTCAGCTCAGGTCATGATCTCACGGTTTTTGAGTTCCAGCCCCCTGTTGGGCTTTGTGCTGACAGTGTGGATCCTGCTTGAGATTCTCTCTGCCCCCCTTCCTCCTGCCCCTCCCCCGTATTCTCTCACTCTCAATTAAACATTAAAAAAAAATGTTTTAAAGAAAGATTTTAAAATTAAAACATCAAGGGGGTCTATAGGGAAATAAAAATTTTATGAAGTCAAAGGGATCCACGCATTTATTGGGACAACGCAACTGTCTTTAAGTTATTTTCATTCTTAATTTTACAGATTCTAACGCTACCTGTGTTTCACGTTGTTGACGGTGCATGAAGGTTAGGAATTCCACACAGAGACAATCTAGATCTCTTTTAGTAACACTCCTATTCACAGTTAGATCTTTGGTTCTGAGAATACGCACTGGCATCTACCTTGTGCCTAACGTTGGGACAGGTGTTTGGGATTCTATCAGCCTTTTAGAAGCATATAGTTCAGTAGGAAAAAAACAGGTCCATGGAGGTCGAAGTGCCTGATCAATGCGCCAGGGTCAGCTGTGCTGTCTGGGGAGTAGATGGCAGCTCTCAAATAGATGAAGTGAGGTAGCAGCTAAGTGATAAACAGCCAGGACCGGACAGGTGAAACAATGGGTGGGGAGTCGTCCACACAAGGGGGTCAGCAGAGATATGGGGGAGTAAGTATTGCTTACGAAGTGGCCAAAAGCAGAGTAGCGGAGGTGAGAAGGGGGCCTAGAGGAGGTTAAAGTGGTGGGTGGTGTCAAATTACAAAGGTAGCAGAAAGAATGAGGACTTTCTCCTCCAGAAGGGTCCCTTATCAGATATTCATCTGTTGATCTCACCCTGTTGTTTCCATACGTGACAGACCACAAAAAGTTCCTCACGGTAGACTGAAGTGATGTTATTCCTGTACTCTAGAATTTATAACAAGACATCCAGTCAGAATGTCAAAATATGAAGATGGTACAAGAACGTAAACCAGAACCTAGAAGTTCCTCTTGCACCCACTCCGAATTACTACCCTCACATCCTCCCCAAATTTACTACCTTAACTTCTAAAACCACAGGTTCATCCTGCCTGTTTTTGAATTCATAAAAACGGAATCATATGCTTTTGGCATCCAGCTTTTTAAAAAATGTTTAAGTGCACACACATGTGTGCACACACATAGGAATAGGGGAGAAGTGGAGAGAGGGCAGGAGAGAGAGAATCCCAGGCAGGCTCTGCACTGTCAGCACAGAGCCCGAGTCGGGGCTCAATTTCACGAACCACGAGATCGTGACCTGAGCTGAAATCAAGAGCCCCAACGCTCAACTGACTGAACCACCCAGGTGCCCTGTGTCCAGTTTATTTCAATCATTATTCTAGTTCGTTCACTTTCCTTGCTATATGGTATTCCATTTCATGAACCTACCACAATTTATGTCTTCTACTGTTAGTAAACATGCATATTCTTTTTGCACTTATCAGTAATACATTTGTGTATATGTCTTAATGAGGAAAAAAACACATTAGGAAGGTCAAAAAAAGGCCTTGAGTCCAAGAATGGTGGCATCAGTTTCCACTGCTGGGGAAACCCACGAGCTGACTGGAGCTGGGTTTTGTGCCATCTTCTGTTACATTAATGGAAGACTGTTGTGCAAAATAACCCAAAGTCAGGAAGGAAACATGTTTTTCAGTTACACTGTGGGGGAGGCTAAGTCTAAGATAGGTCTTGACTTTACTCCATGGGGGCACCCAAAAATTTGGAAGGAGATGATATGTATACGCTACGTACATTTTGAGTGATTGTTAACTCAATGTTCATAATCTTATACATCAATGTAGAGTTTAGATATGGGGATGTTCAGGCAGAAATAAGAATGTTATCTTTTCCTAATTGAAAACAGACGGTCTTACCAAGATAAAATTTTCCGACCTGCTCATAAAAATGTGTCAAGAAAACATGTATACTCCATTTCTCCTTGGGTTAATTTGGCAATTTGTCCACTGTTTCTAATTACTGAAAATTTCTAAATGAAGGTTTCCTTGTAGAGGCACACCAGTGTCACCTAGTGTTCAGAAGATCAACTTCAGGCTGAAATAAGCTTGTAGAACTCTTTCTAGCCTATTTTCCCACATAGTCCTGGGGTGGGGGTAGGGGAGGGGCAGGGGCAGTAGAGGAAATAAGGGGATTTGCATGTAAATGTCTGCTTCAGACTTCCTTCCCACCCCTGCCCCATCCATAGACGGACTTGTAAATGCACTGGGGAATGCTGCCCAAACCCTGAAAAGTGATTTAGAGGATTGTTTAGTCATTTGTTTTAATAGGATTACAAGCATAACGTACATTTTTAAGAGAAGATATGGACATTTAAAAGGAAGCAAAATTTCCCCATCATTCCAGTTATCCAATCCTTCAAGCGCTCTGTTTGCTGTTTGGACATGTTTTTAGACAGAAGAGGCTTACTAGAGGTTTCTTCATACTAAATTGGTAGAAACTTGGAAAAAACAATACAGTAGGAAGCACCATCTGCCACCATTTCCTCAGTTGTAGCACAGTCTCAATAAGTCTAAAAATTCCCCCCATCAGCTTCCAAAGATCCGAAGTTTGTAACAATTGACACGAATAGAGGAATGCATACCAAATCTCAAGCTTCATACTGTCTATTAAAATGATACCCTTTAAAGACAAGATGTGGCACATTTTCATCCTCAACTCTTACTAGTTTATATCCCATTTGGTTGAGACTTTTTTGCTGCCGACAGTAACGTATGAAATATCGCAGTGAGTTGTCAAATTGAAGTTTTTAAGTTTTCTGGTCCTAAAGACATCCGCATCTCTGGGAGCCGGCTGAATTCCCAATTCTCTCCTCTCCCTATTCACAAGACCTTGCGTTCAGGCTAAGGAAATTAACCAGAAGAATCCCCTTCAATGGTCTGTTACCATGTCATTGTCCTTTGGCCTCTATTTGACACTGTTATTCCTATGGTCCATTCTGACACCTGTCACATCTTAAATTCAAGCCAGTCCTTGCCCCCACAATCTAAGAAATCACTGACAGCCAGGAGAACTTTGGCTATAGAACCACCTGTAAAAGTTCTTTCAGGGCAATTGTGACTTCTATTCATTAACACAAAGAACATCTAGTATGTCCCACCAGGTGCTTGGCCACAAACTAACACCAAATCCATGCCCTCAAGGTGAGCTCATTACAGTGGGAAAAATGAATGGAGAAACACCTGGTGCATTAAGTTCTAAAGATGGTCAGTTAAATCCATAGGAGTGTCGGGTGGTGATGTTGTTGTGCAAGCTTCCTGGAACGAGGGACTCTAGGCGGTCTTAAAGATGAAGTCTGTTTAATTGGGTAAAGTGGAGTGAACTCTAGACACGGGGAACAACCTGAGCAAAAGCCTAGAATTCTCTATCAACTACAGTAATTACTAAGGAAGACAGGTACACATAGGCACAAAAGCCTACTGTTAGTTAGCCTACAATGGTTCTGCCAACCTCCTAGATGAGAGGTTAACTCAGATGTTATCTGAAAGTTCATAAACTTCACTGCATCGATAAGCACATAGAATATTTGTTTACCTCATTAACGCAAAGAAATGCATAAATTTATCTGTGCTTCAAACTTCATCATTAGGGGATAAATCTTAGATGGCATTTTGATAAAATAAATGTTAGGAATTAAACATGATGAGGACAAGAAGCTAGTAATTTATCTCCTTTGGAGAATGTCTGGTGGTTCACGCCTCTGAGTTTAGGGCAAACCTAAGTGGCCAGTCACGAAGACTTCACCTATAGCAGCCTAAGAGAACAACTTGTTTACCAAATTCAGAGGTGATGATGGAGTCAAATGGGCAAAACCAGACGTTTGGGGTGGCAGGAGGAATTTTCATTTATTTTTTTAACTTACATCCAAGTTAGTTAGCATATAGTGCAATGATGATTTCAGGAGAATCCAGTGGTTCATCCCCTCCATAGAACACCCAGGGCTAATTCCAACAAGTATCCTCCTTAATGCCCCTTAGCCATTTAGCCCATCCCCCCTCCCACAAGCCCTCCAGTAACCCTCAGTTTGTTCTCTGTATTTAAGAGTCTCCCCCGTTTTTATATTATTTTTGCTTCTCTTCCCTTATGTTCATCTGTTCTGCGTCTTAAAGTCCTCACATGAGTGAAGTCATAGGATATTTCTCTAACTTCGCTTAGCACAATACCCTCCAGTTCCATCCACATAGTTGCAAATGGCAAGATCTCATTCTTTTTGATGGCCAGGTAATATTCCATTGTATATATACACCACATCTTCTTTATCCATTCGTCAGTTGATGAACATTTGGGCTCTTTACATACTTTGGCTGCTGTCAATAGTCGTGCTATAAACACTGGGGTGCACGTGTGCCTTTGAAACAGCACACCTGTATCCTATAGATTAATACCTAGTAGTGCAATTGCTGGGTCATAGGGGAGATATTTTTAATTTTTTAAGAAACCTCCACTGTTGCCCAGAATGGCTGTACCAGTTTGCAGCCCGGCCTTGCAAGAGGTTCCTTTTTCTCCACATTCTCACCAACAACTGTTGTTGCCCGAGTCGTTAATTTTGGCCACCCTGACCAGGGTGAGGTTGGTTGCCAGTGTGTGGTTTTGATTTGTAGATCTCTGATGAGTGATGTTGAGCATCTTTTCACAGGTGTCTGTTTGCCATCTGGAGGTCGCCTTTGGAAAAACGTCTATTCATGTTGGCCCATTTATTCACTGGATTATTTGTTTCCTGGATTTATTTTATAGATTTGGGCTACTAACCCTTTATCCAATAGGTCATTTGCAAATATCTCCCATTCTATCGATTACCTTTTAGTTTGGTCGATTGTTTCCTCTGCTGTGCAGAAGCTATTCATCTTGATGAAGTCCCAAGAGTTCGTTTTTTGCTTTTATTTCCCTTGCCTCCAGAGACATATAAAGTTGCTGCCTGTTTTCTCCTGTAGGATTTTGATGGTTTCCTGCCTCACATTTATGTCTTTCATACGTTTTGAATTTATTTTTATGCATGGTTCTTTTGTACTCTGTCTACTTCGTATTTGTTGAATTTTTCACAAGGAGGCAAACATACCTAGTCTTTTTAATTGGAAGCCCCATATTAATCTTGGTTACTATTCAAAGCGGGGATAGTTGTCCAACGAAGAAAATCAACTCACTAGGTCTGGGCTTTTTTTTTTTAACCACTAGGTGGTGCTGCCACATCTAAGGATGAAACCCAGAGCCTTGGCTTCTGAGGACTGGATGAATCCGTATTCTTAAAGACTACTTTTATTTGGACAAAAAAAAAAACAAAAAAAAAAAACAAAAAAAAAACTATGCTCTAAGTTAAGGCCATAGCGGTTTTTGTTTTTGTTTTTTAAGAACTTCTTTGTTAAAAATATCCTTCAGGGGCACCTGGGTAGCTCAGTTGGTCGAGCATTCAACTCTTGGTTTGATTCAGGTCGTGAGTCCAGGGTCGTGGGATGGAGCCCCGCGATAGGCTTCGGGTGGAGTGTGGAGCCTACTTAAGATTCTCTCCCTCTCCCCCTCCTCTTCTGCCCTCCCCATTCCCCCACTCATGCTCTCATGCCTCTAAAACGTGTGTCTGTATATAGATATACATATATGCATACCACACACACCCTCCATATTACAAGGAGAACACTTTTCAATCATAGTCCTTGAAGTCTGAAAGTTAAGTGAATATTTTCACTATTTACTAGATGCAAAATCCTCACGTTCTTAACTTGCCCAAGCCTCGGTTCTCTCGTGTAGGAAATGGCAAAATAACTCTATTTGAGGAGGTGGAAGAGGGTCAGAAGTATATCCTCAATCCCAAGAAGGCACTTTAATACCCCAAAAATGAAGCAAGCTACTCCGTACGCGTTGAGAGAGTTATTCACAGCAACTTACTGACGGGTGGGATCCAGCTTTGCTCTGCCCCCCAGTTGGCTCTCCAGCGTCCCTCCCCACAGCCGAGTCTCCAGCTCGCCTGGCCCTCGGCCCACGGCTGTTAGGGAGGGAGGGGCACGCTGCTGTAGTCACGGGCCAGTTATCTCAAGTTGTGCCATCTGTGCAGCAGAGGATCTCCATTAGTTATCTCAAGTGGCACCGTGTGTGTGCACCAGAGGGGAGAACACGATGGGGAGCCGAAGCTGGAGTCACGGTTGGCAGCGCGCCTACCCTCCACGCCCAACATCTTTAGGACTCTATCATCTCTGCACGCCGATCTGTCAGGACCCTAGAGGCAGGTATCGGGAGGGGAGCGGCATCCATCCCTACCCCCCAGCAGCAATGTCAAGAGCAACGGGAGATTCCCCCGTGACCTGGTAAAATGGGTTCTTTCCCCAGACTTAACAGTGGGAGCAATTGTGAACTTCTGTGTCAGTGGTGGCCCCACGACAGGAAGACGTTTTCTGACGCAACAGAAACCAACACCAGCAATATGAGGCTACAGGCCATCAGGCACCTGTCTCACAGGCACCAGTAATGACAAAGCTTATTGGGACACCACAGTGGCTGTTTGGGCCCCATGAGCCACCACCACCCCTGGCTTTTCATCAATCCTCAGTCTTGAGGTACAGATCTAGCTGCTTCCTGCCGAAAAGGAGCACAGAGCAGGATTTTGAGCAATGAAACAGTCTTGCGTCCAACTGCAGACATTCCTTAGTACTAAGTCGAGCCCCATCCTTCGCAGAGCCATTATTTTGGAACACTCGTGGATAGTCTCAGCACCTGTTCCCCATGTCATGACAAGGTAAATTAGGTCAGTTCAGTTAAACAGTGGTCTCAGGTCAGGAGGTGGTCCTGAAGATGCCTTTCACCGTTAGGCCTACAGTGTGCAAGCGATCAGGTAGAAATTTTGCCAGATACGCAAGGAAACCAGAATTCAGGATTTAGCCTGGTTTTAGAGATAAACCATAAACATTCGAGGACAATCAATCAGAACTAGAATCCGACATCTACAGAGGTAGGTTACTGAAACAGTTCTGTTTTTCTCCTCTAAAGTCACCCCTATTTCTAGAAAAGGTAGTGAAATTAAGACCAAGTTGTTTGTAACGACAAGTCCGACAACCTTGGCCTATTTACATAAGGGCAGCAAGAATAGTGACTGACCCTTTGGGTGCTTTTAAATCTGCTTTACTCGAACTTTTAATAAGGAATTTCAGAGTGAGTGTTTAACAGCCTTTCAAGGCTGAGCGCCAAGGCAAATACTCTCCATCAGACTTGCCTGCTCTAGCTATAGATTTGGACTGCTTCCTCTCTTTTCAAGATCCCCCAAATCTCCTGAGGTTCCAGAGCCTGCCAGAAAGTGACCCTCACTTATTCACCTGGTAAGGCTCCCAGGAACCCTGTGAGCAAGGTACCAGGCCATTTTTTCTTTCCAAGGGGCTTCTTAGGCTCCATAAAGTCAACCTTAGTCCCTTCAAGCTGTCTGGTCATACCCGAGTCTAGGCAGGTTGCTCTCAAATATAACATTCCAGTCAAAGCCTTACTAATATAACCAATGGTTCCAATGGTGTCATGTAAAAAGGAGAACAGATTCTTATTGAACTTGTGCAAATAATTACAATTTCCCATTTTGTCATTGCCACAGGCCTGGCCAAACCCTCTGGATATGAACTTACATTCAAAACTCACATCTGGCATTAATACCTGCAAGCTCCATACTCGCTTTACTACCATTTTGGCCTTTAAGAAAGCCTCTTGTTGTTCACCCCACGCCCATTGGCTTTTCTTCTTAACCAAGGCATATAAAGGTCTTAAGAGGTATTCTAGATGGGGAATAAAAGGTCTCCAGTAACCCAATAAACCAACAAAGCTGGTAATTCCTTTACCATTTTAGGGATTGGGAAGGTTTGCATTTTATCAGGAACCCCCTCCAGCATCCCTTTGTTCTTCCCCAGGCTGACACCCAGGAGCTTTACTGATTGATCCAACCCTTGGATCTTGTAGATATTTATCAGTCATCCTCATGGCTTTAAGTATGCCCGTAATAATGACGTGGCCGCTTGAGACAGGGCGGATAAATCACAAGTTATGCAACTTGAACTCACCTGCTGTTGCAGTTAGATCCAGATCCTGTAGAACATCTACACCCAAAATATACTCAAAAAGGGAAATATGCACTAGAAAACAGGGAAGAAGCCTACCAATCAGTAGGCAAACACTACTTTGTCCCCCGTAACCATCAACAGCTTTTATTTCTCCCCCAAATTTTGAGGAGTATGCATTCAGCTCCATTGTCTATCAGAGTAGGACAGGCTGTGGAACCAATAAGTGGTTAATTCCACATGGAGCCTCTGGTCGCCCCCGACTGCATGCCCCAGAAGGCAACACCGGCCCAACCCTTGGTCTTTCGGGTTAGGGGTATCCAGCCCCAAAGTTCTTCAGTGGAGGGGCTCTTGGTAGCACAGCTGGCTTCTTAAGCCTTCCTCCAAGGGAGCACACTGCTTTCCCTTAGGCAATGCCTTCCATAGACTTAGCGAGACCATCAGGTTTTTTGTATTTTCTCTTGAGTGGCCCTGGATATTAGAACTTGACACAGTTGTTTACAAGAGACCTCGGTGGGCCCCTTTTCCACCATTTTATCGTCAGCTGGATCCTTGGTTCGTCCCTGTTTTTCAACCCATCTCTTTCCCCCATGACAATTCCTTTGGTCTTACTTACATCAGCCATCGTAGTGGCCACTGTAGCAATGGCCCAATTAACCACAGGGGCAAGGATAGATACTCCAATCCCATACCGTGTCCCCAGGGCTGACTGCGAGATACGACCTTTCATACTGGAAGAAAATAATTGTGTCCGGGCCTCTACAACACTGGGTAGAGGGATGACGTTTCATTCCCACGTACGATTTCTTGTAGTTCTTCCAGAGAGGTCCAGCCCGGCAGAGGGTGGGGGGAACATCTCCCTTCGTCAGGCCAGGTGATCTTAATGCTGGCATTCATCCACTCAATCAAATTAGTTAAGTGCTTACAGATACTTTACCATGCCTATAATACACACTCTTTTCTGAAAGTCAGGTTGAACAGTGACTGAGACCATTTTTGACATCTGGGACCCACTTAACACAACACCGTCTCCCCCAGGATCCCAAGGTGCCGGCCCTTCTCGGCCTGTTTGCTTCAAGCGGCTCAGTAGCTCCCCCAATTGCACGGACGACAGGAGCTCCCCCGGGGCCTGGACAAGGGGCTCTCCCCTGGCGGGGACCACAGGCTCTTCCCCAGCTCGGCCCCCTTACCCATGCTCGTTTGGTCTCCGGTACCCTGCTGGCTAAGCCAAGAGTTAGAAGGTGGAGGAAGGTGAGCAAACGTATCCTCCAGACTGAGAAAGCACTTTGAGACCCAAACAGGAAGCAACCCACTCTGACGCGTCTACAGTTATTCAGGGTCACTTACCGGCAGGGAGAGCCCCCGGTGGAAGACGCAGACAGAAGGCAGCCATGTCTCCCCAACCAAGCTCCCTCTGCCGGAGCCCGGCCCATGCTCTTATGGAGCCAGGGGCTTGGTGGGGAGGTCACGTGGGAGTTACCTAAAGCAGCGCACCTGGCTTCTTCTCTGCGAAAACCCCCGGATGGCACGTGACACCCGAGCAGGGCAGGGCCTGGATGGGCGGTCACTGGCTTCTGGCGCAGCCTTGGGCAGCAGCCTCCCCAGCCGGGGAGGAGACAAGGCTGAGGACGAGGAGTGGATCCCCTTCACCAGGCTGGGCCACCGGGTCCGGAACACGATCGGGTCCCCGGAGGAGAGATATCTCTCTTCTCCCGGCCCATCAGGGAATCTGAAATCGTTGAGTTTTCCTGGGGGCCTCCCTCAAGGATGAGGTTTTGAAGATTATGCCCGCGTAAAAGCAGACCCCCGCCGGCCAGGGGACCAAGTTCAAGGCAACTGTTGCCCTCAGAGCTTACGACAGACACGTGGGTCCGGCTGTTAAGGGCTCTGGGGAGGTAGCCGCTGCCACCCTTGGGGCCATTTCCCTGGCCAAGCCCTCTGTCGTCCCTGTGCGGGTGAGGCTGCTGGGCGAACAAGGTCGTCAAGCCCCACACCCCGTGCAAGGTGACCGGCTGCTGTGGCTCTGTGCTGGTGCGCCTCTTCCCTGTCCCCAGAGGCACTGACACCATGCGAGTCCTGAGCGCATGATGCTACTGGTGATGGGCTGGCACTGATGGCTGCCACACTTCAGCTGTATTGGCACAGCGGGCACCTATCCCAAAGCCACGTTTGATGCCATTTTCAAGAATTAAAGCCTATTAAGAAAACAAGAGAGAAAGAAAAGCCACCTGTGCTCTAGAGGATCTCGGCTAGTTAGCTCAAGTGGCACCATGCGTGGGCCAGAGGGGAGACCAAGCAGAGGGGGAAAAACTGGAGTCACGTTGTCAGCGTCTCCACACTATATCTCAAATTTTGTAGGAGTGAAATATCTATTACATGTCTCACAGGGGCATGTAGTGTCACACACACACAAATGCTAAGAATAGCAGCACAGAATAAATATTGGGCTTTTAAGATGGTCGCTTCAAAGGTCAATGTAATCTCTGGCATTATTAGTTTGAAAGGTCAATTATTTGGGGGCGCCTCGGTGGCTCAGTCAGTTGAGCATCCAACTCTTGATTTCAGCTCAGGTCATGATCCCAGGCTCATGGGAGTGAGCCCCACATCAGGCTCGATGCTGAGCATGGACCTGTTAGGATTCTCTCTCTGCCTCTTTCTCTCTCTCCCTCTGCTCCTCTCCCCTGCTTGTGCACGCACCTGCTCGTGCACTCTCTCTCTCTAAAATAAATAAAAGGGAAATTTTTTTTCTCATCCATGTCTCACTTGAATGGTAAAGTTTCTTTCTTTCTTTCTTTTTTTTTTTTTACCACGTGAAACAATGATTATGCTTTTTAAAAATCTGAAAATGGTTATATGTAAAAGTTACATGCATACCGTGAAGTGTTCTATAATCAGGGACACCCCCCACCGAAATGGGCAGAGATCTTGTACACTGAGCAGGTCACATCACAGACATTTCTGGGGGTGTCTGATCAGCTCGTAGATTTCCCCTTCTGTGGGAATTGTGTATGATCCTCAGAAAAGACTTATTTTTATTTTTCATTTTTTTAATGTTTATTTATTTTGAGAGAGAGAGCAGGGAAGGGGCAGAGAGAGAGGAGACCGAGAATCTGAAGTAGGCTCTGTGCTGTCAGCCCAGAGCCTGATGCAGGACTCGAACCCACAAACCGTGAGATCACGACCTGAGCCAAAACCAAGAGTCAGGCACTTAACTGACTTAGCCACCCAGGAGCCCTAGAAACTACTTGTTTTTATTATGAGACAACTTCCCAAGTCCTGGTTATTCAGTTCAGTTCCATTAGAAACCACACCATCCTTACAAAAATTCCTTAACCTGCTTTTCTTAGTTTCATTTGGATTCTGTTGCTCATAACCACATGAACTTTAATGCAGCAAGGTAAGACAACAAATTATTTTAACAGCCCCAGAATGGCTCTTAGGGATAGAACTATTTTTGCCTGTGAAAATACCTTGAAAAGTAGGTTAGGGATTTATGGTAAAATTTCTAAGACACAGCTTGGCCGGAAAGAGCTGAGCTGCTAAAGAAGGATCGAGCAGGAATTTGACGTTGGAGGAGAGTAGAGCATTGTGTGTTTGTGGCAGCGGAGGACAAAGGAAAGGAGAGTACTTGCCGTACAGATCCGCACAAGCTAAACAACTCAGCAAAAACGGAAGGTGATCCAGAGGTGACCAAGAACCAGGGTCCTCTGCCCAAACCCCAAGAGAGTTGGAGGGACTCGGAAAATCACAGCACGTGGAGTAGCTTTATGCCAATTTAACTTTGCTTTCAAAGGTTAGGCTACCTCTGACATTGGAACGGCACCTACTAGGACAAATGTTCATTCACAGAACATGGTTTAAAACTGATGGTTTAAAACCCATCAGTTGCTATTTTGTGGTCGCACCCTGATACCATCTTAAATTGTTTTCCTTAAATGTGCTATTTCACTTTAACCCTTAGTAAGGATCTCGGTTATCCAATCTAATTGGCCAAACGAAATACATCCAGTCAGCACGTGTTTACGAAGCATCTTCTAGGCACTGAATTTACGAGTTGAATGTCAGCTAGTTTCATGCATCTTAAAATCGAGCTGGAAGGAGAGAATATTTATTGCAACAATAAACAAGTAATTTAAAATTGTGACCAGCGCTGTAAAAGAATCAAGTAGGATATGGAGAAGGACAAGAATCAAATAGAATATGCAGGTTCCCTGCATCAGGCGAGAGAGTGGTCTGGTAAGGACTTGGGAGAGAAAGCCCTTCCCAGAAATCTTTCCAGTGAGTCGTTCTATCACCCCTTCAGCCATCGCGATAGACAGATTTCCTATCTTGAAATTACCTCCTCCCTCTCGTTCCCATAACACGGGGCCAGGCTTGGAGAGCTGACTTCACACAAAATATGATATTTCTCCTTTGTTGTAACATGCGTAACAAAGTTGCCACCACTAAACTGCATGCACTTGTCCCACCGAGGCTGCAAGATGACGTGTGCTACCCGACATCCTGATTCCCCTTTGCTTTCCAGAAGCTGCACGTGAAGATTAGCCGTATTGCGTTGTGGTCACACCTCACAGTCCACGGAAGCGCTAAACACGAGCGTAATGACAGTGAGGCAGGGCAGCCACCGTGGGATCCTTCGTTCCCCATGGAAAAGGGAGAAATTACTAGGAGACAAAACCAAAGTGCTACAAAGCAGAAGTTAAAGGGATCCTCTGGGTATGACCAGAACTCATCGATGGGAAGGATGTTATTTGCCTTGTTATTTGCCCGTGGCCTCACAACAGTGAGCTTGCAGAACGGTAATGATAACGAAAATTCTCAAACTGCTGAAGGGAAACCTTACTCTTCATGTGGGAATGTTATCACCGCGTCCTCAGCACTTTACTGGAATTTCCATTGCCTGATAAGGGTTGTGGCAAAAGGCTTTTTAGATGATAATCAAGAAATCTGGGTCTTCTCCAAAGTATGTGATCTTGGGCAAATCTTCACTTTGGGGGGGGGCCTCATTTTCCCCACCTCTACAATTAGGGAGTCTGAATAAATGTTTTCTGGCACCTCCTCCAGTTCTAAATTCAATGATACTATGAGAAAAACACAGCGATGTAGTAAATAACTGGGGAAGATTGGAGTGAGCAGAGCTCGATGTGAGTTTTACCACTTAGTAGTTGTTAGACTCTCAAAAAAATTCTTAACGTTTTAAATCTTAACCTTTTAATCTAGATCTCGTTTCTAAGACAGAATCATAAAAGTAATACAAAACTGAGTTCCTTGCGATTGAGGTCAAATGAAACGGCAGATGGAAAACTTCTTAAACGCCCAAGCTCAGCATATACGTGAGTCTTATTACTAGAATTATAACGATGAAAATAAAAATAGTACCAACTAACATTTGCTGACCATCTTAAAGCCTGTGAACAGGTGGTCTCTTAATCTTCACAACCACCTTATGGGATAGTACGATTGGGATCACTATTTCCTGGAGGAGGAAACTGAGGCAGAGGAGATTAGATGACATACAACCGACAAAGCGGCCACATAACTGGGCAGTGGCAGAAGGCAGTTGTGTTCCAGGCCACAGCTGGGCTTCTTGATCAGTTCTCCTGCGACAGATTTGATGTGAAGGGACATCATAGGTCTAATGTGGCCACAAAGGATGGTTAGTTCTACTCCAAAAGCTTCTTCAGTCATGTCCTAAATCAAAAACCTATGTATTTTGTTTTATCCCAAATTATTCAGATATTCACAAATTATTCACGTATTCACAAGTTCTCTAACTATCCCAAGTTATTCATGGGTTCACGATCTTGCAGCAAAATATACTGGTTTAAAATTTTTTTCCTAAGGGGCACCTGGGTGGCCCAGTCAGTTAAGCATCCGACTCTTGGTTTCAGCTCGGGTTACGATCTCACGGTTCGTGAGTTCAAGCCCCTCATCGGGCTCTGTGCTTGGCAGCGTGGAGCCTGCTTGGGATTCTCTCTCTCCCTCCCACCTCTCTCTCTCCCTGCTGTCTCTGTCTCTCTCGAAATACATAAACTTGGAAAACATTTTAAAAATAAAAATGCTCCTAAAAGTTATACATCAAAAGAAATCAGGATGGCTGGCCAGCAAACAGAATTCCTTTTTGTAGAGAAATTCTGGAAAGGAAATGTAGCAAGTTTAAGCATACATTTCAAAAATCTCAGAAAACCCAAAGTAAACACGCAAACACGAAACAGCAAAACGGTGCCCGTGATTACATTTTTTATACAACCTCAGTCCCTATGAAGCCATCCCATTTCCCCACCCCCAGCCCCAGCAAGCACTTGGGAAAAATGTCTGTGTCTCAATCCAACTCAGGCTTCCTGCACAAAGGCTGTGCTAATGACAGGCATGTTTCTGTGGCAGAATTTCAAAAGCAGCAGGCAGCAATTTAATTAGCTCTAAGTCAATAAATCTCCATGAACTCTAGCAAGTCGGAAGACCATAAGCCTCACTAGCAATTATCAGCAAGAGATTATTCGTGTAGAACCATGATGCGTAACATTTGGCAATACCCAACATGAAATATTTATAATTTTCTGAGAATGACTAACAATGAAGAGTGGCATTAAAATGCATCAGAATTAATTCTACCAGACACCTTGATTCCGAAAAAACTCACCCAAAAGGATATAAGACACGGGAAAACCCCAAATGATAAACGGTCAGAGGATAGACGGGCTCTGAAAAGTTCTTCTCAAAAAAAAAAAAGTGACTGCAGGAATATTTTGTGTAGGAAAATGTAATCCTGGTGGGAGTGGGTTATACTGTGTTACTCATATATGTATTGTATGTAGCTACTCATCATACAATTCCCTCCCTTCAATAATTCCTTAACTTTAAGCAGCCCTTGGAATCTGCCCCAAATCTCATTCACAGATGCTAAGCACTGCTTTGGATTAAGAGGTGATTGTCGGCTTCATTGGAAGTATTCTTTTTTTATATATATATAATTTTTAATGTTTATTTTTGAGAGAGGAAGTGAGAGAGAGAGAGTGCGAGTGGGGAAGGGAAAGAGAGAGACAGAATCTGAAACAGGCTGCAGGCTCCGAGCTGTCAGCACAGACCCTGACGTGGGGCTCGAACTCACAAACCGCGAGATCGTGACCTGTGACGGAGTCAGACGCTTAACAGACTGAGCCACCCAGGCACCCCTGGAAGTATTCTGACTTGAGAATCTGTGAGAGTTTTCATCAAAGGATCTAAGGAGATAAGCCAGAGGAGGCTCGTGTACCAGGCACCCAGCTTCACCCCGGTCAAGGTAGACGGACCCCCCACACACACCTACCACGTGCACTGCAATTCACATCCATCACTCTGGTTCTGTAGGGCTGACCCCTTGACTACCTACAGAAAGTAGAATATGAGATTTCCCCCTACAAAGCCATAACAATAACTTCAGTTTTCAAGGGTGGTAGGCTAGTGGAATGTTATTTTTCCTGCGTTTTTATAGGATTGCTCTTATTCCCTGATCTTTTTAAGGTTTTCGTTGTCTAGTCCTGCTGACCTTGCTAATCAGCACGGGTTAGATTTGGCTGTGAGTGATGGAAAACTCAGAATAACATTTTCTAAAAACAAAATAGAAGTAGGAGTCCAAGTAGGCGGTAAAGGGCCGGCGTGATGGTTCACAGTGACCCAGATTCCCTCCATCTTGTTGCTCTGTGGGTGGTGGCCTCACCTCACGGTCCAAGATGGTAAAAGCCACATTCCAGGTAGCAGCATGGAGGGAAGGATAAGGAAGAGAAAAGGGGTATGCACTCCCTTTAGAGAAAGGGTCTTTGTGATGGTTCTAAGACATACCCACAAATCCCCAGACACTCCCATCAAGAAGTGGCATAGAGGGGCCCTGGGTGGTTCAATCGGTTAAGCGTCCAACTCTTGATTACAGCTGAGGTCATGACCTCGCGTTTTGTGAGTTTGAGCCCCTCATAGGACTCTGTGCTGACAGTGCAGAGCCTATTTGGGATTCTCTCTGTCTCTCCCTCTGTCTGTTCCTCCCCTGCCTGTGCTCTCTTCTCTCTCTCTCTCTCAAAATAAAGAAACTTAAAAAAATATTAAAAACAACAACAACAACAAAAACTGGCAGAGATACAGCCCCTCTCCTTGAACCTGCCCAGGCCTTTAGAAAGTGGCAAAAGTGATGCCGTGTGATCTCCCAGGTAGGAAGAAACAGAAATGAGACTTTTGCCAGTATCTCTTGGGACATTCATCCTGGGAGCCTTCAGCTATCATGCACAACATCTGACTACCGTGACGTCTCCGTGGGGAAGGAAGAGAAGGAGTAGATGGGAAGATAGTGACGGGGTGGGGGCGGGCTGGGGGAAGAGGGACAGAGGCTGGCAGGGCAGGAGTCGAAGCTGGGAAAGGCAGTTATCTATTATTCTGAGCTGTTAAAATTCCATCGCTGTGCCACAATGGGAGAACAAACATCAGGGGACAAAAAGCAGTCTCCACCACGAGCTATGTGCAGCAGCTTTTACAAATGTTTGAAATTTCTTGCAATTTAGCAACACACAAATTTGGATTCCAGAAGGTGTAGGATTATCAGGCTTTACAGATATCTATACAGATATTAAATGCTAACCACTCTTGCATTTACCTTTAGGGCAGAAATTACTCTGGAAATATTTCTTTTTTTGCCCAATTCTTCCCAGACCTTTTTTCTGATGAAAAAGAATTTTTAAAATAAAGGTAATATATAAAGCACATAAAACCTTCAAATGGTAAAGAACAGTACAGAATGAAGAAATCTTTGTCCTCTGTACCAACACCCCCCCCCCCAAAACCTCAGTGTTCTTTTCTCAGAAAGAACTACTGTTGGCAGTGTCTTGTGAATTCTCCAGAAATTACATTCAATGACCAGATTGACTATCATTTATCTATCTACCTATCTGTCTATCTGTCATCTATCTTAACAATAGGAGAACAAGCCTGTACTAATGAACTATACATACTCCTATAAACTTTCCAATTCTTCCACATAAAAACATATTTTGGAGATTTTTCCATGTGACATAAACCTTTTTATTGATACACAAACCTGCATGCATTTATAGAATTTCAGGGGCGCCTGGGTGGCTCAGTCAGTTAAGTGTCCCACTTCGACTCAGGTCATGATCTCGTGGTCCATGATTTCAAGCCCCGCGACCGGCTCTGTGCTGACAGCTCAGAGCCTGGAGCCTGCTTTGGATTCTGTGCCTCCCCCTCCCTCTGTCCCTCCCCAGCTCACACTCTGGCTCTATCTCTCTCTCTGAAAAACAAACATTAAAACAAATTTTAAATTATAAAATTTCATAAATTTTGCCACAGGTGAACACTCATGAAGCTATCACCACCATCAAGCTAGGGAACATAATCATCACCTCCAAATGTTTTCTCATGCCTCCCCCACAACCCCGCCCCGCCCCAGCCCTTCCCCTCACACCAGGCAATCGCTGATCTGCTTGCTGTCATTAGAGATTAATTTGCAGTCTCTAGCATTTTAGGCAAATGAAATCTACACGTGAAGTGCTCTTTCTGTGTGTGTGTCCAACTTCTTTCACTCGGCGTGTTCATTTGGGGATCCAGCCATGCTGTTGCACGTACCAATAGTGTGTCTCAGGTCTCTGCGGAGCACTGTTCTATCATATGGATGCGCCGTCAGCTGCTTGTCCCTTCCTCTCGTGATGAACATCCGGCTTGTTTCCAGTTTTTGCTTGTTACGTAAAACACTGAAATGTACATATGTGTCCAAATCTTTGTCTGGACATATGCTTTCATTCCTCTTAAATAAATAACAAGAAATAGAATGGCTAGATCATATGGTAGGTGTATTTTCATCTTTTTAAGAAACTGTCAGCCGACTTTAGCTCAGGTCATGATCTTACAGTTTGCGAGTTCGAGCCCTACATGGGACTCTGCACTGACAGCACAGAGACTGCTCGGGATTCTCTCTCTCCTGCCCTCGCTGCCCCTCCCCCACCTGTGCGCACGCTCTCTCTCTCTCTCTCTCTCCCTCTCTCTCTCTCTCTTAAAATAAAAACTTTAAAAAAAACTGTCAAAATGTATTTCCAAATTGAGTGTAACATTTACCTTCCCAATGGCAGTGAATGAGAGTTCCAGTCCTCTGTATCCTCATCAACTTCCAGACTTTTAAATATTGGACATTCTGATAAGGGTGTGCAGCTTTATTTTGTATTTTCCTAGTGACTGATTCTACGGGGTATCATTTCATGCATAAATCTGCCACTCGTATGTCTTCTTTGGTCCATTCAAATCTTTTGCCCA
The DNA here is from genome assembly GCF_022837055.1 of Prionailurus viverrinus. Lineage (NCBI taxonomy): Eukaryota > Metazoa > Chordata > Mammalia > Carnivora > Felidae > Prionailurus > Prionailurus viverrinus. The sequence goes on from NC_062564.1 coordinate 25,863,407, forward strand.
ATTTTAAATTGGGTTATTTTTCTTATAATTGTGCTTTTGAGATTCGCCACATATTCTGGATGCTATGGTTCATCTTTTCATTATCTTAACTTTCTTAAGAGTAGAAATCATTTTTGGTGATGTGCACTCTATCAATTTTTCATTTGCCTAATCCATGGTCACAAATATTTTCTCCTCTGTTATTTCTTCTAGGAGTTTTACAGTTATCATTTTATATTACATTATATTTAGATTTATCAATTTTGAATTAATTTATATATTTTATATATATAGAGAGAGAGATACATATCAAGGTTAATTTTTCTTTCATATGGATATATGAAGCACCATTATCTAGCACCATTGGTTGAAAAGACTATTCTGTCTCCACTGAATTGCCCTTTCCATTTGAAAATTTGAAGAAAACAAATGACCATATGTGTGTGGATCTATTTCTATTCTTCTCCATTGATCAGTTCGTTTATTGTTATGGACTGTTCTGTATTGATTGCTCTAGCTTTACAATATGACTTGAAGTCAAATAGTATAAGTCACCCAACTTTGTTCCTTTCCAAAGTTTTTTTGAATTGTCTACATATTTTGTATTCCCTTATAAACTATATCATCAGCTTAGTAATTTCTACCAAAAAGAGTCCACTGGGACTGCATTGAATCTATGGAGCAATTTTAGGATAACTGACATTCTGAACTATTACTGTACATCCACCACTATCCCAATAGACAAGGCTATTGAGTCTCCTGACCCATGAACATGGTATATATCTCCATTTGTCTAGGTGTTTACTTTCTCTTAGCAATATTTTGACATTTTCAATGAACTGATCCTACACGTCTTCTCAAAGATGAATCCCAAAATATTTCATATTTTTGTTAGTATTATAAGTGGTCTTTAAAAATTTTTCGCAAATAAACAATTAAAAAAATTGTAATCTCCAATTGTTTGTTGCTACTGTATGGGGATGTAACTGATTTTCTGTATATTGACCTTGTATCCTGCAAGTTTACTAAATGCACATATTAGTTCTAAACACATTTTTTGGTGGATTTCCTAGGATTTTCAACACAGGCATGTCATTAGTGAATTGACAGATAATTTCACTTCTTCCTTTCAAATCGGAATACCTTTTGTATCTCTTTCGTCCTTATTGCACTGGCTAGAACCTCCTGTAGGGTACTGAATACACGTGGTTAAACACACATTCCTGTTTTGTCCTTTACCATTAAGAGGTTAGATGTAGGTTTCTCATACATACACTGTATCTAGTTGATGAAGTGCCCTTCTGAGTTTGTTGGAACACTTTATTGTGGATGGGTGGATTATTTCTATCTGTTGAGATGATCATATATTTTCTCTTAGACTCTTGATATATTTACTTTCATTGGTCAATTTTAAAATGTTAAACCAAATTTGAGTTCTCGGGAAAAACTCAAGGTCTCTGGCCCCTTTAAATGGCCCCAGGATACAGGCATTGGCACGCTATCTCCAGAAACTGAATTCCTACCTCCCCAGAGCCCCCTCACCCTCTCCTTTCCAACTCTGAACCTCAGCTCCTGGTTTTCTCCTGGTCTTCTTCACGGGCAATGTGCCTTAGACCTACTTTCCCAGCTTTTAGCTCAGCTTACCTTCCAGGACAACACCTTCCAGTATTTGCGTTCTGGCTGAGCACATTAGAATTTGGGCCAGAAGCATCCACCTCAGGCTTTGTGGGACCAACTAGGTTGTCCCTCCTGCTCCAGCCTCTCAGCGGAGTGGCATACAATTTCATAAATTATTTTGTAAATGACAAATGAGATCTTTATTCAACTGTAATTTTTTAGTTCACCCTTTATAACACAGAAGAGAAAACCACAAATAAAAATAAGATATATAGTCAAGTACATATATGATTATGGATACAAATACACACATTAATATAATATAATAATTATATAATAATTATATAAATTAAGCATAAAGTAAATTAATGTAAATAAGCACATTACTCAGAAACACTGAATACCAAAAATGCAGTCTGTAGTAGAATAGAAAGGAATTTGCTTTATGTCCGTGGTTTCCTTTTTTTAAATAATGGGTGACCATATGGCAGAATAAAATGGATATCTAATAAGGTTCAATATTCCAAGTCCCTGACTATTTGATATGATTTTTGTGAATGTGTGTGCCACTGAGGGATTAGGTCGCTGAATGTAGAAAAATTGTTTCAAATCTCAAAAAAGATTATCAAGTAAAGTGGAAGCTAAGCCAGATAGAGTAAATTACCCGTATGAAATGGCCACACAAGAAGAAAGTTAGGAATTAGCAGCACAACCGATTTTTCTGAATACAAAGACTAATCACCGTGGACTGTTACCCACATCTCAAACACCGTGTTGGGAAAGTATGCTTTCAATCGGTTTTTCTGGACCTTAGGACACAGTTCTCCATGGAAACAATGTTTTAAGAATTTGCAGGCTGGTCTTTGAGACCAGTCTTCCCTCTATCTACCATGTAGTTAAAATGCTAGCTATTGACAAACAAAAGCACTAAGAAAAATACCACTGTGTTACCAGGAATTTTTAAATATCAAAATGAAAAGAAACTATGGAGTAATTTTTTTTTTAAGTGTAAACTCTGTTGGCAATTGAAAAGGAGTCGCTTTTCCCCTCACGAGGCTGAGGAGATGGATAAAGACTGAGCTGATTCTGAAGGACATTTCTGGGTTGTAAAGATCAGTGGCCGGGATGTCTGGGTGGCCCAGTCGGTTGAGCGTCAGGCTTCAGCTCAAGTCATGATCTCACGGTTTGTGAGGCCGATCCCCGCGTCGGGTTCTGTGCTGACAGCTCAGAGCCTGGAGCCTGCTTCAGATTCTGTGTCTCCCTCTCTCTCCGCCCCTCCCCTGCTTGTGTTCTCTCTCTTAAAAAATAAATAAACATCGGGGCGCCTGGGTGGCTCAGTCGGTTGAGCGACCGACTTTGGCTCAGGTTATGATCTCGCGGTCCGTGAGTTCAAGCCCCACGTCCGGCTCTGTGCTGACAGTTCAGAGCCTGGAGCCTGCTTCTGCTTCTGTGTCTCCCTCTCTCTCTGACCCTCCCCCGTTCATGCTCTGTCTCTCTCTGTCTCAAAAACTCTCTGTCTCAAAAACTCAAAATTTAAAAAACAAAATAAACATTAAAAAAAAGATCAGTGGCACTATTTATTGTCATATCATTGCTTGTGAAAACACATGGATTTTTTTTTTAACACAGTTGCTATTTTTTCGCTCTTCATCTCTAAGTTAAGGCTTTTTCCCCCTCTTACCTTAGAAAGGGAGTGGGGAAAGGGTGGCGATAAATGCTCTCTTGTCTGACAGGGTGGAATAAGTCAAGTAAAAAGAACAGTTAGAGGAAGGAGTGTCTTACAAAAAGAATTGGCAGAGTTGAGGCAGTAAAAGGAGGGGGATGTGATCTTCCGAAGGGAGGAGGAGGAAGAGGAGAGGAAGAAGGAAGGGTGTGACTGAACAGGTGTCCATGGACGTTGCCAGAGGGAGCCGGGTTGGGGCCGTGAGGAGCCTTCAGAGAGGGCCCCCCAGTGGGGTGTGCGAAGATCACGTGCTTATATTCTAAAGCCAGGAGGCCTGGGGCTATATGTATATTTACTTTTTTAAAACTCTATCCACCAAACAATAATTGCATGTAACTACTTGTTTTCAAGGACCAAACGTGAGCAAGGAAATGGGCAAACCTTCAAAAGATCAAGCACTTAATGAATCACAGGATAAATATTTATGCAGATTTTAGGACCCTACGGTTGGCTTCGAGTTTCAAGTGCTTTGATATTAAGGTGCTATCTGAAACAGGATTCACGCTGCAAACCGTGGATTGAGGGCAAGCGAAAGGGCACTATTGAGAATCCTTCCAGCCAGCATTTCTTTCATACCCACCAAGCTAGGGACACGGGTGGTCCAAGACAGAGTCCCACCCTCGAGGAGCTCAGGGCACATGTGAGCACGCAGCACATACACTCTTAGTTGCCATGCAAAGTGATAAGCGGCATTTAAAAGAGATAATGCACCCAGTGCCGGGGGGGGGGGACGGTGGGGAGGGCAGATGGGTTGACAAAGCAAAAGATTCCAGGAAACCTCCTCCAAGATCATTGAGACTCCGACTTGGCCCAGAAGGACCTCCTCTTAGCAATCTGCTGGAGGTCATTATGTTTGCAGCTGCTGTCTCTTGCATTTTCTTCCTCCCTTCCCCCGTGTCTCCTTCAGCCACCCGAGTCTCAGCAAGTGGCAGGGGAAGGGGGAGAAATATGTTTCATCAGTGGAGCCATTTTACATCACAGGACGCTACATCTGCCGATGCTGATAGAGCATCCTCAGTAAAAATAGCTTCAGCTAAAAATACCAAGTCAGCTACAGTGACCCCCAAGCGATTCTGTATCCGTGCTTGTCTCAAAGGCTGAGACCAAGCACCGCAGAAAGAATCCACAGCCTCCGATTGTGAACACCAGCTCCATCCTTCCACAAAACAGGTACCCAATAATAAGTATTGTCAGCTGCGGTGAAACAAAAATCACTATTCAGAGATTCTTAGCACAGGAGGCTCTAAAGTAAGGCCACTGATTTGGGTTTAACACCCAAGCATTCACAATTTAAAATGAATGAAATTCAATTTGAATTAGTGAAAATGAAATGAATGAAGTTATCTCTTTTGGGAAGAGGCGTCAAGTGCGGTTTGCGGGGGGGGGGGGGGGGGAAGGGCAAAGATAATAAAAACAGCTCTATTGGTTGTGTTCAAGCAAGACGAGGAACAACAGGCTGATTAAGGTGCTGGTCTCCACTGCCTGGAAGCCGACCTTCCTGGTAAAGAAGCAGAGAAGGGAGACTGAGAGTTCCTTACACCTCAAATAGATTTAAAAAAAAAAAAAAGAGGGGCCTGCTCCCTTAGATGGTTCTAGAACTAAGCAAATGAGTGAAGAGAATTGGATTGGGACCACATCCACTGGAGAGATCTTCATCACTGCTATCTGCCATGGAAATGATCATTTTGGGGAAAAGGCACCTGACCAGAACTCTACTCCTAAAGCCTCCTCCTTTTTTACACATTTAAGAAGCATTAATTGAGTAGCTACCATGTCCTGGGATGTTTGGGGATGTTTTCCTCTACTTTGAGGCAAAATCCCTGAACTTGAGTTCCTCTCCACATACTTCTAGGTTAATTAGAATTTTCAGGATATGGCACATTCAAAGTAACATATAGAAATAAAGTGGATACTGAGAATAAACTGAGGGTTGATGGGGGTTGGGGGGGAGGGGAAAGTGGGTGATGGGCATTGAGGAGGGCACCTGTTGGGATGAGCACTGGGTGTTGTATGGAAACCAATTTGACAATACATTTCATATTAAAAAAAAAAAAAGGAAAGGGGCACCTGGGTGGCTCAGTTGGTTAAGCGTCTGACTTCAGTTCAGGTCATGATCTCACAGTTTGTGAGTTTGAGCCCCGCGTCAGGCTCTGTGCTGACAGCTCAGAGCCTGGAGCCTGCTTCGGATTCTGTGTCTCCCTCTCTCTCTCTGCCCCTCCCCTGCCCATGCTCTGTCTTCTCTGTCTCTCAAAAATAAATAAAATGTTAAAAAAATTTTTTAAAAAGGAAAAACAAAAGAAGTGGGTAGTGAGGTTATAAGTATAGATGCCATTACAATTTGTTTTCATTAAAATTCATGTATTGATCTCATCGATGGCCCTTTTAACAAGTGAAAGGGATGCTTTAAACTTAAAAAGAATTTACTAATAAAATAGTGTTTTGTCAATTGTGTCTATTGGAGTTCCATTACTGAAGTAGACGAAAACCACTGATCTACGCCACTGTCCTATACCCGAGAGGAATCCCTTCCAACAGCCCACAGCCATGGTCATCTGTCTTGTCTCTCCAGTGACAACATAGCCCGCTCCGTTTTCAAAAGTTCGACTCGAAATTTTTTTTCTTACCTTTGCTACCTCACCTTTGGGTTTTTTTGCTGACCTTCCCAGGAAATCTCATATAGGCATCTGTTTTTGGTTATGTTTTCACATTTGTTATTACAGAAATGCGAAATGAGCGACCCCAAAACTTCCAGGCTTAAAACAAAAGCAGTTTCTTATAATTTCATGATTCTGCGGGTTACCTGGTGGGTTTCCTGCTGGTCATACCTGGAGCTGTTTGTGTGTCTGCATTCCGTTGGCTGACGGGCTGGGGGCACCAGCCAGGTGTCTTGGCTCTCCTCCCTATGATCTGTCCACACTGCTGGCTCCGGCTGCTTCACAGCACGTCGATCTCCGTGTAGTTGGGCATTTCACATGGCAGCTGGCTCCTGAGAGAGAGGGAGCGAGGTGAGGCTGCCAATCTCTTAAATCCTGGGCTCAGAAGACCCAGAATGTCATTTCTGTTGCATTTCGACATGGACAGAAATGAAAACAAGTGAAATAAGGTGCAAGGTCAGTCCAGATTCAAGGCGAGAGGAAATAGATCGTACTTGAATGGGAGAAGCAGCGAGTGTAGGCATCCAAGGAGAGAATATTGGTGACCATATATGCATACAACCAACCAGGTCATAAAAGGCTGTTAATAAGGCTTTTTTCCCCCATGTAGGTTCTAATGGCTAGGAGAAGTTTATGGCTATGGTCCTCTAATGTGTTGTCATCCCATAGGTGAACAAACCATTCTTCTAAGACCTTTAAAATCAGAAAAGGTCTTTTCCTCGTTGCTAATGTAAGGGAGGCAAAACTTAACCTCTCCCCTTCTGGGGTCTCCAGACATAAGACAGATGAACAGGAGAAAAGCGTATGCATTTATTTTTACATGTACATGGAAGCCTCCACCCACAGACAAAAACCCAGATACTCAAAGAAGTGGCAAAATGTAAATTATTTTATACCAAGCTGAACAAAGGCAGGCAATTATGAAAAAGTAATTAAGTCACCTGGGGAAGCCAAAGGAAGAGGAGAATTTATTTCACAAGATCTGTGTGTACAGAATCTTCCCGTCCTCCTCTCTGGTGATAAGAATGTTTCTTTCCTCCTGATACCGAGAGGACATTTTTCACAGGGGAAAATTTTTATCTCTTGCTTCCCAGAAGAAAAGGGGAGGTCAGGGCAACTTTGTTGCTCCCGCTGTTTCTCGGGTGCCTTCAGCTCCAAATAATCCTTATGCCGAAGTGGCATACGTAGGGGTGACATCTTCTGCTCCCCTTCAGCAGTGTAACTTCTACTTGATACCCATTTCCAAATCAGATCAGTTTCAACTGTGCGGAAAATTTGTTGGGCACACGGCCCCTCTCCAGGATGACTGGCACATGCCCCGGAGTTACCGAGCAATCAATTTGTTTTTGCAGGTTGGTCACGAGCTGAGGTGGTAAAGGGAGCTGAATTCAGCCCTTGTTCCCCTCACTGAGCCCCATAGCCCTGTGTGAGACGGAATCTTCTTGCAGAAATTCGCAGCTACGCCATCTGCTGTGGACACGGCACCCCTGACCTACACAGTGTGCACGCCCAAAGGCGCCTGGGCATCTGTCGCTTGTCATCAGGCCTTCTCAGCAAGCCCTGGAGGCTTGCTCCTTTTTCCATGCTGAAATGCTGCATGACCTACTAGCCTTTTTTTCTTACACCTGCCAAGCCCTCCCCTCCTTTCGTAAAAATTTCAATTGGGTAGTTTATTCTTCCTAATCGTTTGCTAAATGTTATCAACGGATTAGAGTAATTCTTTCCACATGTTCTTTTTGTGATACTGAATTGTTCCTATGGGCCCGTGAGTGATGTCTTCTGCACATGATTTTCTTCCATGTTTTCTATTGTTTCTACTTCTATTCTGCATTAAAAAAATTTTTTTTTAATGTTTTATTCATTTTTGAGAAAGACAGAGACAGAGCGCAAGTGGCGGGGCGGGGCAGAGGGAGAGGGAGACACAGGATCCGAAGCAGGCTCCAGGCTCCGAGCTGTCAGCACAGAGCCCGATGGGGGGCTCGAACCCGCCAACTGTGAGATCATGACCCGAGCGAAGTCCGTGGCTTAACTGACTGAGCCACCCAGGCGCCCCTATTTCTATTCTGCATTTATTGGAGATAATGGAATAAAGAACGTTCACAAAAGTACCTACATACTAAATGTGAATATAATGAACACACATTAGACTAATGGCTAATGTCAGGGGCAAAACTGTATTCAGACTAAAATGAGAACAGGTAACTGTTACTGCCCTCTGCTGGTGGTGGCCAGGGTTCATGTTTTTGCTCTAAAAATAGTTTTGCTGCTATTCCTGACAACTTGCAAGTTACAAGTTTGTAAGTATCAGAGTTTCCCCAAAGTAACTACAAAGAACAGTCAGTCTTTAGGAGACACCTTGCAGTATGAGTCACTGTTTTATAAGCGCTAATTGTCTGCTTTTGGAGTGCTTAAGTATGCACGCTTGCAGTCAATTTTTAAAGTAATTGGGTTTTTGTAAAAATAACTCATAAAATGAGTTGAATGAGCCCTGAAAACCTTAGTTAGCACAGTTAAACTGTCCGAGTCAAATGATGATCTATCCTTTTTGTGTGTGAGAGAGAAAAAAAAGAGTCCATAGCGTTTACAGCAAATAATTTTTGGATTAACTTTCCATGCAGAGATGCTTTCCCTGATTTTATTTGCTTCTTTTGATGCTGCAAGCTAAGTTCATTCTCTCGCCTCATTTTGAGTATAAGTCAGCCTGTATTCACTCTAAAAGAGCCTCTCCACATATTTCTGGACTAACAATGATGGTCATGAGTGCATCTCCCATGGGAGATATTGCCTTTTCTTCCTTGGGTCCCCATTGAGACCAGAACTTATGTCAGCCATAGTGCCTAAGTCCCCTTAGGGACTATCCTGGCCGCCTCATCTTGCTCATGGAGAGACTTCACCAAGGTCTGTCTGAATCACCGCAGCCCCTACCTGAGTGCCTTAATGCACGCTTAATATATCGTCACCGGAGAAAACAAGCATGTCTAACTATTCCTCACAACTTTGTGCATCACCACTTGCACCTCGGTTTTCTGGCTCTGTTTCAGGTCTCTTCCAGGCTCTCCAGCAGCTCTGGAGAAGTGGAGGAAGTCAATTTGTGTAATTTGATGATGACTGCTATTTTTAACTTGATCAGCGTGGCTTCATAAATGAGGGCGGCCAGTGGCTGCTCCTTCTAATTGTACTTCCACTGAAATGGCATATTTAAAGGCTTGTATAGAAATAGCATCTCCTACGTTTTGAGCAAGAAGCCAGTGAGACAGCCAGGTGTGGGGCACCGTGCACCAGGACTGATCTTCTGTCCCTTCCTGCAATGTGGCTTCGGAGGTGCCCCCACAAGTGGGCTCCATTTCCTTGCTTTCTGAGGGAGCAGTGTGGGTGAGATGACCTCTCAGCTTTCTGCCGGGTCTCCTGGTCTCCGATTCTACTGAGGTTTTACCATATGGAACAGGCGGGACTTGAGTCTCTGTCTTCAGACTCCTACTCCAAGGATCTTTCCGCTGCACCAATTAGTTTCTCCTCTTATGTGCTTTATAGAGTCTATCCAATTAGAAACAAATTAGCTTTGAAAGCTTGGTTCTAGCATGCTGACTTAACGGTATTTTCTACCAGGATTCCATTTCTCGTTTTCTTGATGTTTGACAGCCCTTAGTAATTGTTCCTTTTTCCATCTTAAGTTTTTCCCCTTTCTGCAGTACTCTGCTTTTCCTCTGATTTAACTGCATTCTGCTTCTGCTATCTTTCCCAAGCACTAAATTTCCCTTGAATCAAAAGCTTCTGAATATTTTCCACAAACGTCATGAATATTTTGTCATCGGAATCACTGGTGGAAATATAATATGATTACAGAATAAGTGAAATGAAGTTGTCTGAAATAGTTTCCTCATGTTACTCCCCCATGAAAAGCCTACATTCCATCTTTCCCCCAACTCCTCTTCCTTTGTTTGAACTCAGCCGTGCTAAGGCCCAGTGGTCAAGAAGAGATGTCTGCATTCAGGAGATGCTGGTGGTTGAGAAAGGCTGGGAAGAGAGTGCAACGTGAAATTATGGCAATAACCAGACGAGGCTTTTACAACAGGGCTTGCATCAAAATTGAAGTGTAGGTGCCTGTATGAAGTCAACATGAGGATGTCCAGGAGGCAGTGGTTCTGAGGGTAGGGAATTCTACAGAGATCTTGGCAAGAATGATGAATGTAAGGATGGTAACTGCTGCCGTGGAATCTCACTGGAAGGCTAGGAAAAAAGGGAAAAACAAGGATTGAGGACAGAACCCTAAAGAACTCTGATTCTTGTGGGATGGACAGAGTATGAGACGCCCACAATAGAAGCCTGAGTAGGAGAGTACAAGGAGATAACTGTATTTAACATTCATTCATTCCCTCAACCATACAATGCACTATTTTGAGACCTGGGAATCCAGCAAGGATAAGAGAAACAAGCTTATTTTCCTCAAGTTTGAATCTAGAGGAGCGGCGGCCATTAAACACATAATTGCCCATTTACTTAATTACTCTCTGGATAAGTACTTTTAAAGGGACATGGAGTTTGCATGAGAGAAGATGGCAGGGCAACTGGACCCATTCCAGGGGATTTGGGAAGGTCTTCTTGAAGAAGTGAAGTTTGATCTGACCTCTGAAGGCTGAGTGGGTGTTAGCTAGGGGACAGTGAGTTCACCTCAGGCAGAAAAACTGTATGTGGACAGGAGAATCAAGCAAAAGATGGAAAGACACACAGACTTGAAGGACAGAGATGTGGAGGGAGAGTGCCTTGAGAAAAGCCTGGTGACTTAGGTAGAGCACACAGGCTGGAGACTGTTCTCTTTATCTTACGGGAAGTAGGATGCCTTCCCCCTGCCCCCCACCAGGTCTACAATAACTTTATTTTTTTTTAATTTTTTAATTATATTTTAAAGTTTATTTATTTATTTTTGAGAGAGAAGAAGAGCACACGAGCAGGGGAGGGGCAGAGAGAGAGGGAGAGAGAGAGAGAGAGAATGAGAATGAGTGGGGGAGGGGAAGAGAGAGGAGAGAGAGAATTCCAAGCAGGCTCCGCACTGCCAGCACAGAGCCCGACATGGGACTCAATCTCACGAACTGTGAGATCATGACCTGAGCCGAAATCAAGAGTCAGATACCCAACCGACTGAGCCAACCAGGTGCCCCAACAGTAACTTTATTTTAACAGAGAAACCGGGCTGCAATAATCTACCTGATTGGAGTAGATGGTGGTTATCTTTCCAAAGGGTGAAGCCTGAGCCCAGCTCACAGCACACAAAGGTTGAAACCAAAGCCCAGATAGCCTCTTTCCTGGTTCTGCCCTGCATCACCTGCTCATGGTGTGAGATGAGAGGCTTCACGACTGCTGAATGAAGTCAGGGGTCCATCGGGGCAGAGGCAACCTCCCGATAGGAGACGAACAATCAGTGAAGAGGATGCTGAAAAACAAGTGCAGCGACCTACTCTCTGCCATTCTCTGATGAGGAAGCTGAGGGTGTGGGGTGAGCCGTAAATTATGTTCTTCATTCTTCAAATAAGTTTACCCTATACGATGGGGTTGCTGGTCAACCAAGCAGTAGAATAGGGTGGAAATCTAGGCTAGTTCTAGATCTTGGTACCTAAGGAAAAGAACAGTAGTGATAAAGGGGAAGAGAAGAACATGAAAATGTTTGAAAGTATTAAAAAGAAGAGCATTTTTTTTTCTTAAATAAGACAGGAAACAGCATCTTTTCCTTGCTGCAGACTTGCTGGTTTTCATGAAAACCATTTCTGGAACAAGATCTGTTGCTAAGCTCACTCAATCATGGGAGGACACACACAGGGCTGACTGCTCATGTTAGAACGAGATTTTCCCACAATGCCTCCTGTAGGTGCTATTCTCATGCTGGATCCACAGAGGTGCCCCCAACACCATAAGGTGCTCCAGTTAAAGCTTCTGAAATATTGCAATGGCATGATTGGCAGCTTTGGGGGGCGACTATGTCTTTCTTGTACAGGCACACTCTTAGAACAGCTAAAAGATGAACAGGAGTTTGGTTTTGAGACACAAAGTTTCAGACACCAGCCACAGATGCCTCTGCCCTATTTCACTACACATTCTTTTCTGAGAAACACATTCAATGGTTGAGTGTTAAGCACTATGGTTGAAAGAAATGACCAGCTCACTACCATCCACCCTCCTTCTTCTTCCGTGTGAATCTCACAATAGCAGAGGCTGTAGACAAGAAGGTGGTCTCTGTTTCCTCTCACCAAGGAAACTCATGACCTAGTGAATGGTGTAGACAAGGTAGTCCATGTTGCCCGAGGCGACCCCTGCCACAGAGTTGCGGCCATCCTTTGTCACGTAGATGGAGAACTCCTTGGTCAGCCTCTCCACCTGTTCAGGCTTTAGTCTTGTGAAACAAAACATGCCATCTGGTCAGTGATGTGCTACCCATTGTGGGAGGAGCCCTCTTTCTTGTGGTTGGAGACCAGCATGCTAATGATGTGGTCAGCCATGCCTTTACTTCCTGCAACCATTGTTTCTGCAGGTCAGGGCTGGTCAGGATGGTTGAGGCAATCTGGGCCCCATCGATTGGAGGGTTGGACCACATGGGACGGATCGAGATCTTCAGGCATGACTCCACCCTTTTGACTACATCAACATCTTTGCCCACCACAGTGAAGGCTCCCACATGCTCACCATATAAGCCCATGTTCTTGGCATAGGATTGGCAGAGACAAACGCGAATGCCCTGTTTGATGAAGTGGCATACAGCCAGGCATCCTTGTTACCATGACTACTGGCAAAGCCTTGGTAGGCCATGTCAAAGAATGCAAAGAGGTTGGTCTTCTTCACCAATGTTGCTATTTCCTTCCACTGCTCACTCCCCCATTCCCATGGGATTGTGGGCACATGCATGGAGGAGAAGAACACTTTGCTATGGCATTTTTGAATGTCTTCTAGAGTGCCTGTGAAGTCAGAGCCACATGTCTTGGGGTCATAGTATCGATAACCATGTAGTTGCAGGCCAGTATCCCTGAAGATGGGTATGTGATTTCCCTAGGATAGTTCAGGCAGAAAGACATCTTGGGTGAACTTAAAATAATCTTTGTAGGAAACCGGCTCCAATCCTCAAGGCCCCCAGTTCCAGAAACGGTCTGCATGGTGACATAGCAGCTACTTTTCAACACTTTGCTGTTCTCACCCAGGGCTAGGTCTGCAGATGCCTCAACAAAATTCAGCAAGGATTGCAATGGGTGGGTATTTGCTGTCCAAATTTTTTTTGCAGCAATCTGGGCCTCTGCTTTATGGACATGAGAGAGCACATAAGGCTCCATTATCATCCCAGTGGGGCACCAACTCCCAGATTCATCTTTAAAAAAATTTTTTTAATGTTTTATTTTATTTTTGAGAGAGAGAGAGAGAGAGAGACAGAGCATGAGCCAGGGAGAGGCAGAGAGAGAGGGAGACACAGAATCCAAAGCAGGCTCCAGGCTCTGAGCTGTCAGCACAGACCCTGACGTGGGGCTCGAACCCACGAACTGCTAGATCATGACCTGACCCGGAGCTGGATGCTTAACTGACTGAGCCACCCAGGCACCCCCCAGATTCATCTTTTTGTTCTTGGTGTCTCTCATAAGAGCTTCTGTGACTCCCAGCATGGGATCTGGGGCCCGCATCTCCACATGGGTCCATCAGGAGCTGGCTCTGGCAGAAGCCACGGCAGTGAGGCTGGGTGGAAGGTAGCAGTGACCGTGGACAGGCCGTGGCTGGAGTGCAGCATGGCCATGGTGGAGGCGAGAAGGCAGTGGGAAGATGCAGGACAGAGCAGAGGGCCACAGGTGGATGTCTTTAAGCAGGAGAATAATGCGATCGTATTCTGACTTTAAAAGGCCAGTGTGACTGTGGTGTTTCTTATACCTCTTTATGAACACCGCCAGTTCCCTGTCATGTGCTACGATTATGTGCTGAATAAATACCTGATAATGATAAACAAGCTAAGAAACAGCGGGCCCCAAACTGGCCTGGGAACACATCATTCTTAACCTCGTCTTTGCCCCCAACAGCCTTGACATTCTCTAAGCTCTCTTCTTTCTTCTTCAGCCAATATTGGTTGAAGGGAATTGCATTTGTAGAAATATCCTTAGTTTTATGCACTTTGTTGAAATAAACTATTTCTTTCTGCTTACCTTCTGCATAGAAACTGAGTACAATCAGTGATCAATTTCCTTCCTGTATTGCACATTTATTTACTGAGCGCCTACTAGGTTCCAGGCACTACTAGATTTGGCTTTAGAAGGAGCCAAAATCGCCACCACCTCCACCGACAAAAAAAAAAAAAATCACTTCGATACAAAGCAATAATTATATCTTACCAAAATTCATATGTAGTAGTTATTTTGGGGGTACTCTCAAAGTATGTTCCAATAAGAAATAAATTACACGTGACAGTTAAGTTTTTAAACCAGTCCAGAAAATCTTATATAACTCCACTGTAGTAACAAAAGAGTTCGCTCAGGTCCCTTCCACGCGTGTGTGTGAGTGTGTGTGTGTGTGTGTGTGTGTGTGTGTCTGTCTGTCTGTCTTGATGATAAAGATGCTTCTTTTCTACATACAGATTTCTAGCTAAAATTTTGCAACAGATGAGGTTTATCTCTGGTTTCCTTTCATGTCCTTTCTATACTGTCACAGTGGTGTCCTCTCTCTAGACCCCCAGGCCTCCCGCCTTCTCCTGCAGCCTGGCCTCAGACCCATTCCCCGGCCCACGCACAGCCCTGTACGCAGAACCACCCCACTCCCTAGAGATGCCCTGTCTGTTTGGACAGACGCACTCGTGTCACCTGGCGTGGAAACCAAATAACTGGCTGGGTGGGGGCGGGCTCAGAGGAAAGGAGGCACAGAGGACGGAGGAATTTATAGTCTGCAGGGAAGACGGACATCAAACGATTACCTAATTATAATTGGGGTGAGTACAAGAAGTTCAGGGTACTATGAGAGCATATAATACAATGAGCCACCAAACCTGGGATTAGGAAACCCTCACTGAGAAAACAGCATTTAAGGTGACTCGTGAAGCATGAAATAGAGGTCTTTATGTAACACAGAAAATTCCTATTCTTTCATGTGAAGTCCTCTTTTGTTCTCACCTAAATCCCTGGTTCTCCTATAAATGTCCTGGGCTCCAAAAGCACCGCGCTTATCAGATCAACCCAGGACGAGTAGACTGACAAGGGGTCAGCTACCTGGTTGGGGAACCCCCGCATGAGCATCCTTGGCCCACGCCTTTCTGACCAAGAGTCAGACTGTGTCAACCAGGGGCTCTAAGTTGTGTGTGTTAAGAAAACAGGCTTAGGGGTTGGGCCACACTGGGTTCAAATCGTGTACAGCTAAGGAGCTGTACTACTTTGGACGCATCACTGAACCTCTTCAATCTCCAATTTCCTCATCTGTAGCACAGGGAGAAAACACGCCTGCCTTTTATTGCTGTACCAACAGGATGATTTGACAGCAATAAGCAGAAACCCCCACTTAAACCAGCTTAGACAGTCAGGAGATCTATTATCCCATAGCAGGGACCGTGTATCAGGACCCTGGTTGCATTTCTCTGTGATTCTCTTGGTTCATCCCCTCCTCCTTCTGTAAGCTTCAACCTCGGGCAAGCAGCAAGATTCCAGAAATTAGACTAAAGTTCATCATGGCCTAGAGAAAGAAAAGAACCTTCTTTCCACGGCTCCTCGTAGGAGTGAGGATACACTGCCAGGACCTCTGGCACACTTCCCCCTCAAGTTCTGTTGGCCACAATTTGGTCACATGCTCATTCCTAGAAGAGAAACCGTCAAAAGGAATGGAAGCATCCTCAGACAAATCAGAGCCAGCCTTGTGCTGAGCACGGAGTGAATTCTCCTGGGGCACATGGCTGGGTGAGGGGTGGAAAGAAGAAAGGCATCATGGATTCCGGGGAGCGTCTGCTGTAGAATGTGGGAAGCGTTCCACGAGAGTCGCACAGGAAGCCCTATTACTGTGCTTGACTTACACAGTTAGTCGGCATTAACTTGGTAAAAGGGCAATGGGGGAAGCTTCTGTAGTTCTACAGAAGCCACAATAACCGGGGCATCCACCTCAACTCAATAGCCTTTGCTGTAACAACCCCTTCCCCAACGACATCCGCTCTACAACAATAGGCCCGGCAGTTGACAGGTACCTGGGGGCAGGAGGGAGTGTGACACTTAGAAAGCCCTCTGTAAAACCCTGTAGTATGTGGAGGGTCCAAAGTCATAAACTGACAGCTGTCCATCCCTAAAGATGCCTGGCTTTCCTCCAGAATCTCATAGACCCTACACTTCAGAAACCAGAAGTCCACTTGGGCCCTGCGAGCTTTCTGTTTCCATCTTCCTTCTGCAAACATCCCCACCGTGCCCCCACAGACCCCAGGCCACCCTCAACACCTCATCCTGGACACTGGATCCCAACGAGAGCTCTGCTAACTTATCCACTGGGACAGTGGGAATGCCCTTCCAGCTTAGAAATGCAAGCTTCAGACTTTTTCAGAGCCTTCTACCAGGCAAATCCAGGAAAAAACCCGACAGGAGAAAGCCTGATGGTGATGGTTGGCAAGGGGGTGGGGTTGGTGTTAGTTTAGAACTAAATTCTTCTTCTTTTTTTTTTTTTTTTATTTCCAAGACAAAGAGTAGCTTTATTGCCTCTGAAATCTTGGTGTTACACTGTGATGTTAAAGATGTGTCGTTTTAACGTTTATTTATTTTTGGGACAGAGAGAGACAGAGCATGAACGGGGGAGGGGCAGAGAGAGAGGGAGACACAGAATCGGAAACAGGCTCCAGGCTCCGAGCCATCAGCCCAGAGCCCGACGCGGGGCTCGAACTCACGGACCGCGAGATCGTGACCTGGCTGAAGTCGGACGCCCAACTGACAGCGCCACCCAGGCGCCCCAGAACTAAATTCTTCTAAATGCAGTCAGCGTGACCTCAAATAGCTGCCTCCTTGGGTACTGCCTGATACTCTCTCTTTTTTGTTGTTTTTCCTTTTCTTTTTCTTTTTTTAAAGTTTATTTGCTTTGAGAGAGAGAGAGAGAGAGAGAGAGAGTGTGTGTGTGTGTGTGTGTGTGTGTGTGAGCAGGGGAGGGGCAGAGAGAGGGGGACAGAGGATCCAAAGTGGGCTTGTCACTGACAGCACAGAGTCCAACATGGGGCTCGAACTCACGAACTGTGAGATCATGACCTGAGCCGAAACTAAGAGTCAGACGCTTAACCAACTGAGCCACCCAGGCGCCCCTTGTTTGTTTTTCCAACCCATCTGGCATCTTACCTTAGTTTCTACTTGTTCTCTGACCCCTGGGGTTGCTGACCCAGCGTAGACTGTTTGTTTTGGCTCTGACTTTGCTTTCCTCTGCGCACTTGACCTTCAGTATTTACCTGTCTACACACGGCAAAGCAACCACCAGCAAGAGATGCCTCATTCCTCGGCCGCATCCAGACCCATACACCGAAGCCAGTCCCACGTGCCCCAGGAAGCCAACGACAGAAGAAACTTCTGTGACGAAGTCCCATCTCACCTCCCCCCTCTCCTCCCTGGGGACGCTCTGCTCCTTCCGGGCTCTGCAGATGTAGGGGGAAGGGGATCCGACTGAATTGATTCCATCACGTGTGAACGAGCAATACCCGTTTCACGTTTACGCTTCTATTTTAGATGTATTTCTGGTTTTTAGAAGTAAACAAAGGCAGCAACGCAAAGCGAAGTATTCCGTATTTGGAGTATAGGAAGTCTCAAGCCGGAATGTGTCGCTCCTTCCTGGGAAGGGAAATCTCCCCATGGCTCTCCTCAGCTGCTCTTATTTTCACCTCTTTTCTTACTCCTGACGTCACAGATCCCATAAATGTCTCAGTTTTTCAAATGACTTCTACGGTTGTCACGGTGGGTACACAGATAAGGGAAAATACGCCTACGCTTTTTTGTGTGACTCGGCATATGGAGCGATTTGCTTCCAATTCTGACTTGAAGGGTCGCTCTGATTAGTACCTTTGTGTTTTCGGCCTCACTTAATAGAAGGGCTCCACAGAATGAAAGACAAGACAGGGAATAAATTAGACTTATCTTAAGAAAGGAATAAGTTAGGTTTTAAAGTGTAAAATAAGGACTTGAATTATGTCTCGAATTTGAGCACAGCAGCACCCCTCTTGCCTGTGAAGGGTGTATTCCAAGACCCCCAGTGGATGTCTGCGACCACAGCCAGTACCAAGCCCTATATATACTATGTTTTATCCTATACACCGTATCTACGATAAAGTTTAACTTATAAATGAGGCATAGTGAGAGATTAACAACAGCAACTAATAACGAAGAAGAACAATTATATAATATTGACACTATACGATTATTACAATATACTAAAAGTGACACGAATGTGGTGTCTCCCCCTCAAGATATGTTATTGCGCTGCACCCACCCTTCTTCTTGCAACGATGTGAGATGATAAAATGACTGTGTAATGATGGGACGTGAGTGGTGTAGGCATTGTGATGTAGCATTAAGCTCTCTTGACCTTCTGATCAGAAGGAGGCTCATCTGCTTCCTGTCCTTGGTTGACCAAGTATAACTGAAACCATGGAAAATGGTCTTTGACCCCAGTTCCTGGCACTTCCTGGATGACAGGAGTGCGTTTGGTTCAACTGAGGAGACTCTGGGTGGCTCCTGGATAGCTTCAGGAAGTAGGCGGGTTACTAGGAAGATCACACCATGATTAGAAGCTTGGAACTTTCATCTCCACTCCACATTCTCAAGGAGGGGGTGGGGGCAGGGCCAGAAAACAAGTTAATGATTAATTATATCTACAGGATGAAGCCTCCATAAAAATCCCTGAAGTGTTCCAGAGCTGCTGAGTTAATAAACACACCAATGTGCTGGGAGGGTGGCACACCCTAACCCCATGGGGAAGGAAGGTCCTGTGCTTGGGACCCTTCTGGATCATCCTATGTATCTCTTCATTTGGCCATTCATTTATTTGTATCCTTTATCATATTATTTACTATATAATAAACTGATAAATGTATGTAAGTGTTTCCCTGGGTTCTGTGAGACACAATAGCAAATTATTGAACCTGAGGAGGGGGGTCACTGAAACCCCTGATTCGTTGTGCCCAAGCCAGAAAGAAGTGTGGATGACTTGGGGACACACTACTCAAAATAGGCATCTGGGTTAGTCTCATGAAACTAAGCCCCTAACCTGTGGGGTCTTCTGCTAACCCCAAGTAGACAGTATGAATTGTAGGACACCCAGCTGGTGTCAGAGGACTGACTGGTCGGTATGAGAAAAAACCCACACAACCGGTGTCAGAGGAGTTGTGAGCATAGAGCACAGGAATAGGGTTTTCTCTTTCGTTTAGCAACTAACGGTTTCAGGGCCATTACCAGGCGATACCTGGTTGTACACATGAACCACATGTCGCTCCCTGAGTCAGAGGTACACACAAAACTGTGTGATTTTAGAGACTCTAAAGCTACAAAAATATCTTTAATTAACCATTTACCTGTACTTCTCATCAATGCCAGATTGAATGCCAGAACAGGAAGCCTCTGAAATGATCTACACAAATCCTTCTTTCAATAACTGCCAACTCTGGGTAGTAGTAGGAATAACTCCAGATGTTTTTATAAAGCTGATTAATTAGCAGTTTGAATAAACTTACAGAACTTCCTACAATATATAAGGTCTGTGTAACTCTCGTAATGCAAATGGATATGATGATACTATGGAAGCCAACGGAAGAAACAGACCTGCTTTGGCATCTGATTTAGTGTCCAAATGCAAGGACACTGGAACATGACTATACTAGAGAAAATTTCCATGAGCCAATGAACCATTTTCCAATAACTGCTCAGGACTAATGATAGTTGTACAGGAGGCGGGAGGTTTACACCAAGTCCAGACTGACACCAATAGGCAAGTTTGTTTCAACTGGATGGGCTTAAATTGGAGAATAAGCACATTCTTGGTGTAGGATGTTTATCTTCCTTCCTAAAGTGATACTAATTTTGTTATCTCAAAAAAAAAAAATAGACAATTTCTGGAACATTCATCTATTCACCATGCCAAAGCCAGGAAATATGTCTATTGACATTCAAAATAAGAAACATATTTGTAGCTAGGAAAAAAAAACAATAGGAAAAAATAGTTTCCAGAATTCAATACCTTTCAAACATTTATAGATTCTCTGTTTAATTTGAAACACTGACAATAGTCAAAGGGCATAGCAACTCTTTATTTTCTGTTTGGGAAGCACAGACTGAAAGGAGCCAAAAGGCTGAGAAATTTGAAACTACTCTAAAACTGCCTTCATGTTTCCTAATTAAAGAGCAGGTTACTCTGAGTCAGAAACGGGCCTGAATCAGTGAATGTTTTATAAGAAATGTAATTTATGGCCACCCTTGACAGGGATAAGAGAATTAAATTAAAAGCCTGACAGAATTAAATTTTTTTTTCCATAAAATAAAGACTCATCATTTGGAGTTCATTCATTATCTGCATATAAAGGCTACCACTAGGTTCATTTCCATTTTTTTTTTTTTCCTTACGAAATGCCATTCACTTTAGCGCTTAATAGACTAAACACGTCCCTTCTTGGATTATCACTGGCAATGTAGTCTGTCCGGAAGGACACCAAATTCCAGAATAATGGAGTCCAAGTTAATCAACTACGTTGGCTTTGCCTACATCATGTCAGAGATGTATCAGTTGCTGGCTTTGTTGGGGGCGGGGGGAGAGGATATTTGTTTAACATTCTCAGAAAACAAATTTATAGCTGCATGACAAAATAATGGCTCATTTCTGCTATGGCCACCAGAGGTCTACTTACCACCGCAAATATTCCAGGCCTTGCTGAGGCAGTGTGAGCAGTCCCACTGGTAAGAAAGAGACGCTCCCGCCATCCTCCAGAACTACTGAATCAAAGTCTGCTTTGTAACACCCCCAGGTGACTTGTGGGTGCAGTAAAGTTTGAGAAGCAGTGCTCTAGGTTATGGAAAGAGAACATTTCATGTTCTGCACATGATCAGGATGAACAGCTTTGAAAACTCAGAGGATCTTGCCATGCAGTTCCAAACTCCATCTCCTGACACCAGATTAGCTGGGTTTCCGTAAAAGCATTCACGCAAAAACTAGTCTTTTCTTAAAAACACTCGCCCTAAAGGGTTTCTTTTATGACACACTCTAGCCCATAAATTAACATAGTCATCAATGCTTCTTATTTAATCTTTGATTTATAGATTTGGGGAGCTGAAAGATCTCTTAAGTATTATGTCACACTAGTCTAAATGTTCTTATTTTACAGAAGAAAGACCTAGGCAGGGGATTTTCAGAATACGGCGATCTAAATGACATTCCCCTCCCCTCCACTTCCAAATCCAAAAGATTTGCTTCTCAAGAGCCAGGCTCTACTGTGGGTATAAATGAGGCTTTGGGCCCTCCACAGGGCCCCCCGCCTCCCTGAAACTTCCCTTGGAGCAGGGAGAAGTGCTGAGCTGGGTGAGCTTAGAAAAGGGACTGGACTTATCAGTCAAGATGTGTGGACCGCAAGGGGTAGGGTGCCCACCCTGTCCTACTGAGGTGTGCCAAGATTCTGCAGGGAACATAAAGGTCTGGGCAAGTCTTCTCTGCCATGGGTGCTGGGAGAGCCCAGGGTGACCTGCTTCCTCTAGGTGCCCCAGAGGGGGCTGTCTGCCTCTGTGCCAGCCTCACAGGGATGGGACCCCTTGGCTTGAGAGTTGCCTGATTTTTTAGAGGAACACTAAAAATAGGCTTGAAGTCCAGTTGCCAATGGAGACAAAAATGAAAAAACAAACAAAAACAAAAAACAAAAACAAAAAAAACCCCGCAGAGATCTAAAGATGTCCAGGAGCCAAAGAGGACAAATAGATCCAACAATCAGATGGCACAGCCAACGAAAGACACCTGATGGAGCAGACAAATGGGTTCCTAAATCAAACAATTGGAAGCACTTAGGAACAAGACTACAGAATAACAGATAAAATGATGTCCTAGAGCTTTTAAAACCCTCACCTGTTCAGTGCCTGAATCCAGAGGGTAGAGGGTGGCTGATGAGATTTGTGTTGGTGGCCTACAAGATGGGGGACCATCCACATCACAAATCACAGAATAGAACACACCATAAATTGGAAATCACAAGGGGCAAGGAGACGATTTGGGAAATGGAGGCAGGATACCAGCCATTTGAATAACAGACATTCTAAAAGAAGAAAGAACATATGAAGTAGAAGAAATAGTTTTAGGGGCACCCAGGAGGCTCAGCCAGTTAAGCTTCCCACTCTTGATTTCGACTCGGGTCATTATCCCAGGGTCATGGGATTCAGCCCAGCTTCGTGCTCTGTGCTCAGCATGGGATTCTCTCGCTCTTTCCCTCTCCCCTGCTTGCATGTTCTCTCTCTCTCTCTCTCTCTCTCTCTCTCTCTCTCTCTCTCTCAATAAATAAATAAATAAATAAATAAATAAATAAATAAATAAAACTAATAATTTAAAATCACTTAGAAGATTTTCCTAAGCCTAAGGAAGACAAATTTGCAGAGTAAAAAGATTCGGAACGTTCAGTTAGATTGATGAGATAAACACCTGTTTAGGCATATCCAGGTAAAACAAGTTTCCAGGCTTTTCCTTTTTTGACTGTTGCTGGACTTCTTATCCCTAACACTGGAAGCTAGAGGGAAGTGGGCTCATATCTTTAGAAGATTGCAAGGAAGGGGCGCCTGGGTGGCTCAGCCAGCTGAGCGTCTGACCTCGGCCCAGGTCATGATCTCACGGTTTGTGAGTTCAAGCCCCACGTCAGGCTCTGTGCTGACAGCTCAGAGCCTGGAGCCAGCTTCAGATTCTGTCTCCCTCTCTCTCTGCCCCTCCCTAGCTCACTCATGCTCGTTCTCTCTCTGTGTCAAAAATACATAAACTTAAAAAAAAATTTTTTTTTAAATAAGATTGCAAGGAACCCCACCCCCACCCCCCACCCCGAATCCTATACTGGGCATTTTCAGTTGTTTACCTGCTAAGGTAAGCAGAAGCTATCCAAGGACATGCACTGATTCAGAGCATAAATCACAGAGTGCCCCATCTGAGATAAATACTTGAGAAAAAAACCTTTCCAAAGACCAATGAACTGGAACAGAGACTTCAAGATGGGGAAAGGGAAGGCAGGAAACAATTAGAGATGAAAAATGCATTGGTTTTAGAAATATGTCATTAAATATTAATGGATAAGAATATAACATATAATGTAAATCCTGCACATGGACCCCGAAGACAAACACACAAACAAATGTGAAATGAAATTCTGTGTCCAACTATTTCAGCAAAACCTCAGAAATAAGAGCGCAAGGGGAAGCAAAACATTCCAGGATTTAATTAGGGGGTGAGAGATGCCTGGAAGGAGGAGAAAAAGGGGGGAAAAAAAGAATTCTAATGATTTCATTCCATTATGGTTTGAGCAAAACATGGAGAAATCAGAAAGAGGAAATCAGGAAGGATATAGTGGGTCTCGGTGGGAGAAATAACTTTGAAATAATAGGGCAGTAGAGGTACTTGGTCTGATTTATAGAACTGGAAAAGGCCAGGCCATTAGTTGAGTGAGCCATGACGGTAAAACTTCTGAATTAAAAAGATGAAAATGGAATGCCTAGCAACATAAGCAGACCAATAAAAGTAAGAAAGGAAAACGAGGAACGACAATGTTCAGTAAAAACTGTAAAGAAACAGGAAAGAAGAGTGTTTCCTTTTTTCTTCATTATATGGGTTTTTTTCTGGTACTCATCTACTCTCTTTTTTTTTTTTTAAGTTTATTTATTTTTGAGACAGAGAGAGACAGAGCATGAATGGGGGAGGGGCAGAGAGAGAGGGAGACACAGAATCGGAAGCAGGCTCCAGGCTCTGAGCCGTCAGCCCAGAGCCCGACGTGGGGCTCGAACTCATGGACCACGAGATCGTGACCTGAGCTCAAGTCGGACGCTTAACCAACTGAGCCACCCAGGCGCCCCTCACCTACTTTCTTAAATTAGATGTTAGCTCATATATTTTCATCTTTTTGAAGATGTAAGCATTTAAGGCTTTTTTTTCTTATGCTAAGTACAGCTTAACTGCAATGATATGTGGCATTTACCTTACTCTGTAATTCTAACTATCTTCTAAGAAGCTGGGACTTCTTCTGACCCATTGATTATTTATTCTTATTTCTGGGAACGGGGTTTTTTGAGGGGTGCAGTGAGGGACTACCTTTTTGGTATTGGTATCTAATTTAATTGTGCTGTGGTCAGAGACTGTCATGTATATGAAGTAGTTTTTAAAAATTATTAGTTGTTGTTTGCTTTATGGCCCCAAGTATGATTTTTAGATATAATGACCTCTTGATCAAGCTTTTTCTTGCCTGCTTGATCTGTCAATTGCTACAGAGGTGTTAACAGAATCTCCCACTATCGTGATAAATTTAATATGTAAATTTTTTCTTGTAATTCTTTCAAATTTTGCTTTATATATGTTGAGGCTGTTTTATGGAATCAATACAAATTTTGAATTCCTGGTGAGTTGAAATTTTCATCAATATGTCGTGATCTTCATTGCCATTAATGGTTTTTGCTTTAAAGTTTCTTTCATCTAAGATTAAAATGGCCATCCTACTTTCATCTCTATAGGATTTGCCTTGTATTACCTTTCCCTATCTTTTTTTATTCAACCTTACTGTGCTCTAAAGTTTGTTTCTTGTAAACATAACGTAGCTGGGTTTCTAAAGTAAATCCGGTCTATCTTTATCTTTGAGCTGGAGATATTAGTCCATTTATAATTAATGTCTTTATTAGTTCATACTTTCTCATTGTTCTCCCCATACACCCCAACTCTTCTAGGTTTATCTCTTTTTTTTTTTAATTTTTTAATGTTTATTTATTTTTGAGAGAGACAGAGACAGAATGCGAGTGGGTTAGGGGCAGAGAGAGAGGGAGGCACAGAAGCAGAAGCAAGCTCCAGGCTCTGAACTGTCAGCACAGAGCCCGATGCAGGACTCGAACTCACAAACCGTGAGATCATGACCTGAGCAGAAGTCGGACGCTCAAACGACTGAGCCACCCAGGCGCCCCGGTTTATCTCTTTTTAATGCTTTTGTTACTCTTTTGGATTATGTTTTTTTTGTTCTGTTCCCTAATATTGTCTTTCTAGAATTTCCTAAGAAATACACTCCTTCCATTTTTTAGTAGTGACTCAGAAAATATCACATGGATATTTAACTTAACAAAATGTAAAATTAACCAATAGCTTTACCCTCCTCCAAAAACATTAATAGTCTGACTTAGCTTTTTAAAAAATTTACCTCTCCTCCAGACTTTTATGCTATTTTTGTACAGAAATTTAGGTCTATCTTATTTTCGTAGCCTTATACACTAGGCATTATTATTGTTATTACTTTTGTCAGCCAATGTTAGTTTAAACTTTCTTTGTTGACTGTTTTGCATCTCAGACTCTTTCTGGGCTCCTTTTCCTTCTCTTACAAGAAGTTACTTTAGAGACATCTGTTGATCATGACCTCTCAGTTTTCACTTACCTAAACATGTCTTTGTTTTTTAACCCTTATTTTTAAAAGAGATTTTGCTGATATGCAATTCTAGTTGAATACTTTTTTTCAGCACTCTGAAGATCTTATCCATTGTCTTCCTGGCTCTCTTTGTCCTTGCAGTCAATTGAATCATTATTCTTTTACAGATTTGGTCACCAGGTGCTCTCATTTATGTGGTGCAGACCCAGATTACACCTGTGGTCCTGGTCTCTGTTGGGATAGCATCGCCTTTCCTTCTCAAAAGCATCCTGATTTGAGTGATATATTATGTAGTTAGCCAATTAATGGGCAAGCTCTCTTTCCCTTTGGCTATTTTGAAGACAGTCTTTCTTTATCTGTAGCAGTCTGCAATTTTATTATATGCCTTAGTGTTGAATTTCTTTTTATTTACTCTGCTTGGGGTTGGTTGGGTTTCCAGAACCCCAGGACATGGTTCTTCCATCAGCCCTAGAAAATTCCCAATTATTATCTTTCCAAATGCTTCTTTCCTCCTCTCATTTCACCTTTAGAAAGCATTAGATGTATTTTTAAAAATTTTTTTTTAATGTTTATTTATTTTTTGGAGAGAGAGACAGAGTACTGGCAGGGGAGAGGCAGAGAGAGAGAGGGGGAGACAGAATCCAAAACAGGCTCCAGGTTGAGTTGTCAGCACAGAGCCCAATGTGGATCTCGAACTCATAAACGGTGAGATCGTGACCTGAGCCAAAGTCGGACTCTTAACCGACAGAGCCACCCAGGCGCCCAGGAAGCATTAAATGTATTTTCACATTGGCTGATTTTGCTCCACTATCCACATCTCTTCATCGCTCAGATTTTCCATTCCCATGTTTGTCCATGCTGTCATCTGGGAAATTTTACCAGCTCTATTTCCCCATAATTGACTAGGTATCCAGTCATCAAGTTTCCATTTTCCAGTTTTTCGGTTTTTTTTTTTACACTTATTTATTTTTGAGAGACAGAGCACAAGTGGGGGAGGGGCAGAGAGAGAGGGAGACACAGAATCCGAAGCAGGCTCCGGGCTCTGAGCTGTCAACACAGAGCCCGATGCGGGGCTCGAACTCACAAACTGTGAGATCATGACCTGAGCCGAAGTCGGACGCTCAACCGACTGAGCCACCCATGCGTCCCCAGTTTTTTGTCTTAACGTACCCATTTGGTTCCTTTTCAAATCAATCTGATCGATCTTCATAATCTCTTACTACATTGTCACTCTTTCTATTTGCCTTTTTCCCCCAAGCATATTAAACATACTGATTTTATATTCTTTGACAATTCCAATATCTATCATCTTTGCATCTCTGACTCCACAGTTTCCTGTTTCTGCTGAATCTTCCTTGTAACAGCCTCATCCTCCTTCCTCCTTCCTCCTTCTGGTTTTCCAGGGTGAACTTTCTGCCAGCGGTCCGGGAACACCACTTCCTTAAGGTCTCTACCAGTTCAGACCACGTTAAATGTAAACTTATGGTTTTTCAGACCACACAAATAGTAGAAATTCTGGTCTTAAATACTTGTTAATATGGTCTTGAGGTTAGAAATGTTCACAAAGAGAACTTTCCTACTTTCTTCTAGTCATGTTGCAAAACCAATATAAGCAATTCTGCTCAATGTCTTCCTCTCCAAACAAGTTTTTGGTTCAGACTGATGATGCCACTCGTGGAAATGCAGTTTTATGAAAGGGGTCTCATTAGTGATCTCTCGCAATGTTCAGGCTCTGGGCTTTGTCTCCCAATCCCTATATGTGGACCGTTAAATTTCAGGCTGTCTGTCACCGGGCCACCAGCATGCCTCCAGAGAAAACTCCAATGCCAGTGCATGTCCCGTGGATTCAAGATTTCTCTTCATTTCTGGACACTAAAGAATTTCCTTACTTCGACCAGCTAAGTCATGTAATATACATCTGTCTGTCTATCAATGACCTATCTATCCATACACATATGTTGATACAAATACACATCTAGCATTTTTAGATGAGTTATATTTAAAGAGACTAATGTGAATATCTTGTCTGCCTTATTTCCAGAAATGGAACTGGTCTTCTGCGTGTGTGTACACGTGTGTGTGTGTGTGTGTGTGTGTGTGTGCACTTGTTGGCTTGCTCAAGGAAATCTAACACTACCCAGGGCCTTACCCCACCATATGAATGATTTCAGTGTCTGAAATGAATTGCCTCACCCTCACACGCTGCTTCTAGCCTCTCCTGATACCCTGAAGCATTCTAAGGTAGATTTTTGCTCTGACTGAATTTTTGTCACATCCAGTGGCAAGAATTCAGGAGCTGTTCTCTAGTGGAAATATAAAATGAGAATCACATGCTTCAGTGAATTTCTGGGCTACTGAATAATTTAACAATCATACTTACTAATGAATGCTTGCCAAATACAGAAATGAAGACATGAAAAGAAAAGGCAGTTACATGTCAGTAACCTAAAAACATAAACATCTCTACATCTTACAGGACACTGGTCTATTGATCACTGATAAGTGACTGTGATAGATATTACATAACTTTGAAATTACACTCAAGGTAAGATCATTTGAAGTATACTTTAGGTCATGAAAAGTATCCTCTGTCTAGACCTGCCGCTCCCTTGATGAAGGAGACATTTTTTTTAACTCCTACAAAAGCTCAACGGCAACTAACGCATAATATCAAAACTTTCGTTAATACAGAATTATTTGAGATACATGTAAGGTTTCATTCCTTCCTCTTCATGCCTTACCTCATTTCTTTCTCCTTTGTTCTCGGTGCTCTAACTTTCTGTCAGAATCTACCTCAGCTTGATCTACCTCAGATCAAGCTCATTGTGTCATCTTAACCTGTTAAAATTCTATGTGTACGGCTCTGTCTGAATGTCAGGGCAATGTTTATTTCATTCTTCCCACATTCTTGAATCACGCATTGTGACGTGATTGCCTTTGGATGACTTTGCTCAGAGGGAATCCACTGACCTTTCTCTGAGTGTCGGTCTTGCTCCACAGACTCGTTTGTGTTGTGCCACTCCGTCACATGCCTTCGATATTTAATATTCAGATCTAGGAAATGAAGGAAAGGATTTTCAGGTGTTAAATTGCCTCAGTCAAATCAAGAAATTATTGTGGGTGGGTTTTGGTTTCTTAGCTGAAGGATGTGTGGCAGGATAATTCACTGAAAGATTAAAATGCGTTTCTTCTTCACGTTTCCCTCTGGTGTTCTTAGCTTCCAGACACTGACCCTTGCCTCAGATGCCTTTGGCAGGGCAGAAAGTAGGAGCTAATGGAGGGCAACGTCTCCACTTGTCTTTTACAAGAGTTGGAGCTCACTGAAGACACAATAGTCTGTGTCCCAGGGAGGGAAGAAAGTCTCTCTGTTATTATGGTTGTTTCCTCCCTCCCTCCCTCCCTCCCTTCTTTCCTTCCTTCCTTCCTTCCTTCCTTCTTTCCTTCCTTCCTTCCTTCCTTCCTTCCTTCCTTCCTTCTTTCCCGTTCTTTCTGTAGTGAGATTATAAGGTACAAATGTATTGGAGACCCACACTCTCACATTGGCAGTGCCTCGGGGGCAAATCCGTGTGGTATAACCAGACACCTATGCTTAGTGGCAAAGCAAGAAGCAGCTTAGTTTGAACTGAGAGTGTGCATGTCTAGGGCTTGCAGGCTCAGAGAAACGTGTGATCAGGGGCAGCCAGGATGGGCTGAAAACACCAGGTGGGTTCCTCTCCCTTCTCAGTACCATTTAGGCCTTCTGGGCTCTTTGCGTCCCAGAGAGGAGAGAGGGGCACTTGGAACGATAGAAATGGAATTTTCTACTCATCCCCTCAGAACGGAAAGCCCGAATCAGAATTTCTTGAAGTTAACAAAATGGATACGTTCCCAGTGTACATGAATTTAGGTTTGTGGATGCGGGTCCTCCCCAAGTATCTGTTAGAGAACAGCAAAACCATACTCGGCCCCGCTGCTGTAAGGAAGTGTTGAAGGGCTTGAGGCAAAGACACTCACCTTTGAGATTCTACCCACCCCTGAGAGAATGTATGTGAAAATCTGTGTGAAGTCTAAAGTGCTAAAAGTGATTATAATTTTTAAAATAAAATATGTGTCAGGTATTGCTTGAAGGACTCGGAGTAAGAATTCCCCATGAAACAGTACTCAGAAAATTGCTTTAGAGATTTATATACCCGAATTTCCCAAACTGAATTGTAACACAAAACATCATAATCAATCTCTAAAACAATTCCAGGGGTCCCTATACCAGCGCACTCTGAATTTCAGATTTGGCAATCACCCTGCACTCTTCATGTGCTTCATTTGCTTGAGCTTGGTGGAACGTGTGACATGGCCATTTTATTGGCCAAACATTGTAGACTCTCTGTGATTTCAGTTTTCCTGCACAAGTGAGAAGACTTCTGGTTTCTGGTCTGACATGTGAAGAGCTTGAAACTCATCATTCCTGTCTTTACGAGAAAAAAGCCAAGCAAAGTGAAGATCAGTGACCCTTCTCAGACCCATCAGAGAAGTGAGTTCATAAGCCGACTGGTGGCCCTAAAACCGGAGAGACAGACACGTAGGCATAGAGAGTCACGGTTTACTTTGAGAGTCAGAAACTCCCCCCAAGACTGGAACCCCACACTTTCATGAATCTGACCTCCAGGAGCTTTGCCAGGTTTTCATTGTGAAGACCGAAGAAAAATCTCCTTGTGTTTCTGGCAGGGTAAGTATTTTGAAATATAGCCAGAGCATTCTGTTCTCCTTAATAAGGAATGCCCGAAGGGAAACTATTTTACCAAAGCCTCCCCCACTCCAGCTGCCTCCCCGACAGACTGAGACCTAATCACAGGATTACAAACGCCTCCCCTACTCCTACACCCCACTACCACATCAGCGGGGCTCCTGAATCGTAACAGGGGGATACCGCTAAAGAGCTGCAAACCTCAGACCCTGTTTACGGGGTTTTTACCTTAACCCCAAGACAACGAGGGAGGAGGCCCAAAAGCAAGGACACTTCAGGAAATTTTAACCTCAGACACCACAGCTAGAGTAAACAATACACACGGCCTACTTCCTGGCCAGATAAACATAAGGCCTTCCGTGAAGGCGTCTGTACCCCAGCTCCTTTCACCCCACGTAATGAGAGGCTCAGGTAGTCAGGCAGCACTCAAGGACTACCTTAGAGGTGAGGGTGGGGACACGCCGTGGACCATTTCCCCAGCATTTAAGTACAAGTTACCCGTTGCTACACCAATCGTCATGCGCACCACTGCAAAAGAGTCCCCAAGAGACACCATCCGTCTCGAAGGATGTCCACCAAGCTCTGGGGTCACAGATTATCATCTGTACGGGCCAGTGGTGTTATCATGTAGTGCTCGTCCAACCCTAACTTTGCAGATGAGAACACTGAATTCTGGAAAGTCAGAGCACTGTCCTGCATAATGTAAATAGTGGGGGGGGGGGGGATTAATAAAATAAATAAATAAAATAAAAAATAAATAGTTGGAGAGTTCCATCTAGAACCTGGCTTTCTTCTCTGAAGACATGTATGCGAAACCAGCAAATATATTAAACAGGCTGGACTCTCGGGGCGTTAGCTTAAAGATAAATTCCTTTTTTTCCTCCCACTGTTCCTGCACATTTGTTCAGTGGTGGAAGGTCTTTCCTTGCCTCTGAATGAAAAACACATTTACTTTTCATCAACGTGTTCTCAAGATTAGTCATGAATAGTGCCCAGGCCTCCATAATAAGCAAACTTTCAAATCTAAGAGTAAAAACTCTCACACTGTCCAGTCCTCCCATGCATACGCCCAAGCCCGAGGGCTGACCCCTCACAATGGGACAGGAGGGCTGGCTCAGTTCCGCCTCTCCTGCCACAGAACTTTCTGGCTTTCTGACCCTGTCAGGCTGAGGCAGGGAGAGCAAGAAGCAGTGGGAAGTTCTAAGACAGTCATTCGTTCTCTGAGTGTGAAAACGGTTGAAGTCTGACTCTTTTCCCGATGGGGCATTTCTGAGAGTCTGCTGAGAATCTTTCCCAGCCATCAGCAAACATTTTCTGTAAAAGGCCAGGTAGTGAATATATTAGGTTTCACAGGCCATACAGTCATGGCTACTCGATTCTGCCATGGAGAATATGTCAAAGAAAGTGTCTGGCTGTGTCCTAGTAAATACGTATTTCCGCAAACAGGCAGCCAGCCTTCTGGCCGTAGTTTGCTGGGTGCGGTCTCTCCAGCCTTGGGCAACTTCCACGTAGGGTCCCCTCACCCTGGGCAAATGGAATTTATTTTGTGGTTGCTCACTCCCTTCTCGAGCCTGTGGAAAGAGGAGAGCGCCTCTGCATCTCCTCTCCTGAAGGCTGGTGCTTTCCTAGGGGCCCCTTGAATAGGTTCAAAGACAAGCGTTCATTCCTTCTCTTCATTGGGGGTTCACCAGATGAGGTCAATGGGAAACGCTCAGGAATGCTTTGCCTACCCAAAAGGCTGAGCCGCCAGGCCCCAACCTGACAATCTCCTTCACTCTGCCATCAGAACAGATAGCCAGGTACTTCTGGACCTCACGTTCCTCAGCCATGGGTCAAATCCAAGTCCGCTCTGTCTAAGGCTGGGACACAAGTTTGCTAAGTGGGCTTTAGAGGCCCCCCTGCTGCTAGAGACAAGAGGCATGGGTAGAATTTGTAACACACCAGCAGCAATCTCCAAATAAATAATCTCCACCAATCCCTTCAATCTCCAACCACACAACCCTTTTGACCCTTAGCGTAGGTGAAATGTCTGACATGGTTTAAAATTTCCATGGGCTCGTACATCTCACAGCTCACCTGGCACATAGCAGCTACTGCCTTCGTGCATCAGACAAACCAAGAGAGGAAGTGCCCATTTTCACACCGTGTGAATAAAGCACCCATCCCGGGCCCGCCCTCAGTGATTGCCGGCTCCTGTGTTTCTCTTCCTTCCATCTGAATTCCACCTCCCCCAGCACGTCCCACCCTGGGGTCATCTCTTTCCCTAACAAAAATTTTTATTTTTACTGTAATGAGGACCTAAAAGATGTGATGAATGCACACAAATTAATGCATGCGTGTTCACAATCTCCCGCTTTCCTCCGCTGCACATGTTCAGTGGCAGGGAGGAGTGGGCAGGAGGGAAGAGCACCGATTTGTGGGGCAAGAGGAGAAAGAGACAGTGAAAGCTGTGAGACGATTGTATGGAGGAGGGAGGAAGGACATGGTGGGGGTGACTGGGAGGTGGCCACCGTGCAGACTTTGGGGAAACTGAGGTGGGAGGAAGAATTTTCGGATGCTTCGCTATGTGTATAATCCACTCCTTGGAAGCACTGAACGCCCCTTTCAAGAATATCTGTAAGAAATATCTGTATTATTCTTTGAGGTTTCTGGAAGAGTCTGCATCCCCCACCCCTGTGTTATTGGTGGTGGTGGGGAGGGTTGGTGTCAGCGGGCAGAAGTAGGCTTCAAGATGGCTGAGCTCTCTTTAGGCTGCGTTCCAGGCTGTTTGAGAAATACGGGACCGCCACTTGATTTTAGTGCCTGCGTATGTCTTACCAATCACCTTTAGGTAGGGTATCCTTGTGGCCCAATTTATCCAAATGGTCCCTGTTATCATTTCTTGTCCCAGCATAATGACTAACGACACCATCTTTCACTCTCAAGAGCGTCCTGGTTTAGGCGATACATTACACGGTCACTCTTCCTTTCAGTGACAGCTTTTAACCTTACTCCACAGCTTCTCACTGCCCATCCTGCCGAAGATTCAAATGTGCTTTCTATTGTGAGAAAAATAGCAGTCATTAATTATTTCTATTGACCAGAGCCATTTGTGACTTAACGCAACTGTTCGGAGAGTCAGTAACACGTGTGATCCTCACAGGTTGGGGAAATGAGGAGGAATGAAATTAGCCCCTGTTGCATAGGAAGGAGCCGTGGCTGCGCATAAATGTGGCCCAAATGTTGCTGTGGATGTCGCCAGCCTGGATACACTTCGGCATCAGCAACGCAGGCAACCTGTTCTGCCCACACTTCCGCACCACAGGCTTCCTTCCTGCTTCCTCCCAACCAAAATACTTCTGGGACTTTCCCAATAACCAGCTTGTCCA